>NC_136408.1:66145288-66787788 GCF_051521515.1 Lactuca serriola | reverse complement strand
TCGTGCTCGGTCCATCAATCAACAAGATGTGAACCCCACCTTTGCCGCCTCAGGGAAAAAGCTTGTGCGTTGGGTATTCTCCATGACTTCCACCCAACATTGACTAGTGGTGGGGTCTCTGACCCCAAAGAACTCAAGCGCACCACACACCTTAAACTCCCGGAACGAGGGAGCTCGGGCCCTAATCTGGCCTGCAGCAATCTTTGCTCGGAAAAACCTGAGCCACTCATCCTTGATTTCCATGATGCCCTCCTTGACGGTACCAAAGATCATTGGGGTAGCGTCAAGGATGATGTGAGTAACCTCAGCACTGATAATACCGCGCAGCCTCTCATCAATGGGCTCTGAACCAGAGCCTGAACCCGATCCTGATCTTGATCTTGAACCCGAACCTTGTGTGATCATCACCGTCCTCAACTGAAAAAAATACCATATGACAAAATGATAAGAAATACGAAGGGGATTCGTCCTCACCGGACTCCTTAGAGCTTCCAGGTTTGACATTGATTCGGGTACAGGTCCTGTGCTTTCAGTAGTACAGGCCCAATACTACCTTCCACAGCTACCTATACCTTCCCTAAGTCCAAACCTAATAGAATCATGTAGATTGTCAAATAAGCTTTTACCTTAAACCAAAGCCAAACTAGGAACATGAATAAGGCGGAATTCATTATTCTAGGGCTATGCAATCCTAGACATACACAACTTTGAAAGCATACACATAGCAAGTAATCAATTCAACACAAATTTCCAAATATAACTATAGCATGGCTACTACATTGGAACCACTTAATTGAGCTTAGCCGATTACATGCATCACACTCACCTTTTTTCATACAAAAATTGTTTTCAAGAAAAAATTTAAGTTTTGGTTTCTTTCTACAAAAAGGGTTTACCATTTCCTCTGTTTGAGTCCTGACACACCCAAGAGTGTGATTGAATCCCTCAAACCAAGGATCTGATACCAACTTGTAATAGCCCAAAAACTTAGGTAAATTTTTTTCATTTATTAACTAGAAATAATATCCATACTTGTTTCCCACAAATTCCATTACATAATACATTGTTAAAATATCAGAGTATCCAAAACAACTAGTGCATGATACTGGAGAGTGCACGATATGCCATCAAGCCAGGCCCTTGCCTTTAGAGTCAGAAGTACCTGAAACACCCAACAAACTGTAAGCAAACGCCTAGTGAGTTTCCCGAAATACACAACACATACAGTAACATAAAAGCCATAAAATAGAAAGGCATATATGAATTGCCATAGACTCCCTCCTTGGTCTTTACTTGGAATGTCATGGGATCCTCCCATGGTCTGATAACCAAGTGTCATGGGCTCCCCAATGGTATTTACCTAGAATGCCATGGACTCCCCCCATGTTCTGATATCCAAGTGTCATGGACTCCCCCATGGTCTTCATATAAAACAATCCATAACACAAAGAATACAATTACATATCAACTAACTACTACATATCAGATAATGGGCCGACATTGGTGCTTTTGAACCATGGGTATGATGAGAAGACTCACCTCAAAGATAGCCAAACCCTATGAATGTTGCGGCTACTCTGAATCGGTTCCTAACTCTAAGCCAAACCCAAAGCTAAACTCAGTAAATAACTATGGCTAAATTCAAACACTAGGCCCATAAATGGCCCAACTAACGTGGCCTAACAATGGTCCAAGCCCATTGGTCCCACTAAGGCCCAAAATACAATCCTAGGCCCAACAGGGCAAGCTCAAATGAACAATCCCAAACAAGAAGTCCAACACAACAACGGAAACCTTCTATCCAAACTAGTCCCAACGAACAACACCCAATCCAAGCCCCAAGGCTCAAAAGTCCAAAAGATGGCCCGAGGAAAAGCCCACCGATGGACCGAACGATGGGCGTTCGTCACAAGCCAACAGATTGCGAACCTTAGCCGGAACGTTGGACATTCCTCGACCCAACACTAGGCATTCGCACGCTGACTCCCAAAAATGATTATTAAGCACTTAATGCTTAAAGCCACGCGTCCAAAACATAGATCCAAGTCCTAAAGAACATCAAGGACCATAAAGTCACTGACTTGGTGACTTTGCATACCCCAAAAGGTCCCAACTACAAGATATAACATTTAATTTCCATAGAAAGGGGTAAATCTCATGCATGGGCTTTTACAAATCTAAAGATGCAAGCTATACGAATCTAGAACCTCAGAATCACCAAGAGGAGCAACTAAAAGCTTCTAGAGTCATCACAAACTACTAAACCTCAACTATGGGACCAAAAAGGGACTAAATTCATAAGACTTAGATCTAAGCTTCTAATGATCCAGGTTAGAGCTTTATAACTCAAATGGGTTAGAAATGGAGTAAAGAACCAAGATCTACAACCTCCTACTTGAACCACCACCTTGCACCAAGCTTCTCTTCCTTGAATGAGCTTCAAACACACACCAAAACACACATAATGGGCTCACAACACTCTTAGAGGCTCTAGGGTTTCGAGATTAGGGTTTTCGGAGCTATGGAGGCTGGAAATGAGGCCAACACTTGGGACTTAAGGTGTTTAAATACATCTCAAACCCTCAAAATTAGGTTTTAAGCTACAGTCGTAAACGCCCAGCGTCCCCCAAGGGAACGCCCCGTGTTCGAGCTCCACCTCTAAAAGTCCAAACTTGGCAAAATGGTCCCTCCTCCCCCTCAAAGTTGCAATACAAGGCTAAAAAGCAATAACCTAATATATAAGGGACCAAAAATGAATAATACATGGATCGAGCGCTACAGATATTCCGAATATTGCATGAATGTGACATACTTAATCATGAGAAATTACAGTCCGACTATGGAAGGCTCTTTTGTCTTGACTCAGAAAGTATTTATAAGGTGAAAGACTTAGGAAAGACAAGATACATCTTTAGATTGTAAAATCTATAGTGATAAATAAAGATGAATGTTAAGAATTTTAAATCCACATGGATAAGTTGACAATATCCAGAAAGAGATCGAGATACAAGATTCCTTTGGATGACTTTTAACATTGCCACATGGCACCATGTTGAGCCTGCCTCAACGGACCTAGCACATAGGTTTGAGCTAGATAATTGATTTACATTACACACAATGCTAGGTGTAACATACCAAAAATTATAAGGTAAAAATTTCATTTTTAGTTCAACCATAAACACCACTTAATCATTTCAAGCATTCAAATGTATAAGAGGGTAAAATAGTTATCAGAATACAAAATCTGAAAACAACATAATGCGTTAAACATGGGCGGATACAGTGAAATCTAGTCGGGCGCTTCCCTTTCGAGCTAGAAGTACCTGAACATAAACTGAAAACCGTAAGCACAAAGCTTAGTGAGCTCCCCCAAAATACACCATACCATACATACATAACATTTAAAGCATAATTGGGTATATTTCACCCCCTTCGGTATCTTTCAACCGGTACTTGGTCTATTTCACCCCCTTCGGTATCTTTCAACCGGTATTGGGTCTATTTCACCCCATGTGGTATCTTTCAACCAGTACTAGGTTTATTTCACCCCCTTCGGTATCTTTCAACCAGTATCATGTTTGTTTCACCCCTACAGCCAACATATATTCATAACAACAACAGCCATAGAGACAACAAACACATACAAGCATATCAAGAACTTGTCATACAGAAAATTATCAACCTCTTAACATGATTTGGTGTGCCAGCATTGGTGCCTTCAACCTACGAGTATAGTGAAGGAAACTCACCTCAGTTTGTTGACAATCCAACAGATGCTCAAGCTACTGGACTGGAGAATCCCCACGCTCACCAATCAAATAAAATCATGGTCAATAATCATGACTTAATTCACTAATCATGGCTCCTAGAGTAAACGACTAGTTTACCCTTCCCCTCAACTGGCCCAAAGACCAAGGCTCGAAATCAATGGCACTAAAAGCCCAAAATGTCAACTATTCATCCTCACGTCATGACCAGTTCTTGGTCTCGTCGTGAAATCTCACTCAACCCGATTCCAACTCATCCTGGCTCAGCTCAATCAATTCAGATATGAAAAGTCACCAGAGCTTACCTCATGTCGTGAGAGCCACCTCCCACGTCGTGAGCAACAAGAAGCTAATCAGAAACAAGGTCATTCAACCTTCACATCGTGAGCTCCATGTCTCACGTCGTGAGATCGGTCTGAAGCCAAAAGTCCAATTTTTAAGTCCTTAATCCATTAAGCCTTGAACTCTAATTTCCCAGAAGGTCTTATAACTCCATAATGCACTAGAAATTCGATGATTTTAAGACATGTATGTCTAATACATGTCTACATCTCAGTTGGATCAAAAGTTGAAGAAAAAGACATCCAAATTACATGAAAGGTTCCAAAACTCAATCATTCCCTAGATCTGATCTCAATATTACTCTTAAGACCCTAATAAGACATTAAGTTGCCAACTTTATGGTTTCTATTCATCAAACTTGCACAATCAAGCGGAAAAGTGGGACAAAACCTATATCTAGCCTTATAGAACAATAAAGGATGAATCTTTGATACTTATAATGATCCAGAAACAATGTAAGATGATGATGATGAAGATTCCTTGCAGGCCTCTACTCAAGATCACCTTCATCTTCTTATTTTCTCCTTCTTCCAAACCAAGAAAAGCTCCAAAATGACCAAAAATCAAGAAAGAAATAATACTACAGTTTTTCTAAGGTGAAAGAGGGTTTGGGGCTGATAAGAAACCCTAAAATGAGCACCATGTATCACGTTGTGAAAGCAGTCCCGAATAAAAGTTTTCATGCAACCCATCTCACGTCGTGAGCCTCCAATCTCACGTTGTGAGGCTTCTTCTCTTACAAAATCCAAGCTTTTGACTCCTCGAAACCCTAATTCAATTCATCCTGTAAAATGGGTGTTATAACTCTCCCCCAATTAAATTAGATTTCGTCCTCGAAATCACTCCTTACTACCTTCCAGAAATGCCAAACATCCTAGGTGATAGTCCCACAACCTCGATACGGAGTGAGAAGCCGACTTGAACATACAACGACCTTCCATAACTATAACTGAACCCAACCTTAGCAAGGCTCTTAAATCCTGATGGCGAACAGATCCTTGCCCCACTTATCTTTATCCATTGAGAATAACCATCACTACTCTGCCCTAAAACAAAATTCCAAAACCTTGTATGGCTCTCAGATAGACAGCCCAAATTGAAACACTGCCAATTTGACTCCACTTCGTATTCCAAACTAATCATAAACTCTTCTAAACCTGGATTATCTTGTTTACCCATAATTGCATTGCCGCCAAAAACCTTCACTCGATAACTAGGAGACTTCCTGCATGAGTCGCTAACGCTAGTACCATCTCGGGCTCACCTTGTTGTCCCGTATCTATATTTCTAATGCAACCGAGACCTCCCTGGTCTCGTACTTACCTACCAATTAACCAATATACTGGAATTCCTATTAGTTTCTGAGGTTGATAGCCTCACACAGTCGCACCACGTGACTCCTGAATGGGTGTTTATCTGGCAAGAGTTGTCTTATCTCTCCCACCACAAAGGCTCCAACATCCCTCCTAATCCAACCAAAGTTAACATAACCAACTACTCACCACTATCGAATCCTTCAATTGAGATCAGGGGTGACTCCCAACACAAGTCTCAACCCCTTTGCGTCAACCGAAGACATAACACCCATCCCAAAATCCAAAGATTTACACTTGCATTCTATTCCGAAATCCTCTGATTCTAGGTCGAGCTTTCACTGAACTGAAATATAAAATCCTCGACCCACCATAGAGGCTAACAGACTCACACCTGGTCCCTCAAAAATATTTCGACTAAGAGTCCAACTAATAAGGGCTACTCAAACCTAACCACCACATGGATGCCAACAAATTACCCCAAAGTCATCTCACTCCAAACGCAACCCAATACTTTGCTCAAGTTGATCCTACAGGATCTCACACACACTACCTAATCGAACAGACCACTCATTGCCTCAGATCCATCAATCCTCATACTACTCAAGGAGTGGTCCTCCATCAATACTATTTGCCTCAACCCAGACATGAACTGATCTTTCCTCGGTCGAACTGACCACTCGAACCATGGCCTACCTAATATTGGTAAATGCTTCGATCCCGTTGTAGACTTATGTGACATCCCCAAAATCTCGGCCAGAAAAGACCGTTTTTCATTTATGCTTTTAAAATATTTTCAGAGTAAATCCTTTTGATTTGAAAGAGTTGAGGAATTTGTTCCCAAAACCAAAACATGATAAAACAATGTTTACCAAAGCATTTCATAAAAGAAATGTATTTTTCATTATATAATCAAAACTCGGGGTGTCATGTTCCGATACAGACCAATAAGCATAAACGATAACATTACAAGTCATTCAACAAATATATACATATACAGACTTGTAAACAAAACAACTGATGGTTCATCCATCTCATGCCCTCGCGCCACTTCCTGTAATACAAATAAAACTGAGTGGGTCAGGCTTGGGAGCCTGGTGAGCATATAGGGTTTTCAACCCACAATAAATAATCATATTTAATTTCCACCAACCAACAATAACCCAATTACCCATTCCCGTTATTCTCACTTTATGTCCCTAAAACAACTAACACAAGGGACCTAGTCTAAGAATATTTCATCGGGGCGACAACACATGCTTTGGGGGTACCTCAGCAATATAAGTCAAATAAGGCAACCATGAGGGGGACGGAGTACAACGAATGAACACCCAAGTTCATTAACACCTACAGGTGGCGAACCTGCTAATGTTTCCACAAGACTGTCTAGAATAGCCAATGGTCGTCATCTAAACTCCGCTAGATGACTAAATCAAACAACAACGAGGCCTCTCATCTGTTTATTACACACCAACTATCTACCCATGTTCTACCCAACATATTAGTAGATAAAATATACATTTTTATACATAGTTTTGAAAACTTGTATAGCATGCTTTAATCAACACATAATCCACATAACAGATGAGGCACACACACACACATAACACATATCTCATAGAGAATAAATCATATTTATGAGATAGAAGAGAGTGAATACACATTCACACATATAAACAACAATATACTATACACATAGCACGTATTTTATAGAAAATACTTAATATTTATGTGTTAGAAGAAGGTAACTACACACTCACACTTATAAACAACAATATACTTAATACACTCGAACCAAACTTGTATTATTATCGTGTTTATGAAAGGTAGTATACACTCACTTGATCAGAAGATGATCGGACAGTACTATGACTTGTAGAAGTAGTAATCCTCAGCAGATCTGGAAGATCTTCACAAAAATCGAACTTCTCGCGGGCAGAGATTCGGCTCGGGAACCGCACTTCTCGGGATCTTTGGGATCTCGGGACTTGCCTCGGGGCTTGAGAATGATACCGGGGCTTCGGGATATTTCTGGCACGCAAAACGATGCAAAACGGGAGAGAGAAGAGAAGAAGTTGGCAAAAGACTCGGCTGCCTTCGGATCCTATTTATAGGAGGCTGGAGCCTCGGAGTACGCAGGGCGTACTGTAGTACGCAGCGCGTACTGCTTCCGAAATCGTCACTGCATGCGTCATCCGAAATGTCGACACTCTTTGGAGTACGCGGGGCGTACTCGCGTATGCGGGGCGTACGTCGGATCGGACCGGTGACTCGTCTTCTGATAATGTCGGATTAAAAGATTAAAAATAAATACAAAATATTAAATAAACTTCAGAAATTCATATCTTCTTCATACGAACTCCGTTTTCGACATTCTTTATATCCACGCGAAGGTGAGACTACGCTCTACAACTTTCGTTTAGACTCCGTCGGCTAATTTTGACTTTATTTTTATTATTTATTTTTAATAGGCCGCGACAGAAAAACTTCGTTATAAATTCATAATTTCTTCTTTTGACGTCCGTTCTCGCCTAACTTTTTATCGCTGCGATACCAACAATGAGATCTTCGATTCTCATTTAGATTGCTTCGGCTAAAAACCCGTCGATCTCAAATCGAGTAAAACAGGCTGCTCACCGCTAAGCCGAAACTTCGATAAATCATAACTTCCTCATACGAAGTCAGATTTGGGCGTTCTAAATATATTCGGAAACCTCATTTCAACTACTACAACATTATTCAAAGATATTAAGTTTATTTTACACTTAAATTTTGACGCTTATTTTTATTCTTAATTAATCAAACCACATAATTAAGGAATTAAGCACAAAACACATAATACTCAAATAATACACTCTTATTATTTCAAAACGGGTTACAAAGGTTAACCTAGACTATTACATTGCTAAAAATGGCAAGCCCGGAAACACAGGCGTTACAATTCTCTCCACCTTAGAATGATTCCGTCCCCGGAATCACACATCAACAAACAAATGCGGATAGCGACTCAACATGTCACTCTCCGTCTCCCAGGTGAGATTCGGCCCATTCGTGTGTTTCCATCGGACAAGCACTAACCCAACCATTTTGCGTCGCAACTTCTTAGTCTTTCGGTCAACAATTGCCTCTAGTTCTTCAATCAACCTTTTGTTCTCATCAATTCTCAATTCAAAAATTGGAATTATATCGGGAACTTCTCCCGTGAACTTCCTAAAATAACACACATGAAAAGTGTTGTGAATTCCATTCAGTTCTTCGGGTAATTCAAGCTTGTAGGCTTGGTTCCCAACTCTCTGAAGAACTTTAAACAGTCCAATAAACCTTGGACTCAACTTTCCCCTTTTACCAAATCTTATAAGTGCCTTCCACGGCGAGACTTTAAGCAAAACCGAATCTCCAACCTCAAAAGTCATCGGTCTTCGCTTCTTGTCAGCATAGCTCTTTTGACGATCTTGAGCTGCTAACATTCTTTCCCTAATTATTTTCAACTTTTCAGCAGTTTGATGAACCATCTCCGGTCCCATAAACTGCTTTTCCCCAGCCTCAAGCCAACAAGACGGCGTACGACACTTCTGTCCATACAAAGCTTGATAAGGTGCCATCTTAATGCTCGAGTGAAAACTATTATTGTAGGAAAATTCTACCAATGGTAAATGTTCATCCCAATTACCTAGGAATTCCAAGGTACATGCTCTCAGCATATCTTCAAGTGTTTGTATTGTTCTTTCACTCTGACCATCAGTTTGCGGATGGTAAGCTGTACTTAAACATAACTTGGTACCCATTTCCTCTTGTAGACTTTTCCAAAACCTTGAGGTGAAACGGCTATCACGATCCGATACAATCGTTAACGGAACACCGTGAAGCCTCACAATTTCCTTCACGTAAGAATTTGCAAGCTTCTCCATAGACCATTTCTCCTTGGCTGCTATGAAATGCGCACTCTTAGTGAATCGATCAACGACCACCCAAATCATGTCGTGACCATTCTTTGTTCTGGGCAGTTTAGTGACAAAGTCCATAGCAATGTCTTCCCACTTACCCATAGGCACAGGCAATGGTTCTAAACTCCCGTAAGGTTTCTGATGTTGTGTCTTGACTCTCGCACAAGTCACACACTCAGCCACATACTTTGCAACATCAAGCTTCATCGTTGGCCACCAGTAGTAGGGTTTCAGGTCCCTATACATTTTAGTGCTACCCGGATGAATCGAGTACATGGTCTTGTGAGCTTCTTCCATCAGAAGATCCCTAATTCCTCCTGACTTAGGTACCCAAATACGATCTTAGAATACCTTCAGTCCATGACCGTTAGTACCAAACACCAACGTTTTGCCCAAACGTTCCTCCTTTCGGTCATTTTTCTCAGAAGCCTCCTCTTGAGCTTTCTTTATACTCTCCACAATTGTCGAGACAACTTCAATTCTCAACGCTCTTGGCCTTTTCCTTTCAAGATTGACCTTCCGACTGAGAGCATCAGCAACAACATTAGCTTTACAGGGGTGGTAAAGTATCTCACAGTCGTAGTCTTTAAGTAATTCTAGCCAGCGTCGTTGCCTCATATTCAATTCCTTCTGATTAAAGAGATATTGGAGACTCTTATGATCAGTGAAAAGTTTGCACTTCGTGCCATAGAGGTAATGACTCCATATTTTCAGAGCGAAAACTACCGCTGCCAACTCCAAATCGTGAGTCGGGTAATTCTTTTCATGCTCTTTCAGCTGTCGAGACGCATATGCTATCACCTTTTCTCTTTGGGTCAAAACACAACCAAATCCAACCCCAGACACATCGCTATAAACAGCGAAGTCTTCAACTCCATCGGGTAAAGAAAGTATCGGTGCCTCGCATAACTTCTTCTTTAGCTTCTCGAATGCTTCTTTATGCTTACCACTCCAAGCATAAGTAGCTCCTTTGTGGGTCAAAGCTGTCAATGGAGTAGCAATCGAAGAAAAGCCTTGGATAAACCTTCGGTAATATCCGGCTAATCCTAAAAAGCTTCGAATCTCCGTGGGACTTTTCGGTTGTTCCCACTTCATCACAGCTTCGATCTTCGCTGGATCAACCATTATCCCTTCTTGGTTGACCACGTGACCCAAGAATTGGACTTCACGAATCCAAAAATCACATTTGGAGAACTTCGCGTACAGCTTCTCCTTTTTCAAAACTTCCAACACTTCTCCCAAGTGTCTGCCATGCTCCTCCTGGCTTTTCGAGTAGATCAGAATGTCGTCTATGAACACTATCATGGATTTATACAGGAAAGGGTTACAAACCCTATTCATTAAATCCATGAATGCTGCCGGAGCATTGGTTAGTCCAAACGACATAACCAAGAACTCGTAGTGTCCATATCTAGTTCTGAATGCAGTCTTCTCGATATCTTGCTCTCTTACTTTTAGCTGATGATATCCTGACCTTAGATCGATCTTCGAGAAATAGCTCGAACCTTGCAATTGATCAAATAGGTCATCAATCCTTGGCAACGGATATCTATTCTTTATTGTTGCCTTGTTCAGCTCTCTGTAATCGATGCACATTCTCATACTTCCATCTTTCTTCTTCACGAACAACACCGGAGCTCCCTAGGGCGATGAACTAGGTCTAATGAAACCTTTGTCCAATCATTCCTAAAGTTGCATCATCAGCTCCTTCATCTTCGTCGGTGCTAATCGATAAGGTGCTTTTGCTATTGGCGTGGTTCCTGGTAACAAGTCTATTCTGAACTCCACTTGTCTATCAGGTGGTAATCCAGGAAGATCTTCGGGAAATACTTCCGGATAATCACACACCATTGGAATACTCTGCATCACCTTCTTTTCTTTCTTAGCATCAATCACGAATGCTAAATATGATGTACACACCTTGGTCAAACACTTTCTGGCTTTCATTAGAGAAATGATTCCAGAATTTACTCTGCGTTTGTCCCCGTACACCATAAATGAATCTTTCCCAGGCGGGTTTACTTTAACCATCTTCTTCTTGCATAAAATTTTGGCATCATTGGCACTAAGCCAATCCATTCCCAACACGATGTCGAAACCATTAAGCTCGATAGGCAATAATTCTTCGCGAAACTTATTCCCATTAAGGTCGATTAAGATGTCTTTCATACGATGGCTAACAGGTACAAACTTGCCACTAGCTACTTCGACTAATAAAGCATCATCTAGTCTATCAATAGACAAAGCTAGCTTTCTACCAAACTCATGCGAAATAAAGGAGTAGTTGGCTCCAGAATCAAACAAAATTTGAGCAGGTAATTCATTTACGAGAAAGGTACCTGAAGCGACATCAGCTTCATCTTTCGCAGCTTCGAGTGTCATCTGGAAGGCTCTCGCCTTCGACTTTGGTGGAATGTTGGGCCTAGCTGCCTCCTTCTTCTTCGAACAGTCTTTCAAAATGTGCCCCTCTTCATTACAACCAAAACACATCCTTTTGTTGTTCGGACATTCATTGTCAAAATGTCCAACCTTTCCACACTTGTAGCAGGTCACATCCTCGCTACATTTCCCATAGTGCTTTTTCTTACACTTATCACACCACTTCGCTTCGCCTCCTTTTCCTCCAAACTTTTTCGAATCAGATTTCGAAAATTTGCCCTTCTTACCGGAACCAGATGTTCCCTCAAACTTCCTTTTCTCACCAATCTCAACCTTGACGGTGGTTCTTCCATTAATCATGTTCTCAACAGACTTGGTAGCCCAAATAGCTGCCTCTAGAGTAAGTGCCTGACGTACTGGCACTTCGTACTCCCATGGGAGTCCCTTCGCATACCGATCCACCTTTGTCAACTCGTCTGGAACAATACGCAAGGCAAACTCCATCTTATCGGTGAAGCTATTGGTGTATTCATCAACTGACATGCTGCCTTTCGTCAATGTCAGGAACTTGTTCTCCAACTCTAACAAATTTTGAGCCGAGCAGAACTTGCGCTTGAACTGCACCAAGAACTCTGCCCATGACAATTGCAGTGGCTCATTAGGGCTTAACGTCTTCCCTAGAGTGTTCCACCAACGAACGGCTCCACCTCAGAATTTTCGCATGGCATAGATAGTCTGCAACTTGCCTCTGTAGCCACATGTCATAAAGGCTAACTCCATTTTGGAGATCCAATCCATAACCCCAATTGGATCCTCCTTTCCATTGAAGGTCGATGGTTTGCAAGTTAGAAAGTCCTTGTACTTGCATCCCATTCCATCATTCCTTCCATCATGGTTATCTTGCCTAACTATCGGTGGGTTGGCTTGACCAATAGACCCACTGAAGTTTCCACCTTCCGAGTGCCCTTCATTTAATTCAGGCTCCTCCACACGAATTGACAGTTCTTCACGATTCTGTTGAAGCAACCGTCTAGTTTCATCCATCTGACGATCCAACATCGTCTGAATCATCATTTGCACACCAGCCATGGTTATTGGCTCAGGTGCTGCTGCTACGACAGATACTTGTTCAATCACTGGTGGTTGATTCCTGTTTTCATCAGCATTTCCAACTCCACTTCTTGTTCTCACCATTTTGATCTACACACCGAATAAGGTGAAATTAGATCCTCAATCATGGTAGATATTCAAATCTTCCTTATCACACCGAAATGTTTACATGCTAGTTCTAATACCGTAGACGCACGCTTAGAATCCTACACACATAAGGTTTCTAGATCCGGTCGGCAACAGACCATAGATCCGAACAAATAATATGGCAACATATAACATTTAGCATATAAAGCATTTTAGGCAACTTTCCTAAAATAAACCAGTGCTCGTGTCTAAAACACAACAGACACACATCTCAAAACTTCACTTAGCATTCTAAGTTTAAGTCTAGAAATCCTACAAATTCCTAGTTCGCTTAAACTAATGCTCTGATACCAACTGTGACATCCCCAAAATCTCGGCCAGAAAAGACCGTTTTTCAATTATGCTTTTAAAATATTTTCAGAGTAAATCCTTTTGATTTGAAAGAGTTGAGGAATTTGTTCCCAAAACCAAAACATGATAAAACAATGTTTACCAAAGCATTTCATAAAAGAAATGTATTTTTCATTATATAATCAAAACTCGGGGTGTCATGTTCCGATACAGACCAATAAGCATAAACGATAACATTACAAGTCATTCAACAAATATATACATATACAGACTTGTAAACAAAACAACTGATGGTTCATCCATCTCATGCCCTCGCGCCACTTCCTGTAATACAAATAAAACTGAGTGGGTCAGGCTTGGGAGCCTGGTGAGCATATAGGGTTTTCAACCCACAATAAATAATCATATTTAATTTCCACCAACCAACAATAACCCAATTACCCATTCCCGTTATTCTCACTTTATGTCCCTAAAACAACTAACACAAAGGACCTAGTCTAAGAATATTTCATCGGGGCGACAACACATGCTTTGGGGGTACCTCAACAATATAAGTCAAATAAGGCAACCATGAGGGGGACGGAGTACAACGAATGAACACCCAAGTTCATTAACACCTACAGGTGGCGAACCTGCTAATGTTTCCACAAGACTGTCTAGAATAGCCAATGGTCGTCATCTAAACTCCGCTAGATGACTAAATCAAACAACAACGAGGCCTCTCATCTGTTTATTACACACCAACTATCTACCCATGTTCTACCCAACATATTAGTAGATAAAATATACATTTTTATACATAGTTTTGAAAACTTGTATAGCATGCTTTAATCAACACATAATCCACATAACAGATGAGGCACACACACACACATAACACATATCTCATAGAGAATAAATCATATTTATGAGATAGAAGAGAGTGAATACACATTCACACATATAAACAATAATATACTATACACATAGCATGTATTTTATAGAAAATACTTAATATTTATGTGTTAGAAGAAGGTAACTACACACTCACACTTATAAACAACAATATACTTAATACACTCGAACCAAACTTGTATTATTATCGTGTTTATGAAAGGTAGTATACACTCACTTGATCAGATGATGATCGGACAGTACTACGACTTGCAGAAGTAGTAATCCTCAGCAGATCTGGAAGATCTTCACAAAAATCGAACTTCTCACGGGCAGAGCTTCGGCTCGGGAACCGCACTTCTCGGGATCTTTGGGATCTCGGGACTTGCCTCGGGGCTTGAGAATGATACCGGGGATTCGGGATATTTCTGGCACGCAAAACGATGCAAAACGGGAGAGAGAAGAGAAGAAGTTGGCAAAAGACTCGGCTGCCTTCGGATCCTATTTATAGGAGGCTGGAGCCTCGGAGTACGCGGGGCGTACTGCAGTATGCAGCGCGTACTGCTTCCGAAATCGTCACTGCATGCATCATCCGAAATGTCGACACTCTTCGGAGTACGCAGGGCGTACGTCGGATCGGACCGGTGACTCGTCTTCGGATAATGCCGGATTAAAAGATTAAAAATAAATACAAAATATTAAATAAACTTCGGAAATTCATATCTTCTTCATACGAACTCCGTTTTCGACGTTCTTTATATCCACGCGAAGGTGAGACTACGCTCTACAACTTTCGTTTAGACTCCGTCGGCTAATTTTGACTTTATTTTTATTATTTATTTTTAATAGGCCGCGACAGAAAAACTTCGTTATAAATTCATAACTTCTTCGTTTGACGTCCGTTCTCGCCTAACTTTTTATCGCTTCGATACCAACAATGAGATCTTCGATTCTCATTTAGATTGCTTCGGCTAAAAACCCGTCGATCTCAAATCGAGTAAAACAGGCTGCTCACCGCTAAGCCGAAACTTCGATAAATCATAACTTCCTCATATGAAGTCAGATTTGGGCGTTCTAAATATATTCGGAAACCTCGTTTCAACTACTACAACATTATTCAAAGATATTAAGTTTCTTTTACACTTAAATTTTGACGCTTATTTTTATTCTTAATTAATCAAACCACATAATTAAGCAATTAAGCACAAAACACATAATACTCAAATAATACACTCTTATTATTTCAAAACGGGTTACAAAGGTTAACCTAGACTATTACATTGCTAAAAATGGCAAGACCGGAAACACAGGCGTTACAACTTACAACACTTCCACAACTGCCTATCAATCTGGTGACTGCTACAACTACCTTGTAGTCTTACAACACTTCCACACTGTCATATACCCACTCATGGTCTTACTGTCCAACTATTATACCAATCATAATCATCATAAGTAAAACCCGCATCTGACTATAACCCAGTCAGGTATTTGGTTTATACTTCGAATCCCCAATCCTTCATCAAACAAGAATAGGAAGAGAGGCTCTAACACAACCCTCAACCTTGATCCATCCACGTACCCACTATACGTCACTACTAATGCACAATGAAACCTGAATATTCACCTTGTGCCTTCTCCCACGTCGTGAGATCCAAGAAGCTAACCAGAAACTTGGTCATTCAACCCTCACGTCGTGTGCTCCATGTCTCATGTCATGAGATCAGTATGAAGCCAAAAGTCCAACTTTTAAGTCCATAATCCATTAGGCCTTGAACTCTAACTTTCCAGAAGGTCTTATAACTCCTTAAGTCCATAATCCATTTGGGTCAAAAGTTGAAGAAAAGACTTCCAACTTTCATGCAAGGTTCCAAAACTCAAGCATTCCCTAGATTTGAACTCAATGTTACTCTTAAGACCCTAATAACACATAAAGTTGACAAATTTATGGTTTCCATTCATCAAACTTGCACTATCAAGAGGAAAAGTGAGACAAAACCTAGATCTAGCCTCATAGAACAATAAAGGATGAATCTTTGATGCTTATAATGATCCAGAAACAATGTAAGATGATGATGATGATGAAGATTCCTTGCAAGCGTCAACTTAAGATCACCTTCTTCTTCTTATTTTCTCCTTCTTCCGAACCCAAAAAAGCTCCAAAATGACCAAAGATCAAGCAAGAATGAATACTAGGTTTTTTTAAGGTGAAAGAGGGTTTAGGGCTGATAAGAAACCCTAAAATGAGTTTAGAGATGTTTAAATATGAAGGAAACCCTAAAATGATCATGGGCTTGGGCTGCATCAGTTCTCATGTCGTGAGATCCATGTCTCATGTCCTGAGAGCAGTCCCGAACAAAAATTTTCATGCAATCCACCTCATGTCGTGAGCCTCCAATCTCACATCGTGAGGCTTATTTTCTTCCAAAATCCAATATTTTGACTCCTCGAAACCCTAATTTGATTCATCCTAGAAAACAGGTGTTACACTAGGTATATGATTATGTTATAAACATATCTGTCACACCCCGAACCATCAGAACGGACGGCGGAAACATCCGGGGGCGGGTGACGTCATACGTAGTATCACAACAATCGTATCATAGCAATCAAAGTAAGCACAATCATTACATTACAATATGAATATTTACATTTGTTTGTACTCATATTTTGTATATATCAAAATTATCAAAAGTTAAAGACGAGACTCCAAGATGCTCCGTCTTCTCCAAAAGCTGGCGAAGGTACCTGTCTATCGTTGTCCTAAGAATACAAGCGGTTTTGAAAATGTATCAGCATAGAGTTGGTGAGTTCATAAGCATGATTTTGTAGTGAAACCATTGTTATCAAGTTCTGAAATATGTATGCATGCTTTCCAAGAAAATCTAATATTTTCTAACATGTTTGTTTGTCACTGTATGAAAAATATGTTCCGTTTGAAAACCCTGGCTACCACCAGTATGTAGTGTATGTTTTGTTTTGAAACCCTGGCTACCACAAGTAGATAAGGTATGTTTAGTTCGAAAACCCTAGCTACCGCTAATAAGTGAGGTATGTTTCGTTTGAAAACCCTCGCTACGGCCGTAAACAATAGTTTTATTAACTAAAATAAAACTATTGAAGAAAGAAATCACGTAAACAAAGGTTAGTTTATACTTACTGTGAGTCGTATAACCATGCTAATATGACCGGTGACCTCCTTGACGTTTCTTCAGGAGTCGTACGATTACAAAATTTGTCACCCCAGGCGTGCCCGCCTAACTGTAACTAGCAGTTTAGGTGTGGGATTGTCAGTCCCGAATAGATCTATTCATAAATTTCACGCTCTCCCTCCAAGAGACTCTGGTTATACTAACGGTGAGGATTTATTGGTGCCCCGAAGGGCATAATGAAGATAGGTCTCACAGCCCTGTATTAACTAGTTTACGTGTAGTTCGGCTGTTCTCGAGTTCGAATTCGTTAGTAAACGATGTAGAGTATAAATAATTATACATAAAATAATTATTTAGTAAGATACTCTTGTTATCTGTATGGATAAACTAAATCTGTCGTAGTTTATGTGTTTGACTTGGTATGTAGTTTGAATTCGTAAAACCGGTAATGAATTTCCCAAACTATACCTATTATAGTTTGACTGGTTAGTTATGTTCATGTACTGTTCTGAAAACTATGAAATTATGTTTACAAAACGCCCCTTATGCTCCGCATATTACAAAAGGGATAAAGAATCTAAATGTTTGGCAAAACCGTTGTAATTGCATCAGTTTTTAAGTTGTGAAAACCTTTATGTTTAGCTTGTATTCCCCCTGAAAACGTTTTGAAAACTATAAAAGCGTAGGGGTATGAACTCATTGTTTAATGTAGGATTTGAGTGTACGATCGGGATGAGTGCTGAGTGTCAACTGATGTTTCGTACTCAAGTGGACCCTATTTGTAACGCCCGTAGATTAGGGCTAATCAATTTATCGACGATAAGCGTCAAAAATGAATTTTTGATGAAAGATTATTTAGAATGAATAATCTTAACTAAGTTATAGTATATGTCACAAGGTTTCTGTGCATATAAAGAACGCCGAAATCCGAGTTATAACGAAGAAGTTATGACCTGTCGAAGTTTCGCAACAGAACCGACACGACGTTGAATGACGTAACAAGTGAATTTACGTTAGAGCGATATTTAGCCTTAGCGATCTAAACGAAAGTCATAGAGTTCGTTAAACCGTGAGCGTGCATAAAAAGAACGTCCAAATCTGACTTCGTATGAGGAAGTTATGATTTTTCTAAGTTTCGACTTAGCGGTATGCAGCCCGAATACTCGATTTGAGATCGAGCAGTTTTTATCCGAAACAATCTAAACGAGAATCGAAGATCTTGTTGATAGTAGTGCAACGGTAAAAAGACAGACGAAAATGGACATCGATGAAGAAGTTATGAATTTATAACGGATTTTCTTGTCCCGGCCTACTAAAAATAAATAATAAAAATAAAGTCAAAATTAGCCGACGGACTCTAAACAAAAGTTGTAGAGCGTAGTCTCACCCACGCGTGGATATAAAGAACGTCGAAAACGGAGTTCGTATGAGGAAGATATGAATTTTTGAAGTTTATTAAATAATTAAAATATTAAATTTAATTATAAAATTTCGATATTATCCAAAAGGGGGGAGTCGGCGAGCTTATCCAGGTTACGCCCAGCGTAACTTTAGTTACGCCCAACGTAATTCGGTGGTTCAACCCCTATAAAAGGGATGCGAGGGCAGCCGAGTTCTTTGCTCATTTCTTACATTTCTCTCGCATTTTTGCATCGCTTTTCGTGCAAGAAATATCTCGAAGCCTCAGTACCATTCCCGAGACCCGAAGCAAGTCCCGAATCCCTGAAGATCCCGAGAAGTAAAATTCCCGAGCCGAAGCTCTGCCCGCAAGAAGCCCGGTTTTTGTGAAGATCTTCCAGATCTACCGAAGAATACTACTTCTACAAGCCGTAGTGTTGTCCGATCATCTTCTGATCAAGTGAGTGTGTGATTACTTTCTTCTAACACATAAATATAAAGTATTAGCTATGAAATACGTGCTATGTGTTACATATTATTTGTCTATTTGAGATGGGCTTGGAATTGATGTTTTTATACGGGTGTTAAGTGATTCAAACTATATATGTATTTTATATCTACAAAATATGTTGGGTAGAATATTGGTAGATGAAATAGTGGCAACTATGAGACGTAGTGCCTATTGTATAAACATTGGTGACTATGGAGTTAACCTTGGTGACTATGGAGTTAGCGTCTATTGTATAAACCTTGATGACTATGGAGTTAGCGTCTATTGTATAAACCTTGGTGACTATGGAGTTAGCGCCTATTGTATAAACCTTGGCGACTATGGAGTTAGCGCATGTTGAGTAAACCTTGGCGACTATGGAGTTAGCGCTTGTTGAGTGAACCTTGGTGACTATGGAGTTAGCGCCTGATAACTATGGATTTAGTACATGATAGATAAACTTTGGCAGCAATGGACTTCGTGCCGATTCCTTAGGTAAATCCTTAGGAACGAATGAATAAAGGATGGTTGATTCTTAGGGTAAAACCTTAAGAAATAAAGAAGATAATGAGGATGGGTAATTGGGTTGATTGCTTGATGATAAAATATAATAATTACATTATTGTGGGTTGAAAACCCTATATGCTCACCAGGCTCCCAAGCCTGACCCACTCAGTTTTCTTTGCATTACAGGTAATGACACAAGAGTATAAGTTGGTGGACTTGACGAAAGATTTTAGATTATAGATCAGTAGTTATAAATAACTGTTGTAAGGTCTATTTTATATTGTTTATGCTTTTGGTCTGTATCGGAACATGACATCCCGAGGTTTTATTATTTAATGAAAATACATTCTCTTGAGAAACATTTTGATAAATTTTATCATATTTTGTTTTGGGAACAAATTCCGTAACTCTTTTAATCAAAGGATTACTCTGATTTTATAAAAAAAAAAAGCATAAACAAATCGGTCTTTTATGGCCGTGAATTTGGGGATGTCACACTATTAAGATATGCTAACCGGGGACATAAAACTATTTGTCATGGAAGGAAACCACCTTAAGGATTAGGAAACACTTGAAACTAAGTGTTAGAATCACATGTGATTGAAGAAGGGAGTTTGCGTCCGTAATCATGAGTTTACGGTCCATGGGTTACGGTCCATGAGTTTATGATTCATGAGTTTACAGTTCATAAGTTTACAGTCCATAGGTTTACGGTCATTGAAGGGTCTACGGTCTAAGGAGATACACTAGACCGTAAACACCTTTTGTTCATGGAAAAGTGACGATTTCAAGACAAAACACAAGAATCCTAACTAGATATAAGTATAGGGGATGATACTTACGATTTGAAGGCAAAGAAACGTGTTTTCAGTCCAAAACACTAAGGTGTTCTTGAGGATTCTTGAAGATCCTGATAAAAAGGTGAAATCCATGGATGAATCAAGAGTGAATCATGGATATATGAAGGATTAACACCCAAAGGAAGGAATCACTTACATTCTTGAGGATTTCTAGAGCAAACTTCATATTTGTAGAGAAAGAAAGTAGAGAGGGAAAGCCTTCGAAGTGTAAAGTGACAAATGAGGGCCAAATACCCTATATATTGGGTAGAGTTCTCGGTCAAAGGGAGGGTGGGGTCCATCTGGAACCGACCGTAAACGGGTTTACGGTCTACACGAGTTTACGGTCGTAAACTCGTCCTGACCGTGAACTCGGAGATTTTCGAGGAAATTTCAAGTTTTTCGCGTGATTCCCGGTTTATTCCGAATCGTATAAAATACATATTATTTATTTAAAACGTAAAGTCCTTCCCAAACTAAGAAATTTGACGAAATTTAATAAAAACCCAAATTTTATTAACGGAAACTGGGTAAGGATAACGGAAAAAAAGTTTTGGGTTGTCACATAATCCCCCCATTAGAGGGAATTTCGTCCCGAAATTCGAACATAGAATACAAATCATGGATTAGAAAAGAGATGTGGATACTTCTGTTTCATCTGATCCTCGTGCTCCCAAGTGAATTTGGGTCCCCGCTTGGCATTCCAGCGAATCTTCACTATTGGGATGCGGCTTTGTTTCGTTCGTTTGATCTCTCTATCCATGATTTCGACCGGTTCTTCCACAAAGTTAAGGTGCTCGTTGATTTCAATCTCCTCGAGAGGGATCACAAGGGTTTCGTCGGATAAACACTTTTTAAGGTTCGAGACGTGGAAGACAGGAGAATGTTGTTAAGTTCTTGAGGTAAACGAAGTTTGTAGGCTACGGGACCGATCCTAGCAAGGATCTCGAAGGGTCCTATGTATCTTGGATTTAGCTTTCTACGCTTTCCAAAGCGTATCATGCCTTTCCAGGGTGAGACCTTTAACAGAACACGGTCTCTAAGCTAGAATTCCAAGGGTTTTCGTCATTTATCGGCGTAGCTCTTTTGTCGGTCTCGTGAGGCTTTCAGCCGTTCCCGGATTTGTACGATCTTTTTGGTGGTTTCACGGATGATTTCTGGACTATTGAGAGTGCTGTCAGGGACTTGCCCCTTGGCTAGCTGCGTGCCGCCCACCTCAGCCCAGCACAGAGGGGATCTGCACTTGTGGCCATAGAGGGCTTCAAAAGGCGCAGCCTTGATGCGGGTATGGTAACTGTTGTTGTATGAAAATTCGACCAAGGGAAAATGGGTGTCCACGACTTACCGAAGTCAATGACACATGCTCTCAACATGTCTTCTAAGGTCTGGATGGTTCTCTCAATCTGGCCATCTGTCTGAGGATGGTAAGTTGTACTCATATGCAGCTTAGTTCTAAGAGCTTTCTGCAGGGACTGCCAAAATCTCGAGCTAAACCTGCTATCTCGATCGGTGATAATGGATACAGGCACACCGTGCAGTCGGACTATCTCTTGAATCTAGATTCGCATGAGTCTCTCCATTTTGAAAGTTTCTTTGATTGGTAGGAAGTGAGTGGATTTTGTCAATCGATTGACGATTACCCAGATGGTGTCGTACCCACTCGGGGATTTGGGTAATTTGGTGATGAAATCCATGTTAATCCTTTCCCACTTCCAGTCAGGTATCTCTGGTTGCTGGAGTAGACCTGAGGGCTTCTGATATTCGACCTTCACCTTAGCGCAAGTCAGGAACTTGCCCATGAAGGTAGCGATATTTGCTTTCATGTTTGGCCACCAATACAGTTTCTTGAGATCAAGGTACATCCTATCCGAACCTGGATAAATGGAGTATCTGATCTTGTGAGCTTCGTTCATGACAATCTCTCTGTAACCACCGAACTTCGGGGTCCAGATCCGGTCCATGAAATAATAGACTCTGTCTCCCTTGATCTCTAAGTTCTTTTCCATTCATCTCAAGGCTTCACTCGGCATGTTCTCTGGTTTTAAGGTTTCCAGCTGAGCCTCCTTGATTTGCACGGATAAATGGGAATGGATAGTCATGGTCAGTGCCTTCACTCTACGATCTGAGCACTCCTTCCGGCTGAGGGCATCTGCCACCATATTGGCCTTGCTGGGATGGTAGCGTATTTCGCACTCGTAATCGCTGAGTAGCTCTACCCATCGCTGTTGTCTCATGTTGAACTCCTTCTGGTCGAAGATGTGTTGCAGACTTTTATGGTCAGTGAAGATCGTGCACTTGGTTCCGTAGAGATAATGTCTCCATATCATCAATGCAAAGACCATTGCTCCCAATTCTAGGTCGTGCGTTGCGTAGTTGACTTCGTGTGCTTTCAATTGTCTTGAGGCATAGGCGATAACCTTTCCCTGCTACATAAGCACACAGCCAAAACCCTGATTAGATGCATCGCAGTAAACAACGAAGTCCTCTGTCCCTTCGGGTAAAGACATGATAGGTGCACTGCATAGGGCCTGCTTTAATGTTTGGAACGCAGTATCTTGCTTTTTACTCCAACAAAAAGGTACACCTTTCTGGGTCAGAGTGGTTAAGGGTTTGGCAATTCTGTAGAAATTCTGGATAAACCTGCGATAATAGCCAGCGAGACCCAAGAATTGGCAGATTTCTGTGGGCGTCTTCAGTGCTGACCAGTTCTCTATCGCTTTGATTTTGGAGGGGTCCATGTGTATGCCTTCCTGGCTTACCATGTGACCTAGGAAGGTTACTTTTCGAATCCAGAATTCGCACTTGGAGAATTTCGCATATAGCTTCTCTGCCCTTAGAGTTGCCAACACCAATCTCAAGTGTTGTCGGTTATCTTCCTCACTTATGGAATAGACAAGTATATCATCGATGAACACGATAACGAACTTGTCCAGGAAAGAACGGCACACCCGATTCATCAGGTCCATGAATACAGCCGGTGCATTGGTTATAACGAAGGGCATTACTACAAACTCATAGTGACCATATCGAGTCTGAAATGTTGTCTTAGGAACATCACTCTCATGGACTCGCAGCTGATGGTACCCTGATCTTAGGTCTATTTTGGAGAAGGAGCTGGCTCCTTGAAGTTGATAGAAGAGGTCGTCGATTTGAGGAAGAGGGTAACGGTTTTTGACAGTGAGTTTGTTCAATTCGCGATAGTCAATACACATCCAGAAGGACCCATTCTTCTTTTTCACAAATAAGACCGGGGCTCCCCAGGGTGAGGAACTCGGTCTGATGAATTCTTTGCTGAGCAGCTCATTGAGCTGACTAGATAACTCTTGCATTTCCGTTGGCGCTAAGCGGTATGGGGATTTTGATGGGTTTTAGCTATAAGAACATCCTATGTACTCATACAAACCCTAATGCTTGGATCTAGGTTTCAGTACATGCAATTCATCCAAGACTTCAAACCCTAGATCTAGCATATGATAATCAATATAACATATAAATTAGGGTTTAGATCATACCTTGATTGTTATGTAGCAATAACAATCTCAAATCCTCCTTGTAATGACTTTAGAAAGCTTAGAGTCACAAATGTCACTCCTCTAATGGTTCACAAACACCAAGAGCAAGAGGATGAAGAAGAGAAGAGAAGAAACACTCAAAAACATGTAGAAACCCTAAGGATTCAGTTGCCCACGTTTTTGGTGCCCAAGGGGGTCCTTAAATAGTGAGGCTATTAGGGTTATCTAACAAGGAAACCCTAATTTGGATGCTTAAGCCCAAAGCAACCCATGGACTCCTTCCTTAACAACCCTTGAACGATTTCTAATGGGTTTCCCCATAGAATTCGTCCAACCTTATATTATAAGGTAATCCATGGCCCAATTGCAATTATCTTATAATTACAATTCCAGTCCCTTAAGTTTAATTAATCTCTTTTAGTCACAAACTTAATTCTTATTAATTCTTGACTAATATTAATTAAACAATATGATTTCTCCTTTAATATATTATTCCCATAACATATTAATAAATCATATTTAATCCTTTCTCTCCATAATTCATCCTATTAAGTTGCTTTGGTGAAGGCAACCTAAAAGAACCATGCACCATCGGGTCAAGTACGTACCAAAATAGTTATGGACTTAGACACTAATCCAACAGTCTCCCACTTGGATAAGTCTAATAACTATTTTGCGTATGACTTCAGATCCTGATCTGCAATCGTAGTTTTCTAAAGGCGCTGTCAACTCTGATCTTATCAGATACGCGTGTCCTTTAGATAAGGGATCATATATTCCTCCATTCTAGATATCGTATAGACTGAGACATGGATCTAAATCATTCTCTCTGTCCATGTGCTGTTTCCCGGTCTTAGATTTATGACGACTGACAGGAGACTACAATTGAACACATCAATTTAGTCCCGACTTGGCCAAGTGCTTAGGTGCCATCACTAAATCATCGAGGGGCCCACAGAAATCGCTTTTATCCTACTTTGGATAAAAGGAACGGATAAACTTTGACTCAATGCTCGCTTGCACTCACTTACCGAATCACACACAACAATATGTTTTATAACACCAAGTTACTGGTGCGTTTACATATTATCAATGTGCAACCTGCACCAAGATACAACTCACACATCTCGGTTTCAAGAATATAAGATGTTATCGTCTCACCAATCACTCGTGATTAAATCCATGAAGTGATCCAAGTGAGTGTGGGTTTAATCCAATGCTCAAATCATATTCATAAGCACTCATGAACTTTGCAACAAACATTTGCTTATGTCTAATACACTTTAGACAATCCACACACCAATTCACAACAGTCTTCATTCATACCTACTCCGAACATATGAACGACTGTGGCCCGTTCGAATAATTTGACTGTTCTTAACCAATTAAATTATTCAGGAAGTCAAAACATGCAAAGTGAAACACAAGAACAATACTAATCCCATATGGCCTCAAACCTTGAGTATAAATAAAGCACCTTTTATTTATCACCATATCGATTACTCATTATTTGTTGTTTCGGGTAATCAACTTCTTACTCGAATTATTACAACACTTGTCCCATGCTCTCAGCATGCACACAATGTTTACCTACGGTTCTTACTTTGTGAAATAGATCAAATGAACACATTTCCAATCATACTCATTTCACAACTCCTAATCCTTTTCACAAGTGAAAGAATATCAAATTCTTGCCACTAATGGAATATGTTAGATTCTAACATTTTATGCAATGATCCTTTCATAATGTCACTGCACTAAAGCCACAATGACTATTGCCAATAAAATTACAAAGTCCTCTATCGGAGATTGTTACAAGACAATTCCATAGATGTGATGTCTCTTACTCAAAGTACATTCCTTTGAACATCCTTTTGCATAAAATTTATAATCTAGACATAGACTTTCAATATCCAACTCCCAATATGGAAACCTTTCCTTACTCACCATATGACAACTCATTCTCAATAGAATCTTATCTATTCATAATAATGTCGATATAGTCCATCCAATACTATACTTCCAACTACTCACAAGCGACCAATCATCGGCGAACTTTGGATTGTCCTTTGATAGTTGTTTAATTATCTTAGTCAAAACTGATTCTTGTCCTTTTCCCTCTAAATGCGCTAGACATTTGGAAAATTTTAGAATGGTCAGACATTATAGCATTTGCAATCGATCCTATACCCGAAGCGTATGGGACACGATGCATAATTTCTTACATAAAGATTTGATACTTTATCAATCTTCTGCCATAATATTTTATGTGCTATGTTCTCATAATTCGAACTATGAAGAGGAATGTCGTAATCATAATCGAAATTTAAGAACACACTATGTATCCTTGACTAATTTTATTAACATTCCACAACTAGGCCTTTAGATTTGGAATGAAGCATAATATTCTCTCCCTTAATTATAGCAAAACAACTATTCGACCCTTACAACTTTGCAAAGTATGACTCTTGTTTTTCTATAATTAATATTGCTAACTTGTAATACTTGCCTTAATAATCATATAATCATAACATTTATGCTCCCACTATCACGATGATTATTATTATAAACATAACACTTATGCTCCCACTAGCTTTGACATGTATTTAGAAACCAACTTAACTTCTAGAAAAACAATACTTATTGAATTTCTTAAGTTCAACTTTTATAAAGGCTTCTTTATACACCTTTGTCTTAGATAGCTCGTATGTGTGTCCAAACAATTCAGACTAATTGCCAAATCTCACAATTCGAATCATGGAAAGGGATACCGTAACCATAATCGAATTTGAGATTCCAATTTTCACAATCATTATCTTCTTAAAATCTCTCTTAGTGAAAGCATTTCCTCACAGTCACTTTCATGAAGGAGGGAATCTTATGACACTTAGATTTTAATGGTGTATGTGTTCCTATCCATTTGAATTTGTTAAAACCAAAATTTATGACAAATTCAAACTCATATGGACCGAACTCTTAATCTTGATTTCTTGCCTTGTGGTAACACGGCTGCCCACCATGTCTTCCAAGCAGTTAAGCAGCTCATCATTTCCTATCAATGTACATTTCATTGATCAAGGTGCTTTCCTTTTATGCGTTCAAATGAGAACTCATAGAACTCATATGCATCATTAACTCGATTGGAACGGCACAGAAACAAGATAGTGTCTACACGATAGGTTGTAAACCTTAACTCGTGTGCTAGTGAAGATCGATAAGGTTTATTCTTGATTAGATCTTAAACTTTTCAAGACCATTTAGACTCCCACTGACTCCTTGACATATAAGATTCTCTTGTCAATAAACATTTCTCGACAACCAAATGTTCAAGAGTTAGTGTAGTTTATATCAAAACAAAACACTTCATAAAATTGGTCCTAGTTGGTCTTTGTCTTATCCAAGACATCACAACTTACCAATTTCAAATGTGCAAGAATAAGAAAACCCTTTTTTCAAATTCTACATTTGATGAATGTTATAAACCTTCTTAAGACTTGTCACTCAACGTCACAATCTTAACTTTAAGACTTGTTTTGGAACGAAGTATGATTGACTTCTTGATTTAACCATTTCTTCAATTCTTGATTCCTCTTCTTAGACATACAATTGTACTAAGATTTACTTAGAGGATTAATCGAGTTATGGTTCTTAATCATTAAGACATATCATAAAGCATAAAAGGTACTCTCCTTTCTTCTTAGAATAGAGAAACTTTTATCTTTCTACCTACTTGACTCTTCTTATTCGTTCTGCTATTGATTTAAACCTTTCAATCAATTCAGAATTACACTTAATCTTGTAAGTATAATCACATTTACTAAACTTTTAGTAAATCATGACAAATATCTTTGTCACTCTTGTGGTGGACTTGATCAACACACAACCTTGTGTACTTGATCTCGTAGTCCTTCACTCGACACTTTGTCAACGAATTAGTCTAATTTCCAAATATGAAATTTCTCATTCATCGTGCAACCAAGTTGCATGATTACAAGTTTCTGTCCAATTGAACCTTGGGTGATGAGAAACTCTCCCTATTTGGTAAATTCTCGACATTTCCACAAACAACATAATTAAGAATCACATCCATTCATTGTAGAAATATACGAACATCAATTTTTCATAATGATTTCATTGCAAGGAAATAAATAAATAAATAAATGAGTCAAAACAAAATTTATTTTATTCATAAAAGCAGCGGAAAACATTTGTCCTTACAATGCAAAATCAACTGAAAAACTATGGAGTCAAAATAAAATTTCTAACAACTCTGTCATAACTTTCTAAGCTCAAAGTCTAATCTTCAAATCCATGCGATCGAGATCCATTTCTTTGTGATTAGACTCATCTTGCTCTTCCATCAAGCTTCCTCTCTTTTCACTGATCCTGCAAAACATTTAAATGCAATCTTATCACATTATGTATTAAGAATCAATGAATAGGAACTTAATGGAGTTAGATAGCGGATTTTACCTGAAGCATAGCCATACTCTTTGACTCTCCCATCTTCTGGACTCTTCAGGCTCTTAGGGCAGACTTGTATCCAACGCCCTTTTTACTTGGCAGCAAACGCATGTCGGTTCTCCTAGAACGTCCTCGGAAGTGGGGTTGGTTGACTTTCCCAATAAATACGCTCCATTGCTTTGCCAAATCATTTCTGATTCAGCAGCAATGAGCATGTAAGTTAGGTCAATGAGGTTTTCGTCATGATCCATCATATAATACTTTCTTTTGAACTCATTATATGATTCAGGAAGTGACTGTAGAACCCAGTTCACAGCGAACTTATCAGGGAATGACACACCCAACATTATCAACCTATCAATGTGTGATTTCATTCCTAGAACATGGGCACACACGGGTTTACCATCTTCATGTTTCATTTCCAATAGGGCTTTAGTGACATTGAACCTTTCAATTCTTCGATCTTGTGGGTTAGGGAGAATAATTGGAGGAGGTGGAGGATGTGAATCATGATTTCTTGTTCCTCGATCGAATCGTGGAATATCATCTTCATGTGGAATGCTTGTTCCACGGGATTTGGGAAAACCATAGTTGTCGTACTTTGACATCTATAAAACGGGAGAACGTAAATTCAAGTTAGTTGATTGATTGAGTCCTTAATAAATCACCCAAATGAGATATTAAGGCTAGGACCCAATACAATACGCTACAACCTAGAAAAGGGATGCCGTGATCTAGTTGCAAAATATTTGAAGGTAAGTGAATGACGATTCACTAATTCCCACCATTAAAAAACGGAAAAATAAATTTTAAGTTTTAAGTCTATGAAAACTCCTAGATCCTTTGAGATTCATTGAACATTTCAATGGCATGTTTAAATCTCGATATGCCCCTCTAGTTTGTGACTGGGATGCCGAGGATCACAAAGCGGGTGTGAATAACCATGCAAATCTACATGGTGCCCTCACATGCTACAATCACCTATTCGATGTGCCGGTAAACCACACACGCTCCACCGAACTATGACAAACATTGAGTCACCCTTTGCTACCTTTTCTTAGAACCATTTAGTGTGCCGGTAAACCACACACACTCCACTAACGTCTTCGCAAGGACACAAAGTGTAATTTCATGGAATTGCATCAATTCACTTTTGCCTAAAGTAACTAAGATTGGGAATTTTGTAAAACATTTTAGTTACTTTTGTGCTTCATTATACTTATAATGGAAGGTTCTGTCATATCCTACCTGTTCAGCTAACGACCCTCCACTAGTCAAGAGTGCGGTGGGTAAGAGTGGATACCCATTCAATCGCCATATTATAGGCAATTTCCTTAAACACCCCTTATAGACCAACTTTGTGAATGAGGCCTACTAACGGTAAGACTGACTTTTACTCATACATATATATAATGATAGACTTTTAATGTTATATATAGTATAGGGTGTATTTTACACTTTTAAAATACTAGGTGGTTTAATTTAAAGATTATACCTTTAACTCAATTAAATGTAAACCTAAAACTATATGGATTTATTAAATCTCTTTTAATTATACACCTTAATTAATTAATAAAACCATAAGGGTGTGATTTGAACTTTTCAAAATAATATTAGGGTTTTAGAATTTAACATTCCTTAATTAAACTTTTAATCAACTTTTAAATTCCAAAACTTGAGGGCAAGTTTGAAACTTTTCAAAACATTAGGGTTTCAACTATTTAAATTTCAAAACAAAGCTTTTGAGTTCAAATTTAAACTATAAAACCTAAAGGGGGAAAATTGAAACTTTTCATAACACAAGGATCAAATAACAAATAATATAAATTAAACAATTAACTTTTTCATTATCTATATTTGACCTAATTTCAATTTTTTGCAAAATAAGTTACCCAATTAATACAAATAATCAAACTTTATCATATAAGGAAGTTATTATCTAATCAATTGGTAATTATCTTTTGTTTAATCAAGGATATACTCATAAATATGTATAAACTCGGATTTTAATGATCTAAAACAGATAAGGCAAGTATCCATGAGTAAAACAGCAAGAAATCCCGAAATCCCCTCTTTCTGACGCTCGAACTCGCCGAGTACCCCTATGGACTCGCCGAGTAGGGGCCTACTCGCCAAGTCCACAATGGGACTCGCCGCGTTCATCAGGCAGATTGCCCAAAAATAGATTTTGCAGCTTGAACAAACATACAAGGCATCAATACAATAGAAACCAATCAAGGCTCTAATACCACTGATGGGTTTTAGCTATAAGAACATCCTATGTGCTCATACAAACCCTAATGCTTGGATCTAGGTTTCTCTATTGTCCATGCAATTCATCCAAGACTTCAAACCCTAGATCTAGCATATGATAATCAATATAACATATAAATTAGGGTTTAGATCATACCTTGATTGTTATGTAGCAATAACAATCTCAAATCCTCCTTGTAATGACTTTAGAAATCTTAGAGTCACAAATGTCACTCCTCTAATGGTTCACAAACACCAAGAGCAAGAGGATGAAGAAGAGAAGAGAAGAAACACTCAAAAACGTGTAGAAACCCTAAGGATTCGGTTGCCCACGTTTTTGGTGCCCAAGGGGTCCTTAAATAGTGAGGCTATTAGGGTTATCTAACAAGGAAACCCTAATTTGGATGCTTAAGCCCTAAGCAACCCATGGACTCCTTCCTTAACAAGCCTTGGACGATTTCTAATGGGTTTCCCCATAGAATTCGTCCAACCTTATATTATAAGGTAATCCATGGCCCAATTGCAATTATCTTATAATTACAATTCCAGTCCCTTAAGTTTAATTAATCTCTTTTAGTCACAAACTTAATTCTTATTAATTCTTGACTAATATTAATTAAACAATATGATTTCTCCTTTAATATATTATTCCCATAACATATTAATAAATCATATTTAATCCTTTCTCTCCATAATTCATCCTATCAAGTTGCTTTGGTGAAGGCAACCCAAAAGGACCATTCACCATCGGGTCGAGTACATACCAAAGTAGTTATGGACTTAGACACTAATCCAACAGATTTAGCCATGGGGGTAGCTCCGGGGATCAAGTCGATGTGAAACTCGACTTGGCGTTCTGGAGGAATTCCTAGAAGCTCCTCGGGAAAGACATCGGGAAAGTTGCAGACTTCGGGGATTCCCTCGAGGTCTTTAACTTCCTGCTTCTCGTTAACGACATGAGCTAGGAATGCTTGACACTCCTTTTGAAGAAATTTTTGGGCTTTGATGCACGAAACAATACGGAGGTTTGAACTGGGTTTATTGCCATAAATCATGAGGGCTTCGCCCGAAGGAAGATTGAGACGAATAGCTTTTTCATAACAAAGGATATCAGCACGATTGGGGCTCAACCAATCCATGCTGATGATGACATCGAAGCTTTTTATGGAAACTGGCATAAGGTCGATGGGAAAAGAATGATCGTTTAAGGTAAGGGTACAGCCGATGAATATGTCATTAGTGCTCTCTTTCTCAACGTTAGCCATCTCGACGGTAAACGTTTTGGTTAATGGTTGAGGTTTATGTTTGAGAAGGTGTTTGAATGCATGACTAACAAAACTCCTCTCCGCACCATAATCGAAAAGAACGCATGCATAAGAGTTGTCGAGAAGGAACGTACCCGTAACAACTGTAGGGTCAGCAACTGCCTCCTCTTGCCCCATAGTTAGTACTCTCCCTGTGTTGTCGGTCGTTGTTGCCTTGGGGCAGTTTCTCCTGAAATGCCCGACTTCCCCACAGCCATAACAGGCTTAACCGACACCTGCTCTAGAGGCCTGATTGGTAGGTTGGACTGGTGTTCTGCAGCTTCGAGCCATCTGACCCTTATTTCCACAGTTGCTGCAGAGCATTTCGTGACATGGTTCGGGGATGCGGTGATGATAAATGCATTTGCTGCACCAAGGGAAGGTACCAGTATATCTACATTGGTAGGTGCTTGAGTTGCAGGAGCAGCGACAGGAGTAGTAGCAGCATGAACTGCCACCGTATGTTGTTTCTTGGAGGGCTCCCGCAAAAACTGTCCCTTTCGCTGCTTCCAGAACTTTCTTTTCTCACTACTACCCTTTGTTGGTTCGGGCGCGGCTGTTACTTTATCAAGATCAACTTCGTAATCTATAAGAGTCTACGCCAGGAACTTGGCGCTATCAAAAGTGATTGGCCTAACAGCCAAGACATTTCCTTGAGTTGGGGGCGTCAATCCCTAAATGTATCTCTCTATCTTCTTGCTTTCCGGGGTGACCATTCCTGGGGAAAGAAGTGCTAGGTCTTCAAACCTAGAAGTGTAGGCAGCAATGTCGGAATCTTTCATCTTCAAGTTCCATAGCTCGTGCTCCAGTTTCTGCATCTCGCCCCTTGGCCAGTATTCAGCAAGCATGAGCTCCTTTAAGCTCTCCCAACCCATAGCATTTACGATTGGCAGGGTTAAAGATTTGACCCGACTATTCCACCAGGTCAATGCTCTGTTGGTGAAAGTGCAACCGGCGAATTTCACCTTGTTGGCTTCAGAATAGGAACAAATTTCAAAAATGGACTCGATCTTCTTGAACCATCGATTTAGAGCAATAACACCTCCATTGCCGTCGAAAGATGTGGGTTTTGCGTTCATGAAGTCTTTATGGTAGCACTCCTTCTAGTGTCCCTGACTACCTTCATGATTTTGGGGATGAGTACCACCTCCCGGCCCGCCAGATCCACCAGGATTAATCTGTGACATCGCGGCAGCCACAACGGCAGTAACAGCTTCCTGGAACATAGCAGGATCGAACTGCGGAGGTGGCGGTGTCGGATCTGTTGGTGGATTGTTGTTATTTTTGTTGGGTCTTTTCTTCGGAGGCATCTTGTTCTAAAAATATTCAGAAAGGTGAGGATGGTAAGTCCTCTGGTATCGAATCAAGATATATGAAGCAAGGTATATCTCAGTATGATAGCTAGGGTGTTCTACTAAGCGATAAAAAACGAAAGGCTATTAATGCAAATAAATTATCGCTAAAAAGGGATGAGTAGCAACACTTGGAGTGAATTTCTACAATGTATTCGGCTATGGCTAAAATACTCCTATAGTATTTTAAGCTGTATGTTTTGTTCTTTCGACGTCTTGTTGTAGGGATACTGGGTAAGTTTTAAGCCTGCTGCAACACCACAGTCACTCCCAAGCACATGTTGGTCGTGTCTCGAATGAATATAGTTGAACAGGCTATATTGACCCTAGACATGATTACAAAACTGCCCTGGTTTAACCGCAGTGTCCAACATCCAAATACTTTTGTTTTGTTCTACTCATGATATTGTTTCTGGTATGTAGGTATACTTGTATACTTTTTGTAAAAATACTTATATTTTAAAAGTATACTTTTAGTTAAGAGCACTTCGGCCCCTTGGTGTTTATAATTTTATACCATGTAAGGTTCGGTATACTTAGTTCACTATAAACAATAGCTCTGATTCCAATCTGTCACACCCCGGAACCGTCAGAGCGAACGGCGGAAACGTCTGAGGGCGGGTGATGTCATACGTAGTATTATAACAATCGTATCATAGCAATCAAAGTAAGCACAACCGTTACATTACAATATGAATATTTACATTTGTTTGTACACATAGTTTGTATATATGAAAAGTAGCAAAAGTTAAAGACGAGACTCCAAGATGCTCCGTCTTCACCAAAAGCTGGCGAAGGTACCTGTTTATCGTTGTCCTGAGAATACAAGCGGTTTTGAAAACATATCAACATAAAGCTGGTGAGTTCATAAGCATGATTTTGTAGTGAAAACCATTGTTATCAAGTGCTGAAATATGTATGCATGTTTTCCATGAAAATCCAACATTTTCTAACATGTTTGTTTGTCACTGTATGAAAAATATGTTTCGTTTGAAAAACCTGGCTACCACCAGTATGTAGTGTATGTTCTGTTTTGAAACCCTGGCTACCACCAGTAGATAAGGTACGCTTAGTTCGAAAATCCTGGCTACCGCCAGTAAGTGAGGTACATTTCATTTGAAAACCCTGGCTACCGCCAGTAAGTAAGGTAGTTTTATTACTTAAAATAAAACTAAAGATTGTGTCCCTGGAATACCCTCTAGTAAGTAGATAGGTAGTTTTATTAACTAAAACAAAACTATTGAAGAAAGAAATCTCGTAAACAAAGGTTAGTTTATACTTATTGTGAGTCGTATAACCATGCTAATATGACCGGTGACCTCTTTGACGTTTCTTCAGGCGTCGTACGATTACAAAATTTGTCACCCCAGGCGTGCCCGCCTAACTGTAGCTAACAGTTTAGGTGTGGGATTGTCAGCCCTGAATAGATCTATTCACAAATTTCACGTTCTCCCTCCAGGAGACTCTGGTTATACTAACGGTGACGATTTATTGGTACACCGAAGGGCATAACGAAGATAGGTCTCACAGTCTAGTATTAACTAGTTTACGTGAAGTTCGGTTGTTCTCGAGTTCAAAATAATTAGTAAATGGTGTAGAGTATAAATAATTATACATAAAATAATTATTTAGTAAGATACTCTTGTTATTTATATGGATAAACTAAATTTGTCATATTTTATGTGTTTGACTTGGTATGTAGTTTGAATTCGTAAAACCGATAATGAATTTCCCAAACTATACCTATTATAGTGTGCTTGGTAAGTTATGTTCATGTACTGTTCTGAAAACTATGCAATTATGTTTAGAAAACGCCCCTTATGCTCTGCATATTACAAAAGGGATAAAGAATCTAAATGTTTGGCAAAACCATTGTAATTGCATCAGTTTTTAAGTTGTGAAAACCTTTATGTTTAGCTTGTATTCCCCCTGAAAACGTTTTGAAAACTATAAAAGCGTAGGGGTATGAACTCACTGTTTAACATAGGATTTGAGTGTACGATCGGGATGAGTGTTGAGTGTGAACTGATGTTTCGTACTCAAGTGGACCCTATTAACATATGGTAACACATACACATATTAGATGGGGACATAACACTATTTTTCATGGAAGGAAACCACCTTAGGGACTATGAAACACTTGAAACTAAGTGTTAGAATCACATTTCATTGAAGAATGGAGTTTGCAGCCGTAATCATGAGTTTACGGTCGATGAGTTTACGGTTCATAAGTTTACGGTCCATGGGTTTACAGTCATTGAAGGGTGTACGGTCTAAGGAGATACACAAGACCATAAACACCTTTTGTTCATGGAAAAGTAACGATTTCAAGACAAAACACAAGAATCCTAACTAGATATAAGTATAGGGGGGTGATACTTACGATTTGAAGGTAAAGAAAGGTGTTTTCGGTCCAAAACACTAAAGTGTTCTTGAGGATTCTTGAAGATCTAGATAAAAAGGTGAAATCCATGGATGAATCAAGAGTGAATCATGGATAGAGGAAGGATTAACACCCAAAGGAAGGAATCACTTACATTCTTGAGGATTTCTTGAGCAAACTTGATAGTTGTAGAGAGAGAAAGTAGAGAGAGAAAGCCTTTGATGTGTAAAGTGACAAATCAAGGCCAAATACCCTATACATAGGGTAGAGTTCTTGGTCAAAGGGGGGTGGGGTCCATCTGGAACCGACCGTAAACGGGTTTACGGTCTACACGAGTTTACGGTCGTAAACTCGTCCTGTCCGTGAACTCGGAGATTTTCGAGGAAATTTCAAGTTTTTCGCGTGATTCCCGGTTTATTCCGAATTGTATAAAATACATATTATTTATTTAAAACATAAAGTCCTTCCCAAACTAAGAAATTTGACGAAGTTTAACAAAAACCCAAATTTTATTAATGGAAAGTGGGTAAGGATAACGGAAAAAAAAGTTTCGGGTTGTCACAATATCATAATATATCAATTGGATACATGGTTAAGTCACTAGATGACTATGAGGACATTCTGAGAGTACTTAAGAATAACTAAGAGAATGTATATGAGATAATCAGCTTAGAAGAAGATCCTTTTGTAAAGAGCAACATAAGAGGCTCACTTCAAAACACATACACACACAATCACATACACACACACACACACACACACACATATATATATATATATATATATATATGTGTGTGTGTGTGTGTGTGCATGCTTGTGAATATACATATAATTATGAATTATAATTGGGTCATGACTTCACTATGGAATGAAGATTAAGTTTCATTGGAATGAGGTCCAAGCAAAACATAATTGCACAGTCTACTAAATAAGAAAACACTACTACTTCAAAAGTTCAAACCAAATATGATTGGATGAACAAGATCATTGAAAAACTATGTTGTGTCCTTCCATTCAGGGATAACCTAAAAATATTTTGTGACTTTTAGAGAGTCATTAATCAAGCTAAGAAACCTATGTCACATCAAATCAACAATCATATTCTTTAAGATATTTAATTATACTTAGAGTAATGTCAAATACGGAGATAACAGTATTCACATAGTTAACATTTAAGTTTAGTGTGACCCATTAATAAAGTCCTTCCTTTAAGCTAAGTATGAATAGTCACCACTTCAGCTATATGACATCATTATTCTAGAAATGGGATTTTGATTTGAATTTAGTATTTGGATAGTGTAACATTAAACAGCAATTATTATATTGTTTTGATATATTGGGTTATGATCATCACATCAATACTTGTTGTGTTTTATATTAACATGTTTAATCCATAAATAATCTTATTATTATAAAAGTTCATAGTCAGTTGTAATTGCAGGAGCAATTATGAAGTAAGACTAATAAGAATTGGATTGGTTGACTCTCACCAGATGAAAATAGGCAAGTAGTTGTAACCAAGTTTCATACATATTCGTCAAAGAACTGGTACTAAACAGACCCACATCAAGATCACGTCATGTGTGACATCCCCATTTTAACGGTCAAAAAATACCTTTTTATGTATGCTTATTTTGAAACAAAGTATTATTTATTTTGCGAAATATGTCCCATAAACAGTATTTTCCTAAGAAATGTTTTTCATTAATTAATTAAAATTTTGGATGTCATAATTGATATAAGAAACATAAGCATAAACGAAGTCATTACATGCCTTACAATATCTTTTATACCATGACCTATATTTCCTTGAATCTTTCATCAGGTTCGAACATCATTAACTGTCTACTGCTTCTGTGATATAAAGAAAAGGAGTGGGTCAGGTTGGGAAACCTGGTGAGTGCATATGATTTACAACCCACAGTAATATAGTTAATATGTTTAATTATCAAATAGTTAACCCCATTACTCATCCCCATTTTCTTCTTTATTCATCCCTTAGGATCTATCCTAAGGGTCAATATAGTCATCGCTGATGACAATATTGTTTTAGGGATTTCTCTGCAATACATGTCTGTAGGTTTCTTTCTATTTTCATTCCTAAGGATCTGTCCTAAGGATCATCTTGATCATCATTGTCGACAATGTTGTTTTAGGGATTTCTATGCAATATGTGTCAGTAGGAAGTAGAGTACATCAAATGGGCCCAAATTCCATCACATACACGTTATAAACTTACCTGTGTTCCATGGGACTGTCTTGAATAGTCTGATGGTCGTCATCTATACTATATTAGATGACTACATCGTTAGTACACTAGTATCATTCCCATATCATTAGTATAATAGTACCATTTCCACATCTTTGGGACACTAGTTCGACTTCTAGATCGTTAGTACACTAGTACCGTTTCGTCATGATATCCTGTTGTCATTTTCATCATCCATCATACTATGGCATCTTATCATTTTCAACTCTCATCATATTGTGGCATCTTGTTATTCTAATATATTATTACCCTTTATTACCTAATGTATTATATTCATGAAAATACATATACGACATAAGTCATATAAAATTTATCTTTGTGAAATTTCATCTAACATATAACATATTTGGACATAAGCACATATAACATTCAATTATCTAAATACCTCATATCTATTTGTAATATGAAAGTAAGCATTCACTCTCTTGTTTAAGTGGATGAAAAGTTGGACAATCCTTCGCTTCAATACTTAGCTTTTCCTTCGATGTGACCTAGGTTTATTGTAAAGTCCCAAAAATATTACCCAAAAATTTCATTTGTAATTTAATAAAAATAGTATTCCAATAACATCATCGATACAATCCAAATAATATAAGTGTATCAAACATCATTTTGAATCAGAGAAAATCACAAAGCAGAATTATGTGGTGTGTTCAATGCAGTCATACCGAACTTCTCCCCTTGGACACAGAAGCACCTGAAACATAAACTGAAAACCATAAGCATAAAGCTTAAAGAGTTCCCCAAACTACCATATACCATACATAATAAATCACATATTGGGCCCCCGCTCGGCATACATGTATGTTATTCTTAGGCCTCACATGACATCGATCCCCAACCACTATACACATACAATATGTATCACATAATCATGCTAACGCATACTATGATCATAAAACAATAGCATACGATTCAGTCATCGGGCCTCGCCCGACATCGAGTCCCGCTCGGTATACATAGCAACACATAACACATGCAAGGATTACACAGACTCCTAGCATCCTAACATAAACAATAAGGGCCGACATTGGTGCCTTAGACTCGCTAACTTTAGTAAGGAAACTCACTTCATACGAAATATGAAAAGATCCTACACTTTCTGTTGACGCGAACTGACGAATCCTCGAGCTATCAATACCAGATAACATCTAATTATTAATTGGATTCCAATCCATAACTATCAGTCCATGATTAGGGTAAAAGGACCATTTTACCCCTGACCTATTTTGGACCAAGACTTAGGCCCAAACCTATAATCCAAAAGGCACAAAATCCAACTAACCGTTTAAGGCCCACACTTGGCCTAATTTTATAAATTGGGCCCAAACCCTTACATGGGCCTTACCCTAAAGCCCACACATTCTACTAGTCCAAAACACTTGCACTCAGATGTCCCAACAAGAACCCAAGCACTTAAGCCTAAAAGAAAGGCCCAACCTCGAAGACCAAAACACGAAACCCAACAGACTGAGTACGCGGGGCGTACTCAGCTGTACGCTAAGCGTACATGCTAAATGGCTTGTACGTCATGCATACAGACTTGTACGCCCAACGTACTTACTCATTAATCCAAAACCCTCTTTAAGCACTTAATGCTTAAGAGCAGAAGTTGAATCCACATATCTAATCCTTAATAATCGTCTAGAACCATAAAGCCACTGACATGGGTGATTCTAAACCCTAAAGGTGCCAACTTTATGGACTTTGAACCTCAGAAACACCAAGAGTGGCAAATCATACCTCCTGGAGTGGTGTTAAACCACTAGATCTCATTCATGGGGCCAAAAAAGGGTCCAAAACTCATAAAAACTAGATCTAAGTTTCTAATGAACAAGATCATAACTTTCTACCTCAAACAAGTTGGAAATGGAGTATAGAATCAGGATCCACAAGCTCTTCCTTGATCAAAAACCTTGCACCAAACTCCTTCTTCTAGATAATGAACCAAAACAAACCAAGAAGCACACAATGATCTCAAAAACACAATGGAAAGGTCTAGGGTTTCGAACTGAGGTTATAAGGTCAGTGGAGGCTGAGAAATAAGGGTAACATGAGCCATAAATGGGATTATATAGTGTCCAACCCCATAAACTAGGGTTTCACTAAATGGAACGTACGCCCCGTGTACATATTCATATGCCCTGCATACGTGTCCGAAGTCTCGATCCCTCCTCACGTCAGTACGCTAAGCGTACTATGTGGTATGCCCCACACACTCGCATCACATCTTTTACACTTCGGGTACTACACAAGGACCCAAAATGCAACTTTTAAATAACAAAGGGCAATAATGAAACATGCCAAGATTCAAGTGTTACAATTCTCTCCCACTCGAATCAGACTTCTTCCTCGAAGTTCGTTTCTCCGAACAACTCTGGATGATGCTCTTTCATCTAATCCTCAGACTCCAAAGTCCATTCTGATCCCTTGCGGTGCTGTTGTTGTACGTTCACCAGCTCAACAACCTTGTTCCTCAAGGTTTTCGTCTTCTGATCCAAAATTTCCACCGGTCTCTCAATATAATTCAGGCAGTCATCCACCTGAATATCCTCAAATGGTACCACGGTGACATCATCTACTAAGCACTTCCGTAACTGAGAGATGTGGAACGTGCTATGAATCTGACTGAGCTCATCTGGAAGATCCAAGAGGTAAGCAACCCGGCCCACCCGAGCCAAAACCCTAAAAGGACCAATATACTTGGGGCCCAGCTTGCCCCACTTTTTGAACCAGATGACAACTTTTCTAGGTGACACCTTTAGAAGAACCATATCTCCCACCTGTAACTCTAAGTCTGAATGACGCTTGTCGACATAACTCTTCTGCAACTTTGAGTTGTCTGGAGTCTACTCCGAACCTGCTGAATCAGCTTAGTGGTATTGATTACCACCTCAGTACTCCCCATAACCTGCTGAACAACCACGCCCCAACAAATCGGGTTCTTGCATTTCCACCCGTAGAGCATCTCAAAAGGAGGTTGATAAATGTCGGTGTGATAACTGTTGTTATACAACCATTCCGCTAACAAAAGATACTTATCCCAACTCCCTCAAAAGTCCAACACGCGCACTTGCAGCATATCCTCAAGAGTCTGAATAGTCCGCTCACTCTGAACATCGATTTACGGATGGAACGTTGTGCTGAAGTGGAGACGAGTGCCCAACTCATCATGAAACTTCTTCCAAAACCTGGAAGTAAACCGTACATCTCTGTTAGAAACCACCAATACCAGCACCCCATGACGTGACACAACCTCCCTGATATAAACCTCGACCAACTTCTCTATAGAAATATTGTCCTGAACCAAAATGAAGTGCAAACTCTTAGTCAAACAATCCACGATGGCCCATATCGAATCCACTCCATGCGTAGTCCCGGGAAGCTTCGTGATAAAATCCATTGTGATGTCCTCCCATTTCCATACGGGAATCTCCAAAGGTTGCATCTTACAGCAACTGAAGAGTACAACCCCGATGAACTCTCGCAGCCCGAACAGATATATAATCAGTAATCTCAGCATCAAGAGGAAAATCCAACTCCCCCGGAGCTCCAACAAATCTCTTGCTAAGCGCAAGGGATACAAAGGATCAGTTAGCCCCTAATCAAACAATACAAATGCAGAAATAGCGTTCATAGGAACGATCCTAAAATAAAACACATAACATAAGAAAGCAATTCAATATAAATAAATAGCTAAGGAGAATATACATACCCGTCACCATGTTGGGAGCTACACGCGCCTCCTCGGCCATCAAATGGAGAGCCCTGCTCTTCACCACAAGTGTGTCTGCCCGGCCCTGGAGGCCGTCAGTTATCCAAAGAGTTGTAGGAGTGAGTACTGACACCGGTCCTGCTGTAGCCAAACTCGGACCATGGGCCTTCTGGTAGCCCCTCTTATTGCAATGAAAGTAAATCATATCAGATCCCTGGGTGGTGGTAGCAGTAGAATCCCTGCTATAATGAGTCATCTGACCGCACTTGAAGTAACCGGAACCACCAACCTTGAATGGTCCCTCATCCACCTTGTCGCACTTTCCACAGCGGCTCTAGACCTGGTAGCCTCTCAATCTAGACTCAGATACCTTAGGCTTCTTGCCTGTACCCTCAACACTCGGCACAGAATATGGATTCCGCTTCTTCTCCTTCTCCAGATTAATCTCCTTCTTCTCTAGCTCGCGCTATCATATCCTCCAGCGTCTTACAACTGGATTGGCTCACAAACTTCCGAATGTCACTCCTCAAAATCTCATGATATCAAGCCTTCTTCATCTCCTCATCTGCCGCATACTGCGGAACCAGAAGCGTCCTCTCCCGAAACATCGCGGTGATCTCAGCCACCGTCTCCGTAGTCTGGTGGAGATCCTGAAACTCTCACGCCAACTGTTTCACCTCAATCACCGATGCAAACTAAGCTCGTAACCTAGTCGAGAAATGATCCCATGTCATTACATCAACAACATCATCACCCACTGCACGTCCTACCTCCTTCCACCAGTCTCATGCCCTGTCCTTCAAACGAAAGGAGGAAAGCCTAACATTTACCTCATCAGGGCAACTACTGGTGCGGAAGGCATTAGCAACAACCGCTAACAACCTCCAGCTCACTATCATGTCCTTCTCCACATGTTAGTTCGGAGCTCCACATGCCCGAAACTCCCTAAATGTCAAAGAACGTGCTCCCACTAATGCCTCCACCTCAGAACGAAACAAGCTTAACCGCTCATCCATAATCTCCATAATGCCCTCCTTGACCATGTCAAAGATCAGGAGTCTAATAAAGAATGCAATGAGTAATCTCATACGAGATGAACTCCCTAGTTTGATCATCTAGCTTCTTGAATCCAGGTCCTAATCCCGAGCCCTCTCCAGCACCAGAACTGCCAACAGGTCTGCCTCGCATTGTCACCATGAAAATAGACCATATAAACCATCAGAATACACATCGATATATATATATATATATATATATATATATATATATATATATATATCGTGGAATCACAGACTCCACAAGCTCCCTGGTTTCATCGCAACTCTCCTTGAATCGAGTACGGATCCCCTGCTTCTAGTAGTACGGGCCCATACTACCTTCCGTATCTATCCGTACTTTCCTCAAGAATTTCCTTGACTCAACCAAGTTACTTTATATCCATACAACTTTTCCTCACAGATAAGGCTCCTAGCACCAGATCTCTTCCTAGGTTTCAAGGGCAAACTCCATCCCACTCTCTGCCATCAGTTGCAGAAGGAACTCCAGCTAACTCCCTTTAACTAGCTCACGAATACAATTAAATATCACTAAAACCAGATAATTCTTCTAATGAAGAGCCTCACACTACAAAGGTTGTTCTCAAACAAGAGTTGTGCAATAGAGTTAAAACCTAACCATCTAAAATCATTTAGTTTCCATAATACATAACTTAGCATATTCGGTTACTAGTTAGTTGAAGTTGGTAAGAACTCCCTAAAGCACAAAGAAAGTAGCATTCGAGCATCATGTAACCAGAATCAAGCATCACCTAATAAGGCCATCCTACCACTGAATAATCAGTACTAGCATAAAATTCTACAAGCTCACACAACAGTCATAAAAAGGCATCACTCCTAGCATTCTATTATGCAAAACAGAGTAGATCCTTAGCCCTAACTAGCATGTGATTCACAGATTCACAGATCAAATCATATCAGATAACATGTATGGGTAATTTGGGAAAGCTTACTGGAGCTCGATCGATTGCATGCACCATGCCCTTTTTCTTTTATTAGAAACCCTTTCTTTCTAAAACGTCTTCTTTTTGACAGTTCTACCAAATCCTCAGTTTGACTTTAGACACAAGCGTGACCGAATCCCTCAAACCAAGGCTCTGATACCAACATGTAATGTCCCAAAAATTTCATTTTTAATGTAATAAAAACAGTATTCCAAAAACATCATCGATACAATCCAAATAATATAAGTGTATCAAACATCAGCTCGAATCAGAGTAAATTACAAAAACGGAACTATGTGGTGTGTGCAATGCAGTCATCCCGAACTCTTCTTCTTGGACCCAGAAGTGCCAGAAACATAAATTGAAAACCATAAGCACAAAGCATAGTGAGTTCCCCAAACTACCCCATACCATACATAATAAATCACATAGTCGTCCCCTGCCCTCCTTCGGGCCCCGCTCGGTATGAAAATCTATTATTCTTAGGCCCCGCCTGACATTGGGCCCCACCTACTATACACATAAAATATATCACATAATCATGCTAACGCATACTATGATCATAAAATAGTAGCATACGATTCAGTCATCGGGCCTCGCCCGACATCGAGCCCCGCCCGGTATACATAATAACACATAACACATGCAAGGATTACACAGACTCCTAGCATCTTAACATAAATAATAAGGGTCGACATTGGTGCCTTAGACCCACCAACTCTAGTGAGGAAACTCACCTCAATCTACAGATGAAAAGATCCTACACTCGTTGCTGCTGCAAACCGACGAATCCCCGAGCTATCAATATCAAATAACATACAATTAATAATTGGTTTCCAATCCATAGCTATCAGTCCATGACTAGTTTAAAAATACCATTTTAACCCTGACCTAGTTCGGACCATGACTTAGTCGCAAACCTATAATCCAAAAAGCCCAAAATCCAACTAACCGTTCAAGGCCCATACTTAGGCCAATTTTCAAAATTGGGCCCAAACCCTTATATGGGCCTTACCCTAAAGCCCACCCATTCTCCTAGTCCAAAACACATGCACTCATATGGCCTAATAAGAACCCAAGCACTTAACACAAAAAGAAAGGCCCAACCTCAAAGCCCAAAACAAAAAAACCCAACAGACTGAGTACGTGGGGCGTACTCAGCTGTACGCTAAGCGTACACACTAAATTGATTATACGCCATGCGTAGATACTTGTACGCGCAACGTACTAACCCATTAAACCAAAACCCTCTTTAAGCACTTAATGCTTAATACCAGGATTCCAAACCACATATATAATCCCTAATAAGCGTCTAGAACCATAAAGTCACTGACTTGGTGAGTTTGCATGCACCAAAAGGACCCAACTTCAAGATATAGCACTTTACTTTCACTAAATGGACATAAGCTCATGTATGGGTTATTCTAAACCCTAAAGGTACCATCTTTATGGACTTTGAACCTCAGAAACACCAAGAGTGGCAAATCATAGCTTATGGAGTGGTGTCAAACCACTAGATCACATTTATTGGGCCAAAAGGGTCCAAAACTCATAAAAACTAGATTTATGCTTCTAATGAACAATATCATAGATTTCTACCTCAAACAAGATAGAAATGGAGTAGAGAATCAGGATCCAGAAGCTCTTCATTGATTAAAAACATTGCACCAAACTCCTTATTCTTGATAATGAACCAAAATACACCAAGAAGCACACAATGAGCTCAAAAACACAATGGAAAAGTCTAGGGTTTCGTAATGTGGTTTTAAGGTCAGTGGAGGCTGAGAAATGAGGGTAAGATAGGCCTTAAGTGGGATTATATAGTGTCCAACCCCATAAATTAGGGTTTAACAAAATTACACGTACGCCCCGCGTACGTGTCCGGAGTCCTGATCCCGCCTCACATCATTACGCTAAGCATACTATATGGTACGTCTCGTGTACTCGCTTCACAGCTTGTACGCTAAGCGTACCATGTGGTACGCCCCGCATACTACACAAGGACCAAAAATGCAACTTTTAAATAACAAAGGGCAATATTGAAACATACCAAGATTCAAGTGTTACAATCATATCACTAAGTCTTAGTCTTATATTCTTGGTGACTAATGATAGTCTAGATTCGTCACTAATCTAAATGTCTACATGAAGATCTATCAAGTAAGGAACAACCAGCTAGGATGATATCGGAGGTAGAGTCCGTTTCATATATAGAGTATACTGTTTGGAAATTCCACTTTAAACAATTCACTAAATTCAGCTTGGACATAATCACCATAAGTAGATTAATCAGTATAATAACTTGGAATTATTGATAAATATTGTTCATATGATCATAATAAATACTATGAACATAAATATAAGTTACATTAAAAGCGATATAAGTGTAGCTTAACTTACAGATATTTCCTAACAAAAGTCCGAAAATTGTACTGGCAGATTTTTGGCGTGATAGCTACTAATGTTGGGCACTCAGGGGGCTCATGGCTTCCCCGAAACCTTAAAAATTATATAGAAATTAGACTAAATTTGATAGAAACTCGAGAGAATAAGTTGGGATGATGTTAATGTCGAATGAGGGGCTACTAACTTTTATAGGTTGGAAATCGACTCAGCGCGTCGTGCACCTGGCCTGCACGCCGCACACTTGGTCGGGGGAGGGGGTGGCATGGCTTCAGTCATTGCTTAACATGTGACGGCTAACAGGTAGGGCAATGTGCAATGTCGGTGAGCGCCAAATACCTTGTATGCGCACACGTGCGAACTTTTACAAAACTTCAAAAATTCGTATCTTCTTGATACGAACTCCGTTTTCGACATTCATTATATCCACGCGTAGATATCGACAATATCGACAAGTTTCATTTAGACTCTGTCGGCTAAATTTCAATTTATTTTTAAAGTTATATTTTTAACAGGCTCAGACTGTTAAATTCGGTGTAAAAATCATAATTTTCTCATACGATATTCATTCTCGATTGTCTTTATATTGGCGGATAGGTATTGATGAGACCTTCAACTCTTGTTTAGATTATTATAACAATCGACCAATTTCAATCTCGGTTTCTGTATCGCACACTATTACGCTGAAACTTCAAAAAATCGTAACTTCCTCTCCCAAAGTCAGATTTCAGAGTTCTTTATATGTACGGAATCTTTGTTACAAATAATATAACTTCAGTTACGATTATTTATCCTAAATAATATTTTATTAAAATATCGTTTTATCGCTTATTATACCTTAAATTTTTAGCCCAAAGTTATGTGTGTTACAATTATCTCCACCTTATGATGATTACATCCTGTAATCATCAGCCAAATAGGGTTTGCAAAATGACTCTGTGCGTTACCTTTCCGTCCTGGTTAATAACCATAACTCTTGTGTCTTTTCAAATGAGTTTCTAACTCTTATACTTCTTGACTACTGGCGGAGCTAAATCTTGCACCTTCTCTTCATTCTCCGTTGGACCTTCAATCCTAACCTTCGAAACCAGGCTTGGTCTTCATCATAGAGTCTTACTCCTTCTGGAATAGATTTAGCTTATTATAAGGTCTTTACTGAGTAACACAACGATGGGCCATGCTATAACGGCTAGGATCAGGTCTCTTTGAGTCAGGCTCTAGCACGGGCCATAGCTCTCAGTCCATGATTAGGTTAAAAATACCATTTTAACCCTGACGTAGTTTGGACCAAGACTTAGGCATAAATCTATAATCCAAAAAGCCCAAAATCCAATTAACCGTTCAAGGCCCATACTTAGGGCAATTTTCAAAATTGGGCCCAAAACCTTAAGGGCCTTACCCTAAAGCCCACCCATTCTCCTAGTCCAAAACACATGCACTCATATGGACCAACAAGAACCCAAGCACTTAAGCCTAAAAGAAAGGCCCAACCTCAAAGCCAAAAACACAAAACCCGACAGACTGAGTACGCGGGGCGTACTCAGTTGTACGCTAAGCGTACATGCTAAATGGATTATACGTCGTGCGTAGATACTTGTACGCCCAACGTACTAACACATTAAACTAAAACCCTCTTTAATCGCTTAATGCTTAAGACCAGAAGTCCAAACCACATATCTAATCCATAATAAGTGTCGAGAACCATAAAGTCACTGACTTGGTGGGTTTGCATGCCCCAAAAGGACCCAACTTCAAGATATAACACTTTAATTTCACTAAATGGACATAAGCTTATGTATTGGTTATTCTAAACCCTAAAGGTGCCATCTTTATGGACTTTGAACCTCAGAAACACCAAGAGTGGCAAATCATAGCTTATGGAGTGGTGTCAAACCACTAGATCTCATTTATTGGGCCAAAAGGGTCCAAGACTCATAAAAACTAGATATAAGCTTCTAATGAACAAGATCATAGCTTTCTACCTCAAACAATCTAGAAATGGAGTAGAGAATCAGGATCCAGAAGCTCTTCATTGATCAAAAACCTTGCACCAAACTCCTTCTTCTTGATAATGAACCAAAACACACAAAGAAGCACAAAATGAGCTCAAAAACACAATGGAAAAGTCTAGGGTTTCGAAATGAGGTTTTAAGGTCAGCGGAGGCTGAGAAATGAGGGTAACATGAGCCTTAAGTGGGATTATATAGTGTCCAACCCTATAAATTAGGGTTTCATTGAATGGCACGTACGCCCAGCGTATGTGTCCGGAGTCCCAATCCCGCCTCGCATCATTACGCTAAGCATACTATATGGTACATCTCATGTACTCGCTTCACAGTTTGTACGCTAAGCGTACCATGTGGTACGCCTCACATACTACATAAGGACCAAAAATGCAACTTTTAAATAACAAAGGCCAATATTGAAACATACCAAGATTCAAGTGTTACAATCATATCACTAAGTCTTAGTCTTATATTCTTGGTGACTAATGATAGTCTAGATTCGTCACTAATCTAAATGTCTACATGAAGACCTATCAAGTAAGGAACAACCAGGTAGGATGATATCGGAGGTAGAGTCTGTTTCGTATATAGAGTATACTGTTTGGAAATTCCACTTTAAACACTTCACTAAATTCAGCCTGAACATCATCACCATAAGTAGATTAATTAGTATAATAACTTGGAATTATTGATAAATATTGTTCATATGATCATAATAAAGACTATGAACAGAAATATAAGTTACATTAAAAGCGATATAAGTGTAGCTTAACTTACAGAGATTTTCCTAACAAAAGTCTGAAAATTGTACTGGCAAAATTTTGGCGTGATAGCTACTAATGTTAGGCACACAGGGGGCCCATCGCTTCACCGAAACCTTAAAAACTATATAGAAATTAGACTAAATTTGATAGAAACTCAAGAGAATAAGTTGGGATGATTTTAATGTCGAACGAGGGGCTACTAACTTTTATAAGTTGGAAATCGACTCAGTGCGTCGTGCACCTGGCCTGCACGCCGCACACTTGGTCGAGGGGGTGGCATGGCTTCAGTCATTGCTTAACACGTGGCGGCTAACAGGTAGGGCAATGTGCAATGTCGGTGAGCGCCAAATACCTTGTATGCACACGCATGCGAACTTTTACGAAACTTCAAAAATTCGTATCTTCTTGATACGAACTCCGTTTTCGACATTCATTATATCCACGCGTAGATATCAACGATATCGACAAGTTTCATTTAGACTCTGTCGGCTAAATTTCAATTTATTTTTAAAGTTATATTTTTAACAGGCTTAGACTATTAAATTCGGTGTAAAAATCATAATTTTCTCATACGATATTCATTCTCGACTATCTTTATATTGACGGATAGGTATTGATGAGACTTTCAACTCTTGTTTAGATTATTTTTCATAACAATCGACCAATTTCAATCTCGGTTTCTGTATCGCACACTATTACGCTGAAACTTCAAAAAATCGTAACTTCCTCTCCCAAAGTCAGATTTCAGAGTTCTTTATATGTACGGAATCTTGTTACAAATAATATAACTTTAGTTACGATTATTTATCCTAAATAATATTTTATTAAAATATCGTTTTATCGCTTATGATACCTTAAATTTTTAGCCTAAAGTTATGGGTGTTACAATTATCTCCACCTTATGATGATTACATCCTGTAATCATCAGCCAAATAGGGTTTACATAATGACTTTGTGCGTTACCTTTCCGTCCTGGTTAATAACCATAACTCTTGTGTCTTTTCAAATGAGTTTCTAACTCTTGGACTTCTTGACTGCTGGTGGTGCTAAATCTTGCACCTTCTCTTCGTTCTCCGTTGGACCTTCAATCCATACCTTCAAAATCAGGCTTGGTCTTCATCAGAGAATCTTGCTCCTTCTGGAATAGATTTAACTTATTATAAGGTCTTTACTTAGTAACACAGCGATGGGCCATGCTCTAATGGCTAGGATCAGGTCTCTTTGAGTCAGCCTCTAGCATGGGCCATAGTTATATGTCCATGATTAGGTTAAAAATACCATTTTAACCCTTAAATGGCCCAACAATAACCCAAGCACTTAAGCCTAAAAGAAAGGCCCAACCTCGAAGTCCAAAACACAAAACCCAACAAACTAAGTACGCGAGGCGTACTCAGCTGTACGCTAAGCGTACACGCTAATTGGCTTGTACGCCATGTGTAGAGACTTGTATGCCTAAAATCCTCACCCATTAAACCAAAACCCTCTTTAATCACTTAATGCTTAAGACCAGAAGTCCAAACCATATATCTAATCCCTAATAAGCTTCTAGAACCATAAAGTCACTGACTTGGTGATTTGCATGCCCCAGAAGGACCCAACTTCAAGATATAGCACTTTACTTTCACTAAATGGACATAAGCTCATGTATGGGTTATTCTAAACCCTAAAGGTGCCAACTTTATGGACTTTTAACCTTAAAAACACCAAGAGTGGCAACTCATAGCTTTTGGAGTGGTGCAAACCACTAGATCTCATTTATGGGGCCAAAATGTGTCCAAAACTCATAAAAACTAGATCTAAGCTTCTAATGAACAAGATCATAGCTTTCTACCTCAAAAAAGCTGAAAATGGATTAGAGAATTAGGATCCAAAAGCTCTTTATTGATCAACAACCTTGCACCAAACTCCTTCTTCTTGATAATGAACCAAAACACACCAAGAAGCACACAATGAGCTCAAAAACACAACGGAATGGTCTAGGGTTTCAAAATGAGGTCTTAAGGTCAGTGGAGGCTGAGAAATGAGTGTAACATGATCCATAAGTGGATTTATTTAGTGTCCAACCCCATAAATTAGGGTTTCACTTAACGGCACGCACGCCCCGCGTACGTGTCTGAAGTCCCGATCCAGCCTCACATTAGTACACTAAGCGTACTATATGGTACGTATCGTGTACTCACTTCACAATTTGTACACTAAGCGTACCATGTGGTACTCCCCGCGCACTACACAAGGAACAAAAATGCAACTTTTAAATAACAAAGGGCAATATTGAAACATACCAAGATTCAAGTGTTACAATTTTATCACTAAGCCATAGTCTTATATTCTTGGTGACTAATGATAGTCTAGATTCGTCACTAATCCAAATGTCTACATCAAGATCTATCAAGTAAGGAACAACCAGGTAGGATGATATCAGAGGTAGGATCCGTTTGGTATATAGAGTATACTGTTTGGAAATTCCATTTTAAACACTTCACTAAATTCAGCCTATACATCATCACCGTAAGTAGATTAATCAGTATAATAACTTAAAATTACTGATAAATCTTGTTCATATGATCATAATAAAGACAATGAACATATATATAAGTGACATTAAAACTGATATAAGTTATGCTTAACTTACAGAGATTTTCCTAACAAAAGTCTGGAAATTGTACTGGCAAAATTTCGGCCTGATTTCTACTAATGTTAGGTAATCAGGGGGATCACGGCTTTGCCGAAACCTTAAAAAACTATATAGAACTTGGACTAAATTTGATAGAAGCTCAAGAGAAAAATTTGGGATGATGTGAGTGTCGAATGAGTGGATGCTGCCTTTTATAGGCTGAAAATCGACTCAACGCATCATGCACCTGGCCTGCACGCCGCACACTTGGTCGGGGGGTGGTGTGGCTTCAGTCATTTCTTAACACGTGGAAAATAACAGGTAGGGTTATGTGCAATGTCGGTGAGCGCCACACACCTTGTCTGCGCGTGCGCGAACTTTTACAAAACTTCAAAATTTTGTATATTCTTGATACGAACTCCGTTTTCGACATTCTTTAAATCCACGCGTAGATATCGACGATATCGACAAGTTTCATTTAGACTCTACCGGCTAAATTACAATTTATTTTTAAAGTTATCTTTTTAACAGGCTCAGACTGTTAAATTCGGTGTAAAAATCATAATTTTCTCATACGATATTCATTTCAACTGTCTTTATATGACGGATAGGTATTGATGAGATATTCAACTCTTGTTTAGATTGTTTTTCATAACAATCGACCAATTTCAATCTCGGTTTCTGTATTGCACACTATTACACTGAAACTTCAAAAAATCGTAACTTCCTCTCCCAAAGTCAGATTTCAGAGTCCTTTATGTGTACGGAATCTTTGTTACACATAATATAACTTTGGTTAGGATTGTTTATCCTAAATAATATTTTATTAAAATATTGTTTTATCGCTTATTATACCTTAAATTTTTATCCCAAAGTTATTGGTGTTTCAATTATCTCCCCCTTATGATGATTACGTCTCGTAATGATCAGCAAAATAGGGTTTGAATAATGACTCTAGGCATTACCTTTCCGTCCTAGTTAATAACCATGACTCTTGTTTCTTTTCAAATGATTTTCTAACTCTTGGACTTCTTGACTGTTGGTGGTGCTAATCTTGCACCTTTTCTTCGTTCTCCATTGGACCTCCAAACCTAACCTTCGAAATCAGGCTTGGTCTTCATCAGAGAATTTTGCTCCTTATGGAATAGATTTAACTTATTATAAGGTCTTTACTACATAACAAAACGATGGGCTATGCTCTAATGGCTAGGACCAGGTATCTTTGAGTCAGATTCTATCATGGAAGATACCTTCTTTCATGTTCTAATGTGATATAATCACATTATAGCAGGTAACCTTTCTAGCTATTGGTTGCTTAGTCTTAAGTGACGACCACGTCTTAAGTGACGACCACGATACTTCTATCGATCGCTTTGATTATCTTTTCCTTTAATATTTTAACTAAAGTTAGAAGCTACGTCGAACATGGTTCTCTGAACCGAGTAACTCACTTCATAGTTTTTGTCTTAATCAGATTTGATTCGTAATGACAACTAGGGTCGTAATAATATGTATCTTCGTAGTCATTACCGAAACAAAGGTAATGACGGAAACAACCAAAACAAACTCAACTACTAGTGTCTTAGTAACCTTGTGACTCTTCTTTATCCAAGTACGAGTTATGTGCTTCTGGTAGTATACCCCTCTACTACCTTTCACACCTACTTATACTCTTCCCAAGAATTGCCTCATAGTTCTCCAAGTCATCATATAGAAAATCACATAGCAACTTAACACATCCGAATAATAAAACGTAATAGGGATTAAATTATTTCTTGAAAATGATTACACCAATTATTCATATGGCATGCCTATTACATTAAGATAATCGCTTCATATCTTGAACTTCGGATAAGTAGCTCTATATTCTTGACCTATTGTTGCTTTATCAGGTATCAGATGGTATGTTCTTGCCTTTGCCTTTGGTGACACATTCAACCTTGCCGCTTTCGTTTTTCTTTGGGCAATCCTTTGAAATATACCCTTTTTCTCCACATCCATAACATACCATATCATTAAACATACAATCTTTGGAATAATGACTCGTTCTTCCTTATTTGTAGCAGGTCACCTCCCCATAGCATCTCCCAAAGTGCTTATTCTTGCACATATCGCACCATTTGGCTTCATTTTTACCCCCTAAACTTCTTATTGTTGGGGTCATACTTTGAGAACTTATTTTTCTTGTTGGATCTTGAAGATCTCGCAAGCTTCTTTTTTTCCCCTGTCTTTGTTCTTTCCAGACCATTTTCCCTTATCTGGATCTTTACATTCTTAGCTGCCCAAATGGCTGCTTTTAGAATAGTTGCTAGTTTCTCCGTTGGACCAAAATTTGTTGGTAATCTACTAGCAAACTTATTTACCTTGGAAATTCGAAAGGAACTAAGTAAGGGACTAGCTTCATATTCTTAGTAAAAGTTGCAGCATACTCGCTGACGCTCATCTTACCGTTCTTCAGATTTTGGAATTCATTTTTGGAATTAACTACATAAAAAGTATTCCCATGACATCCTCCTGACTTCTCCATTGGGCATGGTATCATCTAATAACTTCCACAAACTTAATACCCAGTCTTTAACTTTCGAAATGCAAGGACAAAACTGTTTGTTGCTGCAGTCGTAGCTCTTAAATACCATCTCCATCTCAAAGATCCAATCCATGACTTCTATTGGTGTTGGGGTTCCATAAAGACTTAGAGGTTTGGCATCCATGAGATCCTTATACTCACATCCATTTCTCTTACTACTATCATCAAGATTGTTCCTTCTTACTACTTGGGGCTCAGCCTGGCTAATAGTTCAGTTGTAATTTCCCTCCTCCAACCATTCCTCTTCCAGCTCACTTTGCATGATGGTTGCAGTAGGTTCATCCATATTCCCTCAAAGTAAACGCCATATCTCTTCCATCTAACAATCTAACCTCGCATGTATCATAGCCATCGTGATTGGTTATGGTGCAGGTACTACCTCTGGTGTACGCTCAACTATACGAGGCTTACGTTTTCAATTTTCATTATCGTTTCCTAATCCTCTTTGTGTTCTAACCGTGACGTTCTATACACCAAAGCAGGCATTTGGTGTATTGAGATGAGAATATAGATAGGGAATGTTTTTATATGTATAATCTCCCTTATCACTTTGAAAAGTTATATGTCATTTCTAATACAATAATTATACGTTTAGAAGCCTGAACACATAAAGTTTCCTAATGAAGGTCGGCAACATACCTTAAATCTAATCAATTAATAGCAATATAGGTAGGCAACCTAAGGCATGCTATAACCTAAATCATTTAGCACAAACCATCAAATTAGGAATCTTATCCTAAAGTAAGCTGGTGTTTCTGTCAATTTAGGTGTATTACCTAAAACAATAAGGACACACACCTTATGGTCATTGCTTAGCATTCAAAGTATAATTCTAGAAATCCTCAAATATTTCCACCTCGCTTAAACTAATGCTCTGATACCAACTGTGACATCCCCATTTTCACAGTCAGAAAAGATCTTTTTATTTATGCTTATTTTAAAAAAAAAAGTATTCTTTATTTTGCGAATTTGGTCCCACAAACATTATTACCGAAGAAATGTTTTCATTGATTTATTAAAACATGGAATGTCATAAATGATACAAGAAATATAAGTATAAACATAGTCATTACAAGCCTTACAATATCTTTTATACTATGGCTTATATTTCCTTGAATCTCTCTGTAACACCCAGATTCCCAGGTATTATTTTTTATTCTTTTAATTTTTGAATGATGTGAGGAGACTCGGCGAGTTGGAGTCTAAACTCGCCGAGTAGGATCGTGGTTTTGCACGCGGGTTCGCGTCTGGACTCGGCGAGTCCATGCTGTTTAATTAAACCCTAATTTCCAGGGTTTGAGACCTATTTAAAGGGGCTTATGGCCGTCATTTGCGGCCACCAACCCCAGAGAGAAACCCTAAAGAGATTTTGAGCGTTTTGGGAGAGAAAGGAGGCCATTGTTAAACTTTGAAGCTTTGCTTGGAAAGGTAAAGGAGTTTCTAGCCAAGAGGAGGCAAGGGAGGTGGACATCCTTTGAATTTGGGGCTCAGAGCATCATTTTGGAGGTATATTTTGGCTCTCTTTTCTATTATTATGATGAACATGGGGGTTTAGGGTTTCTTGACCCCTTTGTTGGTTAGATTTGATGTCCATTTCGTCCCTATTTGTGATGAGGCCTGAAATGGGATCCATAGAGGTCCAGAGAAGCTTTATTCCTTAAGCTTTATGAGGATTCATGGGAGTTTTGACCAAGGGTTATGAGATATGGGGCTAAAACATCATATAGGAGCAAATAGTTGTTGTTTGAGCACCAAGGTTTGGACTTTACATGATTATCATGCTTGGGGAGGCCAGATCTATGATTATATGGAACAGATCTGACCTTAGAAGTGAGTTTGAGTTTATGCATGGCATGAACTCGCCGAGTCTAAAGAACAGACTCGGCGAGTAGCATGAAGTTTGCCCGTAACCACTCAGCGAGTGGTCTTGTCGAGTTGAGGAGTCGACTCAGTGAGTCAGGGAGAGTCAGGGGGACTGAGTCAAGCCGGAACTCACCGAGTTGTTCTTGAGACTCGGCGAGTTGAGTCGTGGTGGCCTCGCGATTCATGCCAGGTGGAACTCTTCGAGTCATAGAAGTATTCGACGTGTCAAGAGAGGATCCAAGAGAGTCAGTGGACACGTATAGACTCGCCGAGTCGCCCTAGTGCACTCGCCAAGTCCGGTCAAAGTTGATCGTTGACCTTGTTGACCTTTAGGGTTGAGTGCAGTTGTATTTATGAGTGTATTACTTTGTGTGATTAGGCGGAGGCTAGATCACATTTATTCCGAGATAGATATTTACTGAGACATCGAGGTGAGTCTTCTCACTATACTTACCTAGAGTGGTATATTGTGTAGACCAGAGGGTCTTATGTGTTATGTATGAGATTATGTGCTATGTGCTATGTGTATGTTGTATGTTGATATAGACCGGACCGTAGGGTCCAACGATACAGACCGGGCCGGAGGGCCCAACAAGCTATGACCAGACCAAAGGGTCCAACGAGCTACGGGACTGGAGGGTCCCGCTGAGACACATCGACCGGAGGGTCGTGTTATAGCCTTGAGTGGCGTATGTGTTGTATGTGGTATTTTGGGGAACTCACTAAGCATTTGTGCTTACAGTTGTTGTGTGATGTGTTTCACGTACCAGTGATGAGCGCGGGAAGGCGTCAGCATGATCCGTACACACTTGTGGAGTTTATGTTTTGGATTCTGGGGAGATGTCTTGTGATAAATACATTTGAAACAATATGTTGATGTTATTTTGTGAAAAATGATGGTTTTGAAAATGAAAATTTTGTTTTGAAAATTTACGTTGTTACAAGTTGGTATCAGAGCCTTGGTTTGAGGGATTCGGATGCATCTTCGGGCGTATCTGAACTCAAACTGAGGAATTGAGGAGAATTTTTATAATAAAATGAAATTTTTGAAAAAAGTAACAGCGTTTTGAGACAAACAGAGCAGAGTCGTGTGTACGATCAGCCAGCGCCCGAGCGACGAATTCCCCAAAAGTACCCTTACTTTATGTGTTATGAGATATGTTATATTATGCATGCTAGAGTAGGCTAAGTATTCATATTAGGACTAGAGTGGCCTGATTTGTGATGCCTTAGCCTAGGAGTTTTTTGCTGCTGAGATGCTTTGAGAGCGAGTGATAGCAGTTAGGAGCTCATGAGAATAGAGTACTTGTAATCCAAGATCCATGGAGGAGGACTTGAAGTGAATGTTGGTGCGGTGTGGTCAGTAGTATTGGGCCCGTACTACTGAAGACACCGGATCAGTGGGCATTTCATGTAAGAATCTTTTGGATGACGGGGGGCAAGTAGGTTTGCATCATCGAGTATGAGCATGTTCGATCAAATCTCTGATAATTTTTGTTGTATTTGAGAGACATCATGGTTGGGACTTGACACACACCTGAGACTAGTGGTGTCAGCAATGAGGAGATCCGTCGGATGATTCATGAGGAGGTGGCTGCTGCCATCCGGGCTGAGATTACTGAGATGTTTGGAGACATCAAGACCACGTTGATCGAGACTTTTGATGAGCGGTACGCCGCGTTGACTGAGGCTGCTACAGCTGCAGCTACTGCTGTTGTTGCTGCTGCCAGACCTCAGGGAGGTGACTCGTTGTTTTCCGGGAGTTCAGCAACATGAAGCCACCAGATTTCGACGGGACACAGGACCCGATTGCCGCTATGAGGTGGATCTCTGACATCGAAGGATGTTTCTATACGTGCTCTTGTCCAGAGCACTTGAGGGTTCGGTTCGCCTTGAACCAGCTCCGCCTGGGAGCGAAGGATTGGTGGAAGTTCGTGATGGCGAACATTACTTTGGCTGAGATTTCTGAGGTGACCTGGGAGAGGTTCACCGCTATGTTCTGAGAGGAGTATGTTCCCCCGGTAGAGAGGGAACGGTTGATCCAGGAGTTCTTGACCCTCAAGCAGGGTACTGATTCAGTGACTATCATCACCAGGAAGTTCCATGAAAGGGCGATGTTTTGCCCTGAGCAGGTGTCGACGGAGCAGGCTCGTATGAGCCGTTATCTGGGTGTTCTGAGGAGAGATATACGGGAGTTCGTGGCGAACACGACTTACCGAACATTTGCTGAGCTCCAGGAAAATGCCTAGAAGAGATAGATCGAGCTGGAGACTCAGGCCAGGGAGGAGGCCGAGTCTCAGAGGATGGATCGGTGGCCGGCCCAGTCTCAGTCGGCAGCCAAGCGGGCTAGACCCGCTGATTCGAGATCTGGGGGTGCGAAGGGCCGCACTTGTGGGAAGTGCGGTAAGAGTCATGAGGGGTCTTGCAGGGTTAGAGTATGTTACAAGTGTGAGAAGGAGGGACATATCGCAAGAGAATGCCCCAAGGGATTCTCGGTTTGTTTTCATTGCAACCAGACTGGCCATTGGAAGGCCGAGTGCCCGCAGCTTCTACAGGGATCAGCGCAAGGATTTTCGCCTGCTGCTAGGGTTACCGAGACTCGACCGGTGAAGGCCAAGGCCCCGAGGGCTCGTGGGAGAGCGTTTCAGTTGACCGCAGAGGAGGTTCGCGCAGCGCCTGATGTTGTGGCTGGTATGTATTTTCTTTTCATCTTTTATTTGAGTTGAGATTTTATGCTTATATGATCATACGCGTAGGTACTTTTCTTGTGAATTATCTGCCTGCATTGGTGTTATTTGACTCGGGTGCGAGTCGGTCATTTGTTTCCATAGCTGTTAGTCAGCATATTAGTACACGTCGAGAGGCAATGGATCGGCCTCTGCGAGTTTCCATAGCTGATGAGCGAGCTGTGTATGCTTCAAATGTGATTAGAGGATGTGTCCTTGAGATCTTCGGTGTGGAGTTTCCGATAGATTTGGTCCCGATCGCGATGGGGGACGTGTGTGTGATAGTGGGTATGGATTGGCTGAGCCATTATGGAGCTGTGATAGACTGCAAGTGTCAATTGGTGTCGATTCGAGACCCTAGTGGGGGAGTTCTTTCGGTGTACGGCGAGGGTACACGTTCAGGGTCAGCATTGTGTTCGGCCGCCAGAGCGAGACAGAGTCTACAGCAGGGCTGTAGGGGTTTTGTGGCATATGTGATGGATGCGAGGGCTGATATTGAGAGACCGAGGTCAGTTGATGAGGTTCCGATAATGCACGAGTTTCCGGATGTGTTTCCAGAGGACTTTCCGGGTGTGCCTCCGGAGAGGCAGGTAGAGTTCGGTATTGAGTTGGTTCCAGGAGTTGCGCCTATCGCTAAGGCGCCATATCGCCTTGCGCCTCCGAAGATGCAGGAGTTGTCCTCGCAGCTTCAAGATCTGTTGGGGAAGGGGTTTATCAGGCTGAGCAGTTCGCCTTGGGGAGCGCCTATACTTTTTGTCAAGAAGAAGGATGGCTCGCTCCGGATGTGCATTGATTATCGTGACATGAATAAGCTAACAGTCAAGAACCGTTACCCGTTGCCAAGGATCGATGATTTGTTTGATCAGCTGCAGGGAGCATCTTGGTTCTCCAAGATCGATTTGAGGTCTGGGTATCATCAGGTGAGGGTGCGGAAGGAGGATGTACAGAAGACAGCCTTCCGGACTCATTATGGGCATTACGAATTCGTAGCGATGCCTTTCGGACTCACCAACGCACCAGCGGTGTTCATGGATCTCATGAACAGGGTGTGCAGACCAATGTTGGATCGCTCGGTGATCATGTTCATTGACGACATTCTGGTGTATTCGAGATCCAGAGAGCAACATGAGGAGCTTTTGAGGGAGATCCTCGGAGTTTTGAGATCGGAGAGGCTTTATGCCAAGTTCTCCAAATGTGAGTACCGGTTACGAGAGGTCCAGTTTTTGGGGCATCTCGTTAACCAGAAGGGGATTTTAGTCGACCCGGCCAAGATTGAGGCGGTTATGAGGTGGGAGGTGTCGAGATCACCCACCGAGATCAGGAGTTTTCTGGGATTGGCCGGCTATTATCGGAGATTTATTAAGGATTTCTCCAAAATCGTTGTGCCCCTCACCAGATTGACCCGGAAGGGTGTTGCGTTTTCTTGGGGTCCGGAGCAGCAGACCTCGTTCGAGACACTTCGCAGGAAGTTATGCGAAGCCCCAGTGCTAGCCCTTCCGGAAGGGATGGAGGATTTTGTGGTTTATTGTGACGCATCGATATCCGGATTGGGAGCGGTACTTATGCAGAGAGGGCATGTGATAGCATATGCATCAAGGCAGCTTAAGCCTCGCGAGTCGAGATATCCAACGCATGATTTGGAGCTGGGGGCGATAGTGTTCGCTCTCAAGATCTGGCGACACTACCTGTACGAGGTTCGATGTACGATATACACGGACCACAAGAGCTTGAAGTATTTGATGGATCAGCCCAGCCTGAATATGCGACAGAGGAGGTGGTTGGATGTGGTCAAGGATTATGATTGTGAGATCCTGTACCACCCAGGCAAGGCTAATGTTGTAGCCGATGCACTGAACCATAGGGCGGAGAGCGCCCCATTGTGCGATGTATGTTTGAGATTGACAGTGATGACCCCGGTTTTGGATGCTATTCGAGGGGCCCAGGCTGAGGCTATGTAGCCTGAGAGCCAGAAGAGAGAACGAGTTGTCGGGCTGGTATCGGAGTTCGTTACCGATAGCCGGGGGCTTATAACATTTCAGGGTCGGATTTGGGTACCGTCCGTGGGCGGGATGCGTACCATTTGGATGGAGGAGGCTCATCGATCAAAATTCTCAATCCATCCCGAGGCCACTAAGATGTTTTTGGACCTGAAAAAGGATTATTGGTGGCCCTATATGAAGAGGGATGTCGCATGGTTTGTAGAGAGATGCTTGACCTGTCGCATGGTTTGTAGAGAGATGCTTGACCTGTGGCAGGGTTAAGGCCGAGCATCAGCATCCACATGGTAAGTTGCAGCCATTAGAGATTCCCGAGTGGAAATGGGAACAGATTACCATGGACTTCATCACCAAATTGCCAAGAACCGCGAGGGGTGCCGATGCAATTTGGGTGATTGTGGATAGGTTGACTAAGAGTGCTCATTTCCTGGCCATCAGTGAGAGCTCTTCCACGGAGAAGTTGGCGGAGATGTATGTGAGAGAGGTGGTATCACGGCATGGAGTGTCGATTTCGATTGTCTCAGATCGAGATGTTCGTTTCACGTCCAGACTCTGGAAGAAGTTTCATGAGGAATTGGGAACGAAACTGCATTTTAGTATTGCGTACCACCCCCAGACCAACGGGCAGAGTGAGCGGACGATTTAGACGCTCGAGGACATGCTCCGAGCATGTGTGTTGGATTTCGGCGGAAGTTGGGACATGTTTTTTCCCTTGGCGGAGTTCTCTTACAACAACAGCCATCATTCGAGCATTGGCATGCCGCCCTTTAAGCTGTTGTATGGGAGGAGGTGCCGGACCCCTATCTGCTGGGGAGAAGTAGGGCAGCGCGTGATGGGTAGTACCGAGATCATGCTTTAGACGACATAATAGATCCAACAGGTCAGACAGAGGTTGTTGACCACTCAGAGTCGTCAGAAAAGTTATGCAGACAGACGCCGGTCCGAGCTTGAGTTTCAGGTCGGCAACTTTGTGCTCCTGAAGGTCTCTCCTTGGAAAGGAGTGATTCGATTCAGGAAGAGGGGCAAGTTGGGGCCCCGATTATTGGTCCTTTCAGGGTGGTCACGAGGGTAGGCAGGGTAGCCTATCGTTTGGAGTTGCCAGCAGAGTTGGGTCAGATTCATGACACTTTCCACGTGTCGTAGTTGCGAAAGTGCGTAGCCGACGAGTCGGTAGTAGTGCCACTAGAAGATATTCAGGTGGATGCGAGCCTGAATTAGCTGAGAGACCAGTGGCGATCAGAGATCGTAAGATCATGGTCCTAAGGATTAAAGAGGTGCCACTGGTGCAGGTCCAGTGGCAGCATCGGAAAGGGTCAGAGTTAATTTGGGAGTTGGAGCATGAGATGCGTGAGCAGCATCCAGATTTATTTGCAGAGTGAGACTTCGAGGGCGAAGTCTGATTCTAGTGGGGGAGAATTGTAACACCCGGATTCCCAGGTATTATTTTTTATTCTTTTAATTTTTGAATGATGTGAAGAGACTCGGCGAGTTGGAGTCTAAACTCGCTGAGTAGGATCGCGGTTTTGTACGCGGGTTCGCGTCTGGACTCGGCGAGTCCACGTTGTTTAATGAAACCCTAATTTCCAGGGTTTGAGACCTATTTAAAGGGTCTTATGGCCGTCATTTGCGTCCACCAACCCCATAGAGAAACCCTAAAGAGATTTTGAGCATTTTGGGAGAGAGAGGAGGCCATTGTTAACTTTGCTTGGCAATGCAAAGGAGTTTCTAGCCAAGATGAGGCAAGGGAGGTGGACATCCTTTGAATTTGGGGCTCAGATCATCATTTTGGAGGTATATTTTGGCTCTCTTTTCTGTTATTATGATGAACATGGCGGGTTTAGGGTTTCTTGACCCCTTTGTTGGTTAGATTTGATGTCCATTTCGTCCCTATTTGTGATGAGGCTTGAAATGGGATCCATAGAGGTCCGGAGAAGCTTTATTCCTTAAGCTTTATGAGGATTCATGGGAGTTTTGACCAAGGGTTATGAGATATGGGGCTAAACCATCATATAGGAGAAAATAGTTGTTGTTTGAGCACCAAGGTTTGGACTTTACGTGATTATCATGCTTGGGGAGGCCAGATCTATGATTGTATGGAACAGATCCAACCTCAGAAGTGAGTTTGAGTTTATGCATGGCATGAACTCGCTGAGTCTGAAGAACAAACTCGGCGAGTAGCATGAAGTTTGCCCGTAACCACTCAGCGAGTGGTCTTGTCGAGTTGAGGAGTCGACTCAGTGAGTCAGGGAGAGTCAGGGGGACTGAGTCAAGCCGGAACTCGCCGAGTTGTTCTTGAGACTCGGCGAGTTGAGTCGTGGTGGCCTCGCGATTCATGCCAGGTGGAACTCTTCGAGTCAGAGAAGTATTCGGCGTGTCAAGAGAGGATCCAAGAGAGTCAGTGGACACGTATAGACTCGCCGAGTCGCCCTAGTGCACTCGCCAAGTCCGGTCAAAGTTGATCGTTGACCTTGTTGACCTTTAGGGTTGAGTGCAGTTGTATTTATGAGTGTATTACTTTGTGTGATTAGGCGGAGGCTAGATCACATTTATTCCGAGATAGATATTTACTGAGACATCGAGGTGAGTCTTCTCACTATACTTACCTAGAGTGGTATATTGTGTAGACCAGAGGGTCTTATGTGTTATGTATGAGATTATGTGCTATGTGCTATGTGTATGTTGTATGTTGATATAGACCGGACCGTAGGGTCCAACGATACAGACCGGGCCGGAGGGCCCAACAAGCTATGACCAGACCAAAGGGTCCAACGAGCTACGGGACTGGAGGGTCCCGCTGAGACACATCGACCGGAGGGTCGTGTTATAGCCTTGAGTGGCGTATGTGTTGTATGTGGTATTTTGGGGAACTCACTAAGCATTTGTGCTTACAGTTGTTGTGTGATGTGTTTCACGAACCAGTGATGAGTGCGGGAAGGCGTCAGCATGATCCGTACACACTTGTAGAGTTTATGTTTTGGATTCTGGGGAGATGTCTTGTGATAAATACATTTGAAACAATATGTTGATGTTATTTTGTGAAAAATGATGGTTTTGAAAATGAAAATTTTGTTTTGAAAATTTACGTTGTTACACTCTCATCAGGTTCGCACATCATTATCTTTGTACAACTTCTTGTGATACAAAGGAAATTAAGTGGGTTAGGGTGGGAAACTTGGTGAGTACATAGGGTTTTCATGATGGGTTTTAGCCATAAGAACTTTCCTATGTGCGCATGCAAAACCCTAATGCTTGGATCTAGGCTTTCTAATTAAACATGCTTTGAATCCAAGACTTCTAATGACTAATTAGGTTAAATAACAACATTGAAACAGATCTAGAACCATACCTTTGAATTCCTTGTTGATCTTGTTGTCTTGGAGCTTCTAGAGTCACAATTTTCACTCCTCTAATGGCTTACAAACACCAATAGCAAGAAAGATGATTTAGGAGAGAGGAGAGGGGAGGAAATCGGCCAGGGTTCTCTTACTTTAGGTGAGGTGCCGATTTCCCTTAGCCATAGGGTCTATTTATACTTGTAGACTCCTTAAGGGTTACAACCTAAACCCTAATTGGATAATCTTCTCTTAAGGCTATCCAAATCCATTCCATAGATAACCCCTTGGACGATTTTGAAGTTATCCTAGCTTCTAGAATCCGTCCCTTGTATATCTATAGGGATTTACAGTCTAAAGCTTAACTATCAAACAATTGACAGTTTATACCCTCTTATTTAATTAATCTCTTTAAGTCACCAAATTAATTCCAATTAATTCTATGACTTATATTAATCAAATAACAATATATTATTCTTTATATTATTCTCATAAGATATTAATAATATTTACTCTCTCATAATAAATCATCCTATCAAGTTGCTATAGTGAAGGCAACCCAAAAGGACCATGCACAACCGGGTCAAATACTTGCCTAATATAGTTGCAGCCTTAGACACTATTCCAACAGTCTCCCACTTGGATAAGTCTAGTAACTATAAGCACAAGTACAATTCGGTTTGCAATCGTAGATCTCAAAGATGCTGTCAAACTCTGATCTAATCAATCTTGTCCTTTAGATAAGGGATCGTACAGTCCTCTATTAGATATCATGCTGACAATCCTATGGAACGGTTAGTCAAACATTTAGGTTTCTCGATCTCTGATTTATTCGACATCGAACTTAATCGAACACATCAATTCAGTTCTGGGCCCGGCACATAAGTCAAATCAAATCATCGAGCGGCCGAGATATCGCTTTTACCTTCTTAGATAAAAGTTACAGATAAACTTCGACTTATATGCATTTACTTATTCATTAACCAACTATACACAACAATGCGTTTTATAACACCGAGTTACTGATGCGTTTTCGCATTATCAATGTACAATCAATTAACAAATAACAAACCATATATCGAGGTTTTAAGACTATATGATATTATCGTCTTGCGATCACCCTTTTATATCATATTCCATAAGGTGATTCCAGCAAGCGCGGGTTTGTTCCAATGCTCAAAACTAGTTCATAAGCACTCATGAACGTCGCAGCAACCCTTTGCTATGTCTAAAACCATTTAGACAATCTACACACCAATTCATGACAATCTTCAGTCATATCTACTTCTAACATATGAACGATTGTGGACAATTTGAACAATTCGATTATTCCTAATAAACTCAATTATTCTGGAAGTCAAAACATGCAAAGTGAAACAATAGCTAAACAATTAACATAAGATAGTAACATTACTCATAAATAAAACTCCTTTATTTAATCATCAAATGTTAATTACATTTATCTATTACACGTTTCTAATACTATCTAGTCTATGCTAATATCATCCTTCAGCCCAATACTCCTAGCATGCTGCAAGTGCTTAACCCTACTCAGTCCCTTCGTAAGCGGATCTGTTGGGTTATCTTCTGATGATATCCTCTTCACTACGAGTTGTCCTTCTTCTACACGATGTCTAATAAAGTGATATTTTCTGTCGATATGTCTTGATCTACCATGATCCCTCGGTTCCTTGGTCAAGGCAACCGCTCCTTCGTTATCACAGAAAATCTCCATGGGCTCCTTTATGGCAGGTACAACTCCAAGATCACCGATGAAGTTCTTTAGCCATATTGCCTCCTTCAACGCTTCGCTCGCTGCAATGTACTCTGATTCGCACGTTGAATCAGCTACGGTTTCCTGTTTGGAACTCTTCCATGTCACTGCTCCTCCATTTAGGGTAAAGACCCAGCCCAACTGCGAACGGTAGTTGTCCCTGTCGGTCTGAAAACCGGCGTCACTATACCCTCGCACCTTCAAGTCATTACTCCCTCCGAGTACTAAGAACCATTCCTTCGTCCTCCGAAGGTACTTAAGGATATTCTTCACCGCAATCCAATGTGCTCTACCAGGATTCCCTTAATATCTGCTAACCATGCTCAAAGTGAAGGCTACATCAGGGCGAGTACAAGTCATAGCGTACATGATTGAGCCAACTGCGGAAGCGTATGGTACTCAGCTCATTTTTGCTATCTCAGCTTTGGTACTCGGACTTTGAGTCTTACTCAACTTGGCATTACTTTGTATCGGTAATTCTCCCTTCTTCGAGTTTTCCATACTAAATCGTTTTAGTACTTTATCCAAGTAAGTATTCTGACTAAGTCCAATTAGTCTCTTACTTCTTTCTCTTACTATCCTTATTCCAAAAATGTAAGAAGCCTCTCCGAGGTCCTTCATAGCGAAGCACTTCCCGAGCCAGGACTTAACCTCCTGCAGAGTCAGGATGTCGTTTCCTATGAGTAATATGTCATCGACATATAGAACGAGGAAGCTTACTATACTCCCACTGGCTTTGACATATACACATGATTCGTCTTCGCTTTGTACAGATCCAAACTCTTTGACTTTCTCATTGAAGCAAAGATTCCATCTGCGAGATGCTTGCTTAAGTCCATAAATGGACTTTTCAAGCTTACACATTCTATTGGGATGCTTCGGATACACAAACCCTTCTGGCTGAGCCATGTAAACATCCTCAGCCAACTTTCCATTAAGGAAAGCGGTCTTGACATCCATTTGCCAAATCTCATAATCATGAAATGCGGAAATTGCTAGCATCACTCTAATAGATTTTATCTTCGCAACTGGTGAGAAGGTCTCATCATAGCCAACTCCGGGAGTTTGAGTAAAGCCCTTCGCAACCAATCGTGCTTTATATGTGTGTACTTTTCCATCCACGTTGGTATTCTTCTTGAAGATCCACTTGCACCCAACGGTCTTACGTCCGGGCACATAATCAACCAAATTCCAAACTTGGTTATCATACATGGATTGGATCTCGCTATCCATTGCCTCTTTCCATTTCGTAGACTCCGGGCCTGCCATGGCTTCCTTATAGCTATTAGGTTCATCAAGATTTATTAGTGTACCATCACTAATATACGTGTCCCCTTCGGTAGTAATATGAAAACCATAAAACTGGGGATGAACTCTAACTCTATCGGAACGTCTAAGAGGTAAGGACTCGTCAATCGGTTCAACCGGAGTTTCCTCCTTGGGTTAAGTGCCAGCGGTAGAGGTTCCTTCATCTATCAACTCTTGAATCTCTTCAAGCTCGATTTTCCTCCCACTGTCTCCTTGGCTTATGAGTTCTCGCTCTCGGAAAACTCCTCTCCTCGCAATGAAGACAACATTGTCCTTCGGTCTATAGAAGAGATATCCAAAGGATGTCTACGGGTAGCCGATGAAAATACATTGCTCACTTCGAGGTTCGAGCTTGTCGTGAGTATCTCGTCTTACGAAAGCCTCGCAACCCCAAACCTTGATATGTGCCAATGAGGGAGCTTTCCCTGTCCACATTTCGTGAGGTGTTTTGGCAACCTTCTTGGTAGGGACTCGGTTAAGTATATGGGCGGCAGTCTCTAAGGCATACCCCCAGAAAGAGATAGGTAGTGAAGCACGACTCATCATAGAGCGAACCATATCCAATAAGGTTCGATTACGCCTTTCTGCCACACCATTCAACTACGGTGTCCTAGGAGGCGTCAATTGCGAAACTATTCCACACTCCTTGAGATAATCATGGAATTCAAGACTTAGGTACTCTCCTCCTCGATCGGATCGAAGCATCTTGATTTTCCTGCCCAATTGATTCTCCACTTCATTCTTAAACTCTTTGAACTTTTCAAAGGTTTCTAACTTTTGCTTGATTAAATAGATATACCCATATCTACTATAATCATCAGTAAAAGTCACGTAGAAGCGGTTCCCATCCTTCGTGGTTGATCTAAATGGTCCACATACATCGGTATGTATTAGGTCCAATAGACCCTCACCCCTTTCATATGTACTCGTGAAGGGTGACTTAGTCATCTTTCCAAGTAAACAAGACTCGCATGTGTCATCTTCCCTAGGGTCGAATGACTCCAACACTCCATCCTTTTGGAGTTGGGCTATGCGTTTCTTGTTGACATGTCCAAGACGACAATGCCACAAGGATGCTTTATCCATACTAGTGGACGAATCTATGTTCAAAACATCATTTCCTAAGTTATCAACAATCATAACAGTTTCATAAATTCCATTACATGGTATAGCTTCAAAGTAAAAGACACCATTCAGATAAGCTAAAATAGAACCATTCTCATTATTAAAAGAAAATCTAAAACCTTGTCTATATAAACCATGAAATGAAATGATGTTTCTAGCCATTTCTGGCGAATAGCAACAATTGTTCAAATCTAAACACAAATTATTCCTAAGCACTAAAGAATACACTCCAATCTTGGTCATAGGCGACGATCTTCTGTTCCCCATGATTAGATTGATTCTTCCTTGCTCCACATCCCTACTTCTTCTTAGTCCCTGCACATTAGAACAAATGTGGTAACCACAACCGGTATCAAGAACCCAAGAAATAGCATGATTAGAATCGTTAGATTTAATTGTGTATATACCTGCGAAAGATGGCTTGATCTTTCCTTCCTTGATGGCTTGCAGGTACTCTGGGCAGCTTCTCTTCCAATGTCCTATCTTGTGGCAGTGGTGGCACTCTGCCTCCTTCGGGTTAGGGCAGGGCTTAGCGGGATCAAATTTGGTCCCACTAGAAGAGGCACCATCTCGGGCTTTAACCTTGCGATAGTTCTTCGATGAAGCTTTCCTCTTCTTTCCCTTTCCTTGACCAATAGCCAAGACAGGAGCAGCGGGTGGATTGGGAGTTGGTGCAACAGACTTGTCTTTGAAGTTGCTCTCAGCAACCCTCAAGAGACCTTGGAGTTTGCTTAGGGTGACCTCTTCTTTGTTCATGTGGTAGGTCATCCTAAATTGGTTGTACATCGGAGGCAAAGAGTGAAGCACCATATCGATCGCCAAGTCTTCCCCAAAGTCAACATTTAACTTGCGAAGGCGGTCGACATACCTTTGCATCTTTTGCAGGTGCACGGTAAGAGATTCTCCATGACCCATCTTAGCGAAAATCATGTTGGTGAAAATCTCATAACGCTCTTGTCTCGCGTTTTGGTGGTATCTCTCCAATAAGTCTTGATGCATCTCGTACGGGTACATGTCCTCGTAGGACTTTTGGAATTCGGAGTTCATGGTGGCAATCATGATGCAATGTACCTTCGTTGCATCTCGCTCATGAGTTTCAAAAGCGGTGATTTCAGCTGGAGTAGCGATTTCGGGGTTGATCTTCTCAAGCTTCTCATCGAGGACATACTCCTTATCCTCATAGCGAGCAATGGTGCGAATGTATCTTATCCATTCGCTAAAGTTCGTTCCATCGAAGGTGACCTTTTGGCAAAGGCTCATCAACGTGAAAGAACTAGCAGCAGCATTGTTAGCATTCGACATCTACAAATACAAAGGACAAAGATAGATTATAATAAGAATCCCTAATTATCACCCAATAAGAAAATAAGGGCTAGGATCCAACAATAACATTTACATACTAGAAAAGGGATGCCGTAATCTAACATGCAAATAAATTGAAGGTAAGTGAATGACGATTCACTAATTCTCCACCATAAAAACCTAACTATTAGTCCTAAATGTTTTTTGAGAATTCCTAGGTTCGGATGAGATTCATTGAAACTATTCAATGGCATGTTTAAATCTCGATATGCCCCTCTTGTTTGTGACTGGGATACCGAGGATCACAAAACGGGTGTGAATTACCATGCAAATTCACATGGTGCCTTTATTGTAACGATCACCTATTCGATGTGCTGGTAAACCACACACGCTCCATCGAACTATGATAAACAACGAATCACCCTTTGCCACCTTTTCTTAGAACCAATTAGTGTGTCGGTAAACCACACACGCTCCACTAACTTCTTAGCAAGGGTGCAAAGTGTAATTTCATGGGATTGCATCAATTCACTTTTCCTAAAGTAACTAAGATTGGGAAATTTTAAAATATGTGTGGTTACTTTGTACTACTTATTATACTTTTAATGAGAGGATGAGGTTGCCCTATCCTACCCGTTCGGCTAACGACCCTCCACCAATCAAGCAAGCGGTGGGTGTGAGTGTACACCCATTAAGCGCCATTTTATAGGCCGTAACCTTATACCCACCTTATAGATCGGCTTCGTGAATGAGGCCTACTAACGGTAAGACTAGCATTTAGTTATACATACATATATATATATATATATATATATATATATATATATATATATATATTATTCTAGTAATATCATATTAGTATAGGGTTGTATTTTAAACCTTTTAAAATCTAGGTTTTGAAATTTAAGTTGTCTAAATTAAAACTTTTAATCACAAAATATAAATTTCAAAACTTGAGGACAAGTTTTAATCATTTAAAACATGGAGGATCAAATAACAAATAATTCCAATTAACAATTAATATCCTAATTATCTATATTTGATTTTATTCAAGATTCCTTTCAAGATAATTACCAAAATAATCAAAATAATTAATTAATTATCATATAAGGAAATTAAATATTTTATTAGTTGATAAATATCTTTAATTAGATCAAGATTATAGTCATATATATCAAAAAATCGGATTAGGGTTGATCTAATATGATTAAGGTAAGTTTCCATAAGATAATCATGAAGAAATCCCGAATCTGGCCATTCCTGACGCCTGGACTCGCCGAGTGCACAAAGGGACTCGCCGAGTCAGGCCAACTCGCCGAGTCCACTTTGCAACTCGCCGACTCCATGACTCAGAAACACAAAAATCGAATTTTGCAGTTTAGTTTCAATTAATCAAGCAACAATTTAATGAAAACCAAGCTAGGCTCTGATACCATTGATGGGTTTTAGCCATAAGAACTTTCCTATGTGCGCATGCAAAACCCTAATGCTTGCATCTAGGCTTTCTAATTAAACATGCTTTGAATCCAAGACTTCTAATGACTAATTAGGTTAAATAACAACATTGAAACAGATCTAGAACCATACCTTTGAATTCCTTGTTGATCTTGTTGTCTTGGAGCTTCTAGAGTCACAATTTTCACTCCTCTAATGGCTTACAAACACCAATAGCAAGAAAGATGATTTAGGAGAGAGGAGAGGGGAGGAAATCGGCCAGGGTTCTCTTACTTTAGGTGAGGTGCCGATTTCCCTTAGCCATAGGGTCTATTTATACTTGTAGACTCCTTAAGGGTTACAACCTAAACCCTAATTGGATAATCTTCTCTTAAGGCTATCCAAATCCATTCCATAGATAACCCCTTGGACGATTTTGAAGTTATCCTAGCTTCTAGAATCCGTCCCTTGTATATCTATAGGGATTTACAGTCTAAAGCTTAACTATCAAACAATTGACAGTTTATACCCTCTTATTTAATTAATCTCTTTAAGTCACCAAATTAATTCCAATTAATTCTATGACTTATATTAATCAAATAACAATATATTATTCTTTATATTATTCTCATAAGATATTAATAATATTTACTCTCTCATAATAAATCATCCTATCAAGTTGCTATAGTGAAGGCAACCCAAAAGGACCATGCACAACCGGGTCAAATACTTGCCTAATATAGTTGCAGCCTTAGACACTATTCCAACATTTCAGCCCATAGTAATATAGTTAATATGTTTAATTATCAAACAGTTAACCCGATTACCCATCTCCATTTCCTTATTTATTCATCCCTAAGGATCTATCCTAAGGGTCATCATAATCATCATTGTTAACATTATTGTTTTAGGGATTTCTCCACAATACATGTCAGTAGGTTTCTTTTTATTTTCATTCCTAAGGATCATCTTAATCATAATTACTGACAGTATTGTTTCCTCGATTTCTCCGCGATACATGTCATAGGAAGTGGATTACATAAAATGGGCACAAAGTCCATCACATACAAGTTATAAACATGCATGTGTTCCATGGGACTGTCTTAAGTAGTTTGATGTTCGTCACCTATACTCTGTTAGATGGCTACATTGTTAGTACACTAGCACCACTCCTACATCATTAGTACACTAGTACCATTTCTACATCGTTAGTATACTAGTACCATTTCTACATCATTAGTACACTAGTAATATTAAAGTCATGACATCCTATTGTCATTTTCATCATCCATCGTACTATGGCATCTTATCAGTTTCATCTCTCATCATACTATGACATCTTATCATATTCTAATCTCTCATTACCCTTCATTACCCAATGTATTATATTCATGAAAATATATATAAGACATAAGTCAAATAAAATTTATCTTTGTAATATTTCATTGTAAGTCCCCAAAATTGCTTGTGTATCAATCAGATCCAATTGATGGTGCGGAATCCCAATCAATTGGATGATATCAGATCAAATATAGAAGAGAAGGAGAAGAAGAATTAAGATGAATCTATGATGTATTCAATATGAATAATGCTCCTTACAATAGATTCTCTCACACACACACTTCTTCTTTCTAACTTTCTCTCTCTTCTCTAGCCTTCTCTCTTCTTTTTCTCTCCCACATGCACTCCTCAATTTATATGGACCTCCAGCCATACACATGTGTACAACCGCACACCCTGTGTACGACCGTACACACAAACCGCAAACACATACAACATTACATCAAAATATATTTTCCTAGAAAAGCAAGTATAAACCATATTTTTGACCTAACAATCTCCCCCTTGGTTTATAACTTTCTTTTCTAATTGACCCAACAATCTCCCCCTTGGTTTATAACTTTCTTTTCTAATTGACCCAACAAGCTCCCCCTAAAAAGTAGCTGGCTTTTTCTTGTTAATCTTCATTGGGAGCTTGGCTTCAGCATTAATCTTCAAATTCTTCACAGCTTCAAGATGAACTTGATGAATCTTCAATGAATGACTTCATCTTGAGCGGTTGGGTTTTTCTTCAAAATTTGACATTGAACGCACGTTGGGTGAGGAGGCTTCTTGAAAAGATTCTTGAAAGATAGCTCTTTCAGCTTGAGGATCTTCAGGGAGAACATCAGAGAGAAATAATCTTCTGGATCTCTTCAGCAGGTACAAGATACCAGCAGATTGATTGAGGAGGCTTCAATGCAATCTGTGACATAATCTTCAAGTACAGCTTCACCATGCTTCTGGGGTTGACAGATTGAATGTCGAAAGAATAATCTTCATTTCTTGCTCCTTCGAATGTGAATTCTTCGGTGATCACGGATGAAGCTTTGGCTCAAAAATCTCGATACAGTCTCCACAAGTCTCATCTACGTCTGAAATCACTTTTCAAGACAAAACAAAACTAAAAGAAAAATTAGCACACAAAAAATATTTTTGGATTTTTGATTTTTCTGAACAAGAAATAGAACAGAAATAACACTATTTTTGGATTTTTAAATTTTTCTGATTTTTCTTTGATTTTTTTTCAGATTTTTTTTTAATTTTTAATTCTCCCCTAATATTTAAATTAGAAGAAACTATGACAAATTTAACAAAAATAAAAATGATATCTAACTTTAAGAGAGATTTGGGATCAAAGTTTTTAGACAGCCTTTATCCACTTATCGGTACCTTTCATATTCACATCTTTGTCTGGTCGATCGTCGGTATTGTTGTCCACTTAAACACGAAAAATTGTGACAAAATTAGGACACACTATAAGTGACAAGACAATGTGATCCTAAGTTCCTAGATATTATATATGATCCTAAGTTTCTAGATACTATATCTTAAGGACCATTAGCTGACGACGACCAGGGATATTGTTGTCCACCTAAATTGAGCAGCGAGATCTATAGACAATCTGTATGTGTTCAATTTTAAGTGTACTAGAACGTGTTTCCCGCTTCCTGATATGCCCCAGCCATCAAGAAATTCCAGAGTACTCCTTACAGCGGGTGAGCAGACAACCATTCAGAGAGAGAAGAGATTCAAAATTTTATTGCTAACTACTTCAGAGGGGTTGAGAAGAAGAAGGTTGCATATGCTGTGTACCAGGTCGGATTAGAAGTCGCACAAAGGAGACAGCATATGGCTAACAGATAAGAAGTATTTCACACATTTATATATATATATATATATATATATATATATATATATAGCCTGCAGAGAAATAGAGTTGCATATGTTATGTACCAGGTCGGATTAGAAGTCGCGCAAAGGAGACAACATATGACTAACAGATAAGAAGTCTTTCACATATATAACCTGCAGAGAAACAGAGTTGCATATGTTGTGTACCAGGTCGGATTGGAAGTCACGCAAAGGAGACAACATATGACTAACAGATGGAAAGAAAGAAAATGATATTCTACAGACCTAATTTATCGGAATTTACCAGTCGCCCCATCCAATCGGAATTAAGGACAGAATCCGCAGATCGAGGAAAAGTTAAGCCACGGTTCCAAGTGCGGGTTCAATTATTGTGACGAGTAGATTCCCATATATATCTCCCTGCTCAACCTATCTAAGCGTCATATTGTCAGGCTGAACGGATCTAACTAGGTCAAGATTTGTCAAGTCTATAAATTTCCTAAGTTCAACTCTCCCTAGTCAAGTCCATTTAAAAAAATTTCTTGCCTACCGACGCATCAAACCAGAGCATAGACCCTTCAACTTCGGGTACGTTACGCAGACTCAGGTTGCCTGTTATCACTTTATCATATCACTTCCCAGAACATCTCCCTCAAGCAGCACATTTCATAACCAACAATTTTTTTGATTATCTGATTTTCTAATGTTTTCGGATTTTTAAAATTTTCTAATTTTTGTTTTGTTTTTATTTCTCCCCCTAAATTTGTGCATAAGAGAGAAATGAAAGTAAATGCGCAAATTTAAACTATCCTAAAACAAAATTTTGTCTTTAAAGCGAATCAGCTTAAGAAAAACTCAGGAGTATAGAGAAGAAAACGCAAACCGTAAGTCAACGATTGAATTTGCATCCAGAAGGTTTGAGAACAACACGCGTAAACTCAGAATAGATCTGAAAATTCTTTATGTCATTAAGCACAAACCCCGTGAGTGATCACTTCCTTTCTTCCCTTCCCGCAAAGGACACATACTCTCAAACAAATGTCTGAATGTTGTATAGTTGAGAGATGCCTCCTATCAAGTGCCTGGAGCAGCCACTATCAACAAACCGAAGTCTGATGATAGGCCTCCATAGCTGTTTCGACACCGAGCAGGATCAGTTGGTCTTTGGAACCCAATCCATTTTGAAACTGGGTCGACCTTTGTCATCAACGCAAGATACCCTCTCCCATGACATGTCCTGCTTTTCACAAACAGAAGATGTGAAAATATTAGAAGCATTAGAAGATTTGGGAGAGTGATCCTTTAGAACCCATTTGTAGTTGGGTTTAACCCATCTCTTTTTCGATCTGATGGGTGGCTCAGTACTTTCTTTTGATCTTGATGTTGGCCGTTGAGATGACTTTGATTTTGGCTTTACGGGAGCATCTCTTGGATTTGGCTTCTTGGCCGACATTCCCTTCTTGCCCTTGGGATTTAGATTCTTGGCCTTGTGGGTTTGATTCTTGGCCTTTTGCCCATTCCGGTCATCATGGTCTTAACGTGACCTTGAGGGGTATCTTTTGGAGTATCTCCCTCTTGGCGCGTTCTGCCAGCCTTGTGCATAATAAGGAACGTATGCGCGATTTGGACAATTCTGGGCAATATGACCAGGTGTTCCACAGTGAAAACAAGTCTTTTTCTTCACTGGGAAATTGTTTCTTCCTACCCCTGGTTGCGTGTCCATGCCTCGTCTCTTGTTGTTCCCACATGCACACTTGCAACAAGAACTCTGTTTAGCTTGAAATGGTGGCCTATATTTACCAACAGCAGGTTGATCAGAATCAGTTGAGTTCGAAGCAACTGATTCAGAGTTCAAGGAGATGTTGGTTTGTTCAATGGTGTTCTCCTTCTTCTCATCTTCTGCTACTTTACCTGCACATGTAACAGAATCATTAGAAACGTTCACTTCATCCTTTTCTGGCACAACCGCAATAGGTTTCCCATATTGGAGATGTGCCTCATTGTCAATTTCTTCCTGTGTCATAGGGATGGATGTGTAGTTTTGATTGAAAGGGGGAGGAACACTATCATACCCTAGACCCTTGTTTTGATTATCTTTGAATTTCAATTGATTTTCAAATAAGGACTCGACTGTCTTACTTGATGTAGTGTAATTTTTGAAACTAACATCTGTTTTATCATTCTTAATTTTCAAAGCGTCAAGTTCTTCAGTTACAGCAGCAAGTTTGCATTTAATGTGATCATAATTTTCACACTTGTTGCTGTAATCTTCTTGTAATTTCCTAAAGTCCTTAGTTTTGGCCTCTAATTGTGCTTTTAAAGGTTTCTGACCTTTCCTTAGAGTATAGCCTTCATATTTGAGGTCCTCATTTTCTCTTTTTAATAAATCAATTTGTTCACGAAGAAATTTAATCGTAGCTTTACAAGCTGGAGTACATGAAACTTCATTTACCAGAATTGACGTGGAACTCATTTTTTTTAATTTTTATTTTTTTTATATTTTTTTAAATTGTTTTTATATAATTTTTTTAATTGCCCTTTGACTTAAAAACCGAGAAAGTCAACCTTAAAAGTCAATTTTAAAAAGTCAAACTTAAAAGTCAAACTGAAAAACCAAATTTGAAAAATTAAAAGTCACACGAGAAAGTCAAAATTTAAAGTCAAAGGTCAACTTTTAAAAGTCAAAGTCAAAATTTTAATGTAAAAAGTCAAAATTAAAAGTTAAAATTTAAAAACTAAATTTTTTGGTTGAATTTGGAATTTAAAATGAAAAGAAATTGAACTTTGGGGTAAAAAGAGTCAATTTTCGAAATTTGGAACCGAGAGAGACACTATATGAATTAAATTTTGAAGGAGGGAACCAAGGTGTCTCCTAGCTGAGTTGGTAAAGCGTTGTGGCAATGACCTATAGGTCTCGGGTTTGATTCCTGGCACCCCCAATCCGTATGAATATTTTTAATGCGAAGCTGCTGTGCTACGAGGACTACTGTGAAGCTTGCTGAACGCGATGCGAGACCGAGACCGAAGCGAAGACGTTGTACCGTACACGAGATTAGGCCGCAGACACCGAGCCGGTCGCACACCGAACCAAGCCGTACACCGAGGCGCACACTCTGAGCCGCACACACCGAGCCGTATACTCCGAGCCGCACACCGAGACCGCACACGTCCGAGTCGCACACACTGAGCCGCATACCGAGGCTGCAGAGCCGCACACCTTCAACCAGCAGCACTCCTTTAACCGGGCCGCACACCTTCAATAGATTTGCGAAAAAAACGATGTTTTTCACCTTTTTTGCTCCAAAACTCGATCAAAAGCTCGTTTTTATGAAAAATGCAAAGAAGTAACCCCCCTTATCTTTGCGAGATCTATCCAAAAACGCTATTCTCTTTTCAAAATAAGATCAAATAAGCTCCAGATCTGAAAAAATTGATTGATACAACCAAGCTCTGATACCAATTGTAAGTCCCCAAAATTGTTTGTGTATCAATCAGATCCAATTGATGATGCGGAATCCCAATCAATTGGATGATGTCAGATCAATATAGAAGAGAATGAGAAGAAGAAGATGAATCTATGATGTATTCAATATGAGTTATGCTCCTTACAATAGATTCTCTCACACACACACTTCTTTTCTCTAACTTTCTCTCTCTTCTCTTTTTCTCGTTAATCTTCATTGGGAGCTTGGCTTCAGCATTAATCTTTGATTTCTTAACAGCTTCAAGATGAACTTGATGAATCTTCATGAATGACTTCATCTCGAGCGGGTGGGCTTTTCTTCAAGATTTGACTCTGAACGCACATTGGGTGAGGAGGCTTGATGTATAGATTCTTGAAAGATAGCGCTTCAGCTTGAGAATCTACAGAGAGAACAAATCTTCTGGATCACTTCAGCAGGTACAAAGATAGCAGCAGATTGATTGAGGAGGCTTCAATGCAATCTGTGACATAATCTTCAAGTACAGCTTCACCATGCTTCTGCGGTTGACAGATTGAATGTCGAAAGAATAATCTTCATTTCTTGCTCCTTCGAATGTGAATTCTTTGATTCTCACAGACGAGGCTTTGGCTCAGAAATCTTCAACACAAACTCCATGAGTCTTATCTATACCTGAAATCACTTTTCAAGATAAAACAAAACTAAAAGAAAACTTAGCACACAAATGAAAACAGAAACAAAAAATATTTTTGGAATTTTGATTTTTTTGAACAAGAAATAAAACTATTTTTGGATTTTAAAACTTTTCTGATTTTTTTTTGAATTTTTTTGAATTTTTTTTTTAATTTTTAATTCTCCCCTAATATTTAAATTAGAAGAAACTATGACAAATTTAACAAAAATAAAAATGATATCTAACTTTAAGAATGATTTGGGATCAAAGTTTTTAGACAGCCTTTATCCACTTATCGGTACCTTTCATATTCACATCTTTGTCTGGTCGATCGTCGGTATTGTTGTCCACTTAAACACGAAAAATTGTGAAAAAATTAGGACATACTATAAGTGACAAGACAATGTGATCCTAAGTTCCTAGATATTATATCTGATCCTAAGTTTCTAGATACTATATCTTAAGGACCATTCAGCTGACGATGACCAGGGATATTGTTGTCCACCTAAATTGAGCAGCGAGATCTATAGACGATCTTTGAGTGTTCAATTTTAATTGTACTGGAACATGTTTCCCGCTTCCAGATATGCCCCAGCCATCAAGAACTTCCAGAGTACTCCTTACACCGGGTGAGCAGACAACCATTCAGAGAGAAGATAGATTCAGAATTCTATTACTTATTATTTATTTCTTCAGAGGGGTTGAGAAGTAGAAGGTTGCATATGCTGTTTACCAGGTCGGATTAGAAGTCGCGCAGAGGAGACAGCATATGGCTAACAGATAAGAAGTCTTTCACATATCCTACAGAGAAATAGAGTTGCATATGTTGTGTACCAGGTCGGATTGGAAGTCACGCAAAGGAGACAATATATGACTAACAGACGGAAAGAAAGAAAATGATATTCTACAGACCTAATTTATCGGAATTTACCAGTCGCCCCATCCAACCGGAATTAAGGACAGAATCCGCACATCGAGGAAAAGTTAAACCACGGTTCCAAGTACGGGTTCATTTAATGTGACGAGTAGATTCTCATATATATCTCCCTGCTCAACCTATCCAAGCGTCGTATTGTTAGTCTAAACGGAACTATCTAGGTCAAGATTTGTCAAGTCATTTGATTTCCTAAGTTCAATTCTCCCTAGTCAAGTCCATTTAAAAATTTTCGTGCCTACCGACGCATCAAACTAGAGCATAGACCCTTCAACTTCGGGTACGTTACGCAGACTCAGGTTGCCTGTTATCACTTTATCATATCACTTCCCAGAACATCTCCCTCAAGCAGCACATTTCATAACCAACAAATTTTTTTTTTGATTATCTGATTTTCTAATTTTTTTGGATTTTTAAAATTTTCTAATTTTTGTTTTGTTTTTATTTCTCCCCCTAAATTTGTGCATAAGAGAGAAACGAAAGTAAATGCGCAAATTTAAACTATCCTAAAAAAAAAATTAGTCTTTAAAGCGAATCAGGTTAAGAAAAACTCAGGAGTATAGAGAAGAAAACGCAAACCGTAAGTCACCGATTGAATTTGCATCCAGAAGGTCTGAGAATAGCACGCGTAAACTCAGAACAGTTCCGAAAATTCTTCATGTCGTTAAGCACAAACCCCGTTTGTGATCTCTTCCTTTCTTCCTTTCTCGCCAAGGACACATAGTCTCAACTAATGTCTAAATGTTGTACATTTGAGAGATGTCCCCTATCAAGTGCCAGGAACAGCCACTACCAACAAACCGAAGTCTGATGATATGTCTCCATAGCTGCTCCGACATAGAGCGGGATCAGTTGGTCTTTGGAACCCAGTCCATTTTGAAACTGGGTCGACCTTTGTCATCCTTGCACGGTACTCTCTCCCATGACATATCCTGTTTATCACAAACAGAAGATGAAGAAATATTAGAGTCATTAGTTGATTTGGGAGAGTGAGCCTTTGGAACCCATTTGTAGTTGGGTTTAACCCATTTCTTTTTCTATCTGATGGGTGGCTCAGCACTTGATTTTGAAGTTGATGTCGGCCGTTGAAATGACTTTGATTTTGACTTCATGGGAGCATCTCTTGGATTTGGTTTCTTGGCCGACATTCCCTTCTTGCCCTTGGGATTTTGATTCTTGGCCTTGTGGGATTGATTCTTGGCCTTCTGCGCATTCCAGTCATCATGGTCTGAACGCGACCTTGAGGGGTTTCTTTTGGAAATTCTCCATCTTGGCGTTTTCTGCCAGCCATGTGCATAGTAGGGAACGTATGCTCGATTAGGACAATTTCTGGCAATGTCTCCAGGTGTTCCACAGTGAAAACATGTCTTTTTCTTCACTGCGGAGTTGTTTCTTCCTGCCCCTGGTGGCGTGTCCATGCCTTGTCTCTTGTTGTTTCCACATGCACACTTGCAACAAGAACTTTGTTGCGTTGGAATTGGTGGCCTGTATTTCTCAACGGCAGGTTGATCAGAAGCAACTGAGTTCGAAGCAACAGATTCAGAGTTCAAGGAGATGTTGGTTTGTTCAATGGTTTTCTCCTTGTTCTCATCCTCTACTACTTTACCTGCACATGAAGTAGAAGCATTAGTATCGTTCAGCTCAGCACCCTCAGTTGGCCCTGATTGTTCAGTCTTAACTGAATCTGGAGCAGGGGTTTGGCCATACAGAGCAGACATTTCTTCCTCATTGGTCTCAAAGGGTGGGTTATAATTGTGATTAAAAGGAGGTGGCACACTGTGATACCCTAGACCCTTGGTTTGATTATCTTTAAAACTCAATTGATTTTCTACTAAGGACTCGACTGTCTTACTTGATGCAGTATAATTTTTGAATCTAACATCTGTTTTTCCACACTTTATTTTCAAAGCATCAAGTTCTTCAGTTACAGCAGCAAGTATGCGTTTAATGTGATCATAATTTTCACACTTGTTGTTGTACTCTTCTTGTAATTTCCTAAAGTCCTTAGTCTTGGCCTCTAATTGAGCTTTTAAAGGTTTCTGACCTTTCCTTAGAGTATAGCCTTCGTATTTGAGGTCCTCATTTTCTCTTTTTAATAAACCAATTTGTTCGCGAAGAAATTTAATCGTAGCTTCACAAGATGGAGTACACGTGTGTACAGCCGCACACCCTGTGTACGGCCGTACACAGGGTGTGCGGTTGTACACATGTGTATGGCTGGAGGTCCATATAAATTGAGGAGTGCATGTGGGAGAGAAAAAGAAGAGAGAAGGCTAGAGAAGAGAGAGAAAGTTAGAAAGAAGAAGTGTGTGTGTGTGTGTGAGAGAATCTATTGTAAGGAGCATAATTCATATTGAATACATCATAGATTCATCTTAATTCTTCTTCTCCTTCTCTTCTATATTTGATCTGACATCATCCAATTGATTGGGATTCCGCACCATCAATTGGATCTGATTGATACACAAGCAATTTTGGGGACTTATAATTGGTATCAGAGCAAATTTGGTATCAATTGAAGTTACTTTTTGAGTGTGAGAGTGCAAAATTTCACTGTTTTTTTAAGAATTTTGATCGAAGAACTGTTGAAGGTTTGCTGCTGACTATGAAGGTTTGCAGTTAAATTGAGTGTGCGGTGGACCGTGTCTAATTGAGTGTGTGCTGTTATTGTGTTTGCTGCCAATAGTGTGTGCGGTTAAAGTGTTTGCCGGTTAAAACTTCTGCTGTTGAGATTGTGTGCGGTTAAAAGCTATGTGCGGTTAAAAGTTTGTGTTGTGTGCGGTTAAGGTGTTATAATTATGTGCGGTTAAAGCGGGTGCTGTTCAATTTAGTGTGCGGTCAGCTTGGTGTGTACGGCTCAATTAAGTGTGCGGTCAGCTTGGTGTGTACGGCTCATTTCAGTGTGCGGTCAGCTTGGTGTGTGCGGCTCAATTCGGTGTGCAACTAGTTTAGTGTGCGACTGGCTTAGTGTGTACGGTTAAGGAGTGTGTGTTTAAGAGTGTTAGTGTGCAATTGAAAATTGCTCAAATGGAATCTCAAAACATGACTACTCATCAAGATTTGGATGCAATTACGGGAACAACTACTCATATTCCTAGATTGCTATCAGCTGAAGGATTTCCTGAATGGACATACTGAATTGAAAAATACATCAAAATGAAGGATTTCAAAATTTGGAGAAGCATTTTGAGAGGACCAATTCGGATTACTTCTACTCTAGAAGATGGAACGGTAATTGACAAACAGATTGAAAACTACACTGATGATGATTTTGAATGAGTTGAAGAACAAAAAAAGGCTCTTTCCACACTGACTATGGCGTTGTCTCCTGAAATTGCACAAGGATTTCGTGAGTATACATCAGCAAAAGCATTATGGGAAGCGCTTATAGAAGTTTATGAAGGAAATGAAGACATGAAGCAAAGTCGACAAGACATGCTCCGACAGAAATTCAACATGTTCAATTATGTCATGGGAGTGTACGGTTGAGAAAAAGAGAAGAGAGAAGGCTAGAGAAAGTTAGAGAGAAGAGTGTGTGTGTGTGTGTGCATGAATCTATTGTAAGGAGCATCATTCATATTGAATACATCATTAGATTCATAATCTTCTTCTTCTCCTTCTCTTCTTAATTTGATATGACATCATCCAACTGATTGGGATTCCGCACCATCAATTGGATCAGATTGATACACAAGCAATTTTGGGGACTTACATTCATATAACACATAACATATTTGCACATAATCACATATAACATTCAATTATCTATATACTTCATATCTATGTGTAAGATGAAAATAAATACACACTCACTTGTTAAAGTGGATGACTGAAAAGTTGGAAAACACCTCACTTTAGTACTTAGATTTTTTTCGATGTGACATAGGTTTATATCACTAAGTCTTAGTCTTATATTCCTGGTGACTAATGATAGTCTAGATTCCTCACTAATCCCAATGTCTACATTAATATCTATCAAGTAAGGAACAATCAGGTAGGATCATATCAGATGTAGAGTCTATTTGGTATATAAAGTATACTGTTTTGAAATCCCACTTTAAACACCTCACTAAATCCAGCCTAGACATCATCCTCGTAAGTAGTCAATCAGCACAATGACTGGTAATTACTGATAAATCTTTTTATAGGCTCATAGTAATGACGATGAACATTAATATAAGTTACACTGAAAGCGATATAAATGTAGCTTAACTTACAAAGATTTTCCTGACATAAGTCCAAAAACTATACTGGCAGAACTCCAGCCTGATAGATGCTAATGCTAGGCACTCAGGGGACTCACGGCTTCGTCGAAATCTTAAAAACTAAAGAAAACTTGGACTAAAGTTAAGAGAAACTCGAGAGAATGAGTCGGGATGGTGTGAATGTCGAATGAGGGGTTGCTACCTTTTATAGGCTGGAAATCGACTCTATGCAACACACATCTAATCGGGGCAGGTGACTTTGCTATAGTTATTGCTTGACATGTAGCGACTAACGGGTGGAGTTGCGTTACAATGTCGGTGCGCGTCGCACGCCTTGTTTGCACGCATGAACTTTTACAAAACTTCAAAACTTTGTATCTTCTTCATACAAATATCGTTCTTGATATTATTTATTTCCACACATAACTATCAATGAGATCTGCAACTTTTATTTAGACTCTGTTGGCTAATTTTACTTTATTTTTAAAGGTATATTTTTAACAGGCTTAAATTGTTAAAGTTTGGATAAAAATCAAAACTTTTTCATATGATATCCATTCTCGACTGTCTTTATATCGAAGAATAGGTATTAACGATACCTTCAACTCTCATTTAAATTGTTTTCCATAACAATCGACCGATTTCAATCTCGGTTTCTGTATCATACACCGTTATGCTGAAACTTTGAAAAATCATAACTTCTTCTCCAAAGTCAAATTTCAGAGTTCTTTATATGTACGAAATCCTTGTCACATATAATATAACTTTGGTTAGGATTATTTATCCTAAATAATCTTTTATGAAAATAACTTTTTATCGCTTATTATACCTTAACTGTCTATCCCAAAGTTACGGACGTCACATCATGGATCGCTATCATGTGTGATACTTGATTAAATGTACTATCTTTGTATCCTTGACACATTAGATCCATAGTGAGACTTATGTATAGGGAGTGTTGTTCTTTGATATGGTCAAATGTTATTCCTTAACTGGACAATTATAAAAGCTATTTTCAGGCATGGTGTGAACTATGGAAGAGACTTATATAGTCGAGATGGGATTTGTTCCTCTTATGTATTGAGAGTCAGACATCTAACACATGTTACTCAAAGTTGAACACCAAATGAGATTGATTGCGATACAAGTCTCATGTTCAACATGATGTATGTAACAAAGGGATAACTGATAAACTTACTGTAACACATGTTTTTGTTGGATTAGTGTCTAAGTCCATAACTATATTTGGTATGTACTTGACCTGGTTGTATCATCGTCCTTTTGGGTTACCTTCACAAGAGCAACTTGACTGGATGATTAGTGGAGAAAGAGGATGTTATGGTTTATTAATATATTATATGAATAATATACTAAAAGAGAAATCATATTAATTAATTAATATTGGTCAAGAATTAATTAAGAATTAATTTTGTGATCAAAAGATATTAAATAAACTTAGGGGACTGGAATTGCAATTATAAGATAATTGGATTTTGGGTTGTGGATCATATGGATAAAGGGGTGGACAAAATTAGGGTGTAAGCCCACCTTGAAATCGTTCAAGGCCTTATTCCAGAAGGTTCCATTGGACTGCTTAAGGCCTAAGTTATCCAATTAGGGTTTTGACTAAAACCCTAACAGCTCCAATATATAAGGACCCATAGGGCTTCAGAAATCGGCACCCATAAACCCTAAGAAGTCTTAGAGACAATTTTGAGCCTCTCATCCCCTCTCCTCCAAGACCATCCAATTTTCTTTGGTGTTTGTGATCCATTATAGGCATCACATTTGAGGTGCTAGGTTCTCATAAGCTAAAGATCTTCAAGCAACAATCAAAGTAACATTCTTATTGGTTATTTATGTTATTTTCAAGTTTTGTTGTATGCTAGATTAGGGTTTGTAAGCTTTGCATCATTTTCATGTACAATATAGAAACCTTGATCCAAAGCTTTAGGGTTTGCATGTGCACCATAGGACTGATGTATTGCTCAAAACCCATCCCTAGTATCAGAGCCTTGATTGGTTTCTATTGTATTTGATACATTGTATGATTATTCATTGCTTATAATCGAAATTTTTTCTTTCTGCCTGACAAACTCGTCGAGTCACCTGATGGACTCGACGAGTCAGATGAACTCGACGAGTCCGAATGGTGGCTCGACGAGTCGGAGAGTCGGACAGTGGAAATTTCAGGATTTTGGCCTATTTTGACTTGGGATAATTACCAAAAACGATTTTGATTGATAAAATCCGAATTTTATTATAATGATGCGATTATCCTTATCAAAATAGAAGATAATTGTAAATTAATTAGATAATTATTGTCTTATATGATAAACTTTAATTATTTGAATTATTTGAAAAAATTATCTTGCTATGGAATTGGATTAGGTCAAAATTAGATAATCACCAATTAATTCTTTAATTAAATTATTTGAATTTTGATCTGGAAAGTTTTGAAAAGTGTCAAAACTTGTCCTCAAGTTTTAAAATTTAAATTTTGATTAAAAAGTTTAATTTTGAAATATTTAAATTCTAAACCCTATAATTTTACAAGTTTAAAACTTAACCCTTATACTATTATAATATTATAAGAATAATGATTATATATATGTATAAAATTAATACTAGTCTTACCGTTAGTAGGCCTCATTCACGAAACCGATCTATAAAGGGGGTATAAGGTTGCTGCCTATAAAATGGCAGTTTAATGGCTGTCCACTTTCACCCATCGTTTCCTTGATTGGTGGAGGGTCATTAGCCGAACGGGTAGGATAGGGCAACTAATTCCTCATTAAAAGTATAAAGATTAATAAAGTAACTAAATGTTTTTTTATAAAACTCCCAATCTTAGTTACTTTAGAAAAAATGTGAAAATGATGCTATTCCATGAAATTACACTTTGTACCCTTGCCAAGACATTAGTGGAGTGTGTGTAGTTAACCAGAACACTAATTTGGGTCTAGCAAAGGTGGCAAACGGTGACTCGATGTTTGTCATAGATCAATGGAGCATGTGTGGCTAACCGGTACATTGATTAGGTGACTGTAACATTGAGGGCACCAGGTACATTTGTATGGTTATTCACACCTTATTTGTGATCCTCGGTATCCCAGTCACAAACTTGAAGGGCATATCGAGATTTAAACATGTCATTGATAAGTTCAATGAATCTCAAAAGATCTAGGAGTTTCAATACATTTAAAACTTAATCTTTTTTTCGTTTTTCATGGTGGAAATTAGTGAATCGTCATTCACTTACCTTCAAATTATTTACGATCTGATTACGGCATCCCTCTTCTAAATTGTGAATAATGTTGTTGGATCCTAGCCCTAATTTCTCATTTGGGTGTTTAATTGGGGATTGTTATCTAATCAAACTTTGACTCTCTTCTTTTTAAGATTTCTACCTCAAACAACAACAACGCTTCTGGCTCGAACTCTTCCGGCTCATTCTCACTCATGAATTTGTGTGTGAGGGTGATTTTCGATGGGTCCAATTTCAATGATTAGATCCGCAACATTCGAATGGTTACCTGCCACAAGGACAAGGAGTATGTCCTCGACAAGGAGCTGAAAGCAGTGAGTGTCAACACTGCTAGTCCCGAGGAGATCGTTGCCTTTGAGACTCATGAGCGCGATGCTACGAAAGTCCATTCCATCATGCTCGCGACTATGACTGTCAAACTCCAAAAGTCCTACGAGGACTACTACCCCTATGAGATGCATCAGGATTTACTGGACAGGTACCCCCAAAGTGCTAGGCATGAGAGGTACGAGATCATCACTTCGATGATCACTACCAAGATGAAGTACGGAGAGTCCGTCACGACCCACCTGCAGAAAATGTAGAGATATGTCGACCGCCTGCTGAAGTTAAATGTTAACTTCGATGAGGAGCTGGAGATTGATATCATTCTTCACTCCTTGCCTCCTTGTTATAACCAGTTCCGCATGACCTACCACATAAACAAGGAGGGGGTCATTTTGAGCAAGCTTCAAGGCCTGCTGAGAGCAACCTCAAGGATAAATCTGTTGCATTAACTCCTACTGTTGTTGCCCCTATCTTGGCTATTGGGAAGGGGAAGGTTAAGAAGAGGAAGGCTCCTTCCAAGAGACACCATAAGGGAAAGTCCCAATATGGCTCCTCTTCTAGTGTAACCAACGCTGGTCCCGCTGCACCCTCCTCCAACCCGAAGGATGCAAAGTGCTACTACTGCCATGAGAAAGGGCATTGGAAATGAAGTTGCCCGAAGTATCTGCAGGACATCAAGGATGGAAAGATAAAACCATTCCTTCACAGGTAGTTATGCTATTCAATCTAATAACTCATTACATGCTATTTCTTGGGTTCTCAATACAGGATGTGGTTTTCACATTTGTTCTGATTTACAAGGCCTAAGAAGAAGTAGGGATATGGAGCATGGGAAGATAAACTTGATCATGGGGAACAGAAGAGCGTCGTCTGTCACCAAGATTGGAGTTTACTCTTTAGTGGTTAGTAGTGGGTTAGGACAAGATTTGAATAATTGTTGCTATTCGCCATAAATGGAAAGAAACATCATTTCTTTTCATGGTTTATATAAACAAGGTTTTAGATTTTCGTTTAATGATGAAAAGCGTTCTATTAATGCTTTCTTTAATGGTGTTTTCTATTTTGAAGCATTACCTTGTAATGGAATATATGAAACTATGATGGTTGTAGACAACTTAGGAAATGATGTGTTGTATATCGATTCTTCCAATGATTTGGATAAAGCATGCTTGTGGCATTGTCGTCTAGGACATGTTAACAAGAAACGCATAGCCCAACTCCAAAAGGATGGAGTATTGGAGTCATTCGACCTTAGGGACGATGACGTGTGCGAGTATTGTTTACTTGGAAAGATGACCAAGTCACCCTTCACTGGTACTTGTGAAAGGGGTGAGGGTTTATTGGATCTCATACACACCGATGTGTGTCGCCCTTTAGATCCACCACAAGGGATACAAGTCGCTTCTATGTGACTTTCACCGATGATTATAGCGGATATGGGTATATATACTTAATCAAGCACAAGTCAGAAACCTTTGAAAAGTTCAAAGAGTTTAAGCAGGAAGTGGAGAATCAGCTGGGCAGGAAAATTAAGATGCTCCGATCCGATCGAGGTCGTGAGTACCTTAGTCTTGAATTCCATGACTACCACAAGGAATGCGAAATCGTTTCGCAATTGACGCCACCTAGGACACCGCAGTTGAATGGTGTGGTTGAGAGGCATAATCGAACCTTGTTGGACATGGTTCATTCCATGATGAGTCGTGCTTCGTTACCTATTTCATTCTGGGGGTAAGCATTAGAGATTTTCGCCCATATCCTTAACCTGGTCCCTACAAAGAAGGTTGCCAAAACACCTCACGAAATGTGGACAGGGAAAGTTCCCTCGTTGGCACATATCATGGTTTGGGGTTGCAAGGCTTTCGTACGACGAGAGACTCATGAAAAGCTCGAACCTTGTAGTAAGCGGTGTATTTTCATCGGCTATCCACATAAGTCCTTTGGATATCTCTTCTATAGACCGAGTGACAGTGTTGTCTTCGTTGCGAGAAGAGGGGTTTTCCAAGAGCAAGAACTCATAAGCCAAGGGGACAGTAGGAGGCAAATCGATCTTGAAGAGCTTCAAGAATCGAACGACGAAGGAACCTCTAACATTGGCATTCAACCAGAGGAGGAAACTCCTGTTGAACATGTTGATGAGTCCCTACCTCTTAGACGTTCCAGTAGAGTTAGTGTTCCACCATAGTTTTATGGTTTTCAAATCACTACTGAAGGTGATACGTTTATTAGTGATAGTACACTAGTAGATTTGGATGAACCTAGCAGCTACAAGGAAGCCATGGCAGGCCCGGAGTCTGTGAAATGGAAAAAGGCTATGAATAGTGAGATTCAGTCCATGTATGACAACCGAGTTTGGAATTTGGTTGACAATGTGCCAGGTCGTAAGACGGTCGGGTGCAAATGGATCTTCAAGAAGAAGACCGACATGGATGGGAAGGTACACACTTATAAGGCGCGATTGGTTGCGAAGGGATTTACTCAAACTCCTGGAGTTGACTATGATGAGACCTTCTCACCAATTGCGAAGATAAAATCCATTAGGGTTATGCTAGCCATAGCTGCGTTTCATAATTATGATATATGGTAGATGGATGTTAAAACCATTTTCCTTAATGGGAAGTTGGCTGAGGATGTTTACATGAGTTAGCCAGAGGGTTTTGTCAATGCGAAACATCCTAATAGAGTGTGTAAGCTTGAGAAATCCGTTTATTGATTGAAACAAGCATCTCGCAGATGGAATCTTTGTTTCAATGAGAAAGTCAAAGAGTATGGCTTCCTGCGAAGCGAGGATGAGTCATGTGTATATGTCAAATCCAGTGGGAGTATAGTTAGCTTCCTTGTATTCTATGTTGATGACATACTGCTCATAGGAAATGACATCCCAATCCTGCAGGAAGTTAAGTCATGGCTTGGGAAGTGCTTTGCTATGAAGATCCTCGGATAGGCTTCCTATATTCTGGGAATAAGGATAGTGAGAAACAGGAATAAAAGGATAATAGGACTTAGTCAAAATACTTACTTGGATAAGGTACAAAAACGTTTTAGTATGGATAATTTTCAGAAGAGGGAGTTGCCGATCCAAAGCAATACCAAGTTGAGTAAGACTCAAAGCCCGAGTACTGAAGCCGAGATAACAGAGATAAATCGAGTACCTTATGCTTTCATAGTTGGATCGATCATGTATGCTATGACTTGTACTCGCCCTGATGTGGCCTTCGCTTTAAGCATGGTCAGCAAATTTCAAAGGAACCCTGGTAGAGCGCATTGGACCGCGGTCAAGAATATTCTTAAGTACCTTCGGAGGACCAAGGAATGGTTTCTTATCCTCGATGGGAGTGATGGCTTAAGGGTACGAGGGTATACTGACACCAATTTTCAGACCGACCAAGACAACTTCTGCTCTCAATCGGGCTGGGTCTTTACCCTGAATGGAGGAGCAGTGACTTGGAAATGTTCCAAGCAAGAAACCGTGGCTGATTCAACGTGCGAATCAGAGTACATAGCAGCGAGCGAAGAATCGAAGGTGGCAATATGGTTGAAGAACTTCATCGGAGATCTTGGAGTTGTATCAGCCATAAAGGAGCCTATGGAATTTTTCTATGATAACGAAGGTGTGGTTGCCTAAACCAAGGAACCGAGGGATCATGGCAGATCCAGGCATATTGACAGGAAATATCACTTTATTAGACATCGGGTAGAATAGGGACTCCTCGTAGTAAATAGGGTATCGTCAAAAGAGAACCAAGCAGATCCCCTTACGAAGGGACTCAGTAGGGTTAAGCACTTGCAGCACACTAGGAGCATTGGGCCGAATGACGATATAAGTTTTAGTGATTAGATAGTTTTGAAACGTGTAATAGATAAATTGTAATTGACATTTGATGATTAAATAAAGGAGTATTATTTATAAGTAAAGTTACTGTCTTGTGTTAATTATTTACCTATTGTTTCACTTTACATGTTTTGACTTCCTGAATAATAAGATTATTCAAACAGTCCATAGTCATTCATATGTTGGAAGTAGATATGAAAGAAGACCGTCGTGAATTGGCTTGTAGACTATCTAAAGTGTATTAGACATAGTAAAAATTTGTTGCAACGTTCATGAATGCTTATGAAATAAGATTTGAGCATTGGATTAAACGCACGCTTACTTGTATCACTTCATGGAATTAATCATGAGTGATCGTAAGACGATAATATCATATAGTCTTTAAACCTAGATATATGGTTTATTATATGCGAGTTGGTTATGCACTGATAATGCGTAAACACATCAGTAACTTGATGTTATAAAACACATTGTTGTGTATGATTTGATGAGTGAATAGTAAATGCATATAAGTCAAAGTTTATCTGTTTCTTTTATCCTAAGAGGGTAAAAGCAATATTTGGGCCCCTCGATGATTTGGTTTGACTTATGTGTCGGGCCCGGTCAAGACTGAGTTGATGTGTTCAATTAAGTCCTATGTCATAAAAATCATAGATCAAGAAACAAATTGATCGACAATAAGTATAACTATGTTCCATGTAAATGTTCACACGATATCTTGAAAACGGAGGACTATATGATCCCTTATCTAAAGGATGAGTCAGAGTTCGACAGCGGCTTTTGAGAGCTACGATTGCTAATAGGATTTTGAAGTCATGCTTGCATCTATAGTTATTAGACTTATTCTGTCACACCCCAAAACCACGAACGGCGGAAACGTTCTGGGGTGGAGGACGTCATGTACAGTATCACAACAGTGTAATATAATAAACAAGCAACAACATCATCCATTGCATTATAAGTAGAGTTTTAATACATGTGTGTTCTTTCATAATGTACGACAATAAAATGAATAATCAAAATAAGGTGAGTCTTGTCTGTGCTCCATCTTCTCCGGTAACATGGCCATCGCACCTGTCTAACTGATGACCTGAGAATACAAGTTATTTTGAAAGTGAGTATCAGCTTTAAAGCTGGTGAATTCATAAGTATTTATGTGATATTGTCCTATTTTGGAATGTTGTTAAGAATGTCGTATAAATCCTTAAATAGAACAGTTGATATAAGTAGGAAATGCGGTCTTCTACAAAGACCCGAATGTTTTGTTATGGCCAAGTAAAATGATAGGTTTTCCCTTCTATTGACTAGTACTAAGAGTACTTAGTCTAACTCATTGTTTATGTGAATATATCACAAAATAAAGTAAAATAGGAAAATGATATGATAGTCTTCTACCAAGACCCTAATGTTCTATAAGTAAAATGATAGTTTTCCTTTCTATCGACTAGTACTAATAGTACTTAGTCTAACTCATCGTTTATGTGAATATCTCACAAAATAAAGTAAAATAGGAAAATGATATGATAGTCTTCTACCAAGACCCTAATGTTCTGTAAGTAAAATGATAGTTTTCCTTTCTATCGACTAGTACTAAGAGTACTTAGTCTAACTCATCGTTTATGTGAATATCTCACAAAATAAAGTAAAATAGGAAAATGATATGATAGTCTTCTACCAAGACCCTAATGTTCTGTTATGACTAAGTAGTCTTCTACCAAGACTCGAATGTTCTGTTATGACTAAGTAGTCTTCTACCAAGACTCGAATGTTCTGTTATGACTAAGTAGTCTTCTACCAAGACTCGAATGTTCTGTTATGGCTAAGTAGTCTTCTACCAAGACTCGAATGTTCTGTAAGTAATATGATAGCTTTTCCTTTCTATTGACTAGTACTAGAGTGCTTAGTCTAACTCATCGTTTATGTGAAAGTATCACAAAATAAAGTAAACATGAAAAATATAATCATGTAAGTGTTATTATCTTGGGTTACCAAGAAAAACACGACATCGCCGAAGCGAAAGATAGACCCTATGGACATCCGAAGAGTGTCCCCTCATCCTCTGTAGCGGCAGCAGGGTGGAGGGAGGGTTAGTCCCCGTATCGATCTCTTAATACAGATCGTCAACCTAATGATCCTCCGAAGATTCACATCTCATCCACTGTTGCAACAGTGGACAGAGGGATGGTTAGTCCCGTCACTGACTACTAAGTAAGTAACAACCTTAAACATCCGTAGATATTCATCGACCACTGGTGCTAATCAGTGGGATTCGGAATGGTAAGTCCTGCCGAATCATCCCATTGAACTGGGACAGGAAAGATAATTTACACAGTAAATACTAATAAATCATCCTCGTAATTCTAAGTACAAGTATCCAGGTAAGTAAATACAGGATAATGCACCTAAGTAACAGTGTTCCTGTATGGTATTCATGTAAGTGTGTTCATGTAACAGGTAAGTATATGTAACCATATTCATGTATCAGGTAATCCTAAGTAAGTGTACTCATGTATCATGTAAGGTATTGGTATAGACTCATGAATGAACTAACTCTTGTGTGATTCTTTGTAATAGTAATAATGTTTGATATCTTCTGACTATCCCTATGATAGCTAACTAGAAGGTAATTGGTTGTTTACGTAGGTTTATGCACTCTTGCTACCCAAGAGTATTGGAAACTAAATGAAGGGTGAAAACTATAATATCTAACATATATATGAACATATGCGCATAAGTATAGCTTGATTCAAGAAGGTAAAATAATGGTTTTGCAAGATATCTAGGAGTTTTGAACAATAATTAAGAGTGACTTGATGTCATTAAACATTTCAAAACTAATACTTTTGTTATCAAAGTATTTTAAGATAGAAAACCATTTCATGTGACACCTTTTGAAATATGTGAAATCTACCGAGTGAAAACTCAGTTATAAAATACATACGATTGATTTAATAACATACTGTTTTCTACTTGTATCCCCCCCCCCCCATTAAAGCATTTAAAATCATTTAAAACATTGATTAAGGGGTATGAACTCGCCTGTAGTTGGTGATTGGGATGAACTGAACGGTATAGGATTGCTAGGTGTCAAGTGAGGACTTGTACACACACTACGATCCTAATGAACATATAATCACACATATATGCATTCAATTAGTCTTAAATCACTAAATGATAAAGTTAAGACATCCTAGACATAATAAACACTTTATATAAGTGTTTTAAGCCCTAAGGATTGCATCTAAGCTATTGTGGGACAAGGTATTTGTGTTTAGGGTTCCAAAGGACCCCATATATGAGTTTACTCCTCATATACTAACACACATGGAGTTTACGGTTGTAAACTCTTGAGTTTACGGCCGTAAACTCCCAACCATGGGGTATTTGTGTGTTTTGAAGTCCCAAATGCTTTCTAGAATTATTCTAACTTGGTGGTTCCATCCTTGAAGGGGTTTAAAGTCTAGAAATACTCCAATTAGGAGTTTACAGCCCCAAGGCCATTCCCCTTGGAGTTTACAGCCGTAAACTCCCTTGGGGTGTTGTTTTTTGTTGTTTTCAAGCCTCATGCATTTGAAGGATAGGTTCTAGTCAATTGTTTAAAGCTAATGAGGACCCTAGGCACACTTTGGTGCCTTTGTTTGGTGTTTACGGCCTAGGATCATTACCAAGGCCGTAAACTCACTTCAAGAGGTGATTTTGATGCTTTCTAGTCTCTTGCACATGTGGTATAGGTTCTAGGCTTTTATTCCAAGCATATGAAGGCATTAGGCACACTTTGGTGCCCCTTTAGTGAGTTTACGGCCCATGAACCATGTCATGGCCGTAAAATCTCTTTGAAATGTGATTCTTATGTGTTTAAGGCCTTAGATTAAATGGGAAACAATTCTATGTAAAGGTATAGGGCTTTAGGTGTATTAATAACACCCTTTGGTCCATTTCCATGGAGTTTACGGCCTAAGATTGCTCTTGGGCCGTGAACTCCCATGTGTTTGTGTTATTTGATTGTTTTCTTGTGCTTAATACACCTACAATTGAGTCTAAGGCAGTAGCATAACATAAGGAACAAGCTAGGCTCGGTTTCGGGAGTTTACCGCCCAAGAACATCTTGGGGAGTAAACTCCTAGATCTAATGAATTAGCCATCTAAATCATGTTATAAGCACCTAATAAGCATTCTAACATTACTAGAAAGAGTTACTCACGTTTTGGTATAAAAACCCGAAGATCTGTGAGAGAGAAAATGGCTTTTTTCTAGTTGGAAATGTGAATAATGAATGAATTTGGTTCAGAAATCTATTTATGGTCCTGAAATATTTTTGGCAGAAAATATTTTTATTCCTGAACTGATCTCTAATATAATGGAGTGTTGGAATAACAGTGTTGCACAAAACCCTAGTGCACCCACTCTCCTGATATTTCCTGAAGTGTAAACCCTGAATTACTCAAACTTACGCGAAAAGTCTGAAAATTAACTGTGACTGCTATAAGTTCTATTTAAGTGATATAGTTTGTACAGAATGGAAATTTCGGGTTGTCACATCATCCCCCTGTTAAATGGAATTTCGTCCCGAAATTAGAATTCAGACAAGTAAGTACGTACGAATGATCGAGTCGTTATGTGAACTTCTTAGTCGATTGGTTCTCGCACTCCTAAGTGAAATCGGGTTCTCGGTTGGTATCCCAACGAACCTTCACTAACTGGCGACGGTGTTGCTTCGTCCGCTTGACCTCTCGGTCGAGGGTCACTACGGTTCTAATACGAAGGCAAGGATCTCGTAAATCTCGATCTCGTCGAGAGAAATTACGAAAGTCCTAATGGAAGGATACTGTTTCAAGTTCGAGACGCGAAGGGGAAAATGTACGTTACTGAGTTCGCGGAGTAGGTCTAGTTTGTGAAACGCATGACCGATTCTGGTAAGAATCTCAGAGGTCCTAACTATATTGGATTTTCGCTTTCTACGCTTTACGAAGCGTATTAAGCCGTTCCCAGAGTGAGGTTTCCTAAAGAATTTGGTCTCTCACTTGGAATTCCAAATGTTCTTTCTCTCGCTTACTTTCCAGTCAAGGGCCATCCCTTGCTGGGTCAAAGTCGAAAGGGTTCCTGAAGTTTACGGGGAGTTCCGAATGGACTATGATAGTAGGTCTGTAAGACCTAGAATTTGGCGAATTTTCCGTCGGTGACTATGGTGCCGACAAATTCCCAACGGTTTTGGATAATTTGACAGAGTACTCAAGAATTCCCACAACACTAAAAGTGTGTCTCAGGAAATTTGACTCTAAATTCCAAAACTCTTGTTCAGAGAACTGTGCGGAAAGTATCTCCGAGGGTAATGTTTCTATGGGTTCTTTCTAACTACGAGGGTAGATAAGTAAGTCATTACATGGAGAAATGACGAACTGATCCCAGTAAGAAAGGCGTACTCCACTCATTTAGCTCATGTATATTATGGACGTACTGATCCTATCCGAGGGGTATCACTACGGACTCGAAGTGTCCACATCGAGTTCGGAGGGTAGTCTTTAGGACATCCTTCCCTTACACTCGAACTGGTGATATTCTGATCTAAGGTCCATTTCTGAAGAAATTATTTCCCTATGTTTTCCCGATCAATTCGTCTATGCGAGGCAGAGACAACAATTTCTAAAGGAAATCTAAATGAAGTCTCCGGTCGTCGAGGTACATAAAATGCACTCCGTCGACTTCTGATAAGACTAAGGTCGGAGCTCTCAAGGGTGAGAAGCCTGGTCTTCTAATTCTATGGTTGAGTAGTTCGTTGTGTTGTCCGGGTTGTTCTTGTATCTTCCGTAGGTGTTTAGACTGAAGGTGATCTGGTTATAAGAGTCAAACTGGGTTCTAAGTTTGTTCCTATGCCAATGCAACTACTCGTACTCCTGGACAGTCTCCGTCTTGAAGTTCATATTAGAATTCATACGTGATTCAACGTTCACAATTTCGTGTATACGAGTCGTATATAATTAAGACCGAAAAGGTAGTCGAATAACTGATTCTTCTTTAATCTCACATCCCACCGAGGGAAAAGAAGTTAAAGTGGAATCATCAATTCTAAACCTGTAGAACATTGATTATATATCACTCTCATGTATACATTCTTCAGTGATAGATCACCCGTATGAATCCTAGAATTGAACTTGACGTACTGCATGAGCAATAATGTGGGGATTCCTTCGGAAAGGAAAAGAACTATAAGGTACTCCTTGTATGAGTACTTCGGTGTTCTGATATAACGGCTTTGCTAAAAGGCGATTTCTGAGAAAGAGATGTACTTATGAAGCCGGTATTTCGAAGATTAATTTACTGGAGTCGTATGATAAAGTCGGAAACATATGGAAACTAAAGACATTAGATTTGAACATAAGGTGTTACAGACAAAACACAACAGTGCAACCATTAACAGAGTTATTGTACTTAGGATTTATTACAAGACTATTGCTGTGAAATAAGGTATACTACAAAAGACAAGTATATACAGCACGAGAGTCCCTTAACGGACGGAATCTCGCAAAAGATTAGACTCTGGTTGCACTAGTTTTAAACATGTTTTTTGGTAAATACAAAATACTGACGATTTGGAGGGAACCTACACTATATTAGGTTCCTTAACTGCCTTTTTGCATTCTGAGGTCAAACTCATCCGGATTTGTCGTTGTCCTTCTCCGATGGGCAGTCCCTCTTGAAGTGTCCCATGACACCATATAGATGGCATATCTGAGAGGTTTGGACATTGGTGGTTGAAGAAATGTGTTGGATCTGGATCCTGCAGTGACTAGCAGTATGTCCATTCTTGTTGCAGTGTGAGCACTGCATCTCCCTACAAGGTCCATGTAACAGCCCGGAATTTCAGGTATCGCTTTAAAACTATTTTTGGAGGCATTTTAGGAAGGGACTCGGCGAGTTGGAGCCAGACTCGCCGAGTAGGACCGCAGACTTGGTCGCGGGTTCGCGACTGGACTCGACGAGTCCAGATATGGACTCGGCGAGTCGACGCTGTTCAGCAGAAACCCTAGCCGTTTGGTTTTGGATCGTATATAACGCCTCTTAGGCCGTCATTGTCCGTCTTTTGGTTGATTGAGAAGAACCCTAATCGTTGTGGACGTCTAGAGCAGGAGAGAAAGCCATTGGAGCTTGGAGGAACTTGTTAGGCAAGAAGAAGAAGAGTTTGGCCAAAGGAATATCAAGGAGGATCGAGTCCTGAGGTTTGGGGGACACAGAGGGTGCGTTTTCAGGAAGGTTGTAGCTCGTCGGATTGTGCACGAGTGAGTTCAGGATTTGCTAGCTCTCAGCATTCACGAGGTGAGTTTTCTCACTATACTGTACCCAGAAGGGTTTGACTGTGTGACCGGAAGGTCAGATATGATATGTGATATGTATGCTATATGTGGTAAGATATTTGTTATATGTGCTATGTATGTTATGTGGGCCGGAAGGCAATATGTTATGGGCCGAAAGGCGTGATGTTGATGACCGGAAGGTCAGGGCCTGGAAAGGCGTATGTGCGTAAGTTGTATATTGGGGAACTCACTAAGCATTTATGCTTACAGTTGTTGTGCATGTATTTCAGGTACTAGCGAGGACCGTGGGAAGGCGCCGGCGTGATCGATACACACTGAAGAATACTTTTATGATCTTGGGATTTTGAATAATTGTATTTGACAGAATACTTAAACTATTTATGCCTTGTTTTGAATGGAAATAATTATATTTTAAAAATGAAAAATTTGTTTGAAAATTTGCGTTGTTACAATTGGTATCAGAGCCTTGGTTTGAGGGATTCGGGTGCACCTTCTGGGGTAACTGAACTCAAACCGAGGATTTAAGGAAACTTTTTAAATAAAGGCATAAACTTTTGTAAATGGTTTCGTGGTGAGCAAGAAAGAAGCAGTGTGTACGATCAGTCAGCGCCCGAACGGTAAAGATCCCCAAAATACCTTATAATATTATATGATATGAATTGTTATGCATGCTAGAAGATTAGGTAATCATGATAGGACTAGAGTGCCCTGATTTGTGATGCCTTAGTCTAGGGAAGTTTGCCTATATGAGATGCTTTGCTAGTATGCGGGTAGATAGTGCATATCAGAAGTAGAGTACTCACTATCCGGGGTTCGGGGAGGAAGACTTGTGATGAACACTGATGCGGTGTGGTCGGTAGTATTGGGCCCGTACTACCGAGGACACCGGGTCAGGGGGAGGCCCAAGTAAGAATCCCTGGAGATCGGAGACTGAGTAGGGTTGCGTTATCGAGTGCAATTACACTCGCTGGAGTCTCTGATAGTTTTATGTTGTATGTCAGAGACATCATGGTTAGACCACGCCACGGAGCGAGTTCGAGCGGTGTGAGTGACGAGGAGATTCGTCAAATGATTCACGAGGAGGTAGCGGCGGCGATCCGGGCTGAGATCCCGGAGATGTTTGGGTCTATTAAGACCACCCTGATGGAGACGTTCGACGAGCGGTACGCCGCATTGACTGAGGCTGCAACCGCTGCAGCTACCGCAGCTGTGGCCGCTGCTAGGCCACAAGGGGGTGACTCGTTGCTGTTCCGAGAGTTCAGCAACACGAAGCCACCAGAGTTCGATGGGACGCAAGATCCGATTGCTGCGATGAGGTGGATCGCAGATATAGAGGGGTGCTTCTACACTTGTTCATGCCCGGAGCACCTGAGGGTACAGTTCGCTTTGAACCAGCTCCGTCTGGGAGCGAAGGACTGGTGGAAGTTCGTGACGGCGAACTTCACTTTGGCAGAGACTACAGCAGTGACATGTGAGGGGTTCACTGCCATGTTCAGGGATGAGTACGTTCCCCTGGTGGAGCGGGAACGATTGGTTCAGGAGTTCTTAACCCTCAAGCAGGGTACTGACTCGGTGGCGGCGATCACGCGGAAGTTTCATGAGAGGGCGATGTTTTGCCCCGAGCTGGTGGCCACAGAGCAGGCTCGGATGAGCCGGTACTTGGGTGTTCTGAGGAGGGAGATCCGGGAGTTTGTGTCAAACTCCACTTACCATACTTTTACTGAGCTTCAGGCGAATGCCAGGAAGCGTGAGATCGAGTTAGAGACTCAGGCCAGGGAGGAGGCCGAGTCTCAGCAGACAGACCGGCGGCCGGCTCAGTCTCAGCCGGCAGCCAAGCGGATCAAGTCCGCCGATTCGAGGACGGGAAGTTCGAAGAGCCGCACTTGCGGAAAGTGCGGCAAGGGTCACGATGGGGCGTGTCGAGCCGGTGCTTGCTACAAGTGCGGCAAGGAGGGGCACATTGCTAGGGAGTGCCCCAAAGGGTTTATGGTTTGCTTTCATTGCAACCAGACCGGCCATCGGAAGGCCGAATGCCCTCAGCTTCGTCAGGGATCTGCACCTACTGCCAGGACTACTGAGACTCGACCGGTGAAGGTCGAGGCCCCGAGGGCTCGTGGGAGAGCCTTTCAGCTGACTGCGGAGGAGGTCCGCGCTGCGCCCGATGTTGTGGCAGGTATGTTGTAATTCATGTATTTATTTTTAATGTCGAGATGTTATGCTTATGTTATTATATGCGTAGGTACTTTCCTTGTGAACTCTGTGCCTGCCTTAGTGTTATTTGACTCGGGTGCGAGTAGGTCCTTTCTGTCCTTAGCCTTTAGTCAGCATATCAGCGTTAGTCGTGAGTCGTTGAGTCGACCTTTGAGAGTTTCTATAGCTGACGAGAAAGTGATTTGTGCCACGGAGGTTCTTCGGGGATGTGTGCTAGAGATTTTCGGGGTGGAGTTCCCGATTGACCTGATTCCTATTGCGATGGGTGATGTCTGTGTCATCGTGGGCATGGACTGGTTGAGCCGATTCGGCGTTGTCATCGACTGTGAGCGTCAGTTGGTGACTATACGAGACCCTAGTGGGGGAGTTCTTTCGGTGTACGGCGAGGGTACCCGTTCAGGATCAGCTTTTTGTTCGGCCGCTAGGGCGAGGCAGTGTCTACAGCAGGGCTATAAGGGTTTTGTGGCGTATGTGATGGATACGCGGGAGGTTTCCGAGAGACCGAAATCAGTTGAGGAGGTTCCTGTGGTGCGCGAGTTTTCAGATGTTTTCCCCGAGGAGTTGCCGGGAGTACCTCCTGTGAGGCAAGTAGAGTTTGGTATCGATCTAGTTCCGGGGGCCGCGCCTATTGCTAAAGTGCCTTATCGTCTTGCACCTCCAGAGATGCAAGAGTTGTCCTCGCAGCTCCAGGAGTTGCTGGGGAAGGGATTCATTCGGCCGAGCAGCTCGCCATGGGGAGCGCCTATTCTGTTCGTCAAGAAGAAGGATGCTTCACACCGGATGTGTATTGATTACCGGGAGTTGAACAAGTTAACGGTCAAGAACCGTTACCCGTTGCCGAGGATCGATGATTTATTTGATCAGTTGCAGGGAGCATCTTGGTTTTCCAAGATCGATCTGAGGTCAGGGTACCATCAGGTGAGAGTGCGGGATGGGGATGTCCAGAAGACAGCATTTAGGACGCGATATGGGCATTATGAGTTTGTGGTGATGCCTTTCGGGCTCACCAATGCCCCGGCTGTGTTCATGGATCTCATGAATAGGGTATGCAGACCGATGTTGGATCGGTCAGTGATCGTATTTATCGACGACATTCTGGTGTATTCTAGATCTAGGGAGCAGCATGAGGAGCATTTGAGGGAGGTCCTCGAGGTATTGAGGTCGGAGAAGCTTTATGAAAAGTTCTCCAAATGTGACTTCTGGCTGCGGGAGGTCCAATTTCTAGGACATGTTGTCAATCAGAAAGGGATATTGGTCGATCCGACCAAGGTTGAGGCGGTGATGAGTTGGGAGGTGCCGAAGTCACCTTCTGAGATCAGGAGCTTCCTTGGGTTGGTAGGGTATTATCGGAGATTCATCAAGGATTTCTCCAAGATCGCAGTGCCACTCACCAGATTGACCCGGAAGGGTGTTGCATTCTCATGGGGGCCCGAGCAGCAGACCTCCTTTGAGACGCTTCGCCAGAGGTTGTGCGAAGCCCCGGTATTAGCTCTCCCAGAAGGGATGGAAGATTTTGTAGTATATTGCGACACATCGATTTCGGGACTGGGTGCAGTGTTGATGCAGAGGGGTCATGTGATAGCGTATGCATCGAGGCAGCTGAAGCCTCATGAGGCGAGATATCCCACGCATGATTTAGAGTTGGGGGCAGTAGTGTTCGCTCTCAAGATTTGGCGTCACTACCTGTATGGGGTTCGATGTACGATATACACGGACCACAAGAGCTTGAAATATTTGATGGATCAGCCCAACCTAAATATGCGTCAGAGGAGGTGTTTGGATGTGGTCAAGGATTATGATTGTGAGATCCTGTACCACCCAGGCAAGGCTAATGTGCTAGCCGACGCATTGAGCCGCAGGGCGGAGAGCACACCATTGCGAGAGGTATGCTTGAGACTGACTGTGATGACTCCAGTATTGGATGCTATTCGTGGGGCACAGACAGAGGCTGTGCGACCAGAAATATAGAAGAAAGAGCAGGTTGCGGGGTTAATTTCAGAGTTCGTTAAGGATGGGCGAGGGCTTATGACGTTTCAGGGTCGGATCTGGGTACCGTTCGTGGGCGGTACGCGTATTACCTTGATGGAAGAGGCTCATAGATCGAAATTCTCGATCCATCCCGGTGCTACAAAGATGTATTTGGATTTGAGGAAGGAGTATTGGTGGCCCTGTATGAAGAGGGACGTGGCATGGTTCGTTGAGAGGTGCTTGACCTGCCGTAGGGTTAAGGCCGAGCACCAGAGACCGCATGGCAAGTTACAGCCATTGGAGATTCCCGAGTGGAAGTGGGAACAGATCACTATGGATTTCATCACCAAATTGCCGAGAACTGTCAGAGGAGTTGATGCAATTTGGGTGATTGTGGATAGGTTGACGAAGAGTGCACACTTCCTTGCCATCAGTGAGAGTTCTTCAGCGGAGAAGTTGGCGGAGATATATGTGAGAGAGGTGGTATCTCGGCATGGGGTACCGATTTCGATTGTTTCAGACCGTGATGTGCGTTTCACTTCCAGGTTCTGGAAGAAATTTCATGAGGAGCTGGGTACTAAATTGCATTTTAGTACCGCATACCATCCCCAGACAGACGGTCAGAGCGAGCGGACGATTCAGACATTGTAAGACATGCTTAGAGCGTGTGTGTTAGACTTCGGGGGTAGCTGGGATGCGCATTTACCCTTGGCTGAGTTTTCCTACAACAACAGCCATCATTCGAGCATTGGTATGCCACCTTTTGAGTTGTTGTATGGTAGGAGGTGTCGGACTCCCATTTGCTGGGGAGAGGTGGGACAGAGAGTGATGGGCAGTACAGAGATCGTACTCCAGACGACAGAGCAGATTCAGCAGGTTAGGCAGAGGTTATTGACCGCCCAGAGCCGACAGAAGAGTTATGCGGACAGACGCCGGTCCGAGCTTGAATTCCAGGTTGGCGACTTCGTTCTCCTGAAAGTTTCTCCTTGGAAAGGAGTGATCCGGTTCAGAAAGAGGGGCAAGTTGGGACCCCGGTTCATAGGCCCATTTCGGGTAATTGCAAGAGTAGGTCGGGTAGCTTATCGACTAGAGTTGCCAGCAGAGTTGGGACAGATTCACAATACCTTTCACGTATCGCAGTTGAGGAAGTGCATAGCCGATGAATCGGCAGTGGTTCCGTTAAAGGATATTCAGGTGGATGCGAGTCTGAATTACGCCGAGAGGCCAGTAACTATCAGGGATCGGAAGATCAAGGTTCTGCAAAACAAGGAGGTACCTCTGGTGTTGGTTCAGTGGCAACACCGGAAGGGATCGGAGATGACTTGGGAGCCGGAACGTGAGATGCGGGAGCAACATCCGGAGTTATTCGCAGAGTGAGACTTCGAGGGCGAAGTCTAGTTCTAGTGGGGGAGAGTTGTAACAGCCCGGAATTTCAGGTATCGCTTTAAAACTATTTTTGGAGGCATTTTAGGAAGGGACTCAGCGAGTTGGAGCCAGACTCGCCGAGTAGGACCGCAGACTTGGTCGCGGGTTCGCGACTGGACTCGACGAGTCCAGATATGGACTCGACGAGTCCAGATATGGACTCGGCGAGTCGACGCTGTTCAGCAGAAACCCTAGCCGTTTGGTTTTGGATCGTATATAACGCCTCTTAGGCCGTCATTGTCCGTCTTTTGGTCGATTGAGAAGAACCCTAATCGTTGTGGACGTCTAGAGCAGGAGAGAAAGCCATTGGAGCTTGGAGGAACTTGTTAGGCAAGAAGAAGAAGAGTTTGGCCAAAGGAATATCAAGGAGGATCGAGTCCTGAGGTTTGGGGGACACAGAGGGTGCGTTTTCAAGAATGTTGTAGCTCGTCAGATTGTGCACGAGTGAGTTCAGGATTTGCTAGCTCTCAGCATTCACGAGGTGAGTTTTCTCACTATACTGTACCCAGAAGGGTTTGACTGTGTGACCGGAAGGTCAGATATGATATGTGATATGTATGCTATATGTGGTAAGATATTTGTTATATGTGCTATGTATGTTATGTGGGCCGGAAGGCAATATGTTATGGGCCGGAAGGCGTGATGTTGATGACCGGAAGGTCAGGGCCTGGAAAGGCGTATGTGCGTAAGTTGTATATTGGGGAACTCACTAAGCATTTATGCTTACAGTTGTTGTGCATGTATTTCAGGTACTAGCGAGGACCGTGGGAAGGCGCCGGCGTGATTGATACACACTGAAGAATACTTTTATGATCTTGGGATTTTGAATAATTGTATTTGACAGAATACTTAAACTATTTATGCCTTGTTTTGAATGGAAATAATTATATTTTAAAAATGAAAAATTTGTTTGAAAATTTGCGTTGTTACAGTCCATGGTGGTGATAATTGCATTTGATGCATTTTGGGAGTTTTCCAGCATAAAGTTTGGCTGGTTTGGGGACCATTGGGATGCCCGAAGGGATGGTAGTAGGAGGTACTGATGTCGTAGCTGTGAAGGTTGTTACTGGTGGTTGTTTCTTGTTTGCCCTTCGAAGCGACTTGTCCTTAGAGTTAGTCCAAGACTTTCGCTTGATACTTGGATTGGAATGATTGTTAACAATCCCGCTAACACCTGCGTCGTTAGCGTTCAGGTGGGTCAGAATAGCTGACACGGCAGCCGAGACTGCAGCTTGAAAGGTAGCTGCATCAATCTAAAGAGTTGGTGTTTGGTTGATGGGCTGATCGTTCTTCTTGGGAGCCATGATTCTGTTACTGAAAGAAAATGAATTTGTGAGCGAAAATGATTGAATCTGAACGTAGTTCGATCGCTCATGAAAAGAATAGAAGTATGTTCTCTAAAGTTCGATCTACATCCCCATGATGCAGTCCTAGTATGGAATGGAAGTATGTTCAGGAAAGTTCGACCTACATCCCTATGATGTAGTCCTGGTAAAGATCGGAAGTAAGTTTCTTAAAATGGTCTCAAGATGTTTGTCGTTCGATCCGAGGTATTGTTGGTTGGTGAATAACATGATCCAACTATTACCAGAGACTTGGAGATGTCTCCGAAGTTAAATTGCTATAGTCCAATGACTTGACTAGAGCATGTTCCAAATAGACTCTAACGAAAGTATGATAAGAGTATTCGAATAAAGAACGACACAGAAGTTAGCCGACTGTCAATATCTTTGATATTCATGATGTACAAGTTCGGGAAAATGACCTTATAAAAAGGTCTTACATCATATTCAGAGGAGATAGTTCTTGACAACATATAGACCTAACTAGAGTACTTATAGTACAAGATAGTTTCATAGTAAATGCCACATCGGGCATAGACAGGAACACGATTCCTTTCTAACAAGGAATATAAAGTAAAGCATCTACTACTGGCGACGGTCATCTCTCTGGTGAATTCTCAGTTCAGCCATTTGGTGTTCCACCTCAAGTAGGTGTCTTTCATACACCCTCTGGCGTACCCGGAGTTCCATGACTTCAGCTCGTGATTCAGCCAGTGCTTGCAGCAGGGTTTCATGATCTCTTTCAGACCTCTCACAAGCATGTTCAAGGCGACTGGTGCGAAGCTTATGCATTCCTCCATTTGTATCGACTTCTGCGATGCGTTGTAGAGCTGTCCTGCTCTGAATTTCGTTTCGGGCAACTCTTCGGATCAGAATTGGCATGATCCTGTCTGCTGAGCCCCCATTTCTCAGGTCATAGAAGCTTCGGTCACCATTAAATGGCATGGGCTGATCTTGTCCTTGGCTCCAAGTTTCCAAACATTCCACCCACCCAGGCGTCGGGCCTTGAAAAGTCGTATGAGGGTTAGGAATCGGGAAGGGAGTTGCCTGGGGTAGGTTCTCAACCTCGGGTTCGGAGATGGCATCGTCTGAAAGGTCGTCAGCATGGTGATCATTCAGAGGGATTGGATGATCATCATCTGGTTCTTCTCCAAACCATCCAGCAATCACTTCGTTCGGAAGGAACAGGTTGTCGTGGGGATGGAATCCATCCATGTTATCTACGCGAGAATTTGGAGATATAAGAAATAGCTATATAGACGAATTGACTAAGATAATTACAGTAAGACCAAGTACCCATATGGTATTTCTTTATGGTGGTGTTGGTAAGTTTTTAGACTTGTTGTCATATCACAACCATTCTTGGGCATATGCTAATCACTCCTCGGACCGGCATAGTTGATCAGGCTATGCCATTCCCAAGACTGACTATATATCCCCAGGCTTACTTGTGATATTCAACAATCATAATACTTTTGTTCTTGTCATTGTGACACTGATTTTAGTATGAATGCAGGCACGTATACTTACTTAAATATTTTATTATTTAGAAGTATAAATCTTAGACAGAGTGTTTTTAATCCCGATGTATTTAGAGTTAGAATATCTTTTATGGGTTGATATACTATATTCACTATAAACAATGCTCTGATACCAATCTGTCACACCCCAAAACCACGAACGGCGGAAACGTTCAGGGGTGGAGGACGTCATGTACAGTATCACAACAGTGTAACATAATAAACAAGCAACAACATCATCCATTGCATTATAATTAGATTTTTAATACATGTGTGTTCTTTCATAATCTACCACAATAAAATGAATAATCAAAATAAGGTGAGTCTTGTCTGTGCTCCATTTTCTCCGGTAACATGGCCATCGCACCTGTCTAACTGATGACCTGAGAATACAAGTTATTTTGAAAGCGAGTATCAGCTTTAAAGCTGGTGAATTCATAAGTATTTATGTGATATTGTCCTGTTTTGGAATGTTGTTAAGAATGTCGTATAAATCCTTAAATAGAACAGTTGATATAAGTAGGAAATGCGGTCTTCTACAAAGACCCGAATGTTTTGTTATGGCCAAGTAAAATGATAGGTTTTCCCTTCTATTGACTAGTACTAAGAGTACTTAGTCTAACTCATTGTTTATGTGAATATATCACAAAATAAAGTAAAATAGGAAAATGATATGATAGTCTTCTACCAAGACCCTAATGTTCTATAAGTAAAATGATAGTTTTCCTTTCTATCCACTAGTACTAATAGTACTTAGTCTAACTCATCGTTTATGTGAATATCTCACAAAATAAAGTAAAATAGGAAAATGATATGATAGTCTTCTACCAAGACCCTAATGTTCTGTAAGTAAAATGATAGTTTTCTTTTCTATCGACTAGTACTAAGAGTACTTAGTCTAACTCATCGTTTATGTGAATATCTCACAAAATAAAGTAAAATAGGAAAATGATATGATAGTCTTCTACCAAGACCCTAATGTTCTGTTATGACTAAGTAGTCTTCTACCAAGACTCGAATGTTCTGTTATGACTAAGTAGTCTTCTACCAAGACTCGAATGTTCTGTTATGACTAAGTAGTCTTCTACCAAGACTCGAATGTTCTGTTATGACTAAATAGTCTTCTACCAAGACTCGAATGTTCTGTTATGGCTAAGTAGTCTTCTACCAAGACTCGAATGTTCTGTAAGTAATATGATAGCTTTTCCTTTCTATTGACTAGTACTAAAGTACTTAGTCTAACTCATCGTTTATGTGAAAGTATCACAATATTAAGTAAACAGGAAAAATATAATCATGTAAGTGTTATTATCTTGGGTTACCAAGAAAAACACGACATCGCCGAAGCGAAAGATAGACCCTATGGACATCCGAAGAGTGTCCCCTCATCCTCTGTAGCGGCAGCAGGGTGGAGGGAGGGTTAGTCCCCGTATCGATCTCTTAATACAGATCGTCAACCTAATGATCCTCCGAAGATTCACATCTCATCCACTGTTGCAACAGTGGACAGAGGGATGGTTAGTCCCGTCACTGACTACTAAGTAAGTAACAACCTTAAACATCCGTAGATATTCATCGACCACTGGTGCTAATCAGTGGGATTCGGAATGGTAAGTCCTGCCGAATCATCCCATTGAACTGGGACAGGAAAGATAATTTACACAGTAAATACTAATAAATCATCCTCGTAATTCTAAGTACAAGTATCCAGGTAAGTAAATACAGGATAATGCACCTAAGTAACAGTGTTCATGTATGGTATTCATGTAAGTGTGTTCATGTAACAGGTAAGTATATGTAACCATATTCATGTATCAGGTAATCCTAAGTAAGTGTACTCATGTATCATGTAAGGTATTGGTATAGACTCATGAATGAACTGACTCTTGTGTGATTCTTTGTAATAGTAATAATGTTTGATATCTTCTGACTATCCCTATGATAGCTAACTGGAAGGTAATTGGTTGTTTACGTAGGTTTATGCACTCTTGCTACCCAAGAGTATTGGAAACTAAATGAAGGGTGAAAACTATAATATCTAACATATATATGAACATATGCGCATAAGTATAGTTTGATTCAAGAAGGTAAAATAATGGTTTTCCAAGATATCTAGGAGTTTTGAACAATAATTAAGAGTGACTTGATGTCATTAAACATTTCAAAACTAATACTTTTGTTATCAAAGTATTTTAAGATAGAAAACCATTTCATGTGACACCTTTTGAAATATGTGAAATCTACCGAGTGAAAACTCAGTTATAAAATACATACGATTGATTTAATAACATACTGTTTTCTACTTGTATTCCCCCCCCCCCCATTAAAGCATTTAAAATCATTTAAAACATTGATTAAGGGGTATGAACTCGCCTGTAGTTGGTGATTGGGATGAACTGAACGGTATAGGATTGCTAGGTGTCAAGTGAGGACTTGTACACACACTACGATCCTAATGAACATATAATCACACATATATGCATTCAATTAGTCTTAAATCACTAAATGATAAAGTTAAGACATCCTAGACATAATAAACACTTTATATAAGTGTTTTAAGCCCTAAGGATTGCATCTAAGCTATTGTGGGACAAGGTATTTGTGTTTAGGGTTCCAAAGGACCCCATATATGAGTTTACTCCTCATATACTAACACACATGGAGTTTACGGTTGTAAACTCTTGAGTTTACGGCCGTAAACTCCCAACCATGGGGTATTTGTGTGTTTTGAAGTCCCAAATGCTTTCTAGAATTATTCTAACTTGGTGGTTCCATCCTTGAAGGGGTTTAAAGTCTAGAAATACTCCAATTAGGAGTTTACAGCCCCAAGGCCATTCCCCTTGGAGTTTACAGCCGTAAACTCCCTTGGGGTGTTGTTTTTTGTTGTTTTCAAGCCTCATGCATTTGAAGGATAGGTTCTAGTCAATTGTTTAAAGCTAATGAGGACCCTAGGCACACTTTGGTGCCTTTGTTTGGTGTTTACGGCCTAGGATCATTACCAAGGCCGTAAACTCACTTCAAGAGGTGATTTTGATGCTTTCTAGTCTCTTGCACATGTAGTATAGGTTCTAGGCTTTTATTCCAAGCATATGAAGGCATTAGGCACACTTTGGTGCCCCTTTAGTGAGTTTACGGCCCATGAACCATGTCATGGCCGTAAAATCTCTTTGAAATGTGATTCTTATGTGTTTAAGGCCTTAGATTAAATGGGAAACAATTCTATGTAAAGGTATAGGGTTTTAGGTGTATTAATAACACCCTTTGGTCCATTTCCATGGAGTTTACGGCCTAAGATTGCTCTTGGGCCGTGAACTCCCATGTGTTTGTGTTATTTGATTTTTTCTTGTCCTTAATACACCTACAATTGAGTCTAAGGCAGTAGCATAACATAAGGAACAAGCTAGGCTCGGTTTCGGGAGTTTACCGCCCAAGAACACCTTGGGGAGTAAACTCCTAGATCTAATGATTTAGCCATCTAAATCATGTTATAAGCACCTAATAAGCATTCTAACATTACTAGAAAGAGTTACTCACGTTTTGGTATAAAAACCCGAAGATCCGTGAGAGAGAAAATGGCTTTTCTCTAGTTGGAAATGTGAATAATGAATGAATTTGGTTCAGAAATCTATTTATAGTCCTGAAATATTTTTGGTAGAAAATATTTTTATTCCTGAACTGATCTCTAATATAATGGAGTGTTGGAATAACAGTGTTGCACAAAACCCTAGTGCACCCACTCTCCTGATATTTCCTGAAGTGTAAACCCTGAATTACTCAAACTTACGCGAAAAGTCTGAAAATTAACTGTGACTGCTATAACTTCTATTGAAGTGATATAGTTTGTACAGAATGGAAATTTCGGGTTGTCACATATTGAAGTGGGAGACTGTTGGATTAGTGTCTAAGTCCATAACTATATTTGGTATGTACTTGACCTGGTTGTAGCATGATCCTTTTGGGTTACCTTCACCGGAGCAACTTGACTGGATGATTAGTGGAGAAAAAGGATATTATGGATTATTAATATATGATATGAATAATATATTAAAAAAGAAATCATATTGATTAATTAATATTGGTCAAGAATTAATTAACAAATTAATTTTGTGATCAAAAGATATTAATTAAACTTAGGGGACTAGAATTAAAATTATAAGATAATTGGATTTTAGGCTGTGGATCATATAGATAAAGGGGTGGGCGAAATTAGGGTGGAAGCCCACCTTGAAATCGTTCAAGGCCTTATTCCAGAAGGTTCCATTGGACTGCTTAAGGCCTAAGCTATCCAATTAAGGTTTTGACTGAAACCCTAACAGCTCCACTATATAAGGACCCCTAGGGCTTTTGAAATCGGCACTCATACACCCTAAGAAGTCTTAGAGCCGATTTTGAGCCTCTCGTCCCCTCTCTCCAAGACCATCCAATTTGCTTTGGTATTTGTGATCCATAAGAGGCATCACATTTGAGGTGCTAGGTTCTCATAAGCTAAAGACCTTCAAGCAACAATCAAGGTAACATTTTTATGGGTTATTTATGTTATTTGCAAGTTTTGTTGTGTGCTAAATTAGGGTATGTAAGCTTTGGATGATTTGCATGTACAATAGAGAAACCTAGATCCAAAGCTTTAGGGTTTGCGTGAACACCATAGGATTGATGTATTGCTCAAAACCCATCAGGTTTTGAATCACTTCATTATTCGAGGATGTGGCCCGATCATCGATTATCATAAGGCTTGGGATCTTGGGAAAGAAAGGATTTGGCCATTTTTGGATGAGGATGTTAAAGTCTAAGTGATCCGAGTGTTCGATGGTGTTTCGAAGCCCAAGGGCATAATCAAATTTGTTATCTCGGTCCTTTATGAATTTTGGGTTTGGTTTGGGGAACTTCAAGGCTATGAAGGGTTGCTAGAAGTGTAGGTCTTCTCATCACCTTTCTGTGGATATAAAGAACATCGAAAACGGAGTTCAAACGAATAAGTTATGGCCGTTTGAAGTTGAAGTGGTCCAGGTTGACTTGTTGACCACGCTCATTTAAGGCTCACAAAGTGAGAGGCACCTGATGCCCCAAAACCTAAACTTTTTGGTATTTAAAGCTATAAGATGATTAGGGTTACTCCTCCTCAGTCTCCTTTACTCCCAAGACCTCTAGAAACCCTAATCTCAGCCCCCATTGAAGTTCTTGGCCATTCTTGGTATTATTTAAGATCTTTTGGGTATTTGGATCCCTTTGAGGAAGAAGAATGTCATTTGTGGTGTGTTTGTTGGCATCTTGGCGTCATCATCGGCTAGTTGTGGAGCTTTTGGACCTTTGTAAGTCTTGATATTGGCGGTTTGGGGATCTGGCAGCCAGCATCCAACGATCGTCTTTATGTTTCGACAGTGTGAGGTGAGTTTTCCTGTATTTGTGGTTCGAAGGCACCAATGTCGTCCCATTGGACTGATATCTTGTTATGCATGTTTTTGTGTTGTTGGGATTTGTTAGATCGGTATCCTAGTAGATAGGATGTTTCTATACTTAGTAATCTGTAGATCTGTTTGACTAGATGTAAAATGTGATATGATTATTTGTTATATGTGCACATGTTTGGTCGGTGGATGAGGCTTCACTGCTTTGTGCGTAAGCCAACAAGCCGGGGCATTCCATCTCGATGGTTAAGGGCCTAGGGTATTCCAACTCGGTGGTTGATCGAACCCATAGTATGTTGGCATTCTAACCCGATGATTGAGGGGCCTGGGGTATTCTAACCCGGTGGTTAATTGGACCCATAGTATGTTGGCATTCCATCTTGATGGTTGAGGGGACTGGGGTATTCTAACCAGATCGTTGATTGGACCCATACTAAGTTGGCATTTCAACCCGATGGTTAAGGGGATTGGGTATTCCAACCCGATGGTTGATTAGATCCATAGTATGCTGTTATTTGTATATGTTATCCATTTGTGTGTTGGTACTTTGGGGGAACTCACTAAGCTTTGTGCTTACAATTTATGGTTTATGGTTTTTAGGTATTTTAGAGATTCGCGGCAAAGTGAATGCGTGACCGTACACATCTTGATTTTATGTCATTGATCTTGGGAGGCACTGATTTTCAAATAATTTTTTTAGAACACCATTTTGTGCACATTTTATTAGTAAAAGGGTCGTTTTGAAAAGTTCAAAATTGATGAAATTTTTGGGATGTTACAATTTGGTATCAGATCCTTGATTCGAGTTAATTGGAGGAACACTCGTGTGAATCCAGACTCAAACTAAGGGGAAAAAAGATTTTAAATATAACTTTGAAAGTTACTTTTGAAATAACCAAAAGAGGATGTGATGTGTACGATCAGTCGGAGCCAATAAGTAGACCCCAAATTACCACACTATTATTTGATCTTGCGATATGTTAGAACAACATGCTAGTGATAGGCTAGGGATCTTCGGGAATTGCATGATAGAACTGCCTGATTATATGATGCCTGATAGCCTAGGGTTCTTTCTTATATGAAATTGACATCATTATTGTAGTTTCTTAGTGTATCATCATAGTTGTACATAATTAAGATTCTATAGCCTGAGAATATTTGGTTTGGCCATATTTTATGTTCTTGTTTGATGAAGGGCTTAAGGTAGGATCTGATAACTGTCTATAGGATCTAATGTAATGTATGACTAGCATACACGAGTGTTGCAGGGTTGGTGGGAGTTTCATGAGTGGGTGCAGTGTATAGCGGGTCAGCGCGAGGAATGATTAGCCACTTTGGAGAGAGTGAGAGTAGGGAGAAGGTGCACCCGTGGTGTGGGCAGTTTGAGATCGAGGATTTCGTTTGAGGATCTGTCAGATTTTATTGCGTTTTAGTGTCAGTCGGCTCTCTGCTCGAATGCTTCTTGCTTTGTGCTTTTTGGGACCCATGTCGATGAGAGTTAACCATCAAATGAGTACAATAAATTACATGCTATGAAGGTTAAATAATCTTAGAATGAAGGAATCGGACCTATTACGCAACTCTCGTTTGAGTCCAATCATTGTAGGGCTGAGTCCTTTAGTCGAAGGATTGTTTAAACTTGGTTGCATGTAATCGTATTCGTGAAGTAGTTAGCTAGCATTGGTGGGGGTTCTTCAGTAGCTGATGGAAGAGGTGTGGGTGAGTCTGAGGAGAGTCTGGGAAGTATTTCAGTGCGGTTGTTTCGCTGTATAGCGGGTATTCGAGTCGCGGGACTCAAGAAGGGGGCGATGATTATGATCGGTTTGGGTTTTGTAGCTGGAAGTGGGATGGTTGATTGATGGATTGGAATGTTTTTATTTATGGAAAGGGTTATGCCCTTTCAGTTTTTTTGAGTTCGGAGAAGGAGTGAGCAGGCTCGTAACTTCCAGAGTTAGGAAGGGTAGTACCTGCTTATGCTGGTTTAAATTATGATTTGGTTTCAGCACCAATGGGTGGTAGTTTGAGCCCTAAGTGGGGAGGGGGGAACTGGGTTTCTTGGGTTGAGTATTTTAGCCGTTGAGGGATTTGCCAATTCATTTTTTGGATTGTTGTTTTCAGATTAGTTGGGCGGATGTTGATCGGTGGATCTTTTCCAGAAGCAAGTATGTTCAGTTCCATGTGAGTCTTGATTCCCTAGATTTAATGTCAATGTGTCCTTGACCACTGGTTATGGGGTTCATCATTCAATGGAGGTTCACTCGAAAGTTTAATTGTGTTAGTAGAGATACAGTGGTCGGGCTAATCTGTCATCAAGTTCATTATATTGTATGTTTCCTTGGTCTTTAGGTATGTTTACCCTCAATGGTGGAGTAGGAACCTGGTTCATAGCAGACTCAAGTTTGGTAGCAATCATGATCACCTTGGGAGTCTTTTCGAGCTAGTTGCATAATGGTGGAATCCATTCAGTCTTAATCAAGTATGGGATCTTGTTTCAACTGATCGTGAGGATGTTTTTTGTTATTGATTGGGGTGTTATTTCTACTATCTATGGTATTTCTTCTCTCCTTGGATGAGATTATGGGTTTCCTAAGCATATGTATGGGGGTATTTCATGTGAGCTGGGCAAGATAGCATTGGAGCACTTGGTTCGAGTTATGTGCATGGTTCTTTTGGGTTATAGCCTTCGAGTTGGACCAATAGTGCAACCGTTATCCTATTCTCGGGTCGTGTGCGACCATGTTTTCATAAGGTTTTACTTCGGTAGCAGCGCGATCATGCTCAGTTGGTGTTGTGAGGGAGTGTATTAGGTCCCTTTAAGCGAATCAAATGAGGTAGGTATCTTCAAGCCTGGAGTCATGGGCAAATGATGCGATGACAACAAGGTCAGTATGATACCGGGAGCATTCCAGCATGGGCTGAGCGCCAGGGAGGGTATTCCAGACTCATGTTGTGGGCTCGGAGGCAATCCAAATCTATGCTGAGAACCTTGCATAGGTATTCTAGTCATGGGTTGTGGGCCTAGTGAACATGATTGTTCATTTCTCCTGTTTGTGGTACTTTCGATGTTGACGTGTTGATGGGAGTCGGGCGAGTCACAAATCTGTTGATTGATTAAAGGGAGCAGTAAGGGTTGTGGGGAGTATCAGTCAGGTATCAGAAGTCTATGTGGGATGTGTGCATTATAATTTCGATGGTTCACAAGCTGATGTTAGGGGTTTGATTATCAAGTTGGGACTTGGTTATAAGTTCGCAATCATAAATCTCTTTTATAAACATCTCAAGTGGTTTTTCAGGTGGGTACACCTTAGCAGATATGGGTTGGATGTAATGTAGAAATTCTTTGATTGAGCGTCCTTGCTCGTCGGAGCAGTGGTTGCTAATGGCATGACAGAGAATCAAGGGTTATTTAAGGTTGTGGTACATCATATGGTTTGGTTTTGGTTGAAGTTTGTAGTCGGTATGTTTTGAGGATCATTTCTACATGTCTTTGGTAGTGTCCCCAGTTAAGGACTGGGGGTAGATTCAAGTGGATACTCATCAGTTTTAGGGAAGGCTCTGCGAGAAGATATTATGAGTGGCCATTTTCGAGTAGGCTTTTGGTGGAAACTCGTGTTAGGAATCGCGAGTGAATCCGTGCAAGGTCTGTATCCAGAGAGATGTAGGTTAAGAAATTTTTATTTCAAGGCATCAACTGGAGGGTTCAGGACTTAGCTTTTGTTTTTGTGTTATGGGATGGTTTTATCTGTGTGAAGGTCGGGCAAGCGATGAGGTTTCAGCATCTTAGCAGCAGCATGTCGATCCGACGATTAAGGAAATTTATATCTTGTATCTCTTTATGTTCATGGAATTTTTATCATTGGGAGTTGAATAGATAATTTGATGGATAAGTGTCATAGATTTAGCATTGGTTCAGTTTGGGCGGTCTATCAGGGAGTCAGACCAGTTCGAGACTTAAGGTTTCACATAAAATAGTTTAAGTTTCTGCATGGGATTGTGGATTCATCTTCTTCGAGTGGCAAGTTATGTTGGGTTCAGTTGTCTTGGGAAGGCAATTGTTTGTTCAAGGTTGTGTTTGTGTCCCTCATGGTGTTGGGCACGCCAGGAATGATAAGGAATGATTTCTGGAACGAAATCGAATTTAAATGGAGGAGAGTTGTAACACCCGGTTTCGAATCACTTCATTATTCGGGGTTGCGGCCCGATCATCAGTTATCATAAGGCTTGGGAGCTTGGGAAAGAAAGGATTTGGCCCTTTTTGGATGAGGATGTTAAATTTTAAGTGATCTGAGTGTTCGATGGTGTTTCGGAGCCCAAAGGCATAATCATAATTTGTTATCCCTGTCCTTTATGAATTTTGGGTTTGGTTTGGGGAACTTCAAAGCTATGAAGGGTTGCTAGAAGTGTAGGGATTCTCGTCACCTTTTTATGGATATAAAGAACATTGAAAACGAATTTAAAACGAAGAAGTTATGGCCATTTGAAGTTGGAGTGGTTTGGGTTAGTGATCGTTGACTTGTTGACCACGCTCATTAAAGGCTCACGACGTGACAGGCACCTGTTGCCCCAAAACCTAAATTTTTGGGTATTTAAAGGTATAAGATGATTAGGGTTGCTCCTCCTCAGCCTCCTTCACTCCTCAGACCTCTTGAAACCCTAATCTCAACCCCCATTGAAGTTCTTGGCCATTCTTAGTATTATTCAAGAGCTTCTAAGTCTTTGGAACCCTTTGAGGAAGAAGAAGATCATTTGTGCTGCGTTTTTTAGCATCTTAGCGTCATCATCAGCTAGTTGTGGATCTTTTAGACCTCTATAAGTCCTCAAGATCGTGTCTTTCCTTTCCTTGCTTGCTAGATCTAAGTTTCCATGCATTTTATGGCTTGTTATGTTGGTTAGCATGCATAGGATCCATAAAGTTGGCAAATTTATGGATCATGGTGGTATCTTAAGTCTTATAATTCTTAGATCTGGATTTTGGTCATGGTTTTGGACTCCATGCTTGAGTCTTGGCCCTTTTTCATTCATTTTGACCTAAGATGGAGTTTGAGTCATGCATTGGACATGCATGACAGAAAAACTTCGGTTTTATGGTACTTGGGGTCAAGGAGGACCCTCTAGACTTTCCTATGTTAAGGCTTAATGGATTAAGAGCTTAATGCTCATTTTTCGTCAGATCTGGCCTCATGATGTGAGGAATAAGGCCTCACGACGTGATAATGTGTTCAAGGAAGTTTTTGGACAAAAGTCACGACGTGAGCATAAGGTGCTCACAACGTGAGCATCTCCTGTGCAAGTTTTGGGCTCTTTAATTGTTGGCAAGCTTGGTCTTAGACTTATCTTTTGCTTTGGGATCATAATGGACTAAGGATTTTAGAATAATGGACTTCTGGTTGGGATTGCCCTAATGGCCTTGCATGGCGAATTGGGCCTCCATTGGGCCCAATGGGCTTGGGGCAATTGTGGGCTGTCACACCCCCAAACCGAAATGGCAGAAATGTTTGAGGGTGGAGGACGTCATGTATAGTATCAAGACAATTACATCATAGTAATCAAAGTAAACACAACCATTACATTGAAAATATAGATAATTACATCGGTTTATTTCATAGTTCATATGCATCAAAAGTATAACAAAAAAAATAAAGACGTGACTCTATACACTCTGACTTCTCAAAATGTTGCAGGAGTACCTGTTTACAGATTTTCTGAGAATACAAACGATTTTGAAAAGAGTATCAGCATAAAGCTGGTGAGTTCATAAGAATATTTTGTAATGAAAACTTGTCATTGAAATCTGTATAAAAGTGCTTGTATCCTTTCCAAGAAAATCCAATATTTTCTAACATATAAGTTTGTTACTATGCTTCATATAGTACTAGTTTGCATGTTTGGTTACTACCAATTGTATTGTACATTGTTGCTTTGAATGAAATCCTTTGTATGAAAACCAAGGATATTGCCACTAATGTATGGAATGTTCTGTTTGAAAACCCTGGTTACCACCAGTATGTATAGTAGTTTCATTACTTAAAATAAAACCATGTATCGTATCCCTTGGAATCTTCCAGTGTAATGTATAGTAGTTCTATTAATTAAAATAAAACTAATAAAGAATGAAATCCTGTAAACAATAGTTAGTTTATACTATTGTGACTCGTATGACCATGCTTGATATGACTGATGACCTCTACGACGTTCTTCAGGCGTCAGACGGTATGATAATTGTCACCCCAGGCATGACTGCCTAGCTGTAGCTAGCAGTTTAGGTGTGGGCGGGGTCGACCATAAGGGTGTGCAGGGTGTGAATCCGCACAGGGTCTCGGAAAAAATAGGGCCCGGATTTAACAAAATTAATATTATATACTTAAAATATTTATATATATATATATATATATATATATATATATATATTTGTTTCATCAATAAGAAATCATAAAATGTTACTTAGTTCAACCGGCAAAATCTCACTCCCTGTGCGTGCTATTTCTTGTTTGATGTTGGTTCAATCCTCGCCCTATTCAACTTTATTTCTTGTTTGATGTGGGTTCCATCCTCTCCCTATTCAACTTTTTTATTAAATCAAATTTTTTTTCTTTTTTTAAATATATAGAAGTTACATATCAACCCCTCAAATTTAGTAGTTAATTCCATTTAATAAATCAAGTTCCATAAGTTACAAGTTTGGTCCTCCTAACTTTTATAATTTCACATTTTGAGTTATTAAACAATTTTTTTTTCGTTTTCACTCGTACGATTCATCATAAACTATTTTGTTTATATACATACATACATATATATATATATATATATATATATATATATATATATATATATATATAAAATTCTTTTTATATAATCTTATTATTAAGGGGCCTTTTTTGCGTGTTTGCATCGGGCCTAAGATAACTCGGGACTGGCCCTGGGTGTGGGATTGTCAGCCCCAAATAGATCTATTCACAATTCTCACGCTCTCCCTCCAGGAGACTCTGGTTACACTAAATGAGAGGATTTAACATGTACCCCGAAAGGTACAATTGAAGAGTTGTCTCACAATCCAGTATTAACCAGTTTACGTGTGATTTTGAATCGTTCTCTTGTATTTGAATTCATTTGTATACTTTGTAGAGTAGTAAATAATTATTTAGTAAGGTACTCTTGATATCTGAAGTATAGCATTGAATATCATAAACTAAATCAGTTATAGTTCATATGTTTATTAAGGTAATTCTGTATATTGAAATCCCAAACTATACCTATTATAGTTTGCATAAATGTTTGTACTTGATTGGTGTTTTGATTCGAAAGCTTTGCAATTATGATTGTAAATTTGAAAACGTCCCTTATGCTCAGCATGTTACAAAAAGGATAAAATATCCAAATATTTTATAAAAATGTGGAAATCATTTGATCGTCTCAATTTCATAAGTTTGAATAGTCGAAATTCTTTTGTATACGTTCACAAAATCATTTGTGTTTGGCTTGTATTCCCCCTGAAAACATTAAAAATAGTAAAAGCGTAGGGGTATGAACTCACAGATAGTTGTGTGAACGTGTCGGACAACGAAACTGGAAATGAAGGACCTCGGGTTGTTGTACGCGGCACTTAACGGGATCCTAATAACAATTAAATACATACATGCATTTTATTAGCGAAACCATTATTTATTGTGTTGGAAAAACACTTGCTTTTGGTTTAGGAATGTTACCGGGACTCAATTGAATTGGAGAAAGCGAGTTTTCAGCCAAGTTTACTACTTAGGAAGGGTTTGCGGCCGTGAACGGTTTACTTCCCTTGAAGGGTTCACGGTCTTTGAAGATTTGAAGGGTTCTCGGCCTGAAATATGAAGATTTGAAGGGTTTTTGGTTGTGAACTCAAGAACATCAATGTTTAAATTGATGAAAAGGCTAGTGTTTGATGCTCCCAAATGTGTTCCAAGGCGGATAAAGTGGTAGATGAAGAGAAATCTCGAGTTTTTATTGGGTTTTCAGGTGAGGGTTTCTAGAGAGAGAAAGTGTGTTTGTTACCAGAAAATGTGAATGAGGGTAGGAACCACGTATTTCTAGGGGGCTTATGGTCGGTGGTGGGGTCCAGCCGTGAATGGTTCACGGCCGTGATCGGGATTACGACCGTGATTTGGTTCACGGCCGTGAACATCAGTCAGGCCGGTTTCGCTTATTTTCTAAGTATCTCGGGTTTTCGCGTGATTTCGGTTCCAACTCTTATACAAAAATTTAGTTAGATAACTTAAATGATTTTCTAAATCATAAGAATTTGACGAAACTAAATAAAATTCAAATTTATTTAGCGGAATCGGCTAATGTTAACGGAAAAATATTCGGGTTGCCACATCATCCCCCTGATAGAAGGAATTTCGTCCTGAAATTCAAACACAGAGTACAAATCACGGACTCAGAAAAAGATGAGGGTACTTCGGTTTCATTGAATCTTCTCGCTCCCAAGTGAATTCAGGTCCCCGCTTGGCATTCCAGCGGACCTTCACTATCGGTATGGACTTTGCTTTGTTCGCTTGATTTCCCGATCCATGATTTCGATTGGTTCTTCCACGAAGTTAAGTTTCTTGTTCATCTCGATCTCATCAAGAGGGATCACAAGAGTGTCGTCGGATAGACACTTTTTAAGGTTCGATACGTGGAAGACAGGATGAATGTTTCTAAGCTCTTGGGGTAAAAAAAGTTTGTATGCGACGGGACCGATTCTAGCGAGAATCTCGAACGACCCAATGTATCTCGGATTCAGCTTCCCATGCTTCCCAAAGCGTATCACGCCCTTCCATGGTGTGACCTTCAACATAACACGGTCACCAACCTGGAACTCCAATGGTTTTCGCCTTCTGTCAACGTAACTCTTTTGTCTATCCCTGGATGCTTTTAGTCGCTCTCTAATTTGCACAATCTTTTCGGTGGTTTCGCAAATGATTTTCGGGCCTGTGAGAGTGCTGTCGGAGACTTGACCCTTAGCCAGCTGCGTGTCGCCAACTTCAACCCAGCACAAAGGGGATCTGTACTTACGACCATAGAGGGTTTCAAATGGCGCAGTCTTGATACTGGTATGATAGTTGTTGTTGTAGGAGAACTTGAGTAAGGGAAAATGGGTGTCCCACGACTTACGAAAATCTATAAGACATGCTCTCAACATGTCTTCCAATTTCTGGATGGTCCTCTCACTCTGCCCGTCGGTTTATGGATGGTAAGTTGTGCTCATATCCAACTTAGTTCCAAGAGCCTTCTGCAGTGACTGTCAAAATCTCGAGGTGAATCTGTTGTCCCGATCGGAGATAATAGACACATGCACACCATGTAGATAAACTATCTCTTGAATGTAGATTCGTGTTAGTCTCTCCATCTTGAAGGTTTCTTTGATTGGCAAGAAGTGGACGGATTTAATCAATCGATCGACAATTACCTAGATGGTATCGTACCCATTCGAAGACTTGGGCAACTTGGTGATAAAATCCATCGCAATCCTTTCCCACTTCCACTCAGGTATTTCAGGCTGTTGAAGTAGAATTGAGGCTTTTGATATTCCACCTTCACTTTTGCACAAGTCAGGCACTTGCCCATGAAGGTAGCGATCTCTGCTTTCATGTTTGGCCACCAATAGAGCTTTTTGAGATCCATATACATCTTATCCAAAACTAGGTGAACCGAGTATCTAGTCCTGTAAGCTCCGTTCATGACAACCTGTCTATAACCGCCGAACTTTGGGGTCCAGATCCGGTTCATGAGATGATAGACTCTGTCTCCCTTGATCTCTAGGTTATTTCCATTCCCATCAAAGCTTCGTCTGACATGTTCTCTGGTTTCAAGGCTTCCAACTAAGCCTCTCTTATCTGAGCGGATAAATGGGAATGGATGGTCATTGTCAGTTCCTTCACTCTACGACCTGAGTACTCTTTCCCGCTGAGGGTGTCTACTACCACGTTGGCCTTGCCTGGATGATAGCGTATTTCACACTCATAATCATTGAGTAGCTTCATCCATCTCCGTTGACTCATGTTTAATTCTTTCTGATCAAAAATGTGTTGAAGGCTCTTATGGTCAGTGAAGACAGTGCACTTGGTTCCGTAGAGATAGTGTCACCATATCTTTAATGTAAAGACTACTGCTCCCAACTCCAGGTCATGAGATGTATAATTGGCTTCGTGTGCCTTCAGCTGTCTCGAGGAATAATCAATGACTTTTCCTCGCTGAATGAGCACAAAGCCTAGGCCCTAATTGGATGCATCGTAATAGACAACAAAGTCTTCCGTCCCCTCTAGCAGAGACAGGATAGGTTTGCTACACAAGGCCCACTTCAATGTTTGAATTACAGTGTCTTGATTTTCTCCCCAACAGAAGGGTACACCTTTCTGAGTTAGGGTGGTTAGAGGCTTAGCAATCTTGGAGAAATTTTGGATAAATCTGCGATAGTAGCCAGCGAGACCCAATAATTGACAGATCTCTCTGGACGACTTCAATGTTGACCAATTTTCAATCGCCTTGATTTTGGAAGGGTCCACGTGTATGTCTTCCTTGCTAACCACGTGACCAAGTAAAGTTACCTTTCTTATCCAAAATTCGCACTTGGAGAACTTAGCATACAGTTTCTCCGCCCGCAAGGTTTCTAGCACTAATCTCAAGTGCTGCCTATGATCTTCCTCGCTTCGAGAATAGACAAGTATATCATCAATTAATACTATCACGAACTTGTCTAGAAAGGGGAGGCACACCCGATTCATCAGATCTATGAATATCGCAGGTGCATTGGTCAGGCCAAAGGGCATCACTACAAACTCTTAGTGACCATATCAAGTCTGAAAGGCCGTCTTGGGAATATCACCCTCATGGACTCGCAACTGATCTTAGTTCTATCTTTGAAAAGTAATTGGATCCCTGAAGTTGATCGAAGAGGGCGTCAATTCGGGGAAGAGGGTAGCGATTCTTGATGGTGAGCTTGTTCAGTTTGCGATAATCTATGCACATCCGAAAGGATCCATCCTTCTTTTTCACAAATAAGACCGGGACTCCCCAGGGTGAGAAGCTCGGTCTAATGAATTCTTTGTTGAGCAGTTCATTAAGCTGGCTGGATAACTCTTGCATTTCTGTAGGCGCTAGACGGTAAGGGGATTAAGTCGATTCTGAACTCGACTTGGCGTTCGGGAGGGATTCCGGGGAGATCTTCGGGGAAGATATCAGGAAATTTGCAGACCTCGGGGATGCTCCCAAGATCCTTAACTTTCTGTTTTTCATTAACGACATGGGCTAGAAACGCTTGACATTCTTTTCGAAGATATTTCTAGGCTTTGATGCATGATATGATACAGAGGTCTTTGCTGAGCTTTATCGCCATAAATGATGAGGGCTTCGTCATTAGGCAGATTGAGGCGAATGGGTTTTTCGAAACAAAGGATACCGGCATGATGAAGACTTAACCAGTCCATGCCGATAATGACATCGAAGCTTTTTATGGAAACTGGCATGAGATCGATTGGAAAGGAATAATCATTTAGGGTAAGGGTACAGCCTATGAATATGTCGTCGGTGCTCTCTTTCTTACCGTTAGCCATCTCAATGAATGTTTCGGTTAAAGGTTGGGATTTATGCTTGAGTAGATGCTTAAATGCAAGACTAACAAAACTTCTCTCTCCACCAGAATCAAAAAGGATGCATGCATAAGAGTTGTCGAGAAGGAACGTACCCGTTACTATGGTGGGATCTACGATAGCCTCCTCCTGGCCCATAGCTAGCACTCTCCCCGTGTTGCCAGTTGTTGCCTTTGTTCAGTTTCTCTTGAAGTGCCTGGTTTCACCACAACCATAGCAGGCTTGACCAACTCCCGCTCCAGGAGCCTGATTGGTTAGTTGGGCTGGTGTTTTGCAAAAGCGAGATGTGTCCCCCTTTTTGCCACAACTATTGCACAACATTTCACGGCACGCCCCGTGATGATGGAAGTTACACTTGTCACACTTTGGGAGGGTACCAGCATATCTACTGGCAGGTGCTTGAGTTGTGGGGGCAGCGACAGGAGTAGTAGCGGCATGCACAACCACTACTTGTTGTTTCTTTGAGGGTTCCTATGAAGACTTGCCCTTGTGCTTGTTCCATAACTTTTTCTTTCCACCACTCTCCTTGGGTGGTTTGTGGGTGGCTGGCACGGGATCCTGGCGACCTCCGTCATCAATCAAAGTCCGCGCTAACTATTTGGCACTGTCAAACGCCAGTGGTCTTGCAGCCATGATATTCCCTTGAGTTGGGGGCGTCAATCCCCATATGAATCTCTCTACTTTCTTGCTCTCCAGGGTGACCATTCCCGGGCAGAGAAAAGCAAGATCACTGAACCTCTCAGTGTAGGTAGTAATGTCGAAGCCTTTCATCTTTAAATTCCAGAGTTTCTCCTCCAGCTTCTATATCTCGCCTCTTGGACAGTACTCAGCAAACATTAGTTCTTTTAGATCCTCCCAACTCATGGAATTAGCCACCGGAAAAGTTAGGGATTTGACTTGGCCATTCCACCAAGTTAGTGCTCTGTCGGTGAAGGTACATGTTGCAAACTTCACCTTGCTGGCTTCTGGGCAAGCACATATCTCGAAGATTGACTCTATCTTATCGAACCATCGAGTCAAGGTAATGACACCTCCAGTGCCATCGAAGGACCGCGACTTAACATTCAAAAAGTCCTTATATATACATTCCCTGGTGTGACCATGGCTGTCTCCAAGATTGGACGTTAGGGCACCACTACCCGCCCCACTTGTGCCACTAGCGTTGATCTGATACATTGCAGTAGCCACAACGGCTGTCACAGCTGCTTGGAAGACATCTGGGTCATACTGAGGAGGTAGCGGTGTCGGATCTTTCGAGGGATTGTTGTTCTTTCTGTTGGATCTCTTCCTCAAAGGCATCTTATTCTAGAAGAATCAAGAAGAAGAGGGTGGTAAGTCCTCTAGAATTTTAAATCAAATGATATGGAACAAGTCATATCTCAACCTGATAGATACGGTGTTCTACTAAGCGATATACAATTAAAAGCTATCAACACAAGTGAAATATCGCTAGAAAAGAGATAAGTAGCAACACTTGGAATAAAATTTCTATATTGAATTTGTCTCTAGCTAAAATACTCCTATAGTATTTTAAAGTGGTATGTTTTGTTCTATCGATCTCTTGTTGGATAAAGTTGGGTAAGTTTTAGGTCTGTAGTGTCCAACATCCAATTACTTTTGTGTTGTTCTACTTATGGCATTGTTTATGGTATGTATATATACTTGTATACTTCATATAAGATACTTATATTTTAAAAAGTATACTTTTATTTCAGAGCAATTCGGCCCCTTAGCGTTTATAGTTGTATACCATGTAAGGTTTGGTATATACTTAGTTCACTATAAACAATAACTCTGATGCCAATCTGTCACACCCCCAAACCGAATGGCAGAAACGTTCGAGGGTGGAGGACGTCATGTATAGTATCAAGACAATTGCATCATAATAATCAAAGTAAACACAACCATTACATTGAAAATATAGATAATTACATCGGTTCATTTCATAGTTTATATACATCAAAAGTATAACAAAAAAATAAAGACGTGACACTATACACTCCATCTTCTCAAAATGTTGCAGGAGTACCTGTTTACTGATTTCCTGAGAATACAAACGATTTTGAAAAGAGTATCAACATAAAGCTGGTGAGTTCATAAGAATATTTTGTAATGAAAACCTATCATTGAAATTTGTATAAAAGTGTTTGTATGCTTTCCAAGAAAATCTAATATTTTCTAACATATAAGTTTGTTACTGTGCTTTATATAGTATTAGTTTGCATGCCTGGTTACTACCAATTGTATTGTATATTGTTGCCTCGAATGAAATCCTTTGTATGAAAATCAAGGCTATTGCCAGTAATGTATGAAATGTTCTGTTTGAAAACCATGGTTACCACCAGTATGTATAGAAGTTTCATTACTTAAAATAAAACCATGTATCGTATCCCCTGGAATCTTCCAGTGTAATGTATAGTAATTCTACTAATTAAAATAAAACTAATGAAGAATGAAATCCCGTAAACAATAGTTAGTTTATACTATTAGGAGTCGTATAACCATGCTTGATATGACTGATGACCTCTACGACGTTCTTCAGGCATCGGACGGTATGATAATTGTCAGCCCTGAATAGATCTATTCATAATTCTCACACTCTCCCTCTAGGAAAATCTGGTTACACTAAATGAGATGATTTAACCTGTACCCCGAAAGGTACAATTGAAGAGGTGTCTCACAATCATGTATTAACAAGTTTACGTGTGGTTCTGAATCATTCTCTTGTATTTGAATTCATTTGTATACTTTGTTGAGTAGTAAATAATTATTTAGTAAGGTACTCTTGATATCTGAAGTATAGCATTGAATATCATAAACTAAATCAGTTATAATTTATATGTTTATTAAGGTAATTCCGTGTATTGAAATCCCAAACCATACCTATCATAGTTTGCATAAATGTTTGTACTTGATTGGTGTTTTGATTCGAAAGCTATGCAATTATGACTGTAAATTTGAAAACGCCCCTTATGCTCAGCATGTTACAAAAGGGATAAAATATCCAAATATTTTATAAAAATGTGGAAATCATTTGATCATCTCAATTTCATAAGTTTGAATAGTCGAAATTCTTTTGTATACGTTCACAAAATCATTTGTGTTTAGCTTGTATTCCCCCTGAAAACGTTTAAAATAGTAAAAGCGTAGGGTATGAACTCGCAGATAGTTGTGTGAACGTGTCAGACAACGAAACTGGAAATGAAGGACCTCGGGTTGTTGTACGCGACACTTAACGAGATACTAATAACAATTTAAATACATACATGCATTTTATTAGTGAAACCATTATTTATAGTGTTGGAAAAACACTTGCTTTTGGTTTAGGAATGTTACCGAGACTCGATTGAATCGGAAAAGCGGGTTTTCAGCCAAGTTTACTACTTAGGAAGGGTTTGCGGTTGTGAAGGGGATTATGGCCGTGAACTGTTCTCGACCGTGATCAGATCTTGACCGTGAACGGTTTACTGTCCTTGAAGGGTTCACGGTCTTTGAAGATTTGAAGGGTTCTTGGTCGTAAACTCAAGAACATCAATGTTTAAATTGATGAAAAGGCTAGTGTTTGATGCTCCCAAACGTTCTCCAAGGTGGATAGAATGGTAGATAAAGAGAAATCTCGAGTTTTTCTTGGGTTTTCGGGTGAGGGTTTTTAGAGAGAGAAAGTGTGTTTGCTGCCATAAAATATGAATGTGGGTAGGGACCACGTATTTATAGGGGGGCTTATGGTCGGTGGCGGGGTCCAGCCGTGAATGGTTCACGGCCATGATCGGGATTACGACCGTGATTTGGTTCACAGCCGTGAACATCAGTCAGGCCGGTTTCACTGACTGTAGACTGACTGTAGACTGTTATATGATTATCTATTATATGTGCACATAGGATGTTGCTATACTTAGTGATTTGTAGATCTGTTTGACTGACTGTAGACTGTTATATGATTATCTGTTATATGTGCACATGTCTGGTCGGTGGTTGAGGCTTCACTGCTTTGTGTGTAAGTTAATAGGTCGGGGCATTCCAACCCGATAGTTGAGGGCCTAAGGTATTCCAACCCGATGGTTGAAGGGCCTGGGGTATTCCAACCCAATGGTTGGTTGGACCCATGATATGTTGGCCTTCCAACCTGATGGTTGAAGGGCCTGGGGTATTCCAACCCGATGGTTGATTGGACCCATAATATGATGTTATTTGTATATGTTATCTGTTTGTGTGTTGGTACTTTAGGGGAACTCACTAAGCTTTGTGCTTACAGTTTATGGTTTATGGTTTTCAAGTGTTTCAGAGATTCGTGGCAAGGCGAAGGCATGACCGTACACATCCTGATTTTATGTCATTGATCTTGGGAGGCACTGATTTTCAAATAATGTTTTGAGAACACCATTTTGCAAACATTTTAGTAGTAAAAGGATCGTTTTGAAAAGTTCAAAATTGTTGAAATTTTTGAGAGGTTACACTTACCTTATATACCAATTGAAGCTTTAAGATTTTGGGAATTGGATGCTGATGAATGACATTCTTCGTCGCATGTTATTGGGAGCAGTGAAATATTGCTAGACGTTTCACCACTGTCTATATCAATCTATGATGAGTCGATGTGCAAGTGAGAGGTTGAAAATTTTTATATGCCCAAGAGTCATTATAGAATAATTTTACTAATAACATATGACCCTATAAGGTCACATCTTATAACAAATTACTACTAACTGATTATTTATTAGAGTAATTTTGATTATTAATAAATATTCAACACTTGTATTTAATTGGAAAAAACATTATTTTGTGAAAATAATATTTTCCAACATATTGAGAATTATTGTTTCTAGGAAATAATAATAAAAGAGAACAAAAACTAGTTAAATATCATAAGGTATGATTATAAATGTTTTGTATAATATTTTGGCCTATTTGAGTAACCATTAAGTTGCAATCTAACTAGCTAGTTATGTGTTAAGTATTAAGTACTCCACCTTTTGTCTTCTTTTCATGAAAGCCAAAAAGCTAGAGGATGGAATGAGAATGATTTTGCTTTGTTTATTGCTTCCCCATGCTTGTAAAAAGAGGCCATGCTTTACTTTATGATTTGGTCTGACTCTTGCAATATTTCTTAGTATATAAAGAAGAAAGGGTGATAAAAAGTAGCTAATTTTTGAAACACTTCTCTTCTTCTTTTCCTCCCAATTACCGAGAATTAAAGGGCTTCCTCCCTCTCCGTATCTTACACTTTTAGTGTATGTTCTTGGATGATTAAGTTGCTTCTCCTTAAGCATATTTTAGTATATGTCTTAATGGATTAAGAACAACTTAATACAAGTGAAGACTGACATGTTTTAGTTGTTAATTCTTGCTTTGGTGGATACATTATAGATGACTTCTTCTTTGGAGTTGAATGTTATCTTCGTCAAGTTCCTAGTTGCCCAAATGAGCCAAAGACTTCAAAGCTTGTAGCCTTTTATTTTCTATGGTTATTTAATCTTTCTAAGTATTGCAAAATGATAATTTATGGGTAAAAAGGTTTTAGTTTATTTAAATTTATAAAATGTTTTCGTTGCTAACTATGTCGAATTTGTCACTATAATTAGACTATTTTTTAATAAAAACCCAACAATGTCATCATACATATCCTCAATAAGCACTTTAGCATGGGATATAAAAATATGTATGATGTTGTGTTTTCTCATGCTTAATATATACCATGATCTCCTTATATTTGACAACATATAAAGAAACTTTACGTTTTTAGGGTTAATGTCATTTTAGCCCAACAAAATTTTCAAGTTTATTTTAAAACGTCTTAATTTTTTTTTTGGTAATTTAGGGATTAAAATCTGTTTTTACTTGTTAGTAAGGTCACTTTACCTACTATAACAGGTTTCACCTCCTCCGACCTCCTCCTTTGGATGTGAGTTTGTCTAGCAATCATCCAAACAAATCACAGCTAGGTAACAAAACCATAATTTTTTTCCTTTAATCAAACACAAGTCATAAAAATCAAACAAGGGCTCATCACTCCTAATCTAACACTATGCCCTAATTTCACCGGAAGGATGTGATAACAGTTGTTGAATTATCTCCATGTACACAAAGTTTACAAGGAATTTTGCTAGTAATGTTGCCTAGTGTCATATCTGCTTGGCATAGTCAAATTGAGGCTTATAAATGGAGCAAATACAAACCGACATCTAGAATTTAGGTTTGATTTGTTCATCACATGGGGAAAAGATGCATACAGGGCTTGTATAAGATACATTAAGGGTTATACAATTTGACTTTCAACAAAGAGAACATCAACTTGAATGCTTCGTAAATCATACGAGGAAATTAATTGGGATGGCCACACCTTCAACTACCTTGTTGCAGATGGATTTAAGGAGTCCCATGGCTTATCTTAAGGGAGTCAAGGAGGATTTCACTAAAAAATATGGAGGTGGGAAATATGCTACTAACAAAGTCATGTAATTTACTAATAAGACTATTCATACACCTGAATCATATCTTCAAACCTTCTTCATCTTCTTTACAATCTTCAGTAAAAATCATAAGAGATTTGACTTTTCCCAAGTCACCTGTCATCAATTTCTTCTCACAAACAACATCTAGTTCGTCTAAACTTTGACCTGAATGAAATCTATTTTTCGTTATCTCATTATCATCTCTGGTTCCCCTTTAATTTCTTCAACTCCATTGTTGGATTCATCTCTGATTCTGTTTCCTTTTCTTGACAATGATTTCACTTTCTCCACTTCAATACTTAAATCAATACTCGTACTCCCTTTTCTTGATAAAGATCGAGTTTGATATGTTTCTCTAAACTGGACTTCTCTTAATCCCATCAATGGAAACACTCTGTTCCTTACAATTAGATTTACATGTTATCCTCTTTCCACCGCCACCAACACCATTAGAGCCGTGTTTAGATCTTAAAACTACCTTCTGCATGTTAACAATCTCCCTAGTAGTCTTAATTGGGCTCTTATTCATTGACTAGGATAAAAAATGGCATGCTACATTATCTTGTAAGTGGTTGTCCCATTCTCCCTTCCAAAAATGACTTATTTGACAGCTAAAACGAAAGTTTAGTGACTTAGGGTGTTTTCGGCAAAACTAGTTGGTAACGGGTAACGGGTAACAGGTAGTGGGTAACTGGTAGCAGATAGTGGTTAGTTGGTAGCTAGTAACGTTTTGTTAAAGGCTACATGAGATGACTTTTGAATTTGGAACGTTTTATTTAAGCTAAATGTTAAAAACTTGTATGCCTTGTTCCCGAGTTCTACTTAAGGAGAGAAATAGGAGGATACCGAAGGAAAGTGAGGGGTGTTGAAGGAAAATCATGTTCTCGAGTTTCATTAATGGAAGGAAAGTGAGGGGGAGGGAAAGGATTTTGGAGCCATATTTTCCTTCCAAATTTTTCTCCCAAATTGGATGGATTTGAGAAGAAAGTGAGGGGAAGGAAAATGTTAAGTTTTATTTTCTTTTGCCTCTTAACTCGTGAACACAAAAAACTTAAATTTTTTTTATTTATTTTTTATTTTCTTCGAACTTGAGAACACGAAATAATGAATATTTCTCTTCACCTCATTTTCTTTCTGTCAAAATTGTCTTTTCATTTCATTTAATGAATTTACAAAAAAACTCTGGAATAAGACGACATTGTCAAACTGAATTTTTTATTTAAAATGGAACGTTCTATTAAACGTTATAAGTCAGAAACTTACCAACACTCCAAAATATTTTGTGGCGAACACCCCAATACAAAAGAAAAAACAAAATTACTTGTGATAAAATGATATTATCCCAAGTTTTTAACCACCAAAGTGAAGAAGCTTTCTTTCTTCCATTTTTATTTACCGGTAGTCACTTGCCTTCTCTGACTCAAAGATAGCTTCCGTCGGCCACTGCTAAAACAATTATTACACCATTTAATAGTATTCAACCATTTAGTATTCGTTCATATAGTGTATGTATTCTCTCTCTCCTCCATAGCCATATCCACAGTTAATTACCCCATCTCTCTCTCTCTCTCTCTCTCTCTCTCTCTCTCTCTCCTGGAGAGATCGTTTTCTCTCGCACCTACGATCTTTATTAGACCCCATCTGATCTAACTCTGACCAGATGACATATTATTGATCTTCTTCAGCTTTCATTCAACAAAACCCACAAAACGAAACATCTGGAAGAACAGCCATCAGCAACAAAGGTAACGGCTTTGTCACGGCAACAAAACCCTAGATACAGATTGATCAATGTTAACAATCCACCGAGTTTGACTTTTTTCTTCAAGTCATCTGACATGGGTTTTTGCTTGTATTCACGTAGTTTTCTGGGTTTCTAAGAATAGATATAGATACACAAATCTTATCAGATCCCGGTATTTAAGCCTTAATGCTTAAGCTCTTTACGGCTCTGATTATCTTTCTTGAATTTGGGGTTTTGGGGTTTACGGTGACGATGAAGATCTGATTTCCTTATTAACTTTTATGGTCTTATGGCTTTCGCTATTTGTTTTCGAGTAATTATGTAATTCTTGCGAATTGATTTGGGTTTTTATGAAGTTAATTTGAAAAGATTACAACTTTGAGTAACTTTATATGAATTCGTTTAATTTCTGATATCAAATTTCTTTCCATCCTTCCCGGGAAAAAAAGTATTTGGAATCTCAAAGACAACTTTTTTAATCAATTTTGCACACGATCAGCCACAAACAACCTAGCTGACTAATTTTGAAATCTTTAAAAAAGAATGGCAATTTGGAATATAAAATTGTCTCTCATTGGCTTTTTTCTTCTCATATTGGTCAAACTTGATGAATAGATGTTCTAAACAAACTTAAACTCAAAGATCCACGTCTTTTCAATATGCTTTGTTTATCATGATATTTCCTTTAACCTTGCTTAACCTAATACATTTATAATTATTATTATTCGTTACATTTGTTTTATAAGTTATAACATCTCCTTTTGTTTTCATGAATCAGGATTTACATTCACTTGATTTGATTGATTCATGTCAAATTTAAACAATAATCATTCAAACTTGACATGAAGGTGGTTATGATCGTGACCACAACAAGTGTCAAAATCTTGCTATGTCAACAACTATCATGTGATTGAATTGAAACCCCTTGACATGACTACAATCTTGTTTCACCATTATTAAAACTTGATTCAGAAATGGAGACAACAGACACAATGATCATAAAACAGCAATCAAACATGACACAAAGATTACTTCCAGCTGTTTTACCCGTTCTTTTTATAGCAATTTCATATATAGATCCAGGAAAATGGGTTGCAACCATTGAAGGAGGAGCCCGTTTTGGCTATGATCTTATCATACTTATGTTTATTTTTAGTTTGGCTGCTGTTCTTTGTCATTACCTTTCAGCTTCTATTGCCATTGTCACAGGAAAAGATCTTGCACAGGTATAACTTCTTTATAATATTACATCTTACAAATTTCATATTTTGTTAATGAGGTCACTTTTTTTAATTTGTTTATGATGATGTAGATTTGCAGTATGGAGTATGACATGGCAACGTGTGTGTTCTTAGGGATTCAAGCAGAACTATCTATGATCGCATTAGACCTATCTATGGTAGCTTTTTTTATTAAATTATTTAGGTCAATTTATAGAAAAACGTATATATTTTCGGAAATCTTGCAGTTTAACCATTAAAACTTTTATCTTTTTCCAATCAAACCGTGAAAGTTTCAGACTTTTTTCCAAATTAACCGTTTTGACCTGTTATATCATGTCAAAATAATGGTTCATTTGTAAAAAAGTTTGAAGCTTTATGGTTTGATTGGAATAAATAAAGTATTGGTTAAAGTTAAACTGCAAATTAGCCCGATATGGGAATATGTAGTGGTGTTTTTGTAATTTTCCTTTTTACTAACATATAAACTTTTTCAAATTTGAAAGATTTTGGGCACAGCACATGCGTTAAATCTTACATTTGGAATCGGTCTCTTTTCTTGTGTTCTTTTGACTTCAATTGACGCGTTTCTATTTCCGATTTTCTCGAGTTATTTGGTAAGTTAAATCTTTTTTTAGTTGTAAATGTTATAACGTATATCTTTTTTGGACATGTTTTGACTTTTGATTTGATAATTATAATGATTATTTAGGAGAATGGAAAAGCAAAGTTTATATGTATACGTTTAGCAACCGTTGCTTTACTTTCATATGTTTTTGGAGTGTTGATGAGTCAACGTGACACGTCACTTTCCATGGGTGGAATGCCTACAAGGTTAAATGGGGAAAGTGTGTTTGCATTAATGAGTCTTCTTGGTGCTAGCATCATGCCTCATAATTTTTATCTCCATTCATCAATCCTTCAGGTATATAAAAGTACTTTTTTACCCTTTATTTGTTAAATAATGCATTTTGTTTTTTTCTTTTCTTTATATAGTTTCATTGAGTTTCTCTTTTTTCATACGTTTTGCAGCAAAATCCGGGACCCACACGAGTTTCAAAGCAAGATTTGTGTCATGATCATCTTTTCGCCATAGCCTGTGGTTTCAGTGGCATTTTCGTAATTAATTATATTCTCATGAATTCAGCAGCGAATGTGTTCTACAGCACTGGCCTCGATTTACTTACTTTCCAAGACGCGTTGTCTTTAATGGATCAGGTTACGTTTTTTTATAAATAACATCATCCCAATTCTCAAGATCTCTTAAATATTATGAAACTATAAACATTCTTCTTAAATAGTTTATCATTTATTAATAAATTCCAGGTATTTAAGACACTCATGGCGCCATTTGCTTTAATTCTGGTTCTACTACTTTCAAATCACACAACAGCTTTGACCTGGAAGTTCAGTGGTCAAACCGTGCTTCAAAACTTTTTCAAAGTCAACATTCCGGGTTGGTGTCATCACTCAACAATCAGATTAATCGCAATAATTCCCGCTTTATTGTGTTCATATCATTTGGGAGCTGAAGGTTCATATCAACTCATGGTGTTCACTCAAATTATAGTCGCCCTTTTACTTCCATCATCTGTGATCCCACTTTTTCGTGTTGCTTCATCAAGATCAATAATGGGTGTCAACAAAATCTCTCAATTTGTTGAGTATTTAGTCTGGATCACCTACATTGGAATGCTTGTTTTGGGGGTTGTGTTTGTGGTGGAAACCGTGTTTGGAAACAGTGATTGGGCGAGTAATCTGAGGTGGACAATGGGGCCCGGGATGTCGGTTCCATATATTGCAGTTCTTGTAACTGCTTTTTTTTCCATCTCACTTATGCTTTGGCTTGTTGTAACCCCATTGAAATCTGTAAGCACCCGACCCGATTTAAAACGGGTCGAGATTCAAGAAACCCGGCCTACAAGAGTCGATGATTTGATTGAAAAGCAAGAAACGGTAACGGGTTTGGGTTTGACCCGTGAGAATGAATGTGATTCTGATTTTAATTTGCCCGAGGAGATTCTGGATTATGAAAACGGGCCTCATTTGACTACCATTGAAGAAAATTCTTCGGATCTTACGATTGTGGAAACAGTGAAGAAAGAAGACAATGATGATGATGATGATGATTCAGTTGAAAAGAGATTGATAATTGATGGAAGTTCAAGTATTTTGAAAGATCATGAGCGGGACCCATGGGAGCCTGAAGAAGAACAACAACCAAAAGTCGTGTCTGTAACTGTATTGAATCAATCAAACCAATTGAATCAATCTCCAACTTCTAATGGGCCGGGCTCATTTAGGAGTCTTAGTGTCAAAACAGACGATATGGGAAGTGGGCCTGGAAGTCTTTCAAAGCTAGCGGGCTTGGGCCGGGCCGCTAGACGACAGTTGGCTACAAATTTAGACGATTTCTGGAAACTTCTTTTTGATTTACATGGTGAAGCCACACAAGATGCTAAAACGAATAAACTCGATAAGTTACTCGGGATAGATTCTAAAGTGAAGCCCAGCCCAGGCCCAGGCCCAAACCCAAACCCAAACCCGGTTATATCCAAACTGGTAAACCCGGAAACCAAATTTAACGGGTTTATCCCGAATGTGTCAACCGGGTTATCCGATTCAGTTTATGTGGTACCTCGTGGGTCGTCTTCTCTGTTGTCAAACTATCAACAATTACTCGATGCATATACTCAAAACCCGGGCCTCAATATGGACCCGGAGAAACGTTACCATAGTTTACGCCTACCACAAGCTTCCGGTGGGTATACGGATCAACCCGCTACTGTTCATGGGTACCAAATTAAATCCTTAATCAATCAAACTAAACAAAGAAATTCCGATTACTTCCAAATGGACTCGGTTTCTCCTAAATCACCATCAATTGGGAATGCCTCATTGAACTACAAATCTCCGGTTTCTTTAACAAGAACCCAACAAAACGGGTTACGACCCGCGAAGCCGCCGGGTTTTCCCGACCCGGTTGTGTCCAGAAACACCTCGATGCAGCCTGAAAGAACTTATTACAATCATCAGCCTGCGGGCCCGGTTGAGAATGTGCACGAGAAGAAGTATTACAGTATGCCAGATATTTCCGGGTTGATTCCTAATCGGGAGTCTAAAGTTTTACCCGAAAGAGAGAGCGGGTCGAGATATGGGCAATTGGTGTATCCGGGCCCAGGATCAGGCCCAGGCCCAGGCCCGTTGTACAGGTCCGGGACAATCTCGGGTTATGGCGGGTTGTCTTATTCTAATTTGTCCCGGGATGCTGCTGCTTACCAACCCGTTTCCAGTTACGGGCCAGGGATTGGGTTAGGGTTAGGGTTCGGGTCGGGGTCAGATACGTGGTCAATGTGGTCAAAACAACCGTCTGAACAATTTGGTGTGGCTGAAAAGGTTAATTTGAACACTCAAGAAGCTTTTATTACATCTGGAGTAGATGCTGAAGCAAATCTTTTGAAGTCATTTAGGTTGTGTATTGTAAAACTGTTGAAGCTTGAAGGGTCTGAATGGTTGTTTAAGCAGAATGGTGGGTTAGATGAGGATCTTGTTGACCGGGTGGCTGCCCGGGAGAGATTTCTGTATGAAATTGAGGGCAATGAGGTGACCCGGGCAGCTGCCCGTGGTGGTGGGGCCAAAGTTGATGAAGCTGAATACAATAAGTATTTAGTGACATCGGTTCCAAATTGTGGTGAGGGTTGTGTATGGAGAATTGAGTTGATAAAAAGCTTTGGTGTTTGGTGTATACATAGAATTCTCGAGCTTTCTTTAATGGAAAGTAGGCCCGAACTTTGGGGGAAATACACATATGTTCTCAATCGTCTTCAGGTAGAAAATTATTATTACTATTATTATTATTATTATTTTTAAATATGAATTGATTAAATTGTTTAATTTTTGTAGGGAATAATTGAGCCGTCATTCTCGAAACCTCGTACACCATCAAGTCCGTGTTTCTGTCTTCAGCTTCCGGAAGCATACCACCTGCGATCATCTCCGCCCAAATCCATCACCAGTCTGCCACCTCCGGTGAAACAGAGCAGAGGGAAAACCACCACCGCCGCCAGTCTGTTGGACATAGTAAAAGACGTGGAGACCGCCATCTCTTGCCGGAAAGGCCGACCAGGTACTGCCGCCGGTGACGTGGCGTTCCCGAAAGGGAAAGAAAACCTGGCGTCTGTTCTCAAAAGATACAAGCGGCGGTTGATGGCGGTGGCTCCGGACGGGTATAGCCGGAGCCCGTAAGTCTCCGGCGACTTTTGTGTGTTGGTTTATTGAGTTGTTTGATATTGATGAACAGCTCGAAGTTCTACTCTTTTGTTATTTAGCTTCTTCCAGGTTTTAGATTTTGTGCATGAGTACACGTGGAATGGTGGATGTTGCTGTAAAAGCCTGTAACTGTTGAAGAATGGGAAGCAAGGAGGTTGATGATGAAGATGGTGGTGGACTGGTGGTTTTTAGATTTGGGTTTGAAGTAGAATAATGGAATGTTTTTTAAGGTTTTTTTTTTGGGTAGATCTGAATCGATGTCGTTATGTTGTGTAAATATTTTTATGCTAGCGACATGATGTTCTACTATCGAAACGAGACATGTTTTTGGTTTGTTTTTCTCACATAGAAACGAGTATAAACTGAGTCGGATGTTTCAACGTGATTTTTAATAAATTATTTGCTTTATTTGATAACGTCTAAAGCGAGTCAAGGTATTCGTTAACAAAAAGATAAGTATTATCAATTTATGTTGGGCTGATTCGGAAAACTTGTATGCTTTTGCTTTTTATTTTTTTTTAAAGTTGTTTGGGTTAAATATGGTTAAAGAGAATTTTATAAAGATAAAAATAAAGAGATTTATAGTTTGGCGTATTTTCACAAACAATTTGGTACATTGGCTAAAAAGACACGCAACTCAATTTCATATACCATTTTTTTTTTTCTTTTGAATCGGAAGAGCATGCAATTGGATTTTGAGGGTGTCGGAGATTGATTGATCAAACCGGCGAAGGTTAAACATGTTTTTCTTGATATTTTAGTGAAAAGCTCATAATTTTCGTTGGGTTTACACTCCAAACCAGAAGAATGCTCGAGAAAAACCGAAACGTGTATAACTTTTTCTTTATAAAAAGATATTAGGAAGTGTTGAAAAGATATCTGAGTTATGTTATTTTTTTTAAAGGCGAAATGTCATGTGAATTTTCTTTTATCCCTTTGATTCCAAAAGTTGCAACCCCAACTCTTCTTACCGATTTCCGTCCTATTAGTTTGATTGGTATAGTATAAGATTATTACAAAATATTTGCCAATTATTTTATCTCAAGTGGTTGATATTGTTATCAGTAGAGAGCCGACAATGTTTATTAAGGAACGCCGAATACTGGGATAATGACTTAAAAAGGTAATGTATTTTTTGATTTGTACACATTTAGTCACTGACTTTATTTTCGTCCACATTTACCCTTTCAACTTGTTAAACTTTACACATTTAGTCCTTATGACCTGCTACTCCAGGTTAGTCGGTAAAAATGATTTAATAGAGTAATATATTTCTCATTTTGTACACATTTAATCCTTAATATTTTCGTACACATTTAGTCATTAATATTTTTTTGTTGCAAAATAAGTCATTTTTGTTTTTGTACTAATTTAATACTTATGAATGATTTCTTTAGGTTTTTCTCACGACATCTTACGTGTGATAGTCATATGGTGGTGGGATAGGTTGAGGTGGTCCTGCTATACGTTGTAGGCTAAGATACATGGTGCGGGCCGGCTGAAAGGTGTAGGCACGGAGGCTCGAGAAGAGCGGTTGGGTTAAGGCGACATGCCAACAAATCCTGGGTATTCCAGTCTAATGACTGATTGGACCTATTGCATGTTGGCATTCCAGTCCGATAACTGATTGGGCCAAGGTATTCCAATCTGATGAGTGTGGGCTCGTTATGCATGATAATATGTTTGTTGTATCGAGTATTTTGGGAAAAATTTACTAAACTTTGTGTTTACCCAGTTGTTTATGTTTTCAGGTTCTATCATTGATCGTAGGAAGGCGAAGACATGATTGTACACACTCATCAACAATATTGAGGAATACGCATTTCTTATATTACTCTGATTTTCGATAAATGTATTTTGGAATAAACTTTTTTTTTCTTAATAATGGATTTATAATTAGGAACTTTTGCCTTATTTAAAAATGAAATTTTTTGGTTGTGAAAATGAAACGTTAAACATAAACATCAACAGCTTCACACACTTCATCAATGATTGTCCCACGTAAGATGTCGTGAGAGAAACCTAAAGAAATCATTCATAAGTACTGAATGAGTACAAAAATATTAAAGACTAAATGTGTACAAAATGAGAAATATATTACAATATTAAGTCATTTTTCCTGGCTAACCTGGAGTAACCGGTCATAAGGACTGAATGTGTACAGTTTAACAAGTTGAAGGGGTAAATGTGAATGAAAAAAAACTCAATGACCAAATGTGTACAAATCGAAAAATATATTACCCTTTTAAGTCATTATCCCCCGAATACTTGACAAATCACTTATTGTAAATGAGACGGTGGAATAGTATAAAAATGAGAAGAAAACAACTTATGATTTTTAATGTTGAATTAAATAAGACATTTTTAATGTTGAATTAAATAAGACATATGATTCTGTAGTTGAGATTATCTGAAGCAGATTAATGAGTTTATGGGTTTTGATTAGAGATGGACTAGTTATGTTTCCTTTTTGGCTAGGGTTTCTATTCTTGTTAATGAAACTCATACAAATGAATTTTAATTACAAAGATGCCTTAGACAAGGAGATTAACTTTCTGTTTTTATTTATTCTCGGATAGAAAGCAAGGGCTTTATTTATTCTCGGATAGAAAGCAAGGACGTATCTCATAAAGAAGAGGTAGGTCCTAGGATTTACCTAAAATTTCAATTTCATTTATAACATATACCACAAAAATTAGGAACTACCTTAAAAAAAATAAATGACCTATCTTGAGTTTGTTTGTTTTTTAAAATATCTTAAAAAACCATTTTAAAAAGAAAAAAAAGTTACAAGGGGCAATTGTGTTGTTATATATATATATATATATATATATATATATATATATATATATATATATATATATATATATATATATATATATATATATATATATATATATAGTCTTTATCAAACAATAAGATATCAATACATTAATAATCAACTAGTTTTCCATTAAAATGTTCGGTTTTTTTCAGTTATATTTCAGTTGTTTTTAAAAAAAATTAATCGGTGGTGTCTGATCGGTTTTTTCCGTTATATTTCATTAAATCGTACACGACCCGACCCGAGCCGATCCCCCACAAGTGTTGTTGATTTTTTTTTATCGGCTTCACTTAACTTGGGAACCACGTGATATTTTGTTATAGATTCGCCACTGATAGAAAGGTTACGTGTCACCATTGAAGATGTTGTGGATATAAATTTCTTTCATGGAGCTAAAGTTAGGAATCAGATTTTGCAATTTCCACAATTTTATGCATGTTATTTTCATGTGAGAATGGTCACAAGAAAACATCTCCAATGTGGTTCGGCTGTTGCGATGTTTTTTGCTTGACATCCCGATTGAAGTTGAACATCCACAAATCTAACATGTATGGGGTAGGGGTTAACTTTAATGTCCCTAGAACATTGCAAATGTGTGACGGAATGTAAAGTTGCAAGATTACCATTTGTATGGCTAGAGCTCAAGGTTCAAAATCTGATTTTTATTATTATTGAAAATACTAATAAGAAGCTGATCAAGTAACAGATAATTACAAAATGATGGCACTAATTGGATATAGTTTCAACCTAATAATCTAATTTATTGTTGATCAATTAAAAAAAAAAACTTCTATAGTTGATTAATTAATAAGAGATGTTTATTTATATATATACAATGAAATTGTGGTATAACTAATTTTAAGTTAATTTGGTAAGCAGAAAGTAATACTATTTAATGTCCAATAATAAAATATTCAAAGTTATTGTAATGGAGGCTGGAGCATTAGTGCATTACATTGATTTAAATAAAATAAAATAAAAAAGTTCTTTCTTAACCGCATACAAATATAGAGTGACACATTTCGTGTGTGTGATAATTGTCTTGTACTTGTTATTTTTCAATTTATGAAAAAAAATCTTTTGTTTCATTGTGAAATTAAATGATGTCATAATGATAAACCTTTTGTACTCATATAATTTTTAATTAAACCCAAAATTTTAAAATAAATCAGAGCTTTGATTAACTTATTAGTATTTTTTTATATTTAAAAAAAATTATAGAATAGTATTTAATTTGATTTAATTATTTAACTTTGAAAATAGGATTTTCTCCTCCAGCAAAAGTATGTTAAAATGGAAAACCCGCAAGGCCACGACGCAATTCTCTGACTGACATGCCAGAGATTCTTCTTTCTGTTAACCGAATGATACCTTCATCTCCATGATCAAATGAATCAATGGAAGTGTTCTAAAAGGTAAAAACCCTAAAACCACCTCCAGCATTTCGAATTTTCTGATGGGTGAGGACTGAGGAAGCTGCAATTATTAGAATGTACGTGAAAATAGTGATCAATTCGAAAATAGTGATCAATTCCCACTTAATGATTCTTCTTTTAGTTTCGTATTTGGGCTGTTCATAAGAGTTCTAACTCGTTTGACATGGTATCAGGACTTGTTTTCGAATCGAAAATACTCCACGAATGATTTAGTCGCTAATGTTGAAGCAGATGATTGCTCGAGTTACTTGAGTCTTTCCAGAAACAGCTTCATCATCAAATTCTTCCATCTTCTGTGGTAAAACCAAACTGACCTCGTGAGTAAATGTTTGCTATATGCACAATGTTCTGTCTCAATTCTGTGCTATTTATATTTCCTTTTTGCTTCTCTCTGTTTTGCTGAATCAATTTACTAGTTGATAGATTCATGTTTAGATCATACAAATATCATAAAAAGCGGCAGTGATCCAACTGAAAACTCTACAAATACCAAATTATCACTATCTCCGTACGGTTCTTACTCTTCCCTCCAAATTCCATCACCACCTCCACCACCGGCGGCTGCTCCTATATCACAGACGCTATAGGTGCGATCTATCCCTACTATGACTCAGACCAAGGATTTTCCTCTACTCGATTTGTTTATCTTCAGTCCAAGCTTCATGTTTCGCTTGCAGGGGATATCACAGTTTTTGTATAGTGATATATTGATATGTGAGTTGTATTAGTTGGTAATAGGGTTTATTAGCAAATGCCTAACAGCCTGAATATCCCTTATATGTCTCTCTCTTCGCTTTGTAGAAAACAGTATATGTTGTCTATGTATGTATATGTGTGTTAATTTAGGGGTTTTTGGTGTTTTATTGATTATGCCCTTTTTGTATAAACTATTATACGAGTTTACACAGGCATACATATATACATATATATGTTATGTATATGTACGAATCTATATGCTATATATACATGTTTATTCATCTGTATATGCTTGTGTTATGTATGTATGTATGTAAGTCCATGTTTGTGGCCTTACCAAGAAACCCTGTGACTTTAAGCATGAAATTCCATGCATCTGTATGAAGCTTTCTGCATTTCCTAACTAAATTTTGGCATTATTGTTCATAAATTGTGGGGAAAAAACTGATGCCATTTTATAGCATGACATATACAAAGATCTATGGCTGATAAAGTATAGTAAATATGGATATTCAATAGAGTATTGAAAACAATGTTGCTAACGTAACAATATCCAACTTGTGTAGGTTGAAGAAGATCTAATACAGAAAAACAACCAACACCTGTGTAGAAGAATTACTAAGATGAACAAAGAGAATTTGTTTTCAAGTATTTCAATGCCAAAGAAAAGAGAAAGGTTTGAAGAAGGGAAGAGATTAGATGCATACACATACAAAAAGTTGTTCCAAATTGCTGGGAAAAAGATGAAGGAGATGTCTCATGGATGTGATCATATTACCACATCTGTTGCTTCAATGAAAGTTGATGGAACAATTGTCATGAAATCTTGCTCAGATTCTAAACATGAAAAAAAGCATAGGTAAAATATCTTGAATCTTGCAATACCTTAATGTGTTTTTTGCCCTGATTTTGATATGATAGATTTAGTATCTTAAGATCATAAACCAATTAGAGCTAACATATTAATGTCTTTTTTTCTTCTTTTCAATTTTATTCCATATATGAATTACATTGCATTTTTCAGGGTTGCATTGGACTCTAAAGAAGTTTGTTTTGACAATCAAGAATCTGCAAAAGAACATCCCCAAATGGTATTTTATTTCCTGTAGATTTTGTTCAATCTTAATTAGCTATTAATCTAGAATTTCAATTTATGATATTTTCTCTTTTTCATGCTCTGACTTAGGATTGTGATGAGAATGATACTACGCTCAAAACGGGCCCTACACCCACACACAGTGCTGAGCTGGCAGAGTTTCAATTGAAGGTATCAAGTGAAGTCCATGATCATGTTAACAAACTTTGTGATTATTGGAAAAAAGGTCAGAATTCTGTCTTCTTTGATGGACAGGTGAACCAATTTCTTGTTTATCTATATATTATACTTATTTCCTTAATGGATTCATTCATATTATGCTTTAAAAACATTATATTTTGGATGTTACAGGATCGGATAATTAAAGTGGTGTTTTTTGTATTATCATTGCTGGAAAAAGTGAAACAACCTATTTTAATTTTAACTGCTTCAAGATGTCTTTCATTATGGGAATCTGAATTTTCCAAATGGTCAAATTCAACAAATGTTGTAATTACATACAAAGAGAACAAAGATGTGAAGGATGCCATTAGATCATCACAACTCTACACTGAAAATGGATCTTTAAAGTTTCAAGTCATTTTATCTTCTCCTGATGCCATTGTTGAGGTACAAAACTAATCATCAGAAATACATAAATCAATTCATATAACCTTATATGGATTTTAATTTTACTTTGTTACAGGATTTTGAAAAGCTTGATCACATAAAATGGGGATTGATAGTAATAGATGAATGTCAACGCCCCATAATCTCAAAACATTTCAAGGAAATTAAATTGCTTGTGTCAGATATGAAGCTGCTAACAATTACTAGTGAAATATTGGTATGTATATATATATATATATATATATATATATATATATATATATATATATATAGATATTTTATTTCAAAAGTTATTTTCATATTATCATTAGCTAATTTGTGTAATTTCAGGATGTGAAGCATAGCTACCAAAATTTTCTTTCGTTGCTTGATTCCAAATATGAAGAGACACACACGGATGCTGACATGGACGCCAACACATTGAAAGAAAAACTATCGCCTTTTATTGCATTTGAATTGAAGTTTAATTCATCTGAAATTGAAGAATACTGGGTCCCAGTTCATCTTTCTCATATGCAAATCGAACAATATAGTTCCTTGTTGAATTCCAACTTTGAGTCACTTTCACTTTCATCATCTTCAAGGAACAATGCTACACTTCATGACATTCTTACCAAAACTCAGAAGGTTTGAATTTGTTCTGAATTTTCTATTTTTGTAAATAATTCTTAAATTAATTCGCTCCGTTGATAATTATTTATTTTCACAGTGCTGTGATCACCCGTATCTCGTGGACCCCACTCTGCGTAAATCTTTGAAGAAAGATGTTGACAAATTGGGTGCTGAAATTAATGCAAGTGGGAAACTTCAACTTCTTGATAAGCTTTTGTTAAAAATCAAAAGATATGGTTTGAGAGTAATTGTTCTTTTTCAGGTAATTTTTGTACCTTTTAACTTGCAGGAATTAATAAAATGACACTTTTGGTCCCTGTAGTTCTATCTTTCCGGAATTACATTTTTGGTCCATGTAGTTTTAATTTGCATAAATCACATTTCTGGTCCCTGTAGAGTTTTAAATTTCCGGAATTACACTTTTGGTCAATGTACTTTAAATCTACTAGAAGGAAATAAGTAAAAAGACACTTTTGGTCCCTATAGTTATAATTTTCCTGAATTACATTTTTTGGTCCCTGAAGTTTTAGTTTGCATGAAATACATTTCTGGTTTAATTTTCCAAAATTACACTTTTGGTCCATGTAGTTTTTAATTTGCAAGAAATGAGTGACTTACACTTTTGTTCCCTATAGTTTGCAACGTTTTGCACTTTTGGTCTAGGTTTTTATATTTCTTTGAAGAAGACTAAATTACATTTTTGGTCACTGTGGTTTCTATAATTACTTATTTCATCTCTTTTAGATTACACAAGTAATCTTGCATACCAACTTTTATATTGTTTTATCCAGTCAAAAATATAAGATTAATAATCTTTTTTTAACATGGGATGCAGTCAGTGGTTAGTTCAGAAAAGATAACAATTGGAGATATTTTGGAAGATCTTGTTGATAGAAGATTTGGGCAAGATTCATACGTACGTATCCAACCAAAGATTCTTTCAATGTCAAAGAGAAAAGAGGCTGTAAACATGTTCAACAACATCAAAAGTGGAGCGTTTGTTTGCTTATTAGATTATCACGATTGTCAATCAACGATTAGGCTTTCATCAGTGGATATAGTCATACTATTCAACAGCGACTGGAACCCTTCAGATGACTTAAAAGCCCTTCACAAGCTTTCTCTCGATTCTTCTCATTTACGAATCTTCCGCTTTTATTCCTCTTTCACCATTGAAGAAAAATCTCTCATTCTTTCAAAACAAGGCACGATTCTCGACAGCAGAACAGCTCGCATTAATTACAATACTTGCCATCGGCTCCTTTCATGGGGTGCATCTTACTTGTTCAATAACCTCTCCACCGAGTCAAACTCAAAGTCAAAGTCAAATTCAGACACTAGTTTAGATGATTTGGTTCTCGAGTTGTCATCTATGTTTCTGAATAAAACTGAGAATACTGATCGTTTAAAAAGCTTAATCATTTCAAAGGCATTGATACACGATGGAGTTTATTCTAAAGATATCTTATTGATGGGTGAAACTGAAGCACACACAAACGAAAGTTGCTCAATTGAGGAGTACTTGATGGAAAATGAACCAAATAATTTTTGGAGTAATTTGTTCAAAGAATCTCATCGTATCCATACACCGCAAAAATCGTCTAGCAGGCTGCCTCGGAGGGTAAAAATGTCATTCCGCAACCCTTATTACTGGTTTGGAAGATTTGAAGTTGAAAGTGAAAGCGATACAGAGAATACTGAGAAGAATGTAATTTCTTCAACTTTTGTGAGAACAAAAATGAGGAGTAAAAGAAAAGCACGCAAAATGACAGGTATACAAGAAAATTGGAGTTTAGAAAACAATATATGTTTGATTTTTATCTTTTATATATCTTTTTAGTGTTATTAATTTGGTGACATTTTTCATACAGGGGCATCCAAACATTTTTTTATACAACATTCAACACAATCACCAAATTCAATTCCTTCATTTTCAAGTACAAATAATGTTGGTGGATCCCCAAACAATCAACCTCCACAACCACAAACTTTACCCATGATACCATCGGTTTCTGATCAAAATTCCATTACTACCCCTCTTGAAACAGAGCTACAAAACATCAAGAAGGAGCAAGAGCAAGTCACAAAGCTACATCAAGAAAAGGTTTCCTATAAAAAAAATTGAACATACATGATACATGATACATAGCCTTTTTCTATAATCTAATGATTATTATTTTATTTGTAGAAATCGATGCTAAATTCCGAGTGTGAAAAGGAGATGTTAGAGATACGGAAAAAGTACGATGGTTTGATAGATGAATCTGAGATGTGTTTAACAAAGAAGATGAAGGTTCTAGAAGGATACTATGATCTTGTGTATGCCAATAAAGTATTGGCTGAGACTTTGACAAAGGATTGTGATGATTATCTTAATAAAGGTATGGAAGTTGGAATCTTTTTTATTCGTCTTTTTAAACATCAATTTAATCATTGTTTTGTATTTGAATTTTGATTACAGAAATGAGGGGAGTGAAGATTGTTGAAATCCCTGCATCGACACTTGTACAATCACAGAACCGATGTACAACAAGTGGTCATACTTTGCGTGCTCCAGCTCCTCATTTAAGGTCAAATCCGTCATTATTTGCATCATTTCAAAGAATGCCAGTATTGGGTTCAAATTAGGGCACTCGCATTTTTAGAGCTATATCTTTTAGTTGGAAGTATAGTATATACACATACATATGTACACATTTCATGTCAACATTATCTTATCATAGGTTGTTACTTTACAAGGTAAATGAGGACAAGGTTTACAAGTACATATACTCTATCTTTGTTTCTAATTATCTGCTATTGTAAAGAGATGAACATTACAAATATAAATTCTGCTTTTCCTACATGTGTTTATGTTTGTGATTATCTTTTATTTTCATGAGGTTTGTTGGCTAAGATGAAAGGACAAATGAATATACACTTTAATTATAAGTATTTGATTTGTTCGTTCCTCTTGTTTTAGAGTATAAAAATGTGAGTTAAATCTTTGGAGGGTGTGTTGATATGAGAGATTAGTCTATGTGATTATAAAAATTTGTGATATATCTATATAATTCTTCACTAGAAGGGTTGTTAAAGTAATTAGATGATTCTTGGGGGATCTATCTATCTTGGTATTATATAGGTCACCATGTCATTAAAGTTGAAGAAAGGAGAGAACAACTCAATTGTGTCATGTTTGTGTGTTGAACCTTTTACCATGCTAAAAATAAGAAGGAAACGCACATTATATACCTTCGGCTAACACTTTCACTTGTTCCCCTTGTATTTTGTTACTATAGTAATAATAATTTGCTTGATTTTCCAAAAAACTTTCACTAAAAATGTGGAGTACATTACTCCTAAAGTGAATTAGGAAAATTTAAGGTGTCAGTGTAAAAAAAAAACTTATAGCTAGGATCTTAGAATTGAATCGTATCTTGTCTTTTGTTAGTTTCGGTTCACCTGGTTTATGGATCTCTAAACCATAACAATTGCCTACTGAATTAGTTTGGTTAGTCACGTCCTAATCATTCTAACTCATAACAAATATTGTTATAATTGATTGATTGGTTCGGGTCAACACTCATTCTTTTGGTAATTTGAAATGAATGGAATCGGGTTGAATGGATTCTTCAACATTTTTTGTTTAACATTTTTTTTTATAATTTATTAGTGTTAAATATGATTATGTATTATTGTTTAATATAATAATATAATAGAGGTTATCTCTCTCTCTCTCATATATATATATATATATATATATATATATATATATATATATATATATATATATATATATATATATATATATATATATGAGAGAGAGAGAGAGAGATAAGTTGACTGGACAGTTCTTGCATCTCTGCAGGTGCTAGACGATAGGGCGACTTGGCTATGGGGTAGCCCCTGGAACTAAATCTATTCGAAACTCGACTTGGCGTTGCGGAGGTAATCCTGGAAGTTCTTCTAGAAAAATGTCGGGAAAGTCGCGTACTACTGGAATGTTCTGAATGTCCTTCGTTTCTTGGCTCACATCGACCACATGAGCAAGGAATGCGCGACATTCCTTTCGCAAGAATTTCTGAGCTTGAATGCTCGAGATGATACAAAAGTTCGTACTAGGTTTGTCGTCGTAGATAACTAAGTTTTCGTTGTTAGGGAGGTTAAGACGAATTGCTTTTTCAAATCACATGATGTCGGCGCGAAGAAGACTCAACCAATCCATACCGATAATGACGCTGAAACTTTTAATTGGAACCGGCATGAGGTCTATCTTGAAAGTATGACCATCTAAAGTTAGAGTACAACCTACATATATACAGTTAGTACTTTCTGTTTTCCCGTTTGCCATTTCTACAGTGAATGATTTATCTAAAGTTCGAGGTTTTTGTTTAAGAAGGTGTGCAAATTTCTGGCTTACGAAACTTTTCTCCGCTCCACTGTCGAAGAGTATGCAAGCATAAGAGTTATCGAGGAGAAACGTACCAGTAACTATCGTAGGATCAGCTACGGCTTCCTCGTGGCCTATGGCCATAACTCTTCCTACTCCGCCTGCTATCCCTGCCTTAGGGCAATTCCTCTTGTAGTGACCCACTTCGCCGCAGTTGTAGCAAGCTTGTCCCACACCGGCGTTAGGAACTTGAGCGGTCGGCCTTGCTGGAGCTTTGCAGAAACGGGCAGTATGCCCTTTTCTGTTGCAGTTAAGGCACTGCATTTCCTTGCAAGGTCCGTGGTGATGGAAGTTGCATTTGTTGCACCTCGGAAGATTACCAGCGTAAGGTTTCGCTGGTAAGGGATTAGCAGGGGCAACAGGGGATACCGTGGCAGCATTGATTGCCATTAGTTGTTGCCTCTTTGAGGATTCTTGTGAAGCCCCACCTTTCCTCTTGTTCCACCCCTTCTTCCTGTTGTTGTTGTTTCCCTTTTGTGGTTCGGGGGTAGGATTTGTTGGGTTCTGATGTTTTCTGTGGTCTATGAGAGATTGTGCCAGCTCTTTGGCACTGTCAAAAGTAACAGGCCTGGAGGCTAACACACTTGACTGGATCTGGGGCGACAGTCCCCAAATGTATCTCTCTATTCTCTTGCTCTCAAGAGCAATCATATCAGGGCATAGAATTGCCAGATCACAGAATCTATTAGTATAGGTTGATATGTCGGTACCAACCATTTCGAGACTCCAGAGTTCCTGCTCGAGTTTTTGAATTTCCCCTCGAGGACAGTACTCTCTCATCAGCATGGCCTTCAATATTACTGGAATTACAGATGTAACAAGTTCGGGAAAAATGGCCTAGTAGGAGGCCTTACATCAACCAAGATGGAAAATTTTGACAGAACTACGACCTAATCGAGACCTAATAGGTCTAATATTTACAAAGGTAGGAAATTAGACCAAAGTTTTACATAAACTAGGTTATATCCAAAAGAGAATTCGATGAGATTTTATCGGGGACGAGAACTACTAGAGTGAGTTCTTGGTCCCGATAGCAGGCGTTCTATGTCCCTCATACGCCTGTCAAATCTTACTTGCTGAGCTCGAAGTTCTCGGACTTCAGCTTGGGTTTCGGCAAGTTCTCTCTGCAGAGTTGCATTGTGGACCAGAGTCCTTTCATGAGCAGACTCTAGTTGGCGAATGCGGACTGTGTTTACGCCAGAGTTGGCATTAATCTCTACGACTCGGTCGATAGCGGCTCGACCTTGAATGTCATTCCGAGAAATCCTGCGAACCATGATGGCCAGGACCCTGTCAGCTGAACCTCCCTCGGTGAGGTTGTAGAAACTTCTATCTCCGTTGTAGGGGATAGGTTGACCTCGTTCCTGACTCCATCTATTCAAGTTTGTGGCCCACAGGGGTGTGGGTCCTTGAAATGCTAGGCGAGGGTTCAGGTTTGGGTTTTGAGCAGCTGGAGGTAGGTTGTTGACTTCTGGCTCTAAGTCAGAGCCATCAGAAAAGCCTTCAGCTTCATGATCATCCAAAGGGATTGGGTGATCATCTTCTGGTTCTTCTTCCAGCCATCCTGCATTGTCGTGGTTGGGGTAGTACGGGTCTCCGGGAAGATGGAATCCAGCCATTTTAACTACGCGAGAAGAGAGGTATAAGAATCTAGCACATAAGTAACTTATAGTAACACAAAATACTCCTATAGTATTTTTAGGTTTAGGTTCTATTGTTCTCATTGTGGTATTGTGGGTAAGTTTTTAGACTTGTTGCAACCTTACAAACACACTTAGGCACATGCTAGTCAACCCCCAGATAATATAGTTGATCAGGCTATATCTTCCCAGTTTTGACTATATGTCTCTAAGTCTACTTGTGCTGCTCAACAATCGTAATACTTTTGTACTGTCTTAGTGACACTGATTTTAGTATGAATGCATGTACGTATACTTAATTAAATATTTTATTATTTAAAAGTATGCACTCTTTGTTAGAGTGTTTTAATCCCAATGTATTTATAGTTAGTATATCTTTTATGGGTTGATATACTAAATTCACTATAAACAATGCTCTGATACCAATCTGTCACACCCCAAAACCGAGAACGGCGGAAACGGTCTGGGGCGGAGGACGTCATGGAAAGTAGCATAACAGTGCAAAGTAGTAAACAAGCAACAACATCATCCATTGCAATAAAAGTAAAGTTTTAATACATGAGTGTTCTTTCATTGTAATAAGACACCAAAATATGTAATCAAAATAAAAGACGAGTCTTGTCTGTGCTCCGTCTTCTCAAAACCTGGTCATCGTACCTGTCTACTGGTGACCTGAGAATACAAGTTATTTTGAAAGAGTACGTAGATCAGCATAAGTATTTTAGTGTCATTACCCTGATTTAAAAAGCTGTTATGAATGCCATGTAAATTTTTGAATGAAACATTTGATATAAGTGTGAAAACCCTAGAAAATCCCATATTTCCTACTAGTATAAAAGTAGCCTTCTACCAAGACCCGAATGTTTTGAAAGTAGTCTTCTACTAAGACCCGAATGCTTTGAAAGATGTAACTCTGTATCAAATATGGTTTTTCCCTTGTGTGACTATTATTATAAATATATAGTCTACCTCATCGTTTATGTGAATATATCACAAAATAAAGGTAATAGGAAAAATATAATCATTTAAGTATTATCCTTTTGTACTAGGATAAACACGACATTTCAAATGTCGAAAAGTATTGACCGTAGGCATCTGTAGACGTTCATTGTCCTCTGTAGCTAACAGCAGGGTGTAGGAATGGTTAGTCTCGTAAAGGCACACTTAATAAAAGTATTAACCGTAGGCATCCGTAGATGTGCATTTACCTTTGTTGCTAACAGCTGGGTGTAGGAATGGTTAGTCCCTTATAGTATCCTTTTGTACTAGGATAGACAGATATAATCTACACATATAATATGTAATTCTATCTATCATATAGTATCTAAGTAAAAGTATCCAAGTAAGTGTGACAACTTGAAATTTATTCCGTTGCGACATCCCATTTCTGTTAATAAAATACTTTATTTTATTATTATTATTAAGATTTCCGTTAACATTTGGGTTAGAAAAATCAACTAATGATTTATTTTATTTTAGTGTCGAAATGAAATAAATAAAAATACGTGTAATGCCCTCAAATTTATTTGGGATAAATTTTTAGTTTACAACTAAGCCCGGTTACAACAATTTAATCGGGTAAAATTTTAAATTACGTTTAACGTCGGTATGGGGTGGATCCCCACTTGGCCACCAAATCAAGCCCTATATAAGGGTTGAGTGGTCACCAACTTAGACTTTTTACCACTCTAGTCACTCTCTCTCTCTCTCTCTCTCTCTACTCTCTCTTCAAGGCTCGATTCTTCTAAAAATCCGCAAGTTTTAGCTCCCAAACTGTAAGTTCTCTTACCCTAGATTGTTCTAAATCTCATTACATGTCTATTACATGTCTATATAGCTTAAAAATCATCCATGAAGGCCAAGAACAAGGAGTTTATGGCCCAAGAACCCTCTTAGGCCGTAAACCCCTAAAAGGATGCCAAAAATGCCCCAAATCCCTTCCTTAGGCTTAGAGACTAGCTTAGAACTTAACCTTGAAGTGTCTTGGACCTTAAACATCAAGTTTGGAGGCTTGAAAGAGGGTTTACGGCCCAAGAACATTCTTAGGCCGTAAAATCCCTCTAATTATGCAAATTGAGCCTTAAACCCCCTATTTAGCCTTGGACCTTCACTTAGAAACTTTTAGGAGTGAGCTAAGGACCTCAAAATCGAAGTATAAGGGGTGTCCAAGAGTTTACGGCCGTAAACCATGGGGTTCATGACCGTAAACTCCCAAGGAGTGGTCCTAGGACTGCAAACTCCAAGGGAGTGCCCCCTTTTAACCCTAAACACCCCTCAAGCCATGGATTAAACCCTAGAACTCTTCCTTGTGATATAAGAAACCCTTAAGCACTCAAATACACCTCTCCCATGAGTTTACGGCCGTAAACTCATGGGGGAAAGGGTCCCTCAACCGTAAACTCACCTAAGGTGAGTATTTGAGGAGTAAACTCCATAGTGAGGCCTTACACTCCTTCCTTGCAACCTAATGGCCTCCTAACACTTGACCAAAGCGTTTTTCTTCGCATTAGGATGTCTATACTTGTTTAATTAGTGTTTAGTCACTAATTACATGTAAACATATGTCTTCATATGTTTCTAGGGTCCTAGTGTGTGTTCAAGTCTTCACTTGACACCTAGCATCCTACCCGACATTCCATCCACTCCACTCGCTGCAGGTGAGTTCATACCCCCTTAATTAACCTTTCTAATGTTTTCTTTTAAATGTTTTAGGGGGGTGGGGGCAGGAATACAAGTTAAATACAACAAGTTATAGTATCAAATCATATGTGATTTATAACTTGAAATCAAAAAGGATTTTTCTATACTTTTAGCTACTTGTCAACAAAATTGTTTTAAATAATTATCAACACATTTTCTATGTTAAATTGATGTTAAACTATTTTCAAACTGTTTTTAAACTACTTTTCTGTTAAACTATATCTACACCAATATATTTATATAAGTAATACTTGAAGGACTTAGGACCGATAGCTCGCCTTACTTCCTGTTCTTGTTTGATTGGGGTCTTAAGGTATACTGTTATCCGTCCGATTGTCGTTGAATTCTTAGTTATATATCATATAGATTTGTGTTATATATGAAAGTCTTCATCTTATGCATTACCTTTGTAAATCAAAGGCATGCAATTCCACACTCTATTTAACTATAATAAGTATAGTTAAGACTACTGCTCATTTCCTCTATCACTATGATACTCACTATAATTACTACTATTACGAGTAATACATATTAAAGAGAACACTCTATATACTATACTAAAAAGTTCGTTATACTATGATACAAGAGAATACAATAATCCATAATGTGACACACTATCCCTCTATACGACACTCTACTGTGCAAACATCGTGTAACCAGAGCTTCCCGAAGGGAAAGCAACCACTACATGTATAGATCTATACAGGACAGACACTATTACATCCCGACTGCTAACTACAGTCCGAGCCGACTAGGCCTAGGGGTGACGAAACATCACTACACTACGTATGACCGGGAAGGTCATCGGATACTCTACTATCACTAAGATTGGTTACATGAGAAATTACATTCGTACCCAAATTAATACACTAAGAATTAAAGGCTAAACTAACTTCCCAAAGTGAATATATATACATATATTACTAAATTGAAGTTTGTAATACTACTATATACTATGTATTACGAGTAATACATGTTAAAGAGAACACTCTATATACTATACTAAAAAGTTCGTTATACTATGATACAAGAGAATACAATAATCCATAATGTGACACACTATCCCTCTATACGACACTCTAATGTGCAAACATCGTGTAACCAGAGCTTCCCGAAGGGAAAGCAACCACTACATGTATAGATCTATACAGGACAGACACTATTACATCCCGACTGCTAACTACAGTCCGAGCCGACTAGGCCTAAAGGTGACGAAACATCACTACACTACGTATGACCGGGAAGGTCATCGGATACTCTACTATCACTAAGATTGGTTACATGAGAAATTACATTCGTACCCAAATTAATACACTAAGAATTAAAGGCTAAACTAACTTCCCAAAGTGAATATATATACATATATTACTAAATTGAAGTTTGTAATACTACTATATCCAGCCTGCAGTAAAACTGCTAAAATAAGATATTATCTTTTCTCATTTACTTTACATGAATGAAGTCTATAATCTTATTTTCTTGATTAACAGTCTCAATGGGAAAACTTTTACGCACTTAAAGGATCAAACTTACAAATATGCACATCTGGAAAATATAGGATTTTCAAGGGATTTTACTATTTTCAAACATTAATCACAACTTTACATTACATGATTGTAAACACTTTTATACAAGCAACGACAATAAATTCTTATGAACTCACCAGCTTTATACTGATACTCGTTTTCAAAATAACTTGTATTCTCAGGTCAGAATTAGACAGGTACAGATGCAGTTTTGAGAAGACGGAGCGAATACAAGACTCCTCTTTATTTTTTATTATACTTTTGGTGTCTAACAAACTGTTCAGAACACGCTTGTATTTACAATTACTATATTAATACAATGGTTGCTGTCGCTTGTTTTTACTATTATGCAATTGTTATGATACTGTACATGACGTCCTCCACCCCAGAACGTATTCCGCCGTTCTTGGTTTTGGGGTGTGACAGTAAGTGTATCCATGTAAGTGTATCCATGTAAGAGGATTCATGTAAGTGTATCTCTTAATATAGCATTTAGTATAGACTCATGAATGAACTGACTCTGGTGTAATTCCTTGTAATAGGAATAATGTTTTGTATCCCCTAAACTATTCCTATAATAGTTTACTAGAGTGTAATTGATGTCTAAGAAGGTTTATACACCCTTGCTACCCAAGAGTGTTGGAAATGAAGGAAGAATGAAAGAGGTTTTGTAAAACATTTAAGAGTTTTGAACAATAAATAACCATGACTTGATGTCTTTTATAAAACCATTTCAAAGTAAGTCATTTGATAACACAGTATAAAAACAACTTAAAACCATTGTGATTAACACATTTTGAAGTATGTGAAATCAGTTGATGGAAAACACAGTTATAAATCACATGTGATTGATTCTATAACTTCCTGTTTCTTACTTGTATTCTCCCCCATTAAAGCATTTAAAAACAGTTAAAAGATTGATTAAGGTGTATGAACTCACCTGTAGATGGTGGTTTGGATGAACTGAAGGATGTAGGATTGCTAGGTGTCAAGTGAAGACTTGTACACACTCAATGATCCTAGTTAACATATAATCACACATATATGTATCCAATTAGACATTTAACAACTAAATTACCAATTTTAAGACATCCTAAGACATGTAAAACACTTGATTTAAGTGCTATAAGTCATAAGGATTGCATCTAAAGGTGGTAGGACCTTGCTACTGTGTTTGGGGTTCAAGGGTAAACTCCTTTGGAGTTTATGGTTTTGTGACCATAACCCCATGGGTTTACAGTCGTAAAGACATGATTTTATAGTCTTAAACTCATGTTCTTTTGACCATTTGTTGTTTTGAAGCTCTACAAGCCATTAGAAGTATTCCCTCTTCATGTTTAAGCCTATGGAAGGGATTAGGGCACCATTTCACTCCTAAATGGAGTTTACGGTCCTAAGACCATTTCCCGTTGGGTTTACGGTTGTAAACCCCTATGGATTATGGTATTTTTGATGTTTTCAAGTCCTAAACATATCAATGAAGGGATCCATGATAGTTACCAAGGCATAGGAAAGGACTAGGGACATCTTGGCACCATTTGTAGGGTTTACGGTCCAAGAACATCTTGGGCCGTAAACACCTTGATCTTGGTGTTTCTTTGTGTTTTCTTGATATATGGAAGTGTAACAAGGCTTACAATACACTAGGGTAGGAGTACTTACTAGTTAGAAGCTTGAAAAGTTACCAAAAGGCCAAGAACACTAGTGTGTGTTCTTGGTGAAACTTGAAGATCTAACCTTTTGGAATGATTTCACGGATAGAAGGGTGTTAGATCACGAGTTTAAGGCATGTATCAACTTAAAAGGGCTAGAAACACTTACTAGTTGAAGATCTTGAAGAAGTTTTTGGATGATACTTGAGAGAGTTTGAGCTTTGTTCTTGAAAATGTGGAAAAATGGTAAAAATGACTAAGTGTCACTTTTATACCTCTTTCCTTAGGGTTTACGACTGTAAACTCCTTGTTTAGGCCGTAACCTCTAAACTTTTGATGTGGCGGGACTTTATTATTGCACAATAAACCCTAGGTCATCCTCTCTCCTGATATCTCCTAAAGTGTTAATCCTAAATTACTCAAACTTATTCCAAAAAGCTTGAAAGTTTTCACAACTGATTTGACTTCTATTGAATTGACATGTTGTACATAATAGAAATTCCGGGTTGCCACGGAGATAGGTTGTGGCGGTGGTAGATCATCACCGGTTGATAGTGATGCCCCGATGGCTGGGTGCTGTCAGATGTGCCCTTCAACCTCGGCAGTAATGGTGTTGGGATCGAATAAGTGGTGGTTTTAAAAAGCCGACGATGGATGTAGAAAACCTAGGTAGCTGAAGTCAATGGTTACCATAATTATAGGATATTATTTATGGAAACTAATTATCAAATTACCTATTTACCCTTATTTATTTATTTAATTATTTTATTTTATTTTAAATTTTGATTGGCCCACATTTATGCAAACAATAACACAATAATTACTTTGAATACCTGAACCTAGCTCTCTCTCTCTCTCTCTCTCTCTCTCTATATATATATATATATATATATATATATATATATATATATATATATATATATATATATATATATATATATATATAGGGATAGGTTATAATGTAGATGGACAATTATTGTGCGGACGTGTGGACAGTGCGATTCTATGAGAATTACTAGGAGAATAAGTTGTTTAGTAATGCGAATACGTTAACCTTACAAAAATATCATCATTTTCATGCATTCTTATTAATTCTTATTCATTTTTGTTCTCACAAATCGTTTTTCTTTCATTTTCATTCTGACAGAACAAGACTCAATAAACATTCTGACAACATTTTGACAAAATGAGAATAATAATAAAAAGTCTATAATAACCTTATAGACAATTTAATTAGTGAGAATGTGTGATAATGACAATATTTATGTAAAATTGAACGTATTCATATTATCAAACAACATATTTTCTTTGTCATTCTCACAGAATAGCATTGTCCACACGTCCGCACAATAGATGGTCATCCACATTTAAACCTAGCTCTATATATATAAATTACAAATCAGTCTACTTCAAGATAAATCTTTATCTTTTTTTTAATAATATGAGTGAACACCATTAGGTATTTGTCCAAATTTTACAAAACAGTGTCCTGAAAATACAACTGATGTTTCAGTTGATCAGAATGAATTTTCAACAAATCATGGAACCAATTATAATCATCATTTCCAATAGAAGTCAAAAAGATGAAGGATTAACAATACAAGAGTATTTTTTTACACACCACCCTATCACGCACCGATCTATTTTTTTAAATAGTTAAATCTTGAAAATTATGTACAAAATCATTACTTTCTACTATACACAAACTATAAATAAGCATATACTTTTTTTTGTAAACCCGTTTGCTACCTCTTTTCTTCTTTTTTTTTCTTTGCAATTTTCTATTTTTTTCTTCTCTTAAGATATGTGTCTTATTTTTATTGTTTGTTATATCTCTTTTTATATTTTGAGATTTTAATTAGCAAAAAATAAACGATCAACTTATTTAATATCATTTAATTAATTATCTAAAATAATAATTATTTATTAATATTATGATTTATTATTTTCTTTATCTTTATTTTACAATTTTTTTTAAAAAAAAATTCTTGTCGTTTTATTCGAATATGTAGATTTAATGTTATTATTTATTTTTTTTTTTGACATTTTGTTTGTTTTTTTTTTACTTTTTGACGTTATGTTCATTTGTATTATTTAATCTTAACTTTTTGATGTTTTGTCCATTTATTTGAAATCTGCACTTAACAAAATTGAATCATTCAAAACTGTATTTTTTTTTACAACTCGTGAATTATTTTTATAAAGTTTTTTGTGAAAAAAGCGAAGGCATAATCGTAAACAACTTTCAGTTTTCATGTTTTGGGAAAACTCTGATTTGAAATAATGCTTTAAAACAATGAATCTTTTTGTAAACAATATTGATTCATGGTTGGTTTTAAAAAATTTAAATTTATTGTGATTTTTGAAGTGTTACATTATCTCTCTTTTCTAAAATCATTTTTATCTATTTCTGGTTATGATGACAACCCAAAAATGATTTTGCTTCTATTTTCAAGTTTATACCAATTTAGTTATGAGCTTAGACACCATAATTCAATAATATGTTAGCATGTCGAGCGTACTGTTTAGCCGGATGGGCAAGTATTTGGTAGTAAGGAAGTAACTTAGAGGATTCTGGGTGATCTTTGAGGAAGGTACGGATATGTGTGGAATGTAATATTGGGTTCGTAATACTGAAAGCTTAAGATCCATACTCGAGACCAGGGAAGTCGCGATGACACTAAGAAGCTTGTAGAATGTGGAATTTTCGAGTGTTTTCTGATAGTTTTCATGGTTTATTTTTAGTATGGTGACCACTCAGGAGATTCTAAGAGTCAAAGGGGTTGCACTTGTGGCAAGTGTGGCAAGTTTCATGAGGGTTCTTGTCGATCTACTTCTAGATGCCAAAAATGTGGCAAGGATGGGCATTATGCCAAGGACTGTCGCTAGCATGTCCCCACATCGACCATCAGGATCTCTTATCATTATGAGCAGGTTGGCCATATTAAGTCCAACTGTCCTTTGCTCACGACAGGACCGGTGCAGGCTCTAGCACTAGCTACTTTGAGGATCACCGATGGGCGACAGGGTAGTGCGGAGCCCCTGAGGGCTCGAGACCGCATTTTTCAGCTCACGGCAGAGGAGGCCAGGGTGGCGCCAGACGTTGTTATTGGTATGTTTCCATTTATTATTCTGTCGATTATATTATGATATGCTTGTGTTCATGTTTCTGATAGGTACATTCTTAGTGAATTCTTTGCCTGCTCTTGTGTTATTTAAATCGGTAGAGGAGGCCAGAGTGGCGCCAGACGTCGTTACCTGAGGCCAAGCTTGCCCCGCTTCCTAAAGCGGATAACACCCTTCTAGGGTGATACCTTCAGAAGCACCAAATCTCTCACCTTAAACTCTAGCTCAGAGCGTAGCCGATCCATATAACTTTTCTGACAGATTTGGGCCATCAGCAATCCCTGTCTAGCTTGCTGGATAAGCTCGGCCGTCTTGAACACTATCTTCCGTGCTCCCCATGACTCTCTGGCCGATCTCACCCCAATAAATAAGAGTCTGACACCTCCTCCCATACAGAAGCTCAAAGGGAGGCATGCCAATGTTGGCATGATGGTTGTTGTTATAAGAAAACCCAACCAACTGGAGATAGAAGTCCTAGCTCCCACCAATGTTAATGATGCAGCAACATATCCTCGAGTGTTTGAATAGTCCGCTCGCTCTGCCTGTCGATATGCGGATGATATGCAATACTGAAATGTAACCGGGTACCTAACTCCTCATGAAACCTTTTCCAAAACTTGGAAGTGAAATGAACATATCGGTTTGATACAATGGAAGCCAACACCCCATGCCGAGCCACCACCTCTCGGACATAAATCTCAACAAACTTCTCTGCAGAAGAGCCCTCGCTTATGGCTAGGAAGTGAGCACACTTCATCAGACGATCCATTATCACCCACATAGCATCAAAACCTCTCGCAGTCTTTGGTAATTTTGTAATAAAATCCATTGCGATCTGCTCCCACTTCCACAGTGAAACCTCTAAGGGCTGCAACTTGTCATGAGAGCGATGGTGCTCAGTCTTGACCTTTCGGAAGGTCAAACGTCGCTCTACAAACTAGGCCACATCCCTCTTTATACACGACCACCAGTAATTATGCTTCAGGTTAAGATACATCTTGATAGCCCCTTGATGAATGAAAAATCTCGAGTTGTGGGCCGCCTCCATCAATACCCGTCGATCCCCACCAACATAACACACCCACACCCGCCCGTGAAGAGTCAAAAGCCCCCTGATGTCGATATAAAATGTTGAAATCTGACCAATCACCCGCTCACTTTTCTGATTTTCTTCCTTTATGGCATCCGATCGTGCTTCTTTGATCGTTTCCAACACTTAGGCCATCACACTCATCCTCATACACACATCCTGAATCGGGGTACTGACCGTCCTCCGGCTCAAGGTGTCGGCCACCATATTGGCCTTGCCTGGGTGATACAGAATCTCACAGTCATAATCTTTCACTACATCTAACCACCTCTGCTACCTCATATTCAGGTTAGGCTGATCCATAAGATATCTCAGGCTCTTATGGTCCGTGTAAATGGTACACCCTACACCACAAAGATAGTGACGCCAAATCTTGAGAGCGAAAACCACTGCCCCCAATTCCAAATCATGAGTGGGATACTTCGCTTCATGAGGCTTCAGCTGCCCCGAAGCGTATGCAATCACATGCCCCCTTTGCATCAACACAACACCCAACCCTACAATGGATGCATCGTAGTAGACCAAAAAATCCTCAAGTCCCTTATGGAGGACAAGTACAGGTGCCACACAAAGTCTCTAACGACGAGTCTCGAATGATGCCTGTTGCTCAGGCCCCCAACGGAACACAACATCCTTCCTCGTCAACTAAGTGAGAGGACCAATAATCTTGGAGAAGTCTCGAATGAATCTCTGATAATATCCCTCCAAACTGAGGAAGCTCTGAATCTCGTATGGAGACTTCGACGCTTCCTACCGCATCATCAAATCTATCTTGGCTGGATCGACCAAGATACTATTCTGGTTGACAAGGTGTCCCAAAAACTGAACCTCGTGCAACCAGAAGTCACACTTGGAGAACTTGGCATAGAGCCTCTCTATCCTCAAAACTCCGAGAATCTCTCGCAAATGCTCCTCATGCTGCTTTTTGGTCTTCGAATAGACCAAGATGTCATCCTTCTTCTTGACAAAAAGGATCGGTGCTCCCCATGGAGAATTGCTCTGGATTATAAACTCCTTTCCTAACAACTCCTGAAACTGAGAGGATAAATCTTGTATCTCAGGAGGTGCAAGACGATACGGTACCTTGCCAATCAGCACTGCACCCGGGATCAGATCGATCCGGAACTCCACTTGCCTCTTAGGAGGCACACCAAGCAATTCCTCAGGGAACTCTTGCACAACAGGAACATCAGAAATGGAAACAGATATCTTCTTATCAACCCGGGTATGCACTACATATGCCAAATAACCCATACACCCATGATGTAAACTCTGCCTCGCCCTGACGGCTGAACAAAAAGTTAATCCTGACCTAGTTCCTTTGTCGAAAATGGTCAGCACTCCCCCATTAGGATCTCGAACCGTCACCATCTTCCGTTCACAGTCAATTAGAGCCACCAAACCGGCTCAACCAATCCATACTCACGATCACAAAGATATCTCCCATCGCAATAGGGATAAGATCTATCGGATACCTAACACCAAAAAAAGCTAGTCGTCTTTTCTTTCCTACTTATTGCACTCTTATTTTCTGACACCGATGAAGTTCATGCCGACATGATCAGTCCATTCAACTTTCCGGTACCCACACTCCCTTTTCCCGTTCCCTAGCTAGCCCCACTATGACACCACCATAACCGCCAACACCATCACCACAAAAACCTCCACCACCACCTCAATCTCCACCTCCTTCGGGCTCCGGCCACCACTAAACTCTCTCCACCTCCTCAGCCGATCGCTAGCCCTTATTAGATGAAAATTCACACTACAATAGCTTTTATCTTTATGGGTTATGGATCCTGCATGTTGGAAGGCTTGTTCGATCGTTTTTATAGATTTGTGACGCATTAATTATTATATCACCTTATAAATTGATTAAGAATAATGTATGGTTTGATGGTGCCGACTGCCGATAATAATATAATAGCCTTTGATTTTCAATTATTATATATATGAGTTAATTTTTATTGAATATGTATAATGTCGTAATCTCGAGTATAGTTTTTTAAACCTTAAAGAGGCACTATATAAACTAATCAGTTTGACCTTTGACATATATTTAAGGGTAAAAGTCAAGTTTGACCTTTGACATATATTTAAGGGTAAAAGTCAAAATGGCCATTGATTATGCATTCTAATACAATAACTAAATAGTCTGACCTTGGATAGTTATACATTCTAATGCATTAACTACCTTAGATCATTTTTAATCGGGCCTCATTTTACTATTAATTACTATTTGAAATAACCTTGTGTTATTATTATTGAAAAACATAGTTTATTTTGCTTTTTATACCATCCACTTGTTATTTGTTATTTATTAAATGTGTTTTCTATATTTAACTCATTTATTTAATAAATACTATATTTCACTCGTCTAATTGGATTTACGTTTCAAATCTTATTTTTCAATAAAAAAGAAAAAAAATAGTTTCAATTGCGCCAAAATGGCGACCTCAAGTTTCGTCTTCTTTTGAACTAGTTGAAGATTGGATTTGTTGGGGGGTTGATTTTCGTCTTTTGAACTGGCTGGAGATTTATTTGTCAGACAATTGATTTATGGTTTATTACAGTGAAAAAGAAAGGTTTTGATGTGGTTGTTCTTACAACTATATATCGTCAATTTGATCTTTTGGAAATGCCCTTTTCTTCAAGAACCAAAGAAAGAAGTAGTTTTCAACCCTATTCCCACTAGAATTATCTGATTTTCACACATTATATAAGGGTCAAATTAGTTTGGACTCATGGACAAATTGTCAAACTACAAGTCACCAATTTCTAGGGATTTAACATTGGTTCAATTTTATTTTTTTAACTAATGGCAAGTCTGCAGGTCAAGTCAAATCATTTTTATGAATAATAAGAGTAGCAAACCTCTTTAAAAAAAAAAGAGTAACAAATACTCTATGTAATTGTATATACATATGTTTCCATGTGCACAAAGGCACATGGCTTATTGTATGTACTCATATTTGTATATATTTGACTATTCTAAAGCACAAGTGATATTATACAAACACATATCCGATCGTTCTAAGATGGCCTCTTAAAGATACATATATCTTTTCTACTAAATTACTAGGGAAGTGTAAATTGGAAAATAAATAAAACAATAGGAAAAAACGAAGCCATAAGCTTGGTTAGGACTTGTTATAGGCCTACCCTTTAAAGGAACAAGATCCATCAAAGATAGTGTGGATTCATTAACATGAAATCTGGTCCAAATTATAGGGAAAAAACTTATTAAGACCAAAATTTGACTAGGTTCAAAGTTTGGGTGTATGTAACTAGAATGTTCGTAGTCAAGAGTGAAGACTCACCTTTAAGGGATCAAGACACCCAAACTTAACATCTCGTCTCCAACAAAAAATTGGGCCTAATGGGATTAATTATTTCCACACAAACATCAAAATAGAAATTAAATCATCCTAAGAAGATAATATTTTGTAATGAACCTAATTTCATAGAGATGAAAGAAAAATAGACAACAAGTTGTGTTGTTAATTTTTTATAGGTCGTAAAAATAATTCTTTTAAAAACTACATTCATAGATCTTGAGTCTGAGATTAATATGCATCACCTGTTGAATTCTATTAAGGATCTACATAGATAACCAAAATCATCAAATGCAAATTATATAAATACATGTTGAATTTTCATATACATTTTATATTTTTTTGCCATTTTGCATTTAGTCAATTTTAAAGTTGTCTATCCAACATTGAAACACAACTCCTCAAATGTGTGAAAAGGAAACATGTAAGATCCATACATAATTCTCGTATCCATTCAAAATCCAAAATGTATGTTGATGGTTATTGTCTTCTAATGGTTATGTGACAAAATATAATATGTCAATATGAAAAAAATATATATATTTGATTTTCCTCACAATTTCATAAACTTATTAAATAATAATGAAATATGTAAAGCACCAATCAACCTTGTCCATATCCTGTAAATAAATCTTTGTTGGCAAATGAATAAAACTGAAATTAAATGATTGAATCATAAAGAAATCGCAGTTACCTTTTAGACAGATGTAGTTTCCTAAAACTGGAATTTTGAAAACAAATATCTAAACACCCAATTACAATATTTTAACAGTGGACCCGATTGCAGCATATTAGACCCTTCTTCCCCCAATAATGCAATTATATTCCTCCTTTTCTTTTCATCTCAATTCTTCAAAATCTCTGTAATTTGAGTTTGTCACCTCCGATCTTGTTTTCAGTCAGTGAGTTGTTAACGATGGCTTTTCAAATTGCGAAACGCCTCCTTCGCAGCCGCGCAACAAATGAAGTCTTCACGATGTCGAGAAGCCCTAGCTTAGGACTTTTCTCATCGATCGATCGGAACTATTCTTCCAGCTCCAATCTGATCCGCGCCACTCTCTTCCCCGGCGACGGTATCGGTCCCGAGATCGCCGAATCCGTGAAACAGGTCCAAACTCCAAACAGTTCTATTTCATGCTCAGATTATTGCTTATATATGTAGAACTGTTGTGATGTTTTGACTTTTTTCTGTTTAGGATTCCATCGTGTCATTTGTCTTTCTCTATAGTTATATTATTATGCTTAGGGTTTAAGCATTTCAATGTTTTACACTTTTACGTTGTTTTCTTTGTGGATTCCACAAAAGTTAATAACTGTTTTAGATCCCTTTTGTACCAATTGATATAGTTCTAGCTAACAATGGAACTTTACGCCAATATCTAGTTTGCTTCAAACTACAAAAAGGAAAACCATATTTTGTATGTTTACACCAGGTGAGACTTATGAACCTGTTAAATTCATGGGGTGAAATGGCTACAAATTCGATTCAACAACAAAGAATGTTAACTCTATAGTGATGTTAAGTTTTTCCTTTCAACAATTTGCAGGTATTCACAGCTGCAGATGTCCCAATCGAATGGGAAGAGCATTTCGTGGGGACAGAAGTTGATCCAAGAACTCAAAGTTTTGTTACATGGGAAAGTCTAGAATCAGTAAGACAAAACAAAGTGGGGTTAAAAGGACCAATGGCTACACCAATTGGTAAAGGTCATCGTTCATTAAACCTCACCCTAAGAAAAGAACTCAACTTATATGCCAATGTTAGACCATGCTACAGTCTACCTGGTTACAAGACTCGTTATGATGATGTAAATCTTGTCACTATTCGTGAAAACACAGAAGGAGAATACAGTGGTCTTGAACATCAAGTAAGCATATATGATTTGATTCATTTCATCATCATAATAAAATGAGTTCAAAAGTAGATTATTCCCATTTATTTACAAAACCTTTTGATTTTAATAGGTGGTGAGAGGAGTTGTTGAAAGTCTTAAAATCATCACACGTCAAGCAAGTTTAAGGGTGGCTGAATATGCTTTTTATTATGCTAAAGCCCATGGAAGGGAGAGAGTATCTGCTGTACACAAAGCTAACATCATGCAGATGTCTGATGGTCTGTTCTTGAAGGTATTACTATTTTCCAATAAATTATATATAAAAAAAAACTTAATTATTTTTACTGATTTTTTTTTTTTTGTCTCACTTGTAGTGTTGTCGTGAAGTTGCTGAGAAATACCCTGAGATTAAATACGAGGAAGTTGTCATTGACAATTGTTGTATGATGGTATGAATATAACCTCTTATCTCTTTATTTAAAAATATATATTTCATTGCTCAAATATGACATTAACATTATAAATGATGACAGCTAGTGAAGAATCCAACACTGTTTGATGTTTTAGTGATGCCAAATCTTTATGGTGACATCATAAGTGATCTTTGTGCTGGGCTAATTGGAGGATTAGGGTTAACACCAAGTTTGAACATTGGAGAGGGTGGTATTGCTCTTGCTGAGGCTGTTCATGGTTCAGCTCCTGATATTGCTGGAAAGGTTGGTATTGGTTGACTTTGTGTTTGACTTTGACTTAATAATATTATTATTGACTTATGGTTATATAATTTATTATAGAATTTGGCAAACCCAACTGCATTGTTACTGAGTGCTGTGTCGATGCTTCACCATTTGGATCTGAATGAAAAAGCTGATCAGATTCAGGAGGCTGTCTTGAAAACAATTGCAGAAGGGAAGTACAGGACTGGTGATCTTGGGGGATCATCAACAACCACTGACTTCACTAAAGCTATCATTGATCATCTTTGATTTTTTTTTTCTTACAATAACACCAATTTTGCATTTATATATGTAAACATTTGGAGTTGTAACTTGTAAGGAGGGAATGAATTAGACCCACCCAGAACAAGATTTTTTTTTTTTTTTTTTTTGTGAAGATTTTATTTGAGCGATAAAGATACAAACATACTGCTCAAAACTCAAAAGAGAAAGCTGTACTAGCTGGCATGATTTTATTCCTTGGTATTATTACTTGTAACTTATCAATAAGTCTCATCATCACTTTCACTTTCACTTGATGGATGGATCGATCATGTTTGCTTTTTTATTTCATTTCTTTCTTTACTTTAAAAACAAGGTCATATTAGAATTGGATTTTTTTGGATCTTCATTTAGTAATTCCCCAATTTAACCACGCTAATTCTTTTTAACACAAGTATCATAAATAGTTACCAAAGAGCAAAATGAAGTCCAACTTGCATAAATTGTCAACCCATGACTAAAAGATTCAAAATCATTGGATTGAAAGCCATAAAAACAGTGTAAGTCTGTCTGTATATATTGCAAGATCAACTAGCAATGGCATGCATCTCTCACAACCTTAAATCGTTCATATCTTTCAGAACCTAAATAACAACTTTATCCATCCATCCAATTCCAATCTGTCTTTCTTCATTTCCATTCTTTTCTCAACTTCCTTCCACCATCATGCATCATTGTTGCAAGCTGATCAACACACAGTAAATTAGTGTCTGTTTTTCACACTCTCTAAACCAAATTGTGTATAAACAACTACATTCATTCATGCATATATTTAATGCGTATAATGGTATACTTGAATTTGAAAACTACAATATCAATGTGAGCCATGTCATAAAATTCAACACAATATCAAACTAGTAAACTCATTTCAAAAGTTTATATTTCATTATTGGTTCAAAAAATATAACTCTAATGGACCTAAATGTTCCCTACTCAAAAAAAAAAAAAAAAAAAAGACAAGTCCAACTCATTCCATCTTTGCTTCTCTCCATCTTCATCTCGTCTTGTCAACGCCTACAAATGAAGCATGTACACCACTTTATTAAGGAAAATGAACTTGTATTTATCAAGACACAGAGATTTTGTGATGGGTGTAAAAATAGGGTATGGAAAAGGTATTGGGAAGTTTTGGTAAGAAAAATGAATATAAGAATGTTGCTTCTAGGGTTCAATAAGGTCTATCCATTTCCATAAACTTACCTAAAACTCATGAGGTAACAACATTGAGGGACCTATGAAGCTTCGTTAGATACCTAATCAATAAGAAAAAAAAAATATATCCAAATGATTAGGAGAAGACTTTAGAGGAGGAGCTTTTGGATCGATGAACCCTAAAACTACCCATCCAATCTTGGAAAAGGAAGTCGAAAATAGCATGAAATTTGCAAAACCCACAACAACATATCCCATCACTCAGCACCTCATACAGAAACACATACTAACAACAATCTGACTTTAACAGGATATGAATGAATTTGTAGGCTAAACAATGTAAATAAGCACATAAATAGGAACTGAATTATCACCTTCGGGGAGCCAACCATAGCCGTTTTGAGAAAGGGTAAGCATAGATGTCATCAAGGCCGAAGCAGTAGCAGTGTGGAAAGGTTGCATTGACTCCAAACAAGCACTCATTTCTACTGGACAACTGCAATACATCGCCAATAACAGTTCCAATCATTACATACATGAACGGATGAAGTAATTATGTATGTATGCACAAAGTTTTTTCCATTCCGGATACACTTGGATCTAGTACTTTGTATACACAAAGTGAATATCGATTTAACTGAAAAGCGAACAGAAATTCAATTCATTTGGCAAGTTTGTTTTTACCAAAAGTTTCAAAACTCAAATCAATTTGGACTTGAAAAGTAGCATATCCATGGGAGCGGAGGAGCGTATATGAGAGGAAATGCGTATAACAAATTACCGGAAAATGCGTTGAGATAGAGAATTCCGACTAGGGATGCGAAACGCAGAGGGCGCAGCTTTGGGTTGCGATGCTGCCCTCGCCGCCACGTTACGGAGAGAAGTTGATCGGAAAGCAGATCGAGCTGCGGCCGCTGCAGTCGCCATTTCTGTGCGTATGTGAGGGTTTTACGGTTTTTGCCTAATTTATGTGCCTTCCAACTTCCAAGGGTTTAAAACCAAAATATGTATTCAACAAATAGCAATGTACTTATTTTTTTTATTATAACATTATCCTTTTATTTTATATGAATACAACATTATATTTTTAAATTATTCCTTGTTTAAGACATTCTATATGTATTAGTTGTACAAATGAAGTATTTTGGGATTATATTATGTGTCGAGAATTTGTGTATACCAGAAGAGACGAGCAAATCTGGAGTTCAACAATCGTCTGAACTTGATAAAAATTGTATTTCTTCATGTTAATCGGATATATACTAGCGAAAACATCCAAAACGGGAAAGTATCATGATGTTAATTTAGAAGCATGTACTAACAACAATTTTTCATTCCTGACACATTTTGTCTTAAATCATCTTTAATGTGAGTTTTTTTTAGCTTATTATTATTTACTTTTTTTAATTAAGTGGTCGATATCATTGGATAACATAGCTTATTTGGTTTTTTTATTGACTGTTCTAAATATATTGAATGGTCAATATATTTTTCCACTTACTACATCTAAGTCGTTATCCGTTAGTAGTATTTCATTTTATCCCTTAAATATATTTTAGTTTTAAATATTTGTTATTTGTTTACTAAATAATTCATTATATTATTTATAATATAAATTTATTTACAAAATATAAAATTTATATCTATAATGTTTTTAAAGCATTTTTTATTTTTTATAACTATAACATAATATTTTTTTCTTCATATTTTATGTATATAAAATAAACACCCGACATAATTGTATTTATATGTTTTTATGTTTGTGACATTTTGGATATAATGCGTGTTTAAAAAACGTCTATTTAATTGAGGGTGGTTATAGAATATTTTAGATAGATAAGGATATATTAGTTAATTTAAGAAAAAAAAAATTATTAAAAGGGGTCGTCCATTGGAAATGTTATTTTATTATAGCTTAAAAGTTATAGGAATGATGAGTTAGCAATTTTTTTGAGTCTTAGAGTTAACCATTAAAGATGCTCTTAGATCAAACTAGCCTTATACAAATGTACATTCTCTTACATTGTTATTTTTTCCGTTTAGCCTTATATTCTTTTAGCCATAAGACTACTTTGTAATTATCCACAAACGTGGGTGTAAAGACATACTTAGGTTGCTATTATGAGTAAAAGATAATGTACATTGGGCATATGAGTAGTGAGAGAAGTATATTATTAGTTCTCAACCAACTTAAAACCCTAATCCATTTTTTTTGGTTATTTGTGTATTTAATGATTAAGTTTGAGATTCAAGTACGCAAACAAAATTTCTTTTTCTTTTTAAATTTGAACCTTTATAGGTAACTACTTGAACAATATATATAAATATAACATTCAATCTAAGACCTACAAAACCATTTTTGAGACGATATCAATCACTTGGTGATTTTTTTCACCATGCTAGATCAACAAATACTGATGTTCACATGATATGTTTCTATCCTAAATTTCTTTACACATACTACGTGTCTATACGCTTCCAACTACTTCATATGAACACAAACCTTACCTCCAAAAATGTCACCATGAACCCCTTTTAAACTAGAACTTCAACACTTACAAGATCAAGATCTCCCCTAATTTGAATCCAAAAATGGCAAACTTGGAAAACCCATATCATAAAAAGTGTCAAATTCCACAAGCAACTCAGGCCATAAGTTTGAAGATTGAAACACAGGAAGCTTTTCAGTGTTTACTTGATAATCCACATTGTTCAATTCTGTTTGTGTTTGGGGAGTTGACAAAGTGGGCAATGATGGAAACAATGAAGAACTTGACCTTAAATGAGGGGCTGGAGCACGTAAAGTTGGAATGCTGGTTGTACTTGTACATCGGTTCACTGATTGTATAAGAGTTGATGCAGGGATTTCAAGAACTCTCATCACACCAATTTCTGCAATAAAAAAAAGAAAGACCTTGAAAGATGAGATGAATAAAAATGGCAGAAAGATTTCAACTTGCATACCTTTATCACTTTTCTCTTCATCAAAAGTATCATCACATGTACGTGTCAAAGTGTCAGCCAATACTTTATTCGCATACACAAGATCATAATATTGTTCAAGAACATTCATCTTCTTCGTTAAACACATCTCACATTCATCAATTAATCCATCGTACTTCTTCCGTACCTCTAAAATCTCCTTTTCACATTCAGAAATTAGCATCGATTTCTACAAAATCAACAAGATAATCGTTATCATTAAATAATACAGAAAGCAATATATAATATATAATCATATATTACCTTTTCTTCATGTAATTTCTTGATTTTTTCTCGCTCTTTCTTGATGTTTTCTAATTCCGTTTCTAAAGGGGCATCGTTACAAGATTGATCGGAAACCGATGGTACTACAGGCGGATTTTGTGGTTGTTGAGGTTGAGGTTGATTGTTTGTACATTCTGCAGCAGAACTTGTACTTTGCTCGACTTGAGTACACACTCTTCTTTTACTTCTCACCCTTGTTCTCACAGAAGGGGGAGTAATTGTTGTATTGATCTGAAAATTTTCCAAATCACTTTCGTTTTCAGGTTCATGTCGAAATGACTTTTGTACCCTTCGAGATAACCTGCTACATGAATTCTCCCATGGAGTTTCTTTTAACAAATTCGTCCAAAACAAAAGTGCTCCATTTTCAATCAAGTATGAACAACTTTCGTTCGTGTGTGCTTCACTTTCACCCAACAACAACATATTTTTAGAATAAACTCCTTTGTGAATCTGTGCTTTTGATATCATCGAGCCTTTTAAACATTCAATATCCCCATTCTTGTTCAATAGAGATGACAACTCATCAACCAAATCATCCATGAAACAAGTGTTTTCTGATTTTGACTTTGACTTTGGATCTTCAGAGAGCTTTTTTAACAAATAAGCTGCACCCCATGCTAACAACCGGTGGCAATTATTGTAATTAATACCAGCCGAATTGTGGTCATAAATCGAACCTTTCTTAGAAAGAATCAGCGCTTTTTCTTCAATGGTGAATGACGAATATAACCTCAAAACTCGTAACCGGTTTGAATCGAGGGTGAGCTTTCGAAGGGCTTTTATGTCATTTGACGGGTTCCAATCACTGTTGAAAAGTATCACCACATCTATAGATGAAAGCCTAATGGTGGAATGACACGTGCGATAATCTAGTAAGCAAACAAATTTTCCATTTTCTAAATTGTTGAACAATTTCAAATCTTGTTTTCTCTTTTCACGTTCGTGGTTGTAAAGAATCTTTCCATGGATACGTATGTAAGAATCTTGACCAAATCTTTTATCAACAAGATCATCCAAAATGTCTCCAATCGATATAGTTTTAGAACCAACCACTGACTGTAATATGTTACCAAAAAAAGTGTTATTTACTTATTTTTAACATTATAATCCTTATTTAAAGTTTTAAGTATACAAAAATTACAAAGTTAGGCTACCTGAAATAGAACAATTACTCTCAAACCACATTCTTTAATCTTTAACAAAAGCTTGTCAAGAAGCTGTAGTTTCCCGCTCACACTGATTTCAGCATCCAATTGGTCAACGAGAAGATTTTTTTTCAACGATTCACGTAAAGTGGGGTCCACAAGATACGGGTGATCACAGCACTGCAACAAAAATAAAAAATTAAAATAAAATAAAAAATTAAATTAAAATCATTTTTACCAAATAACACAATAGAAATTCAAACCTTTTGGGTTTGTGTGAGAATGCCATTGAGCGAAGAATTGTCCCTTAAAGATGATGAAAGTGACTCAAAGTTGGAATTTAACAAGGAACAATATTGTTCCATTTGCGTATGAGAAAGATGAACTGGGACCCAATATTCTTCGATTTCAGATGAATTAAACTTGCGCTCATTTGAAGCATCAGATGCAGATGCAGCAACATGATTATGATCACCTACTTGAGATACCTTCTTCGTCTTCTTCACTTTCCGCCTGCTATTTTGGAGCTTTTTTTTGAATGTGCTTGAGTTTGATTTCGTCATTTTAGTACCTCCATTGATGGGTTTCTTGCTATTTGTCTTTTCCCCCTTTTCAAGCATGTAAGGCATCTCAAGCTTTTTCCTCTTTGAATTTTTCCTCGTATCCACCATCGCCATAAGCCTCTTTCTTTTCTCTGACATTGAAAGATTCGAAAAAGATTTGTCTTCGTTCATTTGAGTAATTTTCCAGGGAACCCTCTTCGATTTGCTCTGTTGGGTCTTCTTCAACCTACAAAACTACAGATGAAGATACATACATATATACAACTCATATATATATAACAAGATACATGAATGTGAAAACATGCATAATAGTTTCCACAAAAAGGGGTAAACCAAGAAACATCAAAAACCCTAAACACATATGAAATAAAGTGTTAAAATTAGGGTTTTTGGTGTATACATAGAGAAGATATGTACACAGGTATGTGTACATAATCCTTAAATTAACACATACGTGCAAAAAATACACACGTATGTGTAAAGTTACAGTGATTAAGAAAAGTATATGCTCCTTTTAAGCCCTAATATGCAAAATGACAGGGTGATCAAAAAACACAAAACTCTTGAAAACAGAGCATATGCAAAATGAAAAATGAAAAAAGATCAGAGAAGACGAAATGCATGTATCAGTGTGTTATTTGCTTTCTTGCTAAAAAGATGAAGCATTAAGTTCAGATTAGTTCCCATTTTCAAGTCCATTTTAAAGGCAGCTTCCTTACTCACCTGAAAAATCGAAATGCTGGAGGTGTTTTTAGGATTTTTTTTAACCTTTTAGAACAAAATATTTCATTGATTCATTTGATTAAGGAGATGAAAGGGTCATTTTCAGCTTTACGGACAATGGAGAGAGCCTGTCACTGTCGAAGAAATTCGTTGTGGCCTCGAGGGTTCTCCATTTTCACGTACATTTGCCAGTCTTTGTCGCTGTCAGGTGTAAAGTTTTTATTTTTGGGTTGCAACAACATTTTGTTTTTTTTTTTCAAGAATGCAAATATGAAATATGCAATATTATGTCTAGGATGAGCATTGAAATCCGCTTTTGGAATCGGAACCGTCTCGGAATTGCTGGTTCTGAAACTGGAATTGCCTTAAGCGGTTCCGGTTTTCATTTTTTCGGAACAGCTACCCGCTGAGTACCCGACAAAACTGGAGTGTGTGTGTGTGTATATATATATATATATACACACACACACACACACACATTAGTATTTCATATAAATATGTTTGTGTTACTTAGACTGATTTAAAATATATTGGTCCGATTTTGTCCCTCTTTGGTCCGAATTTATTCGATTTGGATCGAACGAAGTTGTGGTTTTATCGACAAAAGTTAACAAATTTAATGTACCTGGGTTACCCGCTCCTGGAACTGAAACCGCCGATTCCGGGACTGGTTACACAAATTTAAGAACTGCCTAGAGCGGTTCCGGTTCCGGTTCTAACTTTCTAAGAACCGCCGGTTCCGGTTTCGGTTCTCGCCAAATGAGGCGGGTACCCGCCTATGCTCATCCCTAATTATGTCCTTCAACTTTTAAAAGGAACAATGATCCTTAAGACTAGGGGTGAGCAAACCTAAACAAACAAACCGAGAAATCGACTAAAACGGACGAAACCGAAACCGAAAAAACCAAAATCGAAGCAAAACCTAAGGTTACGGTTTGAATTTTTTTAAAACCTAAGGTTAGGGTTTTAATTTTTTAAAACCGAAAAATCGGGTTTAGTTTCGGTTTTTACCCAGAAACCGACTCATCCAACCCGAGGAACCGACTCATACTTAAAACTGACAAACTACCCCAAGAAACAGACCCATCCAACCCGGGGAACCGACTCATACTTAAAACTAACAAACTACCCCAAGAAACAGACCCATCTAACCCGAGAAACCGACTCATACTTGATTGTGTTTTGGTTATAATAGACTATTTCATGCTTTGGTTGTAACTTGTAATAGACTATTTGGTTGTAAGACTCATGTTTTTTGAAGTATTTAACTTCAATTTGGTGTTTTTTGAAGTATTTAACTTCTTGCTTCATTTCTGGAAAATTGGTTAAAACCTAAAATCCATGGGTTTAAACCCAAAACCCGTGAGTGTATGGGTTGAACCCAAGAAACCAATAAACCGTCTAAACTGACCTCAGAACCCGAGAAACCAAACCGACGAGAAATCGATCCTATTGGGTTCTGAAAACCAGAAACTGACTATTTATGGGTTGGGTTGGGTTTGGGTCCCAAACCGACCCATACACAGCCCTACTTAACAAATCAAAGCTAAACACCCCCCCCCCATGATAGGTAAACACTATTTTTTCCACTTCCCATGGTCACTAACCACCCACTCCCCCATCTCCTATGATGGATAACTACCATTTTCTCAACCTCCCATGATCAGTAACCGCCATTCCCCCCATTTTCAGTGATCGATAACCATCATCTCCTCTCACCTCTTACCTTCGATATTTATGGTTATTGTAACTTCCCTTTTTGGTTTTAACTTCCACTATACCATTATCAGACTTATGTTCTTCGTCTTCCCTCAATCCCACGATAGATAACCATCCCTTTCTCACCTCCAACGATTGGTAACTACACCTCCCCCGTCACTCACTTTTGGTAAACTCTCCCTCCCCCACATCCCACGATTGGTAACCACTTTCTATGCCATTTCCTACTTTCGCTAACCACTAAACCATAAACCATATATAGCATTGTAATCGTCTGGTGTACATGGGTGTTTAGGGTTGGGGCTGTCATTATTTCTTAGTGTTTGTAAGACTTTTAAAGGCCTAAATTCAACAACATTACCTTATTCTTCATCTTCGTCTTCTCTTATTCTCTTTTTTTTTTTACATTAAACCATATCATAAGTTTCCTTCATCCTCATATCATTTTGAAACGTTCTTTATTTCCTTGATCCTCGTAGCACTTCCGTTTTACATTCAAGTTTATTGCATTGAGAGCTCAAGTAGGTTTTTTTTCATCCTCATAGAAGTTTTTGAAATTTTCTTTATTTTCATGATCCTCTTTTCCAGTTTTTTTAAGAAGCAAACATGTAACCCCTTTTTATATTTTCATCTCCGTCCCACCATCTACCCAGGGGAGTTTCCACTTTGTTTTGGAAAACAAACAAATAACTCATCTTCCTTTGTTTATTTCCCCCCTATTAATTATTTATTGGTTTTTTCAATTAGTTCTGCAAAATTGAACCCAAATTATTCTAATTATTATTTGTAATAAATTTAACAAATTCATAATTATATAACATAAGATGTAACATCCTCACTAAGGGGTTAGAGTTTTTTTCTCTTTATAGTGAAAATATATTTTTTTAAAAATAAAGTAAAATAACTAATAAAATAATAAACTTGAAATAAATGATAAGTAAATGAATTAATAAAAGGTTTATATCAAATATTTAAAGAAAGTGGTCAATTTGGATTTAAAAATCGAAAATAAATAAGGATAGACTAGATTTGACAAGTTGGTCAAACTAGAGGACTAAAATTAAAAATGTTTTGGACTTGTTGGCTATAAAGTTAATACTTTTGGAAAATTGTGTGAAAATGATAAGTTCTAAAAAACCAGACCCGATAAGAAACTCGCAACTCGACCTAATTTGACTAGAGAATTCTCAAGTTGACCAGGGATGGGGATGAGGATCGAGATCGGGAATCCCCAAATAAAAAAGTTGGGATGGGGATACATCTAGTCTCCGATCCTGTATTTGTCTCCATTAGATGTTAATATATAAAATAATAGAAAACATATAATTATAATAAAATTTACAATACCTAAAATATGATCCAAGTATTCCTACTTATTAGTAATTACTTGGTTGAAATTATACTTTTCCTTCTTCGTTTATCTAATTTAACCTCCTATAAAAAATCTATCCTTGAGTAATCTATTTTACCTCAAATATCACTATGATATTCTATCTAGTGTTCATTCTTTATTACTTTTCCTATTTATTTTGTTAATGTCAAAAGTTCGGTTCCTACTAATTTAACCAAGTTTGTGCTCTCAAAAAAGGAATATCAAATACTTAACCTCACATCAGTCATATGTTTATGTTGTAGCATATATAATAAAAAAACATCATTTTACATGTGTTGAAAATTCTCATTTAATAATATGTTCATGTTATAATATATTCAATGATATTAAACAACTTGTTATATCTAAAGTAACTTGATTTTCTATGTATGTATTTAAATTTGGATAGAAAAACAGCTTATAGTTTTTATGTAATCTATGAATATTTTATGTTTTTAAAAATCTTTAAATTTATGTTGGTAAAACTAAAATTTAGAGTTTTTATTTACATTCAAGTTTTTATATTAAAATAAAAAATAAATACTCGATTCCCCGTTGGGGTCCTCAGTCTTCGTTAGGGGTGGGGATGAAGATTCATTTATATTACGTGTTAAGGGTGTGGATGGGGATTGGGGTTCCCAATACTCCCCGACCCTATTTCCATCTCTAAAAGAGACTAGTCAGATGGTGTCAACTTATAGCATTAGAAGACCTAAGGGATCATGTTTGCCAGATGATGAAAGTTTGTGAGTAAGTAATTAGTGTTCTCTCCATTTGGAGAGAAACAAAAACGTGGTTGAAAGGAAGGAAAACTCTCAAATGGAGATTTGGGGATTTTGAAAAATATATAGAGTTAAAAATTAAAGGTAAAGTGAAGATTTAAAGCTCGATTATTGAAGCTTTGAAGGTGAAATCTCTTTAGTTGCATCCTTGTTTATGAGTTAGGGTTTTGTGTGAATCTCAAATCCGATTTCTGAGTCTTATTTTGTGAATCATTACAGTTTTTTATTGATATTCCATATCTTTATCATTACTTCATCAACTTACCATGTAGTTGTTTGATTTGGAGTTTAGGTGAGGTTTTTGGGTAGATCCAAACACTAGCTTTTAAAATCTGAATTATGTATTAATTTAACTGTTATTAGTTTATTATATTGTTTGTAATGTATTCTATAAAATCGTGAGGTTGCCAATTGGTCAATAAATGGTTAGAATTTCATAATCAGTTGTGGTAGTTGGTCGTTCGAACCTAAATCTCATGTATGAGTTGTACACACATATAACATGTAGTTTGAACTTTAAATGTATTTTTTTTAATCATGGATTATGTTTTAGCTTGATTTCTTATTGCATAAATCCCAAATTGGAAGCTAAAAGTCATTACGTATGATGGGGTAAGGCTTAGTAATAGAAATTATACATTCCAAAGTGAATTGTTGACAAATTAGGTTCAAGTAACTCATGGATGATATAAATGTCATGAAGTTCATGTAAATTCATTTGAAATAATGATGTTGACTCTAAGACAAGGGAACTCCATGAATCTAAAATAACTCGATAAATTAGATGTTATTGACAGGTTGTATAACTTGGGATTTAAAACTAATGATTGCATTGATGGAATGAAAGGTAATAGGCTTTTACAGCGTATATATATATATATATATATATATATATATATATATATGTGTGTGTGTGTGTGTGTGTGTGTGTGTTTTGCTTAATTAGTAACATATATTTAAATGAATAGTTGGTGATTTAAGGAAATCAAGCTTTAAAGAAGGTGTTGTTTATTGCCAAGTTTTAAGGTGAGTTTATAAAAGGTACACGTCCATATCTTATTTTCACACTTGATGTTTGAATGATGTTTCCTACTTGATGTTTGATATATATATATATATATATATATATATATATATATATATATACACACACACACACACACATACACACATAAGTAAAAATATAATCCATTTTAGCTAAATTAATCTAACAGAAAATTGTAGCTAACTTGAATACGAATCCATGGATATAAAGATCATCAAAATCCAAGCACGTATGAAGAAGTCATGTCTATTTGAAGTTGAGAAGTTAAGTGTGTTGCTAAAATGAGAAAAGAGCAAGGTAGACACGGGGTGTGTCCCCTTGGACACAGGCTATGTGTGAGCTCCTAACACCCCAAAGGCATTATTTTAAAGTAAATTGTTATTCTAGAGCTTTTTAAGTAAGACATATGTCGTATCGTGCGTTCGACCAGTAAAAACAATTTTTAGAGCTTAAATCGGTCATTTGCTTTTTATTTCATTTATAAACCTCTTAGAGAGCTACTAGGGGCGATATTGCTGAGCCAGACCATTAAGGAAGAATCTAGTTGCAAGCAATCAAGAATCAAACACCATATATTGGATTAAAGGTAAACTTCATCTTCTTGCTAATCTTGGTTGGTGTTTTCATGGTAAAGATTGATGGATAACGAAACCTCTAATATTGTATGCTTTCATGGAAAGAAAACATGATGGTGATTTTGTTGTGTGTTTAGTAATCATGATTACAAGTGTTATAAGTGAAATCCATGCTTAAATCATTGAGATGAAGAAGATGAGTAAGAGCCCTAATTTATCTTTTATATTATTAGAATGCGTAGTGTATTGTAAAAAAAGGTATCTATCAATTTTATTTTATTTTCTAATTTACTAATTGTTGGCTAATTTTGTTATATGGTGATGTGATTTTGCAAGATTCAAATACATATAATTGGAAAGTTTCATTTTTTACTAGTGATGTAATAATATTGCATATAGATTTTCTTGTTTAGACTTTTGATATATCATAACTAAAAACCTATTTAAATTCTTTATATAATTTTGCACCGTGTTTTACTACTCTTGTTTGGGTCCCTCAGTTGACATTTTAGTTGATCCATATGACAACATAATAGTAAACTTAATTGTCTATTATTTCTTGCTTTGCGCTTTTATCATTATTTTCCTAAACTGAGTACAACAACTTACTCATACTCAATTTTAAGAAGAAGATGAAGTTAAAACGTTGTACAAGTGGCTTTGGTACCACTGTTGGAAGATGAACACTTTCACAAAATAAACATGTAACAGAAGCTTATACATAAAAACAAACATGTATGTCTTCTTCTTCCACCAGATGATCCATGTACAAAAGAGTTAGGAATGATTTTACAAGATTCAAATACATATAATTGGCAAGTTTCATTTTTGACTAGTGATGTAATAATATTACATACATATTTTCTTGTTTAGACTTTTGATATATCATATCTAAAAACATATTAAAATTTTTTATATAATTTTGCACCGTGTTTTACTATTCTTGTTTGGGTCCCTAAGTTGATATTTAGTTGATCCATATGACAACATAATAGTAAACTTAATTGTCTATTATTTCTTGCTTTGCACTTTTATCATTATTTTCCTAAATTGAGTACAACAACTTACTCATACTCGATTTTAAGAAGAAGATGAAGTTAAAATGTTGTACAAGTGGCTTTGATACCACTGTTGGAAGATGAACACTTTCACAAAATAAACATGTAACAAAAGCTTATACATAAAAACAAACATGTATGTCTTCTTTTTTCGCTAGATGATCCATGTACAAAAGAGTTAGGAACTAAATAAAACATTAAGGGAAGAATAAGAAATGTATCTTCTTCTTGTGTTGGAGGATCCAAAGTAAAACATCTCTATCAAGTGTACACCGAAAGCTCCAAAGTTGATGCAAGACTTATTTTCTCTTCTTAAATTCTTCAAGAACACCTAGTGTGTGTTTTGGAGGGAATTAAAGAGATAGGGGATTTCTTATATATATATATATATATATATATATATAGAGAGAGAGAGAGAGAGAGAGAAAGAGAAAGAGAGAGAGAGATTGTTGAATCTTATGTAAGCATTTCACCTCTTCTACTTAATTTTAGTGAAGTGTGTGGAAGTAAACTTCTAGGATTCCTCCAACAAAGTCAAGATTCTCATTATGACATGCAAACATTACACTTAGCTCCCTCATGTTTGATTAGTTACAAGTCACATCTTTAACTAATCATATATGACTAGAATAGTTCATCTTTTAATTTATAGTTTCAAATTAACCATTAACTTGATGTTAACAAACTAGATATTATATCTTGTATATATTGTTTGGACTTTGCATGCAACCCATTAGGATGTATGCAATATTTATGTTGTGGGCAGCGACATATCTCCAACAGTAATAATGTTGCATATGTATTTTCTTGTTTAGACTTGTGATCTATCATAACTAAAAACCTATTTAAAAATTTTTATATATTTTTCCCCGTGATTTACTACTCTTGTTTACGCTCCCTCATTGATACTTACGTTGACCATATGACAACACAAAAGTAAACTTAATTGTCATATTAAACCACAAAACAATAAACTTCGGCCTGAATATTCCATAAAAATCCAACTTTTTTTTTCGAAACAACGAATATCAATTAAATAAAAGCCCACATACAAGGAACTAGACCAGGGCAAAAATCGATGTTAACAAATATAGATTACAAACAAAGGAAATGAGAGCAACATCAATGAGTCCATCTACATACATTGTTCTTTTCCCTATGTTTATACAGTGTGCACCCATGAAATTACATTGTTCGTCATAAGACTCCATATAAGATAGTTAAGAGAAGCTTACATTTTTTTGGATAGTTGCCCCACCTTATTGCAAAGTTGAGAAACTCAACCAAATCTATGAATTGCCTTTGAGAAATCCCGCACCATCTTAGGATCCAAGAGGGTGTTTGTTTTTCCTTTTAAATCAACTTTTTGACTTTTAACTTTTTCAAAAAGTTAGAAAAGTCCAAAGGTTGTTTGGTAAATGGAAAAGAACTTTTTAAACAAACTTTTAGCAAAACACAAAAAGTAGCATTTTCAAAAGTTACACTTACGTGATTTTTTGTCTTTTTGAAGATTTGAGGCTGAAAAAACAAAAAAAAAATCTCAAACACTTTTTAAACTAAATCTTTTGAAAAAAAAATCTTTAAAAGGACATTTCTATTCAAAAAGTAATCCCAAACACCCTCAAATCTTGTACCATTCGAACAAAAATGCACATCACCCATACATGATCCACAGTTTCCTGACACTAGGGCCGTTCCAAACATATTTTGGGTCCGGAGCGAGAGAAAAAAATAGGTCCTTAAAAAACACAAATGTCATCAAAATTTTTATAATAAATCAATAATTAAAAAAAAATTATTTGTATTATCTTCTAAATATAACAATTTCCATAAAAAAATTTGGGCCCCTGACGGTCGCCCCTATCGCCCACCCTCTGAGACGGGCCTGCAATACAACGGTTGGTCGATGTGATGTGAACACACCTTTTCATCAAGGTCTTTGCAACAAGAGTTATTCCAAACTTTGTTCTCTATATGAAATATGATATTTTTAAACCATTGTTATAAAAACACAATACATAATAATAAAATAAAAATCTAATAATTTGTTATATTAATTATATATGTCGTCATAGGTCATTAATTATCAAAATCTTTTTGAGAACCTATGTATTAGCTCAATGATCATACAAAATTAAATCACGTAAATATTAGTAATTGAAAGGATGTCCAATTATACCTTTAATGCCCTTTAAGAACCACTTGATTTTTTTAATACATATAACATTCGTAACTAAAACCGTAAAGAAGTTGGTGATTTTCGATCAGTTAGACATAATGAAGACATCCACAAACTTAAAATTTAACTTGTAAAATAAACATTTTGAATTTTCCTATGAACTTTTAAAACGACCAAATATAATTTTCATAAAAAAAAATATGTATATGGTATATGCCAACTTGTCGAATAGTGGCTTTTAATAATGTTATTTCATATTTTTCATATTTATAATATTTAAATTTAGTAGATGTTAAAATAAAGTAACATATACCTATACCTTTTATGTATAACAAACAAAATGGAGTAATAATGAATAGTGGTCCAATTTTTCAAAAGACTAAACTGCACAAATGGTCCCCGTGGTTTACTAAAAATTGCCACTTTGGTCCAAAAATGTTTGGATCAGCACCACAGGTCCAAACTTTTTATTTTGTTGCGAGTTTGGTCCAGTTTGTTTTGAAATTTTTTATAATGACAATTTTACCCCTACTGTTTTATTTTATTTATTTATTTAATTACTTTAATATGTTTTATATTTGCAATTTTGCCCACTTTAATTTGTTTTTTATTTTTTATTTTCTTGCAACAATTAAACAAAAAAGAAAAAGTAAAATATTATTCCACCCCCTCCTATTCCTCTTTCACAAACACCGCTCCATCTTTCTCCCTACAATATCTGCAGGAAAGCATCGCTGACCACCTGCCATTGTCGTCGGAAACAACTGCCACCAACCGGAAACCACCGTCACTAGTCAGAAACCACCATTATTTGCCGGAAAGCATCATCATCTGTCAAAAAGCACCACCCATCACCTTGTTCATCCACCTTTAGATTTTTTTATCCTAATCTCCCCTAATTTTGCAGAATGATCGATGGGTTTATCGTTAAGCAGCAACAGGAAATCGAATTTTGGTTTGCACCAAGAACACACATGGTGATTTTCCCTTCCAGATCTTGAAACCCCTAGTATCAGAGTTGGATCGTCAATGGTGGTCGTCAAAAACCTTAGCGTCGTCATCTTCATCGATTTGGATTTCAGCCATCAGATATGTTCGTCACCGACATATGTCATCGGAACACCATTATTTCCATCTTTGTCAGCAAACCCTAGCTCATCATCACCTTCGTTGTTCTACATTTCATCAATCACATAAGTCCAGATCTGTTCGCCGGACTTTAGATCTGGTAAGATCACTTTTATCGAACAATGGCATCACCATCTTTCTCAGTCCCATCGTCCTTATGTTATGTACACCTTGAAACCGTTGTTGCCTCGTGGCCTCCCTCCCTACAGATCTGCAACACCCACCAGGTCGTCATCGGAATCGAAGGGTTTGTTGAGGAAGATGGCTGCCTGAGAAGGTGACGTGAAATGGGTTTGCTGAGGCATATGGCGGCGACGTTATGATTCTCCGGCGATGGTCAGGAGATGTAACCCAGATCGATGGTGGGGCTGAAGGCAGTGGTGGTACTGATCGGTAGTTGGTGTTTATAACTCTGGTCGGTGGTGATTTTTCTCTATGTGAAAATTAGAGAGAGAGAGAGAGAGAGGCTTGTATTTTTTTTTTTCAATTTGTTCAATCAAAAAAATTAAAAGAACACAATAGAAAATTTGTCAAATAGTTAAAAAAGGAAAAAGGCAAAATACCAAGGGCAAATCTGTCTTTAAAAAAAGTTTTGAAAATTTTGTATCAAACTTGCAACAAAACGAAAACTTTGGACCTATGGTGCTAGTCCAAACATTTTTGGACCAAAGTAACAATTTTAAGCAAACCACAGGGACCATTTGTGCAGTTTAGTCTTTTCAAAACTAAATTAACTTTTAGTACAACTGCCCTGCACGCTTGCAGGCTTCGTTTCCATTCCGAGAGTATTGCCGGTTATCTGCCATGGATATCGGCCAGCGCCTAGCTGTGTTGTTTTTATCTATTTCTCATCATAAATTCTTATTGTTCGTGATATTGTAACATGATTTATCAATATGTATTTGTGTAATGTATTAATTTGTTGATCAAAAATCAATCTTGATGAATATTAAACAAGCTAGGAATGTGCGGAATATACACTTATTTAAGTTCATTAAAAGATTCAAAGTAGACTGTCATTTAAGACGAAACCCCTAAACGAACGGAGGTCCAGAGGCAGCACCCCTGGGAGCGGGGTCTAAAGGGCGGCAGCCCCTGACGGGGTCCAAGGGCCCGAACCCCTGGTTGGAGTCGAGCTGGCAGGTTAGCGCATAAATTTTTTATATGAGCTATGTTGCTATATAAAAAATGCATTAGAAATCTAATATTTTTGTAAATGAACCCGTTTTGATTTCATTTTGACCCTTATTAATAATTCAATTTTAGTGACAGTTTATCTGTTTTGACAGTTTGAATAGTTTTTGGACAAAGAAAACTGCCTTATCCGATTAAAGGTTAGAAGTACCTCCCAAATTACGAAAATCATAATTGCATATTCTCTGTTTTTGAAACTCTTCTGAGTCTTATCCGAATAAAGGTTGGGAGTACCTTTCAAATACTTTAATCTGAAAGTGTACACACGATTTTCAAAATTTCGAAGCCTTTTATTACCTTGAATTTCTAACATTATTCACTTGAATTACCTTAATATTGTTACGATTTAAATTTAAAACAGAATAAAACAGACATGAATAAAATATTGAAACTATATCGAGACTTTAGTTGGTTGTGAATGTAAGGTTGTTTAGACTCGATGTAATTTATACAAAATGTACTAATGTAGGAAGGGTTGAAGATATAATTATTAATCCAAAAGATAATTATCCAGTCATATTGATATTCAGTTATCATGTCGTTAATAATAAAAACAATAAAAAAATAGATAGTTAACGCAATTGACATAATTATTTTTTTCTCAACCAACATGTAAAATAAATGGGTTTATTATTCATTTAAAATTTAAAATGTATCAAAATAAAATAAAAAAGATTTCACCAACTTAAATAAGTTAAAAACTCCAATAGTATTCTAAAGTTTGAAAAAACAAAATTATAAATACAAATAAATTGTATAAATAAAATTAAAACTATTAAAGTTCCTAAACAACTCGACTTCTTTTCACGAATTCCACTTTTACATAACCACGAACAATAAAGAGATTAGGGTTTGTAAGTCGGTGATACAATTGTTGGAAATATGTGTCCTGTAATGTCTGCAATTTCGGGCTAAATATTTACAATATTATCTCAATAATTATGCTTTATAAATTTTATCGAACAATTAAAATCGTTAATTAGAATAAATCTTCATATGTGTTGCAAACTAATAAATATTTATCGTATACACATTAAGTCGACAAATATTAGGGCTACGCAATATTTGTAGAAAACCTTAAAATAAAATTTATCATTTAAACGATAAAATAAAGATTAAAAATAAAAGATTATTTAAGATAAATAATCTTAACGAATGTTGTAGTAGACGAAATGATAATTATGTGGATATCAAGAACATTCAAATCTGACTTTGTATGAGAAAGTTATGATTTATCTAGGTTTCGCGTTTAAATCGATACGATAATGTGTGTCATAAAAAGTGAATCGGAGATAGGTTGCTTATTAGCCTAAGTGATCTAAACGAAAGTCGTAATACTCGTAAATAGGAACGCGTCGATTTTTCAAAGTTTCGAGTGCGACACATAAATCGAAATGAAAATTGTTTGGTTGTTAGCCAAAACAATGTAAACAAGAGTTACGGCTCTCATAAATATGAATTTTTCAATATAAAGACAATCGAGAACGGAGCTTGTATGTGAAATATATAAGCGAAACTTGGTACCTAAGTTTCGAAACGCGGCGAAATTTGTTCAACTTTGTAAGATAGAAATAGAATGAGAATTGATCGACGGAGTCTAAATGAAAGTTGTAGTACTCATCGATAAAAAGTCAATGATATAAAGAACGTTGAAAACGGAGTTCGTGTGAAGAAGTTATGAATTTCACAGCGATATTTACAGTTAAGGCATCCTTGAACTGAAACACGGAAAATAAAATGAGAGTTAGCTGATGATGTCTAATTGAAAGTTGTAGTACTCATCAATAGCTAAGCGTGGATATTAAGACCGTCGAAAATAGAGTATGTATGCAAAAGTTATGATTTTTAGAAAAATAATAAAATCCGACCGTCGGATGATTAACACGTGGAACGATCTCAGGCCACCCTTCTTCCCCAATCCTTTGAACTAAACACTGACATGTGGCTTAACCGCTTAACGAGAGGCCGCCACATCACCAGGCATGACGTGACCCTCCTTAATTGCTATCAATAGGGTCGATTTCTTACTCTTTTGTGTACCAATTCACTCCAAAACTTTCCCAAACTCTCCCAAGGTCTCGAGGCCCGGTTCTAGTTTTCTTAGGTGTTAGTAGCGAAGTTCTAGAGTGCCAGAGAACCCCGAAAAAAAAGAGCTTTCGGTTTCAAAATTCTGCCAGCGTAATGTCCTATTTTCGTCAAACAACCTCTAAGTTGAGTTATGCCTACCATACTTTAAGTATAACTTATATTTTAGTTCATAAACGTTACTATGAACTTATAAATAAGGTTCATCAGTAATACAAGTCGTTATACTGAATGATCTACTTACAGGAATGATGACAAGCCTATATTAGTGAGGCGTTTCAAGTGGTTTTTCTAAACAATATATCTTTATATACCAAACGGATCCTACCTCCAATACGATCTTACATGGTTACTTCTTATCAACTATATGTCAGTGTTATTTTGGGATTATTGATAAATCTGATAAAAACTTTATAACGATTAGAACTTTATAAATACGAACGAATACTAAGGCTTAGTAATATTCGTGTTTGGGTCGTTTTAAAAAAGGAATTCGAAGTGTCAGTCAAAGATTTGACTTTCCCTCGAGTCATCCACCTAACTCGGGTGAGTGCATAGTTATTTTCAAAAACATGATTTAATACAAAGTTCCTATTTAAAAATACTATATGTTGAAAGTTTATTTGTGAATTAATTGTTTATTATATGGAATAATTGTTAAATGTATATTTGATAACATATAATGTGTGAACTAGATATGGTTAATTATGTGTTAAATGAGTATATGATGGTATTACACGATAATCTTAAAAATAAGTATTATTACTTAAACGATTAATGTATATTCAAATACCTGATACCCTACGTTAAAAATATACTGTAACACCCAAAGTTTTGAAGGCCAAGAAAGGAAAGAAAACCCTAACTTTAAGGGGGGGACTCGGCGAGTCCAAGGAGGAACTCGGCGAGTCCAAGCGGAATCCGGGTCGAGGAGTAAGTGACCGACTCGGCGAGTCGGCCAAGGAGACCCGGCGAGTCAGGTCTGTTCGAGGAAAACCCTAAATTCGGGACTTGGGGCCTATTTAAGCGCCTCATTCTCTTCCCTAGGGTTCCTTTACTGCCTCTTTAACCCAGAATGCCAAACCCTAGCCGCCATATCCATTGATTGAGCCAATTGTTGTCTTGAAGAGTGCTTTAAAGCTTGGAGAAGGAAGAGGGATCTTGAAGGTGCAAGGAGGGGGATATAGATCTGGGATTGGGAAGATACTCCTGAGCATTTGAAGGTATTAAGTCGTTTCCCTTCCTTTAGATCTATTTCGGTTGTGAGTTTTGGGGCTTTTAGCCATGAGTAGTGATCCATTGGAGTGAGAAGCCGGATCTGGAGTTGCTACTTCAGATCTAAGTATATTTTGGTCTTGGAAAGCATAAAGTATCAGCCCTTTAGTTGATTATGGAGCCTCTTTGCCTTAAACCCTAGTTTATGGTGTATTTTGCCTAGATCTCCTTCTCTACATGTAAAGTTTGCAACTTTACGTGAGGAATAGGCTTGGGAAGGGTAGATCTACAGTTTGGAGCCCATGCATGACTCAAAAGTCCTCTGCATGTATAGAGATCTGAATGGACTCGGCGAGTCCTTTGAGTGGACTCGGTGAGTAGCATGAAGATGAAGAGGAACTCGACGAGTGGGATGAACAGCTCGTCGAGTCAGATGAAGTTGGGCAGGAACTCGGCGAGTTGGATGAACAACTCGGCGAGTCTGTTGAAGGTTGTCTTGGACTCGGCGAGTCTGTTCTTGGACTCGGCGAGTCAGGTCGCGAAACCCCAAACCCTTCGAATTGAGACTCGAATCAGTGAGTCGAATGGAGACTCGGTGAGTTGGACAGGTCAGGACTCGGTAATCGGTAGACTCGGCGAGTCATGGACTAACTCGGCGAGTCGAGTCACGAATAGAAGGACTCTGAACATATGAACTCGGAGAGTCAATAGGGTGTTTCGGCGAGTAGGGCTGACCTGGAAGGTTGACTTTGACCAGGACCTTGACTTTGACCAGAGTTGACTTGGTTGTCTTTCGGGGGTCGGTTAGACTCAGTGTTACATTGATAGATATTGGTAGCTCGGGGAGTGAGTGGAGCAGGAGTTCAGAGAGTTGTCGGGAAGCAGCTTGTGGGTTCATCAGCCGGTTCAGCCAGTGCAGGTGAGTTTTCCTTTGTATGAATGGGTCTACGGCCACAATGCCGGCCCATGTAGTTATGAGTAGAAGACCCGGGGGTTAGCCCTAGGCATAGTATGCTAGTATGATATTCGGGACAAGGTCCAATGATAGAGGGCGGGTGCCCAAGGAATGGTTTATGTGATAGTTTATACTTGTTGTCTGTGTGATACTTGTATGAGCCTGGTAGGGAGGTGAGTGTGGGCGAGGTCCCGTATCTCACCAATAGTAGAGTGTGGATGGTGTTCCACATCTCAGTAGCAGCAGAGCAGGGGCGAGGCCCAAGTTAGGGAAGGATTGAGGGTGGGCAGGGCCCATACCTCACTATCAGCAGGAGTATGGATGGGGTTCCATGACTCATCAGTAGCAGGACAAGGGCGGGGCCCAGAGATAGGCGAGGCCTTAGGACAAGATCCGTTAGTATGTGTTTAGATTATGTGATGTGATGTGATATGTTTATGTGCTATTATATGTTAGTGGGCGAGGCCCTGTGACAGGCGAGGCCTAAGTGAAACATATATGTATCCGAGCGGGGCTCGAAGCCAGGCGGGGCCTGGAGCGGCGGGGCCGTTGTAGCACCCAGGATAGTGGGTGTGGCCCAGTATGTGCAGTATATGGTTATGCATGGTATGTGGTAGGGTGGGGAACTCACTAAGCTTCGTGCTTACAGTTTTCAGTTTTGGTTTCAGGTACTTCCGGTAGCGGAGGGAAGAGCTTGGGGTGATCGCATGGCACACACCATAGATTAGACAGCCTGGGAATGTTTACTCTGATAACGAACATGTATTTTGGAAACTAATACTCTGCTTATGTTTTGAAATGATGAATTTGCTTAAAGTATTGTTTTACTAAAAGAAATTTTTAGTCTTAAATTTTGGGACGTTACATATACAATGAATTAGGATAGTGTTGTCTAAACAAAGTTAGTATTGGAAGTTGATTGCAAGAATTGTAATGTTGTATAAGTTTAAAACTAACACATATAAAAAAAATATTTAAATCAAGTTAAGTTGGATAAAAGAATAGCCACATACTATTTTGCGATAGTATAATATAAATATGAAAATGGTTTAGAAATCCATTATAAGCATTATAGTCTTACCTGGTAATAAAATAAGATTTATAAAAGATGCTTAGTTCGAGTTAAATGAAAATAGTGTTTAGTTACATCTTGTATTATAAAAATATTATATAGACAAGAAATTGTGTTGATTACAGGCTTTGTAATCTTGTCTAGATATACACTAGGACTTAAAGGCGATGCTTAGTTCAACTAAGTTTGAATTTTGGGTAGCATCATATTAAGGGTGTGTGCGATATGAACGAATATTAGAACTTTGGCCTATGACACTATCGTGTGTTAATGGTATGAAATACATACCGGAGTACGATAAAGTATTCTTTTAGATGACCAGATATGGTGGGTCCAGATTAGGAAATTGTAACGGTATGTCTGGTTATCTCCCAGAGTAAGATAACAAGACTTGATCATTCTAGACGGTCTTATTAATTACATTGCTAGTGTGGGCTTATAACCCACATACATAGATGAAATGAGATACAATATTCATTAAATACTCTGATGGCTCAAGTGCCTTTATGACTTATACCAACCAAGGAAGCCCCTAGTTGTGTAGTTAAATTATTGCTCTAAACGATTCATCAAGCGAATTGATAATCGTGGACTAGGATTTATGAGAATGGATTGGGATGGGTATGTATGGGTGTAATGTTTTATAGATATCCAATTTAAATGATATATATAATAATTCGTTTTGCAGGTTTGATAATTATAAATTATTATCATAATAATATTGTGGGATTGAAAACCCTATGTGTCTCACAGGTTTCCCAACCCGAGTCACTCAAATTTTATGTATCACATGTAACAAGGTTAAAGTCGTTGGAACTTGTTTAGGATGTCGAATGATTAAGAGACAACATGTAATAGTGTTCAAGACCATTAGGTATTTACACCGTAACAATGTTATGTATTGATTATGACATCCTTTGAGTTTTTGTATTTTGAAACAACATATTTAAATAAAGATATTTTAATAAAACGAAACAGTTTCTGAAATATGTTTTATTATAATGGGATTAACTGAAATTAATTTCGATCTATTTAAAAGATATAGGGTCTGAATGTTAATTGTTCAATAGTTAAGAAACACACATATTCTGGAAGTACATAAGAGTGGATGGTTCTGGAGGACATCCAGAAGGCTTCGAGGATCTTTCAGGTAACAAATATTAATGATAAAGATCTGAATCAGGATTAGATTTGATTATTTAATTAATTCAAATCAGGTTTAGAAAGACCGAATTTTCTCTCCCAAAGCTATAATTTTGGATTTATCATCCTTTCTCCTCTTTATCTCTCTTAAACTTCTAAAGTTTTAGTCTTTTGGGTGTGCGCTATTAGAGACATTCTAGTTTGGGTGCTAGACTTTCCAAGAGCAACAAAGGAACTCAAAATCTTCAAGTGGTTAAGTGACAAATTCTATTTTGTCAAAATGTTAGTAAATCAATCCCTCTCTTTAGTTTATATTTCTAGTTTTGAAAGTATATTGGCATAATCGTAAAACCTAGAGCTAGGGTGCATGTACACTTAGGATTTTGTTTAATTGCTTATGTTGCCTAATTTTCATGTATATATGTTTAGAAAAGCCTTCAACAATGTTGATGTTCAAAAATTTTGAAAATTAGAATTGATTTGTGGTATCATATGGATTTAAACTCAAAGCCTAGTGACGTCTTTGACTTGCCTAGACATATCACATGTCAAACATCATTATGAACATGCATTGTAAATCCTTCTCATGACCCTTTGGGGATAACACATTGTTCTTCATTTGAGGCAACGCCATATCTATCTCATATACACAAACTTATACAACATTTTCGATGTTTAGACATCTCCAAAACTTTGTTATGTGTTTGAATTCAATTTTTTTTTGGGGAAATGGTGTACTATATTTATGTTATATGGATCCACCAAACTGATAGTACCTTGTATTAGTTTATTGGCATGTTATTAGCAATTAAACTTTAGAGTTAGGAGCACTAAATCAAGTTGGGTTCCAAATTTAAGTGAATCTAATATGGTTTTAGACCATGTCTCTTACAATGGCTCTAACAACATATCTTAGGATATATGGTAAAGGTATCATGCATGCTTTTACTTGGCTTTACGAATACATCTTTGATGATACCAATTTCAATAAATTTTCATGCATAATTGTACCGGAGACCAATATATCTCGACTTCCCATTATACAATGCATTTCACACTAAATTGCATGCTTTAAGCATAAGGCATGTATGTGAACAATGTTAGATAATAACCTAAATGCCAACCATCCATCTATTATCAAGTCCATAACCCAAGCTTTGTGATTTAATTCTAAGCACGACTGAGTACCTAGTCCATATAAAACAAAAGTCTGATACCATTTTGAGACACTCATTGTATATGTAGTCTGAAATAGATTGTTAAGTTAAAATTCAAATAATTTTGAAAACCATTTATATGATAATCTGTTGAAAAGTTCCCAAAATTTAAATTCATTTAACAAACAATTTTTTGGTTAAAAAATTTATATTATATCATAACAATCAATAAACGATATAAGGTAAAGTGTACATACTAATTCAAACCTAATATTTCAAAATCTTATAAATATCCTCAAGCTCCTTGATGTTTGTAATATTACTAAGAACTCATTTAGGAAACTATAGCACATGCCAAATAGTAAGTTAGGCTTGGAACCTTAATGAATCATATCAATGTTAGACATTATAAGAACAATTAATATATCAATTAAAAAAATATTTAAATGCAAATATAACAACACAAAATTCATAATAACATTTTTTAAAAACTTCTTTAATACTTATCAACAATTATGTTAGGAAATCATTACAAAACACAAGGTACACTGTTGTAATCTAAAAAAAACTCAATAAAGGAAACCAAACAATGTAAAAATGAAATATATGATACAAAATCAAAACCTTAAACCCTATTTATTTGCAACTCACAAGTGTCGCCCCTCATCTTTGAGGGAATTCCTTAGGTAAACCCGATGGATACATATTATGTTTTCCATGACCTTTATATTGTAATAAACACAAATAATGCTACATATAATGGAGGTCCTACTTCATATCGTCTACAAAAAATATAAGGTACATGTGACCATCAAACATGAACCATGTGCATGATTGTAAAACCTGACACATTTGAATGCATTCCAGAATACCATTCACAAACATATGTAAAATGGATATCCAGATTGGAAATTACTGGAATCCAAGTTATCAATAAGTCTTCAAAAGTGTTTGGACCTTATAAGTATTAATCCCACAAAATAGGTGCACATGATGATGATTTAACTCAAAATGTTTTGAAAAGGTTAAAGAACCATTAATAAGTTGTCCCATTTTAAATACTCTTTTATTTAGACATTGAATGTATGAATGCATCAACAAATACATATAGTATTACAAACAAGTATATAGATATGGTATTACAAGAACTATAAATCATATCAAAGTACAATATCATAATATGGGACATATGCTTTATGGTGATGTACTCATAAAAATTGCAAAAGTTATCTTGCAATGGATTCTTATAAGCTATAGAAGCAATATCAAACACATATGTGATCACAATAATTAAGACTAATTAACTTTACGATATGGCAACTAGGTTTACAAACAACAGACTTAATATATAATCATATGGAATCAATAGGAGTAACTAAATGATCACTCAATCCCCCATGGTAAAAATAGAAAAGGCTATGAAAATACACAGAAGAAAATGCAACTCGTTCCTTTTAAGCATGAAAAACACGACAAACACCTTTGTTCAAATCAACACTTACAAGCAAAAACATAAAAAATGACCACTTAGCTCATATAATTCGACTTTAAACCTTCAAATTCGAATTATAATGACTTAAAGTGCATATATAAAGTTCAAAACTTTATTCAAACATAAATTTACATCATAACTAACATCATCAACAACATTGATTCATCAAATAGGAGGATACATATCATATTCATCATTAAAACTCAATAACTCATAAAACGGCCAATTGAATGGATTTCAACCATAACTGGAACTACTACTCATAAACTATGTCAAACCACACATGATCAACAATTACATGGCTAATTTTGAATTTAGGTGGATCAAGGATAATTTATCATTAAAGGAACTCAAAAAACTCCAATAGGAGCTTCATAACTTCACCATTAACCACCATAATGATTTTACTTCAATGTAATAGGTATGAAACACTAGAATCCAACCCCAAGCCACACAAATCATTGATTATATCCACAAAATCAACATAGTTGGGGGCAGTTATATGATTTCCCATAACTAGAATACAAATTCAAGGTTTGAGAAACAAATATATGATCTTAAATGATTCGTCAAGTAAAATGAAGGCTAGAACTAGAAAAGAATTATCAATGCTCTTATGAATTTAATTTCTCCATTTAAATCGGAGATCTCCCATATAGATCACTCCAAATAAAGAAGAGAAAATAGTTTGAGGCCTTTTATATTTAATCTTTCTCTTATAAACAAGAATGGCTCCTCGACTCATTAATCTTAAATTAACTTCCAAGATGGCATTACGTTTAACATTATTAATATGATTATTTATATCTTACCTTAAAATGTTAATATTACAATAGATTAGGTCCAAAATCTAGCTAAACAAATTAAGTTAAATATCATATTTTATTCATAATGTTAAAAAGTGAACTCCTAATCCCAAAAGATTTTGTCTTTAATTCTATCAAAACAATTAAAAAAAGTTATAATCTATTTATTTTAAATTCACTATATTTGGAATTTTAATCAATTATTGTTATTTAGTTTTAATCTCAAAATTAATTTATTTATAAGATATTATACTTAAATAGTAAAACTTCTAACCCTAAATTGTGTATGTTATAGTATTGTTGTCTAAATATGTGACAACAACTACGTGAATAAATTCATAGACATTTTTTAATTTTATGTTATCAAAGTTGGTGAAAAATATATGTTGTCCATGCTGTCAAGAGTATATAAATGGAAGAGAAATAAATAGATGAAAGGGATCGAACGAAAATCAATTAGATGCTCAAAGCAATCAAATAAGTTCTTTTTGTCCATTCTACTATATATATATATATATATATATATATATATATATATATATATATATATATATATACACACACACTCACACACACTATAGGCGAATGCCCGCGTGTTGTGTAGAAACACCTATATAGTTGAAATCTTTACAAATATATGTTTTATTAAATATAACAATAACGTAGTTGTTAAATTTGATATAATAATTCGTATGCTAAGTTGATATAATATATTGATTATTTTGAATAACGTCGTCTGAATGAACTCTACCGGTGGGTTACTCATGAATGAAAAAAAAATATGGTTTAATGTTATTTATAGTTGTTGTTATTGTTAATTAATTTTTTAAAATTTATTAGCTTAACATTTTAATTTCTATCATTATAATTATTTAAAATATCAAACATTGTTTTTGTTTTTAAAAGTAACAACATAATCACTTATATAACGTTATTTTTAACTATTGTTATTGTAAGCTATTTATTTGAAAACTTTTAATAATTATAAAAATATCTTTAGGAAATATTTTAGTTAAATTGAGATTACAATTTAGTTTTTGCATTTAGCACTACAATTTATCTCTTTTAGCCATTCACAAAATATTCTTTGGGTTTTTTTTTAAGTGGAACTGAAATTTATACTACGTATTTTAAGTTAAATGTGTAATGTTATATTTAAATTAACAATTTAAGTATTTTATCCAAACTGTTCAAAAGCTATAGCTTTAAACCGATAATGGTTTACATACAATAGCATATTAAATCTATTAAATTAAATATAATATGTTAAAAGTTAAACACATAACTTTATGAGTAGAAGTAACGATATTATTTTAATATTAAATTTTAGTTTATTTATGATTACACTTTAGGTTTGATATTTATTAATCCTTATTAATTAACTTATAATCATTAATGGGAAGACACTAGAATTTATCACCTTTAACTATTTAGAAAATATTCTTTGGTTGATTAAGTTGAAGTAAAATTTATATTTAAGTTGACCCTATAATATTAAATTTAAATTAAAAGTTAAGTATTTTATCTAAACTGTTCAAAAACTTTAGCTTTAAAATGATAATAGTTTACATACAACAACATTTTAAAACTAATAAATTAGGTATAATATGTTAAAAGTTGAAGACATAACTTTATAAGTAAAAATAAAGATATTATTTTAACATTGGAATTTAGTTTATATATGATTACACTTTAGGTTAGATATTTATTTAACCTTATTAACCAACTTATAATCATTATTAGAGAGAAATTGAAAAATCATGAGAGTTTCAATTGAATCTGGTGAAAGGAAAATTGCTTACTTTATAAGTATATATAGATATAGATATAGATATACATAGAAGATGTACAAATATAGATATCATTATCATTTCATTATATACTTATAAAGGAAGCATTTTTCCTTTCACCACATTCATTTGAAACTCCAATTCATTTTTCCTTTCACTACATTCATTTGAAACTTCCATGACTTTTCAATTTCTTTCTAATAATGATTATAAGTTGGTTAATAAGGTTAAATAAATATAAAAGCTAAAGTGTAATCATATATAAACTAAATTTCAATATTAAAAGAATATATTTTCTTCTACTTATAAAGTTATGTTTTTGAACTTTTCACATATTATACTTAATTTATTATGTCTAATATGTTGTTGTATGTAAACCATTATCATTTTAAATCTACAACTTTTGAACAATTTGTATAAAATACTTAAATTGTTAATTTAAATATAACCTTATCAAATCAACTTAAATATAAATTTTAGTTCAACTTAAACAACCTAAATAATATTTTGTAAATAGTTAAAAGTAATAAATTGTAGTCTCTTTCTAATAATGATTATAAGTTGGTTAATAAGGTTAAATAAGTATCAAACTTAAAGTGTAATAATAAATAAACTAAAATTCAATATTAAAATATATTTTTTTACTTCTACTTATAAATTTATGTCTTTAACTTTTAACATATTATACTTAATTTATTAGATTTAATATGTTGTTGTATGTAAACCATTATCAGTTTAAAGCTACAACTTTTGAACAATTTGGACAAATTACTTAAATTGTTAATTTAAATATAACATTGCAGTGTCAACTTAAATATAAATTTCAATTCCACTGGACAAACCCAAAGAATATTTTGGGAATAGTTAAAAGTGATAGATTGTCACACCCCGAAACCGATGGCGGAAACGTTCCGGGGCGGACGACGTCATGTAGTATCGCAACCAATGTACATAGTAAGCATAGTAAACACAACCATTACATTACATAAAAATATTTACATTGTCTGAAAACAAAGTGTTACAAGTGTTATACATATATATCATATGAACAAAAGCTAAGACAAGTCTTCTATACGCTCCGTCTTCTCCAAAAGATCGCAGGGTACCTGTCTAATGCGAACCTGAGAATACAAGCAGTTTGAAAATCTGCATAAAGCTGGTGAGTTCATAAGCGGTTTGTTTTCGTAGAAGAACAAGTTTCCTTTGATTTTCTGAAAAAGTCGTTATCCAAGAAAATCCCATATTTTCTTATAAGAAAAGTTTAGTTATCCATTTGTTACACAGTTTGGTTAAGAGTAGTTATGTTATCCCAGGAAAAACCCTTATTTTCCTAAAAGTCGTGGTTAGTTCTTGGGTTCGAAATGCAATGTACTAGTATCTACCATTCTTGTAGTATTAGATAAGTATTCTGAAGGCCTAATTATCCTATACACGTATGTCGAATATCTACTATACCTATCCGAAATTTCGAATCTTTGGAGACACTCAGAGACGTACACTAGCTGTATATTCGAAGTTCTGGTGACTTCCAAAGGCGTGTTTTAGACGTATTTCCGAAACTCTGTCGATATCCAAAGGCGTATATTAGACGTATTTTCGAAACTCTGTCGATATCCAAAGGCGTACTTTTGAATTATTTCTGAAACTTTGGTGACACTCAAAGACGTACACTAGCTGTATTTTCGAAGTTTTGGTGCCATCCAAAGGCGTGCACTAGCTGTATTTTAGAAGTTCTGGTACTATCCAAAGGCGTGTTTTATTAGTAATAATCCTAATTTATGATTAGCATGAATCCTTCGTAATTTATAAAATATAAAATAAATTATAACATTTTATAAAGAGATCTACAATTAATCTGAAAGCTAACTCTGCAAGTTAAACGGTTGGTCAATACAGTTTCAATGTTAAAAGCATACGAAATATGAAACATTTCAAAAGAAATAATAAGTTCGAGTACAAGATTTCCTTGTACTTTCGCTTGTATTCCCCCTAAAAACATTGAAAAACACAGAAAAATGTATAGGGGTATGAACTCACTGGTCGAGAAATGTGTCGGCTGGATGCTAAGTGTCCGTTCGGGGCTTGAACACTTGCGAGGTTCCTATGTAATACGAAGAGATACATAATTGTATCTAATTAGAATTTTAACTACTATTTAGAATAGAATACACTCTGTGGCACGAAAACACTTCATTTCAAGTGTTAGGAGTGATCCGGGTAGCATCTAAAGGGGGTGTAGGGCCTAGATAAGGAGTTTACTCTTCAAGAGTAAGCCCTTAGGGGAGTTTACGGTCCAATGACCATATCCCCATGAGTTTACGGCCGTAAACTCATGGGTGGTGTGTTCTTGGTTGCTAAATGGTCTTACAACACTTGTGGGATGATGCTAGGCTTAGTTCTAAGGCATTGGAAGGGGACTTGATCAACATATGGACCATTTAAGGAGTTTACGGTTTATGAAGATGTTCTTGGTGAGTTTACTACCTTAAACACATGAGTTTACGGCAGTAAACTCATGTTTGTCCATGAATCATGTGTTTTCGTGGCTGTAGGTTAAGCATACAAAGTTCTAGGTCCAATTCTAAGCCATACAAGGTGTTAAGGGCACTTTAACACCCTTTGGAGGTGTTTAAGGTCTAAGAAGGGGTGTTTACGGTTTTGGGAGATTATACTGTTAAATGTCCGCGTAAAATTCATAACTTCTACATACGGACTCTGTTTTCGTCCGTCTTTTTACCGTTGAGTTCCTATTAATGAGATATTCAATTATCATTTAGGTCATCTAGGACAAAAACCGCTTGATCTAAAATTCGAGTTTCGGGCTGTGCACTGCTAAGCCAAATCTTAGAAAATTCATAACTTCCTCATACGAAGTCAGATTTGGGCGTTCTTTTTTGTATGTTCTTGGTTTAACGTATACTAAAACTTTTTTTTATATTTCTAAGGCTAAAAATTCCTCCATCGTAAATTCACTATTTACGTCTCCCGGTGTCGTGCCGGTTTTGCCGTAAAACTTCGACGGACCATAACTTTTTCGTTATAACTCGGATTTCGGCGTTCTTTATATGTACGGAACGCTTGAGACGTATTCTACAACTTGGTTAAGATTATTTATTCTAAATAATGTTTTGTCAAAAAGTCGTTTTCGATCCCTATTATCTCTAAATTGACTAACGCGAATCCACGGGCGTTATACGAGCTCAGTCAGATCCACAACACTTTCCATGTCTCTCAGTTGCAGAAGTGTGTGTTAAAAAATGAGATAGTGGTTCCGTTGGATGATATTCAGGTCGATGAGCACCTAAAATATGTCAAGAGACCGATGGTTATTTTGGAAAGAAAGATGAAGGTCATACACAACAAGGAGATACCTTTGGTAAATGTGCAGTGGCAGCATCCGAGAGGCTCCGAGTGGACTTGGGAGCAGGAGGCTGAGATGCGGGAGAATTATCCTGAGTTATTCGCCTCAGTCAACTTCGAGGACGAAGTCTAGTTCAAGTGGGGGAGAATTGTAACATCTTGATGATGAGGTACTTCTAAATTTGACACTATAATTGAATTATATTGAATTTTAGTCCTTAAGTGTAAGAAAGAGTGCAAAAGGACCCTTAGTGGCATTTTGGTAAAATTGAAATTGAGGAGTACGATGTGCGTACGTATGTATGCTAAGCATATTAAGGTGTTCCTTAGTACGTTGGGCGTACACTTCGTACACAGAGGTGGAAAGCATGCAAACCCTAATTTTAGGGATTTGGCTCATATATAAGCATCCTTATGGACTCATATCCTTTTCTTATCTAGCCTCCTTCTGTGAGATCGACCCTCAAGCAACCCTAAATCAAGAGAGAGTAAATTTTGAGCTTCTAAGAGAGTTTTGGGGTGGTTTTGAAGAAAGAAGAAGGTGGTGAGAAGATCTTGGAGTTGAGAGCACTTTGGATCTGTGATTTCTTCTTGGTCTGCAACATCTTGAAGGTATAAAGCTTGCATCTCTACCACTCCATCTTGTAGATCCAGGTTTTTGCTCTTTTAAGTCACTTTTTGGTCCCAAGATGATGATTCATGAACATAGCATGTTCTTGACCCATTAAGTTGTCCTTTCAGACCCTTGGAAGGGTCTTAAGTTATAAAAATGGGTTCCAAATGGTTGGTTTTGCTCCATGCATCATTTAGAAGGTCTTAAGGGATTAAGAAGTTGAGTTAAGCACTTAATGGACATGCAGAGTCATAAAGTTGGAAACTTTATGATTCTTAAGGGTATATTAGCCATGGATCTAAAAAATAGATGTGAGTGCTTAAGCTATTAAGCACTTACTGAGATTTTTGGGCTTTTAGGAGTACGCCCTGCATATGAGGTCAACCACCCTGTTGGTGGTCAACATGCGAGTACGCCCAACGTACATAGGGAGTACGCCCCACATAATCACTTTGTGGTGACTCGGCAGAGTTGAATCGGTTGGGTGGACTCGGTTGGGTTGACTCAGTTGATTTGACCAGTTTTACTTTGACTTTGACCTAAGGGTATTTTGGGATTTTGATTGTGATTGGTCATTTGGATGGATAGGTTTCAGTTGGGCCTGAGATTCAGAGTCAGGACCTCGTCAACATGTCCAATTTGTGAGGTGAGTTTTCCCTCACTGTACTTACGGGTCGAAGGCACCAAGGTCTGCCTATTGGATTAGATATTCGTTATGTGATAGTATGTTACTATGATTTGTATCTTGGTAGATAGGATGATGCTATGCTTAGTGATCTGTAGATCTCTGACTGTTTGTAGACTTATTATATGTTTATTTGTTATATGTGTACATATTTGGTTGGTGGTTGAGGCTTTATTGCTTTGTGCGTGAGCCAATAGGCCGAGGGCATTCTAACCCGATGGTTGATTAGGCCCGAGGGTATTCCATCCCGAGGATGATAGGACCCGTTGTATATTGACATTCCAACCCGATGGTTGATTGGGCCTGGGGTATTCCAACCCGATGGTTGACTGGACCCATAATATATTGACATTCCAACCCGATGGTTGATTAAGCCTGGGGTATTCCAACCCGATGGTTGATTGAACCCGACATGCTGTTATTATATATGTTATCCGTTTATGTGTTGGTACTTTGGGGGAACTCACTAAGCGTTGACTTACAGTTTTGAGTTACGTTTCAAGTACTTCGGATGACCGCAGAAAGGCAAAGGCGTGACCGTACACATACTCTTATTTATGACTTATGATTTTGGGAGACTCTGATGTTTGGAAAAATGTTTTGAAAACTATGATTTGTAAACAATTTATGAATTGGGTTGACTTTAAAAGCTTAAATTTCTTGTGATTTTTATGGGTGTTACAATATGAGTTATATCCCATCAACGGTTATTTCAACGTCTTTTTTAATAACAATGTTTATATATATCATGGTATGTTGATTTCTAAATATTCATTTTGAATGGTTTATAAGTGTTTAATAAGTTTCATTTGATGTAAACGTTATAATAGATGTTGTAGTGTTTTTATGTTATTAAAAGTTGTATTTTTCAATAGTATTTGTTATTTGTTTCATATACAAATCAACTTAAATTTTATATAAAATATACACAGCTTAAAGCGGTCTAACAAATCATCAAAATTTGTAGTATTTATTTATTTCTTACTACTTTGCATTTGTTATATATAAATCAACGTACATTTGATATACAAATTACACAAATAAAACAATCTATAAAATCATCAATTAATAGTATAAATAACCAATGATATAAAATTATTACATATAATAAAACTAACAGGTTAACTATAATTTTTTTGTTTTGCTACTAACATTGGTTTTCATTTATAAATATTAAACCCCAATTTATTAAAAGTTATTATTTTAATTAAATAGTTATATTCGTGCAACACGCAATGATTCACCTAGTGTCCTAAACATGTGTTTTTAACTATGCTTATGGAGAATTCTTTGGTGATTTTGAGTTAGTCTTTTAAACCGTGGTTTTGGGAATAACATCGTCTTCGGGTGTGTTTGAGAGTGCTTTTTAATTTTTTTAGTGACTTTTTGGAAAAATGTATATATTTTTTTGTCTAAAAAGTTAGTTTTTACCAAATAATTTTTAAATTTATTGACTTTTAATAAATCATTTTAAAAAACATTTCTATGGTAATACCTAGTGTTCCAATTTTGCCCCCAATTTTTGTTAAACTACTTTTGGGGTTAGTTTAGTAATTAAATTCATTTTCTAACCATGTTGTTCATATGCAACTCCATCCAAGTCTAACCAATTGTGCCGGGGATTATTTCGTCGAAGAACAAAAATAAAAGTACACAAATCCAAGATCCGCCGTTGCAAAATTCACCACCATGGACGGCCGTTCTCCGCCGCCTCCCCTGATTCACCTCCGTACCACCACTCAGATCCTCAAACAAACCACTACCATCTTCTCCATCCACCACCACCTCCTCATCTTCATCCTCCTCTCATTTCTCATCCTCTCCCTCCGTTCCAACGTCGAAACCGCCACTCACTCCCTTACTTCCTTCATCGACCATGACCCTTCCATAAAATCACTCCTCTCTCGCCTCCACATCTCCTCTAATCCCGCCTCCCCACCCGCCATCACCCACCGCCATCGCCGCCGGCCTTTCCTCCAGCTCACCCGTGTTGGAACCCTAGATGATGATTTCTTCTCCGGAGATGAAGAGCTTGATCACCGATTCTTCGGAACCCTGCCCAGACCACAACTGAATGCCACCTCATTCATAGTTGACTTCTTTGATCCCCAACGAGGGTTCTCTAATTTCATATCCGATAATGGAATTAGGGTTTCAGAGATTGTGCGTTCTCATGCTAAGGTTTCTTTCAAATCAGTCGAGGCAATCGAGAAAGAAGAAAAGACAGATACCGGTAATACCAACTCTCCTCCAATGATTAAAGAAAATGAGAGTGATACCATTGATGATCTGCAGCTTTTTCTCAAGAGGTTTGAACTAGAACATCATGAAATGACTGCCTTATTATTTCTTCTCGGCGTGTTATCTGCTTCATACGGTTTTGCAATTCTTGGATTTGTTGTTACTTACGCTTGGGTTCTCGGGATTATTTTTGTAGTAGTCATGAATGATTTGTTAAAAGGGCACAAATCATTTCTTCGAACTCTCTGGGATGGATCAAATCTAGGTTTGAAAAGGTTATCAGGCTACATTGTTATGAGATGGGCTGTAAGGGATGCATTGACTCAACTCCTAGGCGTTTGGTTCTTTGGAGAAATCGAAGATCAATATCTGTTCTTCAAGATCTTCGTTAGGTTAAAACTAATGCCATTTTCAATCGTATCCCCTTGGGTAAAAGGGTTTGAGAGAGAAATCTATGGCTTTCTGTTATCCTGGTTCTTGCTCGACACATTAGTGTCATTCGTTTTTGCTGTGGATGCTTGGATTGCAATGGTGGACACCAGAAAGAGCGTGAAAGAAGTTGTAAAAGAAGGGTGTCATTTGCTATCTTTAATGCTGCATCCTGCAATCAATCTCAAGTGTTTGGAAGGTATTATTTGTGGGTCATTTGCAAGATGGGTGCTTTCAAGATTCTTTGGGAAGTTATTTGCTTCTGCATTTCAGTCTTTCATGGAGGTATACTTTATGGTGGCATGGCTTCTATACTATTTATCTGTTAAATCAAAAGATGCAAATTCAAATGGAACACCATTTGGTGAAAGAGAGCTTGAAGGGTTGCTTGAAGATGTTAGATGATGATGATGCTTGCTGAAAAATTCTTTTGAATCGGTAATTTTCTTCAGTGCTTTGTGTGTTGATTGTATTTCAGAAAAAAAAAATGTGATTTAGCATTAGCACTGCCATTGTTTTTGTGACACCATCTTGATGTTTTGTATCATATGTACTTTTATCATGAGGCAGATATAACATGTGTATATTTTACACTCCCTTGTAGTGGTAATTTATGCCATCTTGTGTTGTACATATGTGATATGTCCCATCGATTCTATCTTATTCTTATCTTAGCTTTTTTACATCTGTTTTAGTATTTCTTGAACATTACTGAAGGTTGTCATCTCCAATCGATGCCCTTTGATAACCAAGGAAGAATTAGCCTTATAATATCGATCTTTATTTTCCTATAGCTTCAAATATAATGTTTATGGCATACACAGTAAATGCAGTCTTCACCCCGAAAGAAATGAAGATTGGTGATACCAAATTTGTTTCCTAAGTTTGATCTTGATTTCCGATTCTTATTTCTTCTTCTTCTCACCTCACCGTATCATCTGTTTTACCTCCAATAATTGATTACAAAATGGTTGGATTAGTATCATAAAAAAACCTTATATATTGTTTTTTTAAGGATTAAACCCCAATTTTTTTCCCCTAATTTGTGTGTGTTTTTTATTTGGCAACTAGGTGTGAGACCTGTGTATACGCGGGTGTATTAAAAATAAAATTTAATATCAATATATAAATATGAAATATTTTATAATGTAATATTTTACATAATAATGTAATCTTCTGAAAATTTGCAAAAGAAACTAAATCGTTTGAATTATTTATGAGAATTTATTACCAAATTAATTTGATGATTTTATTTCCTTATAGAACCCATTACAATTTTATGGAATTTTATTTTAAAAATTGGAAATCCCTAAAAAATGACAAGTGGAAAATAAAATTTTTAAAATTCTCACAAAATGACAAATGTCAAAATAAAGGAGAAGATGACATGTGACAAAAAAACCTTCATTTATTAAGGAGGATTTTAATAAGTTTAAGGGTAATCTTCCGGTTTTAGAATAATATTTTTTTGGAAAAACCCTCAATATTCTTTTTTTTTTTTCCAAAAAAACTCATTTATTTTTTTTGGAATTTGATTTTAGAATTCATGTTTCACTGTTAGAAACATTTCAAGCTAAGAACTGATTTGATCTATAATAATGTCGTTATATTCTTTAGAGACTCAAATTTTGTTTCCGTTTGAAAGAAATTATGTCTTTTTTTTTTGACTCATAATTGCCATATTCTTCTTGTTGACGTTTATAGTGAACCATGAATTCTATCGGTGAAACATGAATTCTGTTAAGTTTAATGGAATTTGATTTTAGAATTCTGCTAGTTTAATGACACAAAATTTGTTGATTGTTAGTTTAATGACACAAAATAAAGTTGATTCTGAATGTTTGTTGACACACTTGTCTAACACTAACATAATCATTTTCTTTCCTACATCTTCTTGGATTTTTGATAATTTGGTTTGTTGTTGCACTAGGTGTGAGACCCATGTATTACATGAGTTTAATTAAAAATAATAAATATGAAATTTTAACAATTTGAAAAGTTTAAATTTATAAGAAAAATGAGAATTTTTTTGAATTATTAAAATTAATGAGACTTTAATTTATTGAATACATTACATATATAAACCATTTCTAATAAATATTTTACATATATATTACCTTACATATTAAATGTGAAATTTTAATTTAATAAAATAAAAAATACAATAAAATGAAAAGTGGAAAATAAAAAATTTAAAAATTCTAGAAAATGTCATGTATCCAAATAAAAGAAAAAAAGACATGTGATAAAAAAAACATTTATTTATTAGAGATGATATAATTGCTTGAAGGCATCCTTCCATTGATTCACAATTTGATTAAAATCGGGCTTGTGCAATTGGTACCTGCTAAACGAGTTCCCATGGTTTGAAACTTTTTTTTATGCCATTTGATATTGATTGCAACTTGTAATGCAATTCGTCCTTTCATGTATTTAGTTAGCTGATGAACAAGTTCCCATGGTTTGAAACTGCTGTGATACCATGATACCATCTGATACTAACTGCAACTTGTAATGATGCAATATAAATGAGTTCTTGGTCTCTCCTAAATTTAACTCTAATACAATCAATGAATGACTCTAACACTAACTAATCCCTTAATTATACAACTCTACTGAAACAACTTTCTACTAAATTTCTCAACTAAGCAACAATTGTAAAGAATAAATTGCCTGTTAGGAACTTAGACGATACTTGTCAAGACTCAGAACAAATCTGATGCCACTTTCCAAGTTATGATGACTCTTTGTTAGGAAGTAATGGGAATAACAAACAAAACCAAAAGCACACAAGACATAATATTTATGTTGTTCGGTCAAAATAACCTACGTCCACAGGCAGAAGGGGAGTATTCTTTATTCTAGAGTTCTCAAACAGAGGTTACAAGTATAATTCACCAGAGATTCATGCTACTCACTAAGGATACAAAAGACACCAAATGACTTAGCATGCATCCATATTTATACTTGAGGGATTAGACCTAAAACCCTAATGGGTCAAGCCCATTTGTCGACAGGCCCATGAAAGGTGACAACCAATCATATTCCGCCATGCATCATCTTATGGAACATTCATCCATGTTATACAACCCATGAGCATCAACAACACACATGATGGAGCACCTTGATCCATAGTGGTACAACATGAACACTAGTGGCCCAACATCCATCATGGTGGCACAACATGGTGTATTCCTTAAGCATCACCAAGTTCTGAGCATTATATAAGACTTTATAGTATACGTGGATCATCAAAAATATCATGGCTCATCAAGAAACCAAGATGACGCATCTTGCACCAAGATGTCGCAACATGTATGGTGTTGGCCCATCTTGTGCAAGGATGGCGCAACATCCTTCATGTTTGGCTCAACATCTCCCACAGGTGGTGCAACTTCTGCATGATGCCTCAACTTCTCCATGTTGGTCCAACATCTTTACGTGGCTCAACATCTTCACTTGGCTCAATATCTTCACTTGGCTCAACATCTTCATGGCTCAAACATCTTCATGGCTCAACATGTTGGACCATGTTGCTCCAAGTCACTCCAAGATGGTCCAAGCCACTCCAAGTTTCTCCAAGCCCCCTTTTAGATGACCTGTTCCTTTGTCAGATGATCCAAATCCATCTCATATGATCCGTTCTTTTGTCACATGCTCCATGAAACTCAAGTGCCCCATTTAGTTCTAAGTGCTCCAAAAGCTCCATGAGAATGCTCAAAATGCTCGAGTCATATCTAACATTACCTATAACCCTTACAATTACCTACTAATTGTTTGACTTCATTTAATCATAACTAACAAGGAAAGGTCATTCAGCCAGCACCATTTGGCTCATTGCGCATCACCACGGTGCTCGTGGGAAAGGTTCGGTCATTTCTTTCCATTCTTTGATATATTGGTGCTTTGTCTAGTCCGATTGGACTAGGGGGACTTGATGACACATAGTCCAATCCAATGTCATTGGCCGCGTACCAATAACATCGGACCGGGGGGGGGGGGGGGGGGCTTGATGATGTATGGTCCAGAATGCTCTAGCGTTCCATCCTTGCCTGGTGCGCTCCCGCCAGCCCTGCCTGGCCTTCCCTTGCCAGCCTTGCTAGGGTTCTCCCATCATCTCGGCCTGACTCTCCTTGTCCTGGCTCTCCCTTGCCAGCCTTGTTGGGGACTCCCTTGCCAACCTTCCTGGGGACTCTCCCGCTGGCCCGGCCTGGCGCTTCCTTGCCAGCCTCTCCTGGTGTTCGCCGCCAGCCTCGCCCGACGCCTCCGGGCGGCCTCACCCAGCTCCTTGCTAGCTGGGCCCGAATTGGGCCGACCCAAGGCCTGACCTAATTCCCCTTGACCTAATTGTCCCCTATATAATGAATAGTATCTCCTCCATGGAGGGGGATCTTCCCCTTGGCTCAGCCGCCACTCTATACTCTGGTCGGGTGGCTCAGCCGCCACCCACCGCCGTCAGCCACCATACACCACCACCAGCACCAAGGTGGTTCTCTCTAGCTAAATAGAACCGTATCAGATCTACCAGATGATCTAACTTGACCGTCGGAGCCTGCTCCCGGGGCACAGTCCCTGGGGCGGCTCTAACGCGTCTCTCTGTTGTGACCTCGCAGATCTGTCTCCAGCGTAGAAGCACATCCTCATAGCAGGTGGTCGGATGCGATGTCGCATCAAATACCATATAACTATATAGGATAATCATCAAGTTGACTTGAGTTCGTTACTTGTGACATCCCCATTATCACGACGAGAAAATACCGATTTGTTTATGCTTTATTTTGAAAGTCAAAGTATCTTTTAAAGAAATATGTTGCATAATTTATTCCAAAAAATATGATAAAGATTTTATCAAAGCATTTCAGAAGAAATGTATTTCATTATATTAAAACCTCGGGATGTTATTTCCAATACATATCAAAAGCATAAACAGAACAACATAGGCCTTACAACATTTATTTATATCTACTGGCCTATAATCCATAATCCCTCATCAAGTTATCACATCTATGCACTTGTGCCACTACCTGTAATACAAGAAACTGAGTGGGTAAGGTTTGGGAGCCTGGTGAGCACATAGGGTTTTCAACCCACAATAAATAGTTTATTAGTTTCTTCAAGTCAATCAACCCAGTTACCTATTCCCGTTATCCTCACTTTCTGTCCCTAAAGCATCTAATTCAAGGGACCTAGCCTAAGGATTTTCATCGGGATGGACACTACTACTAAGGGGATTCCTCAACGATATATGTCCATAAAGCAACCATGAGGGGATGGATTACACCAGTGAACACATCGTTCACAAACACCTACAGGTTGCGAGCCTGCTAGCGTTCCACTAGACTGTCTAGAATAGTCCGTGGTCATCATCTATACTCCGCTAGATGAATGGATCATTGTCAACATCGAGGCCTCTCCTTATTTTATCACACATCGACTATTTCATCTACCCATGTTTTACCCAACATTTTCATAGATATAAAAGACATATACAATTTAAATCATTTAAAACATGTATAAATCGTTCACACAACATAGATATCAAGAACACGGATAATATGTACACATAGCATGTAATTTATAATAAATACTTCATATCTATGTGTAAGATGAAAGTAACTATGCACTCACTTTAGTAGCGCGATTTGATAGAATCTAACTAGAAACAGTCAGTGGTTCATGATTGTCAGGCTCGGGATAAGGAACGCCTTCAATAAACGAGAGAAAGAAAGAAGGTTTGGTGTAAGGAAGGAAAGAGTCGAACTTGCTATTTATAGGGTGTCCAGCGAAAGTTCACGTCGTGGACATGAAATTTTCACGCCGTGAAGCATGGCTGCATCACTTCGTAGACTTGCCATCTACGTTCTAGCTTCGAAAGGTGTCCAGATGACATTTTCACGTCGTGAACATGATAGGTTCACGTTGTGAGTTTCCATGAGTAATCCCGTAGCCTTAGCACGTGTTTTCTAGCCTCGATTTGTTTCCTTGACTAGTTTCACGTCGTGGACTTAAGGTGGCTAGGCTTTCTACCACGTGTCATGCCCTCAGACAGCTACATCTTCGGAAACTCATAACTTTTGCATACGTACTCTGTTTTTGACATTCTTTTTATCCACGCATAGGTGGAGACGTACTCTAAAACTTTCATTTAGATCACTAAGGCTAAAAAATACTTTATCATAAACTCACTTTTTACGATTCCCGGTGTCGTGTCGGTTTTATTGCGAAACTTTGATAGGTATAACTTCTTCGTTAGAACTCAGATTTCGGCGTTCTTTATATCTTCAGAATCCTTGTCCCAACCACTACAACTTTCTTCATAGATATTGGGTCTACATATTAGTTTATTTTTGGCGCTTATTTTTAGTCTTAACTTATTATATCTTATAAATAAGTATAGTGCACATAAAATCACATAAAATCACATAATATTCAAATAATTTCTCTTTATTACTTCAAAGTAGGTTATAATTGTTGGCCCTAACTATTATACCCTTATACTAATGCTTAGTCTAGAAACACGAGCATTACAATTCTCTTAATTTTAGGATGATTCCGTCAGAGAATCTTGCATCAACAAACATATGTGGATAGCAACTCATGATGTCACTCTCTATTTCCTAGGTGAGGTTTAGCCCATTCGTATGTTTCCATCGCACAAGCACCAAGTCGATCATCTTGCGTCACAACTTCTTAGTCTTACAATCAACAATTGCCTCAGGCTCTTCGATTAGCCTCTTATTTTCATCCATCCTTAACTCTGAAATTGGAATTATATCGGGAACTTCTCCTGTAAACTTCCTTAAGTAGCACACATGTAAATTGTTATGAATACCACTCTCCCACACAAGTTCATGAGTGAGAACGAGCCGAAGGAATTTGAGCCGGAAGCGTTGTTGTTGACGTTCGACATCTGAAAAGGAAAAAGAACAAAGTTTGATTAGAAATGAATCCCCAATTAAACACCCAAATGAGAAATTAGGGCTAGGATCCAACAACATTATTTACAAATTAGAAGAGGGATGCCGTAATCTAACAAGTAAATAATTTGAAGGTAAGTGAATGACGATTCACTAATTTTCCACCATGAAAAACAAATTAAAGCTAAGTTTTAAATGTATTGAAAACTCCTAGATCTTTTGAGATTCATTGATCAGTTACATGTGCAAATCTCGATATACCCCTCAAGTTTGTGACTGGGATGCCGAGGATCACAAAGAGGGTATGAATAACCATGCAAATGTACATGTTGCCCTCAATGTTACAATCACCTATTTGTTGGATTAGTGTCTAAGTCCATAATTATATTTGGTATGTACTTGACTCGAATTAGCATGGTCCATTTGGGTTGCATGGCATCGAAACACTTGGATAGACCGTTTTTGAGAAGAGGACGTTTGTGACATATTAATATATTATAAGTTCTAATATATTAATATGAAATCATGTTATTTAATTAGTATTGATCAAGAATTAATTTAGACTTAATTTAGTGATAGAAAGAAACTCATTAAATATATGGGGATTGATTGTGTAAATCATTCATTCTTATATATGTGGGCTTATGATCCAAGATTCCTTACGTTGGGTTTAACCCATGTGGTGACCCATGGATACTCCATGGAGGTTAAAACCCATGGAACATAAGGAATGGGTAAAGTCATGGGTTACATGGTGTAACCCTAATGTGCACACTATATAAGGACCTCATTAGCTCAAGAAATTGGCACTAGTGATACATATGTGAGGGCTAGCCGATTTGAGCATGGAGTGTCTTATCCTCATGGTTATTCCATGTGTTGGTGATGTTGTGTGAACCATTTGAGGTGTCACATTTGGGGGACTAGGCTCTCAAGCTTCATGGAGTCAAGCTACATCAACAAGGTATGTATTCTATCCACTTTATTACCCAAGTATCAAAAGATTGTATGCTAGTTAGGGTAATACCTTTGAATATTTATATTTGCATGTATAATAGAGAAAACATAGATCCAAGGTATTTAGGGTTGCATGTACACTTAGAAGTGTTAGAATGCTCATAACCCAACAGTGGTATCAGAGCCTAGGCTTGTTTTCTCTTATACTTGATGCAAACTTGTTTTTCTAAAGCTGAAACTGTCCAGACCATAAAACTCGACGAGTTTATGCAAAAAACTCGACGAGTTCATCATTTTGGGCATGAAATCGACGAGTTCCTCAAAGAACTCGATGAGTTTTGGGTGCTGACAGCTTGCTGTTTGATGTTTTTGGCTGGAATTGGACTAGAAACATTACCCTAAGATGTTTTCAACTTATAAACCTGTTTTTGATGTGGTAATGTTCATTCTAATCCAATTTCAAAGATAATTGTCAATAGATTCATGTTTTGTATTAGTTTAAGGATTAGGCTAATTACATGAAAAAGTTTGATTTGAATTATCTTGTTCTTATGAGTTGCTTAGATTAATAGGAAAAGTTATGTGAAATTGTTGTTTTCAATCCAAATTAATCTAAGAGTTGATTCTAAAATGTGTTTTTGTAACTTGTCCTCAAGCTATATGAAAAGTCATATTTAAGATTCATAAAACTCATAAATATTTCCATAGGTTATGAATAAAGAAAAGTCACATTCTTTTAATAGTTTAAAGTCTTCCATAACTTGTCCTCAAGTTAAGGAACTTGAAGAGTTTTTGGATTAAAACTACTTTAAACACATAAGTTATGGATTTGAATAGTTTTGAATAGTTTTAAAACTTGCCCTCAAGTTTTGGAATTCTAAGAGTTTTCCCGTATGAATACTTAATTCCAAGTTAAGCCCTTAGAATTTTAAAAGTTAAAATTTAACCCTTATACTTTATAATATTATAAGCTAATAATATTTATATATATATATGTATAAGAGCAAGTCGTCTTACCATTAGTAGGCCTAATTCACGAAGCCGGTCTATAAGGGGGTATAAGGTTACTGCCTATAAAATGGTAGTTTAATGGGTGTCCACTCTCACCCACCGCTTCCTTGACTGGTGGAGGGTCGTTATCCGAACGGATAGGACTAGGACTATAATTCTCCCTTCATTAAAAGTGTTAATGATAAATACTAAGTAACTAAACTCTTACTAATACCCAATCTTAGTTACTTAGGAAAATGTGAATTTGGTGCTAACCCATGAAATTACACTTTGCACTTTGCTTAAGTCGGCTAGTGGAGCGTGTGTGGTTAACCGACACACTAGCTTGATTTAACAAGGTCGGCAAAGGGTAACTTAATGTTTATCATAGTATCGGTGGAGCGCGTGTGGTTAACCGGCACATCGATTGAGGGGTAAATATTAAGGGTACCAAGTAATTTGCATGGTTACTTCACACCTTGTTTTGTGATCCTTGGCATCCCAGTCACAAAACCTAAAGGGCACACTCGAGATTGAAACATGCCATTGAACAGTTCAATGAATCTCAAAAGATCTAGGAGTTTCAAATCCAATTAAAAAACCTAATAATTTATTTCGTTTTCATGGTGGAAATTGGTGAATCGTCATTCGCCTACCTTCAAATATTTTATAGCTTGGATTATAGCATCCATCTTCCAAGTTATAAAAGTATTATGTTGGGTCCTAGCCTTAATATTTCATATTGGGTGTTATATTAATGACTTTAAATCAACTATCTTGAATATCTCCCGAAAGATGTCTGGTTCAGACATCTATGATCTTCCAAATCTCTTGGAACTTCACTTCCTCCACCCCCTCCAATTATTCTCCTTAACCCACAAGCTCAAGGTCACTCTAGCCCCATATGGAAATCAAGGTCTATGTATGCTCACATCTTGGAGATGAAGTCACATATTGACAAGCCGGGAGAGTTGGGTGTCAAAGTCTTAAGAAAGTTGGTTGTTCAATCACTTTTTAAGTCACATAGTGAGTTACCTTTGGGAATACTATGAAATAGACTATGACATGACCCTTAATGATCTTATATATTTGCTTGGTGCTGCTGAATAAGAAATGATTTGAGAACTAGAAAAGCAAATTTGATTAGAAGATCAACTTTCCAAACCTTCAATGGACATTGACAATAGTTGCATTGGATACCTAGTAAAAGCTTTCTCTTCCCAATGGAAAGGGATTGGCCATAGTCAACTCGGTTGACCAAATGGTAAAGAGAAAGGCTAAGTCTGAGATTGTACCATGCACCATTCCCAAAGGGTCCATATGGTTCTATTGACAAAAGGAAAGGGCATTGGTTGCGAAGCTGCCAAATTTACCTGAAAGATCATTAGGCTGGTAAAGTCAATAAGTTTGACTCTACTTCAGGTAAAGTCTACTATCTAACTCAATTAAGTTTCTATTATGAGATTCTTATTACATGATGTGACTGGGCCACATGTTGATGTTTTAAGAATCAAAGGAAAAGTGAAGGAAACTTAAAGAAAGAGTATGTTGAATCTGACCGCGAAGATGGATTTCTATCGCTTGATTGAAGATCGGATTCCTGAGCTACTCTTAGGAGTTATGATAGATTGTTAGGAAACATGTAATAGCATAGTTTTCATTTAAATTTTCATTGTAAGGAAAAGTTTTTTCCCGCATTTTATAAATAAATAAAAGTTTGTTTTACTTTATTTTATATCTCCTTTTAATGGCATTTATGAAAACTGGGTGTTTGTATGTTTCTAGCAATATTGAAAATATGAATTTGATCCTTTCAATTGTGGTAGTGTCTAAATTTACCAAATAAGGAAAACTTCTCATCACCCAAGTTTTCAGTTGGATAGAAACTTGGAATCATACAAGTTGTATAGTATGATGAATGAGAACTTTCAGCTTTGGAAAATTAAGACTAGTTCCTTGTTCACATGCATATGTGAGTCAAGTAAAGGACTAAGGGATCGAGTACACATTCTTGTGCACTGGTCAAGTCCACCACAAAATATGGTTATACTTACAGGCTTAAGTATAATTCTGAAGCATTGGAAAAATTTCAATGTATGGCAGAACGAATGAGAAGAATCAAATTAGGCAGAAGGATAAAAGTTTCTCAAATCTGAAAAGATGGGAGAGTACTTTAGTATCAGGTTTTGTGATCATCTTAATGATTTGGAAATCATATCATAATTAGTCCTCTAAGGAAATCTTAGTGAATTCTTATGACTAAGAAGAGGAATCTTGAATTGTTGGAATGGTTAAATCAAGAAGATCGGTCATACTTCGTTCCAAAACAAGTCTTAGAGTCATACTCCAAGACTGTAAGTTGAGTGACATATCTTAAAGAAAGGTTTAAAACACTTGTCAAATGTAAGAGTAAAAGTGTCATACTCTTGTATATTTGAAATTGGTAAGTTGTGATGTTTTGGATAAAACAAAGACCAACTTAGGCCAATTGTGTGAAGTGTTTGTCTTGATAAAGAATCCGTTGTACTATCTCTTGAATATTTGGCAAGATAGTCTTATATGTCAAGAGGAAAGTGGGAGTCTTAAAGATCCTGAAAAGAATTTCAAGATCTAATCAAGAATAAAAAAACCTGTAGTTTAACACTAGCACACGACGTGAGGTTTATAACCTACCGTGTTGACATATTTCTATTTCTGTGCCCATTCCAGTTAAAGTTGGCTTTGCATATGAGTTCTTAGAGTTCTCAATTGGTTGCATAGAAACTTGGAAGCAATGGCAGGCCCTTGAGCTGCCAGGTGGCAAGAAATTCAGATTGAGTTCAGTCCACATGAGTTTGGATTTGTCATTAACCATGTCTTTTGATTATGGTTTTGACAAATTCACATAGATAAGAAAACATACACCATAAAATCTAAGTTTCATAAGGTTTCTCTTCGATTCATGGAAATGATGGTGAGGAAACACTTTCACCAAGTAGATTTTAACTAGATAGCAATTGTAATATTTGCATTCTCAAAGTTGTTAGTGGAGCATGTGTGGTTAACCGGCACACTAACAAGGACTTGTGAGAAATGACAAAGGTCTAAACAATTGAGACTATGATTACAACATCCCTTTTCATAGTTCTGAAATTGTTTAGACACACATGTGTGCTATCTAAGGAAAGGTGTATGATTTTGATAAAGTTATATCAAAGCATTTCGTATCAGAAGTCTGAACTTTGGTAAGAAAGTCAATAAAGTATTGATTTCTAGAAGTCCAGTTGATTTCTGAGTACATGTCAAAGCTAGTGGGAGCATGAGTGTATTGCTAATAATCATCATGTTAGTGGGAGCATGATAATTATGATACAGGTTGCAAGTTAGCAATGTTAATTATAGAAAACAAAAGTTTCAATTCGTGGAGTTGCAGGGGTTGAAAAATTGTTTTGCTATAATTAAGGTAGAGGAAATTATACTTCACTTCAACTCTAAAAGCATAGATTGAGGTTTTAATCATATTTAGTCGAGGATATATATAAGAATTTCATGTTGGAGTGGCTCAACATAAGGAAATTATATATATGGGTCCATTATTTGCGTTCTAAAATGATTATGATTACGACATCCCTTTTCATAATCTGAATTATGAGAACTTGGCAAATTGAAATGGAAATATTATATCAAAGGACTGGTCTAGTATCATGTCTTTATGTGAGACATCATGAATCGTGTCCCATACGCTTCAGATATAGGATCGATTGCATGTGCTATAATATTCATCATTTCTAAAATTTTCCAAATGTCTGGGGCATTAAGAAGGGAAAAGGTCTAGAATTGGATATGACTAAAAGGATTAAGCAATTGTCGAGGACAATCTAAGGTTTACCAAAGATGGTTGCTCAGGGACAGTTGTAAGTATAGTGTTAATTATGGAAGGAACATATTGACATATTCTGAAGAGAGGCAACTCTTGTTCAAGAGTAATAGTCAAAAGGGGAATATGGAAATGTTCCCATAGGTGGAAGTTATTCATTAAATCTGTGTAAGATTAGGAAACTTAATGCAAGAAGAATGTTCAAAGGCAATGAACTTTGAATATGAGACTTCGGTTCCATGGAGTTGGTCTCCATTGGAATACTCTGTAATGTATGTTGACAAGTCTTTGTGACTTTGTGCATAATCATTACAAGAGGACCAATGCATATAAGTTTAGAATCTAACAGATTTAGGTAAATGGCAGGAATTTGGAATTCTTGCATTTGTAGTAAGGAATTGGGAGTGTGAAATGAGAATCATTAGAACTATGTTCAATCGATCTATTTCACAAAGTAAAGATCATTGACAAACTTAGTATGCATACTTGGTGTATGGCATGACTAGTGTTTAGAAAACATAGTGTACATGCTTGGAGCATGGGGCAACTATTATTTTAATTCAAGTATAAAGTTGATAGTTTGAAACAGTATGCAATGAATGATGGGTAATCAATATGGTGATAAATAAAAGATGTGTTATTTATATTCATAAGTTCTGAGACCATATTGGATTCGATTATTCTTGTGTTTCACTTTGCATGTTTTGACTTCCAGAATAACTAGGTCGTTCTTCCTGAATGACTAAGTTATTCAAACCATCCACAGTCAGTCATATGTTGGAAGTAGATATGAATCAAGACTGTCATGGGTTGGCTTGTAGAGGTCTAAGTTGTTGGACAAAGTGGTGCTACAACACTCATGAGTGCTCATAAATTCTGAGTATTGGATTCAAACCGCGCTCATTTGAATCACTTCATGGATTTTATCACGAGTGATAATGAGACGATAATATCTTATATTCTTCAAACCTAGAGATATGAGTTGTTACTATGAGTTGGTTGTACATTGATTGCACGAAACCGCATTGGTAACTCGATGTTATAAAACGTGCCTTTGTGTATGATTCAAAAAGTAATAGAACAAGCCATATGAGTCGAAGTTTATCCATTCCTTTTACCTTCGGGATAAAAGCGATATCTGTGGGCCCCTCGATGATTTAATGATGACACATGTGAGTGCTTGGCCAAGCCAGGACTAATGTGATTTGTTCAATTAGTCGGTCATCATAAATCGGAAATCGAGAAACAACAAATGGATAGAGAGAATGATTTATAATCCATGTCTTAGTCCATATGATATCTAGAATGAAGGAATATATGATCCCTTATCTAACGGACAGGTCATTGACAAAGGTCAGAGTTCATCGACAAGGTCAGAGTTTGACAGCGGCTTTTAAGAGTTACTATTGCCAGTTAGGTTTTAAAGTCATACTCAATAATAGTTTTAGACTTATCCAAGTGGGAGACTGTTGGATTAGTGTCTAAGTCCATAACTATATTTGGTATGTACTTGACCCGACTCGGCATGGTCCATTTGGGTTGCATGGCAACGAAACATTTGGATAGACCGTTTGTGAGAAGAGGACATTTGTGACATATTAATATATTATACGTTCTAATATATTAATATGAAATCATTTTATTTAATTAGTATTGATCAAGAATTAATTTGGACTTAATTTAGTGATCAAAAGAGACTAATTAAATATATAGGGATTGATTGTGTAAATCATTCATTCTTATATATGTGGGCTTATGATCCAAGATTCCTTACGTTGGGTTTAACCCATGTGGTGACCCATGGATACTCCATGGAGGTTAAAACCCATGGAGCATAAGGAATGGGTAAAGTCATGGGTTACATGGTGTAACCCTAATGTGCACACTATATAAGGATCCCATTAGCTCAAGAAATTGGCACTAGTGATACATATGTGAGGGCTAGCCGATTTGAGCATGGAGTGTCTTCTCCTCATGGTTATTCCATGTGTTGGTGATGTTGTGTGAACCATTTGAGGTGTCACATTTGGGGCACTAGGCTCTCAAGCTTCATAGAGTCAAGCTACATGAACAAGGTATGTATTCTACCATTTTATTACCCAAGTATCAAAAGATTGTATGGTAGATAGGGTAAGACCTTGGAATATTCATATTTGCATGTATAATAGAGAAAACATAGATCCAAGGTATTTAGGGTTGCATGTACACTTAGGAGTGTTAGAATGCTTATAACCCAACACTATTCGACGTGCCAGTTAACCACACACGCTCCATCGAACTATGACAAACATTGAGTCACCCTTTGACACCTTTGCTTAGAGCCCAATTAGTGTGCCGGTTAACCACACACGCTCCACTAACGTCTTAGCAAGGGTACAAAGTGTAATTTCATGGAATTGCATCAATTCACTTTTGCCTAAAGTAAATAAGATTGAGAATTTTGTAAAATATTTAGTTACTTTATAGATTCATTATACTTTTAATGAGGAACGAGTTGCCCTATCCTACCCGTTTGGCTAACGACCCTCCACCAATCAAGGAAGCGGTGGGTGAGAGTGGACACCCATTGAACGACCATTTTATAGGCCATAACCTTATACCCCCTTATAGATCGGCTTCATGAATGAGGCCTACTGACGGTAAGACTAGCATTTAAGTTATATATATATATATATATATATATATATATATATATATATATATATATATATATATATTAATCTTATAATATTATAAAGTATAAGGTTGAATTTTAAACTTGTAAAATTCTAGGGTTTGAAATTTAAATAGTTCAAATTAAGCTTTTAATCAAAAATTTAAATTTCAAAACTTGAGGGCAAGTTTTTGAGCTTTTCAAAACACATAGGATCAAATAACAAATAATTTAAATTAAACATTTAATTTAATGATTATCTAGATTTGATCTATTATATTTTAATCACAAGATAATTCATCAATTAAATCAAATAATCAAATTTTATCACATAAGGAATTTATTATTCAATTAAATGGTAATTATCTTTTGTTTTTGACAAGAATAATCATATAATAACAATAAAAATCGGATTTATTAGTTAAAAAGAGTTCTGGTAATTATCCTTCAGCAAAACAGCAAGAAATCCCGAGATATCCTCTGTCTGACAGCTAAACTCGCCGAGTTCCTAGTGTAGACTCGTAGAGTTCTTCCAACTCGTCGAGTTCCTCATCGGGACTTGATGAGTTCATCAGTCAGAGAGCCAAAAAACGAATTTTCTAAGCATGAATGAAATACTAGGCATCAAATACAATAGAAACCAGTCAAGGCTCTGATACCACTGATGGGTTTGAGCCAAAAGAACATCCTATGTGCTCATTGAAACCCTAATGCTTGGATCTAGGTTTCTCTATTGTACATGCAATACATCCAAGACTTATAAGCCTTAGATCTAGCATACATATTTCGAAATTAACATAAGAAATAAGATCTAGATGATTACCTCTTCTACAATGGCTTGAATCTTCTTGTCTTGGAGCTTAGAGTCACAAATGTCACTCCTCTAATGGCTTAAAAACACCACAAGCAAGAGGATGCTAATTGAGAGAGAGGGAATGGCACAATTTAGGCTATGAAGACTTCTAGGGTTTCCAGTTGCCGAAATCTGATGCCCTAGGGTCTTATTTATACTTGTGCTGCTAGGGTTTCAGTCAAAACCCTAATGGACAACTTAGACCTTAAGAAATCCAAGGAAGCGTCTGGAATAGGGACTCTATGGCCAAAATTAGGATGGACACATCCCTAATTTCATCCATGCCTAGTCCATAAGCCTTCTCAGCCCAATATTCAAGTATCACACATTTGACAGTTTAAGTCTCCGCTATTTAATTAATGTCTTTTAGCTACATAATTAATTCTTAATTATTTCTTATCTAATATTAATTAAACTATATGATTTTTCCTTTAATATATTATTCATATAATATATTAGTAAACCATAATAACCTCTCACTTTATAAATCATCCTATCATGTTGCTTTGGTAAAAACAACCCAAAAGGACCATGCACAACCGGGTCAAATACTTACCAAATATAGTTACGAGCTTAGACACAAATCCAACAATTTTAACCTCGTGAGGACTTATGGTTAGGTTATGAGAATCCCGAACTTATCTAATATGTATGATGATCAGTAGCTCGGAGAGTTGAGAGATCAGCAGTTCGGGGATTTGCCAGCTAGCAGCCAGAGGTTTATTCGCGGGATTCTGCAGTAAGCTTTGCGAGGCGAGTTTTCTCTTGTAGGAATGGGTCAAAGGCACCAATGCCGTACCATTTATGTATGATAGTATGTTTCCGGATTTCGGTCTGATGCCGGGGAATCCTGAGGAATGTTTATATGATTCCAGATTTTGGTTTGATGTTGGGTGGGGCCTGAGGAATGTTTATATGTGTGTTTCTGAATTATGATTCGATGCCGGGTGGTACCCATTGAAGGAATGCATGTTTACTTATACTTTTTGTATTTTTTATACCTGTATGCGCCTGGTAGGGAGGTGAGTGTGGGCGGGGTCCCGTATCTCATCATTAACTGAGTGTGGACAAGGTTCCATATCTCATTATTAGCAAAGTAGGGATGGGGCCCATGATAGGTGAGGCCTTAGGACAATAATATATAGTGTTGTGTATAATTCTTTATGTGCTAGTATGATTATATGTTGTTGTTTGTATATGTATAGAGGGCGGGGCCCAGAGATAGGCGGGGCCTGCTAGAAACAGATCTGTATACCGAGCGGGGCTTGATGTCAGGCGTAGCCTAATGCCGGACACTGTCCGATGCCGTGCGGGGCCCAAAGTAGGGGCGGGGGCCTAGTCTATGTGATTATGTGTATGGTATGTGGTAGCTTGGGGAGACTCACTAAGCTTCATGCTTACAGTTTTCAGTTTTGGTTTCAGGTACTTCCGGTAGCAAGGGGAAGAGCTCGGGATGACTGCAGTGCACACACCATTGTTTAGCCTGGGATGTTTCTACTCTGATATAGGGTGTCCAGGGAAAGTTTATGTAGTGGACATGACATGTTCACGCTGTGAAGCATGACTGCATCACTTCGTAGACTTGCCATCTACGTTCTAACTTCGAAAGGTGTCCGAATGACATTTTCACGTCGTGAACATGATAGGTTCATGTTGTGAGTTTCCATGAGTCATCCCGTAGCGTTAGCACATGTTTTCTAGGCTCGATTTGTTTACTTGACTAGTTTCACGTCGTGGACTTAATGTTCACGTAGTGGACTTAAGGTGGCTAGGGTTTCTACCACATGTCATGCCCTTAGACAGTTACATCTTCGAAAACTCATAATTTTTGCATACGTACTTTGTTTTGACGTTCTTTTTATCCAAACATAGGTGGAGACATACTCTACAACTTTCGTTTAGATCACTAAGGCTAAAAAATACTTTATCGTAAGCTCACTTTTTACGATTCCCGGTGTCATGCCGGTTTTGTCACGAAACATCGACATGTCATAACTTCTTCATTATAACTCGGATTTCGGCGTTCTTTATATATCTGAAATCCTTGTCCCGACCACTACAAATTTCTTCATAGATATTGGGTCTATCTATTATTTTATTTTTGATGCTTATTTTTATTCTTAGCTTATTATATCTTATAAATAAGTATAGTACACATAAAATCACATAATTCACATAATATTCAAATAATTCCTCTTTACTACTTCAAAGTAGGTTATAATTGTTGACCCTAACTATTATACCATCATACTAATGCTTATTCTAGAAACACGGGCGTTACATTACACCCTTAACTTGGATGATGAAAAAGAATTTACAGATCAACACAAGTAAGACAAAATATCTATGGTGCAATTTCAATAGGTAAAATATTGATGATGGTGTAGAAATATGTATCGGGATCAAGTACTACACTTAAAGGAAATTTTAAAGTATTTGAGGTCTATAATCTACAAGGAAGGGTTGTTGACGACGATACACAACATATAAAGTGAGATTTTTAAAGTGAAGATCGGCTACCATAGTTTTGTGCGAAAAGGTCCTCTTGAAATAAAAGTGAAAATTTTATAGGGTGACACCAGACAACTATGTTGTATGTAGAAGAATGTTATCGATCAAGGAGCATGAGAATAAGATGGAAGTCGTAGAAATGAGGATGTTGAAGTACACATGCGACATAATATTATTGGATAGGATACTAAATACAAAAATCAGAACTAAAATACGATGGGAAATGCATAAATAACTGAAAAATTGAGGGCATCACGATTGTAGTGGTTTAGACATGTCCAATGGAGGCAACTGACGACTATTGTTAGGAAGGTGGAGAGACATGATTGAGTGATTGAGGGTGCAAGGGATAGAGTACACCCGATAATCAAGTGAGAAGATAACGTGATGTTAGAGATGAAGAAGTTGACTTTTTCCAAGGACATGACCTTACATAGCGTAATATAAGCCCTAGTGTAACATCTTGTTTCGAGAAGTTTCTTATTTTGGGATCCTGCAAAATAAATGGATCAAGTAAAGGCCTTGGGCTTCAAAGGAATAGGGTTTAGACCATATTGGATGTTGATAATATTGGTTATGCAATCAAAACCCTTGGTTTGTGTTGGAGTCAAAGGGTAAAACGGGAAAAGTGATGTTTCGAACTTCTTACATAAAATATGGATTTTTATTCAGGAAGTTTTTAGTCTAAGATATGTAGATAATATTATGGGGGTTCTTCAATACCTTTCCGTGGATATAAAGATTGTCGAAAACAGAGTTGGAATGAAGAAGTTATGACCGTTTGAAGTTAGGAAGGTTTTGGGCTTAGTTTAGTATGCTGTGAGTACATGATGTACGGTGGGCGTACTAGGCATCCCTGGTAGCTTGGCATACCAGGAGTACGTTGGGCGTACACGATTAGAACCCAAACCCTATTTTCATGGTTTGAGCCCTACTTAAGCTCCTTAACTTCCCCAAACCCATTCCATTCTCAACCTCCACCTCTCTAACACCCTCCCTTGAAACCCTAACCCTAGTTTGAGCCTTGTAAGCAAAAGAAGGTGTTCTTGAGTGCTTTGGAGTGTTCTTGGTGCATCTTGGAGAAGAAGGAGCTTATTGGAGAAGTATTGGTTGCATTAGAGCTTGTAGATCCAGAATTTGTTCACCTTGATCTTTCTTCTAGATGTATAAAGCTTGAATCTTGATGATACATTTGTTAGATTTAGCTAGTTTTGGATGTTATGAACTTTTGGTCACATTAGTGCATAAAGTTTAGATCTGGAAAGTTTGTGACCTTGTTATGGATAAAGTTGGAAACTTTATCCATCTAAACATCATTTCGATTCAGATCTAAAGGTTGGAAACTTGGACTTAATCGATTAAGTAAGAAGGATGCACTTTTGGTCCCTTTGAAACTTAAATGACTAAATTTTGGTTGTTTGGACCATTTTAATGGATAAAGTTGGAAACTTTATCCATTATGGAGTTATTAGGAACCATAAAAATGTGATCTTGGTCCTTCCATCCCTTCCATGCAAGAGTTATGCTGTCTTAATGGATTAATAAGTTAGTTTTAGCTTTTGGACCTTTTCTAGCCATGGAAAGTCATAAAGGTGGAAAATTTATGACTTCATTCGATGTTTTGAGTCTAGATCTAAGCTCTAGACAAAAGGTCTTATGGGATAAAGTGCTTAATGAAATGTTGGGATCAGTCAGCGTACGCTGGGCGTACACAACCAATCTTGGGCTTTGACTTTTGTTGAATGTTGACTTTTTGACCAAGTTTGACTTTGGGTCAAACTTAAGGATTTTGGACTATTGATTAAGATTTTATATGGTTTTGGTGTTAGTGGATTCTTGGGTGTAAGCAATGCAAAAAAAAAGGATTGTATCGTAGTGTTTCAGAGTCATTCGATTCAGGTGAGTTTTCCTCACTTTCTTGTGGGCCGAAGGCATAAATGTCGGCCCATTAGTCTATGTATCTTGGTTTAGAGGATGTGGCTATGCTGTAGTGATCTGTTAGATCTGTGTCCAGGTTTATTGGATGTTGTTATGTGGTAGTGATTTGTAGATCTGCCTCTTTGTCTGTTGACTTGTTATATGATTGTCTGTTGCTAGATATATGTTATTTTTTATGTATATATCGACATGGTATGGTGGGGTTGAGACTATACAACTTTGTGCTGTCAGTCAATAGACCGATGCATTCCAACCATAAGGTTGTGGGCGAGGGGTAATCCAACCAGGAGGTTATGGACCTATTATATATTGGGCAAGCCAACCGAAAGGTTGTGGGCCGAGGCATTCCAACCATAAGGTTGTGGGCCAGAGATAATCCAATCAGGAGCTTGTGGACTCCGATATCTGTTTGGTTATATATTTGTGTGGTGGTGTACTTTGGAGGAACTTACTAAGTTTCGTGCTTATAGTTGTATGTTATGGTTTCAGGTTCTTCAGATGATTGTGGCAAGACGAAGACGTGGTCGTGCACATCCTTCGGATTTTATGTTATTTAGATTTTGGGATACTCTGATTATTGACTACCATTTTTGAAACAATGTTTTGTAAACAATTATTGTCATTGACTTAATTTTGAAAAATAAAAATTTTACTATAATTTTTAGGATGTTTCACGAAACTTCTTCTTTTATACGATTGACTTAATTTTGTGTTTTTAGTACATTATTTACCTTCTTTTGCCATTGCAGTGGCGGACCTATGTGGAGAATTGGGGGTCCCGGGCCACTGCTTAACTTCCGGCTCGTAGTGCAATTTTTTTTTTTGTTTTTTTTTTTTTTTCCTATTAGATGCATCCGCTAGAAGTATGATACTAAAATAGTCTGCGTCCGTGCCATTGCCTATGTTTTTTCGTCTTTATCACACCCTTGCTTTATTCATCGTTATGGGCCCATGTGTCATATGCTAGATGTCATCTGTAGAAGAAGTCTCTATCCCCGTCGATGGAAGTACATTTGTCTTTATTCCTATTTGATTTTGGGTATCGTTGTTGCTATATTTTCTTGGTATACCATGCATTTCAGTTATCGGGAAGAATGGTGTCATATCTATATAGTTCATTTTAAAGCATGTCCCATCTATTTTCTCCAACGTTAACAATTTCAGTAACATTTTATTATAATTGGAGGCCTAAATATCGTGAGAACCCAAAGGAAAATCTGCATAGAGAGGAAAATCAAGTTTCTATAATTACTATGAACTCAAAAAAAAGTTTGATATTCTAATGCTTGGTTTTTGGATTCAAAAACAAACGTGGGAAAATTTAAATTAGTTATAACTTCTTGAATCTGTTTTTAGTTCTTCGCAGGGTTGTACTTGCTACATAAAAAGTTGTACTTTATCATTGTTGGAACAAAAAGACAGGTTTCATTTCTTGCATTCAAGTTCATTGTTATAGCTAGTCGCATACAATATTTAGTTATATATCTCTTTACATGAATATATATAATGATTATAATCTTGCATAAATTCCAATTTCTTAGACTCAACGAAAGTCAAAGGCACAGAGGGATCCTTCGATCCTGTGGGGACATGGCACATTGAACTACGCTGAGGAACATGTCCTCATCACATGGAATAGTGAGTCTGGACTCAGTACTGAAGTCGTATTCTTCACGAGCTTGATCCAACAAAGCGCTGAAGAGAGGGTGTTTCAGTAATTTCACCTTGATCACAAACCTCCTCTGGTTTTTTCCCACGTACACCACCAAATGACCCTTTGGGACATCTCTTGGAATCGAAGCTTCTTCCTCTTCACGCATGGATGATGAAGCCCAATTAAGTGCCCATTGACAACACTTGTCACAGTTTGTAGATGAAGGAATAACTCCTCCATCATTCATCTTTTTCCACTTTTTAGTCAACGATTTCAAAGCTTTCCCTCTCATCATATTTATAATGTATATATATGTATGTGTGTAGTATGGATATAGGCCTCTGTGTGTGTGAGTAAAGCTGTGTTGCTGGTATGGAGATGGGTAGATTATATATAGTGTTGAGGTTGAATATCTCTGAGCATAGAGCTTATTCGAGCATTAAATGCGGGATCACACACACATACGTATATATATATATATATATATATATATATATATATATATATATATATATATATATATATATATATATATATATATATATATATATATAGAGAGAGAGAGAGAGAGAGAGAGAGAGAGAGAGAGAGAGAGAGAGAGAGAGAGAGAGAGAGAGAGAGATGGGTAGCTCGAAGAGGATAAAGGGAGAAGAGTTGATAGTTGGAGGTTTATGTGGTTATGATCTTTTGCTGCAATGCTGTACTTTGAATTTGCATTCATGGGGGCTTTTATTTTTATTTTATTGATATATAGCGATACGAATTTGTACGAACAAGTGTTTTCCTCTTTTTTACAAAGAAGTTCTTCCCCACACACACATGCATATTATTTTACAATATCTATAAGTAACATGTAAGAATTAAAAGTGTGGATTTGCACTTTGTCCAAGAAGCTTATCCCATGCCTACCATGCTATCCTTTTATCTTTCTCACTCTCCCAACTTGTGGGTCTCACACTTTGTAACTTGGCATCTATTTCTTGAAATAATTCCTGGTGTTAATCTTAAAACAACCCGCAAATTGGGGATTACTAGACTGATTCCCGAACAAATGGTCCTTTTGCAAGATCCAGTTAGTGCGATGGTGAATATTCTCTAAATCATGATCTTCTAAAGTGCAGATACACTTGACCTTTGCGTTTACTCGATTGAATTATTAGCGGTGGGCCAAAAGGCTACTTGGTCGCTTTCTTTATCTATATTGATTTAGGTAGTTGATTGACAAAATGCATGGAGTCAATGGTTCGAAAATTGTGGTTTAGGGGGAGTTTGGATATGATTTGAGGATTGTGATTATAGTTATCCCATCTAAAATGGGTTTGTGATTCATATCTAGAGTCAGTGGAAAGTGGGCTGTTGACCAAGAAGCGGTGGTATAATCACTTTCATTCTACACATTGTGTTTTTAAATGAGAACTTTACTTGGTGCTTGTCCCATTTAGCTCACTCATGCCTTTCCCTTTTCCCTTTTGAAGAAGTCTACTCAAAGGAGCAAACTTAGAAATTAGAAATGTTAAATTTATATATATATATATATATATATATATATATATATATATATATATATATATATATATATATATATATATATATATATAGGCTTAAGTTATTTTGTTTTAACTATCTATTGTGTGCATGTAGGATTGATTTCTGGATAAATCATTTTAGTTATTTTAATAAAGTTATTAATGCATATTAAATGTTGAAGATATAATGAATATTAATTAAATATTCAGTATTTAATATGCATTAATTACTTTCTTAAAATAACTAAAATGATTGATCCAGAATCAATCCTACATGCACACAATAGATAGTAAAAACATTTGAACTTATATCTCTCTCTCTTTTTCTCTCTCTCTTTATATATATATATATATATATATATATATATATATATATATATATATATATATATATATGGTTAGGTTATTTTGTTTTTTACATTTATTGTATGCTAGAATGCACCAATAGAAATTTAGTAAATTAAATAAGATATTAAATGATTTCCATAATTATAAGTATATTAAATGATATCCATCATTATTATTCTCTTTTTATGGAAACTAATTAAATATGTCATTAATGTCAGCAATAACATTCTTTCAGAATGAATTCGCATCTATGTTTTTATATACGAGTTCGTATTTTGTTTCAGGATTCACTCACTTAAAATACAATGAATTTGCATTCAATATGAAGAACGAGTGTGTATTCTACTAGAATACACTCTAATTCTGCTGGAATACACTCTCATTCTTTTAAATATGAATTTATTATAAAAGAATATTATTGTTGACATTAATGACGAATTTAATTAGTTTCCATAAAAATAAGTTATAAGTATGTATAGCATTTAATATACATATAATTAATACTAAAATCCTATTGGTGCATTCTAGCACACAATATATGTGAGAAACATTTGAACCTACCTCTCTCTCTCTCTCTCTCTATATATATATATATATATATATATATATATATATATATATATATATATATATATATATATATATATGTTTAAAAATAAATATGAACTACAAATATTGTGTGAATGTATGACCACTTCTTGTTCATTAAATTAAATGAATGAAGGGTTAAATTAAATGAATGAAGGGTTGTGATACGAGGGTAGATGTCATTAACATATGATAATATTTATTATATAATTCCACATAATTAACTGTAAGGGTAATTTGGTCAAATTGGTATGGAAAATAAAGATATTACAGGATATAATCAAACTAGAGGAATTCCCACGCTTCGCGACGGGTAAAAGGTAGAAGTTAGTGCATCAACTCTTTCTTCATATTTGTTTGAAGATGATGAGTGAAGTTTGTTTGTTCTCCTACTAAAACATCTGTATTTCCTGAAAAGGAAATATGATAAACAAATTTAGTAAGGTCACTTCTTCGATCCTGTAATGCATGTGTTTCTAGGCTAAGCATTAGTATAATGATGTAATAGTTAGGGTCAGCAATTATAATCTACTTTGAAATAATAAAGAGGAATTACTTGAATATTATGTGAAATATGTGATTTTATCTGCATTATACTTATTTATAAGATATAAAAAGTTAAGAATAAAAATAAAGCGTCCAAATTAAAATAATAGATAGACCCAATATTTATGAAGAAAGTTGTTGTGGTCGGGACAAGGATTCTGGAGATATAAAGAATGCCGAAATCCGAGTTATAAAGAAGATGTTATGACCAATCGTAAAAAGTGAGTTTATGATAAAGTACTTTTTAGCCTTAATGATCTAAATGAAAGTTATAGAGTACGTCTCCACTTACGCGTGGATATAAAGAACGTTAAAAACGGAGCTCGTATGCAAAAGTTATGACCTTCCGAAAATGCAGCTGCCTGAGAGCATGACACATGTCAGAAACCCTAATTTGACTGGACTCACGACGTGAGCATAGATTCTCACAAGTGAGGAGTGTAACAGGCACCTCTCAATTCTAGAATACATATAGCAAGTCTACAGAATGATAAGTCAAAAGCTCACGACGTGAGTAAGGATTCTCACGACGTGAGGAGTCAATCGGACACCTTCCAAAGCTAGGGACGCAAATGGCAAGTCTACGAGGTGAGCAGACATGGCTCACGACGTGAGCATGTGTGTCTCATGATGTGAGAGACCAAAAATCAGCCTATAAATAGCAAGTTCGACCCTTGCTCTTCTTACACCTAAAACGTCTTTCTCTCTCTCGTTTGCTGAAAGCGTTTCCCTTCCCGAGCCCGACGATCACGAACCATTGACCGTTTCTAGTTATATTCTATCCAATCATGCTACTAATGTGAGTTCATAGTTACTTTCATCTTACATATAGATATGAAGTATTTTATATAAATTACGTGCTATGTGTGCATATTTTCTGTTTACTTGATATCTATGCTGGATGAACGTTTTATGCATGTTTCAAGTGATTTAAATTGTATATGTATTTTATATCTACAAATATGTTGGGGGGTAAAACATGGGTTGATGAAATAGTTGGTGTGTGATGAAATAAAATGATGAGAGGCCTCGATGTTGACGATAATCCAATCATCTAGCGGAGTATAGATGACGACCACAGACTATTCTAGACAGTCTAGTGGAACGTTGGTAGACTCGCAACCTGTAGGTGTTTATTTGAACTACGTGTTCACCAGGTGTACTTCATCCCTCATGGTTGCCTTATTTGACATAAATTGCTATGGAATCTCCTGAGCAGTGTTGTCTACCTCGATGAAATCCTTAGGCTAGGACCCTTATAATAGATGCTTTAGGGACATAAAGTAAGGATAACAGGAATGAGTAATTAGGTTGATTGATTTGATGAAATTAATAAATTCAATTATTGTGGGTTTAAAACCCTATGTGCTCACCACGCTCCCAAGCCTGACCCACTCAGTTTTCTCGTATATAGGTAGTGGCAAGAGAGCACAAGAGTGATGATCTGATGAGTGATCAATGGAGTATAAACCACTAGAATAAATAAATATTATAAGGTCTATGTTGTTTATGTTTATGGTTTTGATCTGTATTAACAATGATATCTCTAGGTTTGTAATATAATACATTTCTTCAGAAATGTTTTGATAAATTCTTTATCATATTTTTGGGAACAAATTCCACAACATATTTTTTTAAAAATATACTCTGATTTTCAAATAAAGCATAAAAAAACTGGTATTTTCTGGTCGTGAAAGTGGGGATGTCACAGACCCCCCCCCCCCCCCCCCCCCCCAAAAAAAAAAAAAAATGCAACCTTGTGTCACATGTAACAAAATATAACAACCAAAACACTCATTTTTATGCCACTACGGTGTTAAATTTTAGGGCTAATTGCAAGAAATGACAATTTATTCTCTAAATCTTCTTCTTTTCTAAAAAAATTATAATTTGAATTTTATTTATTATTATAGCATCATACTTTTTGGTTATTTTTTTAATTAGGGTACTGTACTTTGTAAAATATATAACATGTTATCTTTAACATAATTTACCCTACACAGGTAGATTTGTCAAGTACAATGCCTTAATAAAAGACAATTTTTAAAATACAACGTTGTTATAAGAAAAAGTTGGGTAATAGTGATGGGTTTTATAGGTCATAACAAACATGTACATGCGGAAAATCACTTAACATTTAAAGGCACATGCAATCTATAAGGATCCACTAGTACAAAAATGACCTATGACCACACTTTTTAAAAATAAAGTTGTCATAGATTTGGTTAGTTGCATCACTAAAGGTCATTAATCAAATTGCAGTAATGTTTTAGTCACATATTAGTTAAAAACCGTCACTATTGAAAACTATATTTACACATTTTGTCACTGTTTCGCATAAAAATATTACAAATACTAGCCAATAGTCACGATAGATCATTGTGACTGTAATTATTTTATTATGACATTAAAAAAATATTTTACTATAAGTGTTTTATGATAACAGTTTAATTTCAAATGTATGTATAAAATTAATGATTTTAAATATAAAAGAATAATAATATATGACTGCAAGTATTTTATTATGACATTTAAAAAAAACATGTTACTAAAAATATTTTATAATCATGTTTTAATTTTTATGTGTATTTAAAAGCACTAAATCGTAACAATAAAAGATAAATAAAACAAGTGACTATAAATGTTTTATGGTGGCAGTTGAATGTTGAAAAATGAAAACAAAATTTGGAGGGAGTTCAACTTTTTCGTCTTCGAAAAAATTTCAATTTTCCTTCTTTACTAAAACTTATAACAATTTTTCCATCTTTACCAAAAATCATATATTTCTAAATTAAACCTAATCATCTCTCTCTCTCTCTCTCTCTATTCTATATTCGTCGTCTCCCACCTTGGATCGATGTGCCTCCTAATCGAACTCTCTCTCTCTCTCTCTCTCTCTCTCTCTCTCTGTCTCTCTCCAAATCTGATAACCATCAACCATTGACCTTCAACCCACTGTCTCCACCATCCTCACTGCCACCATCACCGGTCGACGCCAACTCAAACTATTCAAACAACTGCCACTCCCAACATCGCACCTATAAAACCCTAACCCTAGAACTACTGCCAAATGACACCACCCTTCCTTAACACCTTCGTTGACTTATCCGCCAAAAGGAATTAGTAATGACCCAAAGGAATCGAGATTAAGCGTACGAGTTACCCGACAGATGACAGGCGTCGGAAGTCGGAACTATGCCTTTAATTTCCATAAGTTAATTGTTCTCCGACGCATCTCCATTGATTGTCGCCAACCACTTTTTCCACCATGGCTATGAGGAAGCTATCGCTATCGAAGTTTCTCCTCTGTCGCTATCACATTATTCACATATTCACTTCATCAATATCCTTGTACTTGTTCCCCTTCTTCCTTAGTCGAACCCTAACATTTCTCTAATTTACTTATTCAATATTTAGCAACACACGAAAGAGTTAGTACAACAGGAAAGAAATTGGTTTCCCTTCATTTTTGTGGATCTTAGCATATCCCTCTGCTCAGGTCTATCATCCTGAGACATTGCATAGACATGAAATATCGTATATTTAGTCAATTGTTGAGTAATATTGATACAATTCTCATGTGTTAATTTCTCCTTTGATTTTGATTTACATATTTCTTTGAGGATAGCAAGTGTCCGACAAATGGCATTGGATCATTATTCGGGATTCGAAACTTTAAGGCAACATAAAAAGCAATATTCATTATTCATTAAATTTAATTGATGAAAAATGTGAACCTTTGACTTTTTATAGAGCTGATCTACTTCTCCTAGTCCCTTTATTAATGTTGTAGGTGGTGCTTCTACAAGATCTTCCCGATTTTCATTCTTTGTTACAAATTTAGCTTTCCCAAATTAATCTACATCTATTTTTGGAAACTCAACCCCTTCTATCCCTCTCCCTTCCATTTTGTGACCTTTACAACCTCTAATTGAAAGAAAACCAAATGTAAGCTGTAAGAGGTTCTTTATTAGGCATGTGATTTATCTTTCTCTTCAATATGACTTCTCATAGCTCTATGTGTTTTCTTGAAAATAGTTGTTAGTGGTTTAGTAATCCAAACATTTTTGAAGGGTTTCTTATTTACTTATTCTCATGTGGTTAGTTCCATTATTCTTGTTTATCAGATACCAATTTCACAATGAGGTGCTTGTTATTAAATAAGACATAGGTAAACACAACATCTGGAATCGAGTGATCCAGAAGGTTTAAATGTTTTTTTATAAGCATGAATAAGCATATTAGTTTAATAATTATTTGGATTTTTGTTTATTGATACCAGGTTTGTTCTAGATGTCTCAACTCAGCAGATACGAGTTAGCTGTGATTGAACCAATATGGCTGATTGTTGATCTAAATAACAAATGGGTAGGTTGTAGGATCTAGTGGATGGTATGGTAGGAATAATATATGTTATCTTAGTCAAACGTGGTCAACTGTGGTTAACTATTTTACATTTTTTGTAGATCCTGATATGTTAAAAGTTGGTAATGGAGATATGAGTTACTTGTTGGATTAGGTGTCTAAGCCCATAACTATAATTAGTATAAACTTGAATTGATAGTAGCACAGTCCTTTTGGGTTGCCCTCATACTAGCAAATGGATATGATGACTTTTGGAGAGAGAGGTTGAATTTATTATTTGATTAATAAATTGAAATAAATGATTTATTAATGTTTTATGAAAATAATATATTAATTAGAAATCATATTATTTAATTAATAGTTAGTAAAAAATTAATTGGAATTAATTTTGGGATTTATTGTATTAATTAAAAGTGTGGGGGTTGTTCAACAATTTATTGATAGTTGAGGAATTGGCTCTTGGACCTCTATAGAAGGGTTGGACGAAAACTTCTACGAAGGTCCTAGAATTTTCGTCCAAAGGCCTTGGATGGGAATTTCATGGGCTGCTTAGGCCTTAAGCTAAGGAATTAGGGTTTCCTCCCTAAACCCTAGCTTTGGCTCTAAGCTACCTCAACTATATAAAGGGCTGTACCCCTTAATATTTTTGGCAACTAAACCTAGAAGAGAGCCGAAATTCTCAAGTTCCCACCTCCTTTCTCCTCTCTCATCCTCTTGCTTAGTTTAAGTGTGAACCATTAGAGGCCCGAAACTTGTGGCGCTTGCTACCAAAAGTTTTCAAGGAGGAATTGAAGTGTAACACCGTAGATTTCAAAACAATTTTCGCATTTTATAAAAACATAATCCATTCATTATTCATGAAAACATCATTGTTTAAAACTGAATTCATAACATATGTCAATCCCAAGATCTCATAACATAAAAATCCTGTGTGTGTACTGACCATGCCGACGCCTTCCCGCGTACATCACTGGTACCTGAAACACACCACACAACAACTGTAAGCATAAATGCTTACTGAGTTCCCTAAAATACTACTTACACACATACGCCTTTCCAGGCCATGACCTTCCGGTCCATGTGTCTCAGGGGACTTCCGTCCCAACCCGGTAAACCTTCCGGTCTTATCCGCGTCGACCTTCCGGTCCACATCACAATGCCTTCCGGCCCATAACATAAATGCCTTCCGGCCCATAACGTAATGCCTTCCGACCCATAACATAATGCCTTCTGGCCCATAACATAATGCCTTCTGGCCCACATCAAGCATAGCATACATAGCACATATAAACGGCTAACTTAATCACATACAATGCATACAAGTCATAACATATCCGACCTTCCGGTCACACATAGGTACCTTTCCAGGTACAGTATAGTGAGAAGACTCACCTCGCAGGAAGTCTAGAATCTCGCGTGCTCGATATCTCCAAATCTCGAAACGACGACCCAATCCCGCCTAATCACAACGAAATATCATTCTAATTAATATAGACTTCCAAGACTAGGCTACACCCTTTTCATTATCCCACAGAGGGTAAAAGACCATTTCACCCCTCCTTGGCTCAAAGTCCACATATTGACCAAAACCCTAAAAGTCAACAAAAGTCAACAGACACAGTACGCGGGGCGTACATCGATGAACCACAATCGAGGGTCGCCACCCCTTACGCTGCGTGTACTGGGAGTTACGCCCAGCGTAAATCCCAAATTCAGCCATACCATATTTCTTTGTATTAAATGGTTAAGACACTCCTTCAACTTCCAGATCTGGCTCTCTTTAGGTCTCATAACCCATAAAGTCGGAACCTTTAAGCCTTGGCATGGCTGTAAAGGCTCCTACACCCTCTAATACCTTTCTTTTCACCTCCAAAGATCTAGATCTCATGCATGGCTAAATATATACGTCCAAGATCACATTTTTATAAACATACAACTCAAATGGACCTGGAATATGGTAGATCTAAGCCAATGGAGACTACTTGCTCATAAAGTCTCCATCTCTGGGACCGAAACCCTAGAAATTAGTCCATGAAGCATACCATAAGAACTACAAGGCAAGATCTGAACTTTTTACCTCAGGAAGAAGCTCCAACCTTTGTTATCCTCGGATCTACACTTGTCCACCAACTTCTAGCCTCCACAATGGACTTCTCTTCTCTTTTGCTACCTTGAAATGACACCTTGAGGCTTAGAATACTCACACTCCAGCTAAAAACGAAGGAAAAGCTCTCTTAGGGTTTCTTTCTGAAGGATGGTGGCTGAGGGACAAGGCCATCTCATTCCATTTATAGCCACCAAGCCATATTAGGGTTTTGGGTCTGGACCGGTTACGCTGGGCGTAACCTTAGGTATGCCCAGCGTACCCGGGTGACAACGCGTTCAATTTAAGTGCGCGAGTACGCACAACGTACTCTTTGTACGCCCAGCGTACTCGCCCCAACACAAAAGGGCCAACATAGCACATATGAAAAGATGAAGGGCTAAATGGTTATACCTGAATTCCGGGCTGTTACAATTCTCCCCCACTAGAACCAGACTTCGTCCCCGAAGTCTTATACCGAAAACAGCCCCGGATACTGCTCCCGCATCTCCGACTCGGGCTCCCATGTCAGCTCGGACCCCTTCCGATGCTGCCACTGCACTTGCACCAAGGGCACTTCCTTGTTCCTCAGAACGTTAACCTTTCGATCCCTAATTGCCACCGGTCTCTCAATATAGTTCAGGCCCGCATCCACTTGAATATCCTCTAATGGTACCACTGCCGACTCGTCGACAATACATTTCCTCAACTGCGACACATGGAAGGTGTCGTGAATCTGACCCAGCTCCGCAGGTAGATCTAAACGGTAGGCTACCCTGCCTATCCTCGCGATTACCCTGAAAGGTCCATTATATCGAGGCCCCAACTTGCCCCTCTTCCTGAATCGAATCACTCCTTTCCAAGGAGAGACCTTTAAGAGTACAAGGTCACCAACGTGAAACTCGAGCTCGAACCGACGCCTGTCCGCATAACTCTTCTGGAGACTCTGAGCGGTCAACAATCTCTGCCTGACCTGCTGTATCTGCTCTGTCGTCTGAAGCACAATCTCCGTACTACCCATTACCCGATGCACCACCTCTCCCCAGCAGATGGGGGTCCGACACCTACTCCCATACAACAGCTCAAAGGGTGGCATACCAATGCTCGAATGATGGCTGTTGTTGTACGAAAACTCTGCCAAGGGTAAATAGGTGTCCCAACTCCCTCCAAAATCCAAAACGCACGCTCGCAGCATATCCTCGAGCGTCTGAATCGTCCGCTCACTCTGCCCGTCCGTCTGTGGGTGGTATGCGGTACTGAAATGCAGCCTCGTACCCAACTCCTCGTGAAACTTCTTCCAAAATCTGGAAGTAAATCGCACGTCTCTATCTGAAACAATCGACAACGGAACTCCATGCCGCGATACCACCTCCCTCACATACAACTCTGCCAACCTCTCAGCAGAAGAGCTCTCGCTGATTGCAAGAAAATGAGCGCTCTTCGTCAACCTATCCACAATCACCCAAATTGCATCAACTCCTCTCGCAGTCCTTGGCAATTTGGTGATAAAGTCCATGGTAATCTGTTCCCACTTCCACTCGGGAATCTCCAGCGGCTGCAACTTACCATGAGGACGCTGGTGCTCGGCCTTAACCTGGCGACAGGTTAGGCACCTCTAGACAAACCATGCAACATCCCTCTGTATACAGGGCCACCAATACTCGGGATGGATCGAGAACTTCGATTGATGTGCCTCCTCCATCAAAATGGTATGCGTCCCGCCCACAAATGGTACCCAAATCCGACCCTGAAATGTCATAAGTCCCCAACTATCGGTAACAAACTCCGACACCTGCCCAACAACCCGCTCCCGCTTTCGGTTCTTTGGTCTCGTAGCCTCAATCTGGGCCCCTCGGATGGTGTCCAATACCGGAGTCATCACCGTCAACCTCATACAAATGTCTCGGATCGGAGCGCTCTTTGACCTACGGCTCAAAGCATCGGCTACAACATTAGCCTTGCCCGGGTGGTACAGGATCTCGCAATCATAGTCCTTCACCACATCCAACCATCTCCTCTGGCGCATATTCAGGTTTGGCTGGTCCATCAAGTACTTCAGACTCTTATGGTCCATGTATATGGTACACCGAACCCCATATAGATAGTGCCGCCAAATCTTGAGAGCAAACACCACAGCCCCCAACTCCAGATCGTGGGTGGGATATCTCGACTCATGAGGATTAAGCTGCCTCGATGCATACGCTATCACATGCTCCCTCTGTATAAGCACCGCTCCCAATCCAGATATCGATGCATCACAATAAACCACAAAATCCTCCATCCTTTCCGGAAGGGCTAACACTAGGGCTTCGCATAACTTCCTGCGAAGTGTCTCAAACGAGGTCTGCTGCTCCGGGCCCCAAGAAAACGCAACACCCTTCCGGGTCGACTTGGTGAGTGGCACGGCGATCTTGGAGAAATCCTTAATAAATCTCCGATAATAGCCGGCCAATCCCAGAAAACTCCTGATCTCAGTGGGTGATCTCGGCACCTCCCACCTCATGACTGCCTCAATCTTGGCCGGGTCGACCAATATCCCATTCTGGTTGACGAGATGTCCCAAGAACTGAACCTCGCGTAACCAGAACTCGCACTTGGAGAATTTGGCATACAGCCTCTCCGATCTCAGAACTCTAAGGATCTCCCTCAAATGCTCCTCATGTTGTTCTCTGGACCACGAATATACCAAAATATCATCAATGAATACGATCACCGACCGATCCAACATTGGCTTGCACACCCTGTTCTTGAGATCCATGAACGCAGCTGGTGCATTGGTGAGCCCAAAAGGCATCACCACAAACTCGTAATGCCCATAACGAGTTCTGAATGCTGTCTTCTGGATATCCTCATCTCGAACCCTCATCTGATGATATCCCGACCTCAAGTCTATCTTGGAGAACCAAGATGCCCCCTGTAACTGATCGAACAGATCATCGATCCTCGGCAACGGATACCGGTTCTTGACCGTCAACTTGTTCAACTCCCGGTAATCGATACACATCCGGTGTGAACCATCCTTCTTCTTGACAAAAAGGATCGACGCTCCCCAAGGTGAGCTACTTGGGCGAATAAACCCCTTTCCCAGCAGCTCATGAAGCTGCGAAGATAACTCCTGCATCTCTGGCGGCGCGAGGCAATAAGGTGCCTTGGCGATAGGTGCTGCTCCCGAAACCAAATCGATACGGAACTCCACTTGCCTCTCCGGAGGCACACCCGGTCGCTCCTCAGGAAAACATCCGGAAACTCGCACACTATCGGAACTTCCTCAATCGAACTTGGCCTTTCCGCGGCCACATGCGTGTCCAACACATAGGCCACGAACCCACTGCAGCCCTGCTGCAAACTCTGCCTCGCCCTGGCAGCCGAACAAAACGCTGACCCGCACTGGGTCCCCTCGCCATACACCGTAAACGCTCCCCCACTAGGGTCTCGAATCGTCACCAACTGACGCTCGCAATCTATAATAGCTCCAAATCGGCTCAACCAATCCATGCCCACTATCACACACACGTCCCCCATCGCAATCGGGACCAGATCTATCGGGAACTCCACCCCGAAGATCTCAAGGATACATCCTCGAATCACTTCCGTAGGATACACTGCTCGCTCATCAGCTATGGAAACTCGCAGAGGTCGACTCAACGCCTCTCGACGGATACTAATGTGCTGAATAAAGGCCAAGGATACAAACGACCGACTCGCACTCGAGTCAAATAATACCAGAGTAGGTATAGAACTCACAAGAAAAGTACTAGCCACCACATTGGGCACCGCGCAGACCTCCTTCGCAGTCAACTGAAAAGCTCTCCCATGAGCCCTCGGGGCCTCGGCCTTCGCCGGTTGAGCCTCAGTAATCCTAGCAGCCGGCACAGATCCCTGCGCTGATCCCTAGTGTAGCTGAGGGCACTCGGCCTTCCGATGGCCGGTCTTGTTGCAATGGAAGCAGACCATAAATCCCTTGGGGCAATCCCTGGCGATATACCCCTCCTTGCCACATTGGTAGCAAGCACCCGATCGACAGGCCCCCTCATAACCCTTGCCGGACTTTCCGCAAGTGCGGCCCTTCTGGCCTCCAGTCCTCGAATCAGCAGACTTGGTCCGCTTGGCTGCCGGCTGAGACTGAGCCGGCTGCCGATCCATCCTCTGAGACTCGGCCTCCTCCCTGGCCTGAGTCTCCAACTCAATCTCCCTCTTCCTGGCATTTTCCTGGAGCTCAACAAATGTCTGGTACGTCGAGTTCGACACGAACTCCCAGATGTCCCTCCTCAGAATACCCAGATACCGGCTCATCCGAGCCCGCTTAGCAGTCACCTGCTCAGGGTAGAACATGTCCCTCTCATGAAACTTCCGGGTGACCACAGTAACCGAATCATTACCCTGCTTGAGGGTCAAGAACTCCTGAACCAACCGTTCCCTCTCCACCGGGGGAACATACTCGTCTCTGAACATGGTGGTGAACCTCTCCCAGGTCACCGCTGAAATCTCTGCAAGAGTGAAGTTCGCCGTCACGAACTTCCACCAATCGTTCGCTCCCAAGCGGAGCTGGTTCAAAGCGAACCGTACCCTCAGATGCTCCGGACATGAACAAGTATAGAAGCATCCCTCAATGTCAGAAATCCATCTCATCGCAGCGATCGGATCCTGCGTCCCATCAAACTCGGGTGGCTTCGTGTTGCTGAACTCTCGGAACAGCAACGAGTCACCTCCCTGAGGCCTGGCAGCAGCCACAGCTGCCGTAGCTGCAGCGGTTGCGGCCTCAGTCACCGCGGTGTACCGCTCATCAAAAGTCTCCAACAGTGTGGTCTTAATAGACCCAAACATCTCCGGAATCTCGGCCCTGATTGCCGCAGCCACCTCATCGTGGATCATCTGACGAAGCTCCTCGTCACTCACATCGCCCGCCTCAGGCCTGTGGCGTGTCCCAACCATGATGCCTCCGAAATACAACAAAATTATCAGAGACTCGATCGAGCATACTCATACTCGATGTCGCAACCTACTCGTCCTCCGTTGTCCAAAAGATTCTTACTTGGGGTGTCCACTGATCTGGTGTCTTCAGTAGTACGAGCCCAATACTACCGATCACAACGCATCATCATTCACTCCAAGTCCTCCTCCTTGGATCCTGGATTACGAGCACTCTACTCTCATGAGCTCCTGATTGCTATCTACTCACTCTCAAAGCATCTCAGCAGCAGAAATCTCCTAGGCTAAGGCCTCACAAATCAGGCCACTCTAGTCCTAATATGTATACCTAGCCTACTCTAGCATGCATAATGTAACATAACGCATCTCATAACATATAACGTAAGAGTACTTTTGGGGATTCACCGTTCGGGCGCTGGCTGATCGTACACACGGCTATGCTCTGTCTGTCTCAAAACTCTTTTTGCTCTTTTCGAAAATTTTACTTATCAAAAATTTTCCTCAAATCCTCAGTTTGAGTTCAGATACACCCGAAGACGCATCCGAATCTCTCAAACCATGGCTCTGATACCAACTTGTAACACCGTAGATTTCAAAACAATTTTCGCATTTTATAAAAACATAATCCATTCATTATGCATGAAAACATCATTGTTTAAAACTGAATTCATAACATATGTCAATCCCAAGATCTCATAACATAAAAATCCTATGTGTGTACTGATCATGCCGGCGCCTTCCCGCGTACATCACTGGTACCTGAAACACACCACACAACAACTGTAAGCATAAATGCTTAGTGAGTTCCCCAAAATACTACTTACACACATACGCCTTTCCAGGCCATGACCTTCCGGTCCATGTGTCTCAGGGGACTTCCGTCCCAACCCGGTAAACCTTCCGGTCTTACCCGTGTCGACCTTCTGGTCCACATCACAATGCCTTCCGGCCCATAACATAAATGCCTTCCGGCCCATAACGTAATGCCTTCCGGCCCATAACATAATGCCTTCCGGCCCATAACATAATGCCTTCCGGCCCACATCAAGCATAGCATACATAGCACATATAAACGGCTAACTTAATCACATACAATGCATACAACTCATAACATATTCGACCTTCCGATCACACATAGGTACCTTTCCAGGTACAGTATAGTGAGATGACTCACCTCGCAGGAAGTCTAGAATCTCGTGTGCTCGATATCTCTAAATCTCGAAACGACGACCCAACCCCGCCTAATCACAACGAAATATCATTCTAATTAATATAGGCTTCCAAGACTAGGCTACACCCTTTTCATTATCCCACAGAGGGTAAAAGACCATTTCACCCCTCCTTGGCTCAAAGTCCACATATTGACCAAAACCCTAAAAGTCAACAAAAGTCAACAGACACAGTACGTGGGGCGTACCAGCTTCTGTACGCGGGGCGTACATCGATGAACCACAATCGGGGGTCGCCACCCCTTACGCTGCACGTACTGGGAGTTACGCCCAACGTAAATCCCAGATTCAGCCATACCATATTTCTTTGTCTTAAATGGTTAAGACACTCCGTCAACTTCCAGATCTGGCTCTCTTTAGGTCTCCTAACCCATAAAGTCGGAACCTTTAAGCCTTGGCTTGGCTGTAAAGGCTCCTACACCCTCTAATACCTTTCTTTTCACCTCCAAAGATCTAGATCTCATGAATGGCTAAATATATACGTCCAAGATCACATTTTTATAAACATACAACTCAAATGGACCTGGAATATGGTAGATCTAAGCCAATGGAGACTACTTGCTCATAAAGTCTCCATCTTTGGGACCGAAACCCTAGAAATTAGTCCATGAAGCATACCATAAGAACTACAAGGCAAGATCTGAACTTTTTACCTCAGGAAGAAGCTCCAACCTTTGTTATCCTCGGATCTACACTTGTCCACCAACTTCTAGCCTCCACAATGGACTTCTCTTCTCTTTTGCTACCTTGAAATGACACCTTGAGGCTTAGAATACTCACACTCCAGCTAAAAACGAAGGAAAAGCTCTCTTAGGGTTTCGTTCTGAAGGATGGTGGCTGAGGGACAAGGCCATCTCATTCCATTTATAGCCACCAAGCCATATTAGGGTTTTGGGTTTGGACCGGTTACGCCCAGCGTAACCTTAGGTACGCCCAGCGTACCCGGGTGACAACGCATTCAATTTAAGCGCGCGAGTACGCGCAACGTACTCTTTGTACGCCCAGCGTACTCGCCCCAACACAAAAGGGCCAACATAGCACATATGAAAAGATGAAGGGCTAAATGGTTATACCTGAATTCCAGGCTGTTACATGAAGATTGTTTCCTACAACAATCTTTAAAGTTAGTTATTCTTGTTCTTATAAGTTAATTAGATCATAGAAAAGTTTTATAACCTAGGGTTCATAGTATGTAACTTTACTTGAAAGACATAGATACAATTGGGTTGCATGTGCCCTAATCAATTGAATTGTTTGATTGTTTTCCGCTTAACGCATTGTAGTTGTAACCTCAAAAATTAATAAGTGGTATCAGAGCCATGGGTTGTATTTCATGGATTTGCACATTGGTGAATAAATAAAAGAAACCTATTATGTTCTGTCACAGCTTACGGCGTGAGCTCAGTCAGATGTGAATCTGTTTGCTTAATATCTTAACTCATAACGTGAGCTTAGAAGCTCACGACGTGAACTCAGTCTGGATGCGTTTTCAATGCCTAATCTGTCTTAATAACTTTTATGTGATATCTACTTGCTATGTTTATCCCCAAATCAAATTTTGGTGTATCTAGAATGATAATTTAAAAGTCTAAATGATAAGAGATTAGTATTTGACTTGATTAAATGTTTTATGATTAATATGATTGATTTTTAAATTTTTAAATAACAAATCTAGATATTAATTGAACTTAATAATTAATGTCAAATAATATTTTGTGTTTTGAATGGTTTATAATACATCATTATGGATTTTATTAATAATTTAATTAAATGATTCATTAAAAGATAATTAATTAATCCATAAAATGTTAAAATTTAATTAAATTAAAAGTTTAATTTATTAAAAGATTAAACGCTTGCAATTTTTAAAATGTTTTAAAATACACCTTATATTATGTATATATAATTAAAAAGTTATATATATATATATATATATATATATATATATATATATATATATATATATATATATATATATATATAGTCAGTCAAATCGCTAGTACGTTTCATTCACGAAGCCGTACCATAAGGAGAGTTTAAGGAAACAACCTATAAAATGACCGCCATTGGGTATACACTGTTACCCAACACTCTTTTGTATGGTGGAGGGTCGTTAGCTGAACGGATTTGATAGGACATAACCTCATTAAAAGTATACTGATATAATGTAACTAAACTATTTTCTAAAATCCCAGTCTTAGTTACTTTAGGAAAAATATGAATATGATGTTAATCCATAAAATTGCACATCGCACCTTATTGGTCGTTAGTGGAGCGTGTGTGATTAACTGGCACACTAATATGGACTAATAAGGAGTGAAAATGGGTGACTTGAAAATTATCATTGACTAATGGAGGATTTATGGTTCACCAGCACATTAAAAGGAGATGATAAATGAGATCGATAGTACCAAGCTAATTTGCATGGTTATTCACATCTCGTTTTTGATCCTCAGCATCTCAGTCATAAAGTAAGAGCATAATCGAGATTAAAAATGCCATTGAATAGTTCAATGAATCTCAAAGATCTAGAATTTTCATGAGATTGAAATCTATAAATGCTTTACCTACCTAAAATAGATTTGAATAAATCATCAATCATCGGGAGTGGGTAACAGTTCTTCACCGTCAGTTTATTTAACTCCCGGTAGTCAATGCATATTTTGTGAGAACCGTTCTTCTTCTTCACAAACAGGATCAGTGCTCCCCATGGTGAGCTACTCGGCCTAATAAATCCCTTGTCTAGTAGGTCCTGAAGCTGCGTAGACAACTCCTGCATCTATAGTGGTGCCAAGAGCTACGATTCCTTAGCTATTGGAGTCGCACTAGGAACCAGATCAATCCGGAACTCAACTTGCCTCTCAGGAGGCACTCCGGGTAACTCCTCAGGAAACACATCGGGGAAATCCCGTACAATGGGCACCTCACTCAATATCGTTGCCCCATCAACTCGATTATCCGCCACATAAGCCAAAAATCCCGAACAAACCTGCTAAAGATATCTCCTGGCCTTCACATTTAAATTGAGATTTGGCCTATGCGAAGCTCTCTCGCCATGAATAACTAGTTCTTCCTCGCTTGGGGATCGACATCTCACTAACTGGCGCTTAAAGTCAATCATGGCCCCATTAGCGCCCAACTAATCCATCCTGATAATAACCTTTGATCCTCGCAGGGAAATTGACACCAAACCAATTGGGTATCTCACACTAAACAGATTCAGGTCACACCCATGATGAACCCTCGAAGCACTCACTGTATGGTCATCCACAATCTTAACCACCAATGGGAAATCTAGAGTCCCTGGAGCATCGCAAAAATTCTTGCTAAGTAAAAGAGATACAAAGGATTGGGTAGCACCTGAATCAAACAGAACATGAGAAGACATACCATTGACCAAAAAGGTCCCTATACAAGATCAAATATAATCATGAGCATAGATAAGGAAATCAATAAAAGATAGAAATAAGTTACATACCCGTAAACACATACGGTACTATGCAGGCCCCGTCGGTGGTGAGCTGAAATGCCATGCTCTTCACCACAGGTGCTCCGCCTTGCCCTGGCAGCCATCAGTAATCCTCAAGGTGGATGGCGCAGGCGCCGCCACTACTCCTCCTTTAAATCTTGGACAATTGGCCTTTTTATGGCCGGTCTGATTGCAATGGAAGCAAATCTGAGCACTCCTGGGTAAGTCCTTACTCATGTGGCTCGGTTGACCACAACCGAAACATATAAAACTAGTCAATTGACACAACTCACCACACGACATGCCGCACTTACCACAGTGGCTCTGGACCTACAGGCCTTTAGTACGTGAATCAGAAGTCTTGGGCATCTTATCCTGGCCTACTATTGTTTGTACCTGCTCCGACTTCCGCTTCGTTTAAAGCTCTAACTCAATATCCTACTCACAAGCCTTGTCGATCATATCATTTAGGGTATTGCACCCCGAGAATCTTACAAACTTCATGATATCTTCTCTCAACATATTATGGTATCTCGTCTTCTTTATCTCCTCATCCGCAACATATTGTGGAACCAACAAAGCCCTCTCCGTGAATTTGGTGGTAATCTCCACCACAGTCTCAGTAGTCTGGTGAAGGTCCTGGAAATCCCTCGCCAAATGATGTACCTCGATAGCTGGTGAAAAATCCCTCTGGAACCTCGAAACAAAATCCTCCAAGGTCATGACTATTATTTCCGCTGTCCCTACAACTCGGCTAACCTCCTTTCACCAGTCTCGTGCTCGGTCCCTCAGCAGGCAGGATGCAAATTCCATCATTGCCCCCTCATGTCAAAGACTCGTCCGTTGATCATTTTCTATTTCAACGATCCGACTTCGAATAACGATGGGGTTCTTAGCTCCAAAGAACTTAGGAGCTCCACATGTCTTGAACTCCCAAAATGAGGGAATTAGGGATCTTATCTGACCCGCAACAATCTCGGCTCGAAAAGACCTGAGCCTCTCGTCCATCAGCTCCATAATCCCCTCCTTGATGGTACCGAACATCACAGGAGTAGTATCCAAGATACTGTGAGTAACCTCAACTGCAATAAACTCGCATACCATCTCATCAATTGGTTCTTTAAATGAGTCAGAACCTAAACTAGAACAATAGCCAGAACGTCATCGAGTAGTCATCACCATATTCAAACTGAAACACGATCATAAAAACAATCAACATAAGGCTCGAGGGAAAACTCATTATACATGTCTCTTTAGAGTCTCCAAGTCTGCTCTTGTCTCAAGTACATATAGCTTTGAGGATTGATGATTTATTTGACCAAGTTCAGGGTGCATCTTGTTTTTAGAAGATTGATTTGCGATCATTTTGTCATCAGATGAGGTTCAGGGATGATGATGTCTAGAAGACAACCTTCAGGACTATAGGATCATTATAAGTTTGTGGTGATGCCCTTTCGGCTCACCAATTCACCGACATCGTTCGTGGATCTCATAAACCGGGTTTGCAAGACGATGTAGGATTAGTCGGTGATAGTATTCATAGATGATATTCTGGTCTACTCTAAGACCCCGAAGAAACATGATGAGCACTTGTGAGAGGTGTTGGAGACTAGGGGTGAAAACGAGCCAAGCTACTCGCGAGCTACTCGGGATCGGATCGTTAAAAGCTCGACTCGAAATCAATTTTAAATGAGCTCGATCCGAGCTCGAGCTTAATATTAAGCTCATTTATTAAACGAGCTCGAGCTCGACCCTATGTCATTAAGCTTGATTAGGCTCGCGAGCCTAAACGAGCCTTTACATAATATAATTTATTATTATTTATATATATTAAAATAAAAATATATTAGAGGAATTACGGATTTAGGGTATTAGTAAACGAGCTTCTTAATGAGCTCGAGCCGAGCTTAAGCTTATTTAGGCATGTCAGATAAAAAATGAGTTGAGCCCGAGCCCGAGCCGAGCTTGGATAATTCTTTACGTGCTCGAGTCGAGCTCATTACAAGAAAGATCGAATCGAACCGAGCTCAAGCTCGAGCCTCATATAACTTAAACGAGCCCGAGCCGAGCCTGGCCAGACTCGGGTTCGGCTCGGCTCGTTTGCACCCATATTGGAGACCCTGAGGAGGGAGGGGGTTTATGACAAATTATCCAAATGTGACTTCTGGTTGCGCGAGGTCCCAAGGACCTGATCTGAGATTCAGAGCTTCATAGGCCTCACAAGGTATTATCGGAGATTTATCTAGGAATTCTGCAAGATTGCAGTGCCATTGACCTATTTAGCGAAGAAGAATGTGACTTTTCGGTGGGGGCCAGATTAACAGTTGCCTTTTAAGACTCTGGGATAGAGATTATGCGAGGACCTGATTCTCGTTCTTCTTGAGGGTTTGGATGATTTCGTGGTTTATTGTGACGCCTCTATTTCGGGGTTGGGATCTTTCCTTATGAAGAGGGGTAATGTGATTGCTTATGCTTCGAGGTAGTTGAAGCCTCACAAAGAGAATTACCTTACACACGATTTGGAGTTGAGGGTTGTGCTTTTTGCCCTCAAGATTTAGAGGCACTATCTGTATGGAGTTAGGTGTCCTTTCTACACTAACCACAAGAGTTTGAGGTACTTGATGAATTAGACGAATTTGAATATGCGGCATCGGAGATGGTTGGATGTGGTAAAGGATTATAATTATGGAATCCTATACCACCTTGGGAAGGACAATGTAACGTCTGGTTCTTGGTACGCATTTAAATCCTAGTAATTTTATGTTTTGCTCTGGGACTCGGCGAGTTGGAGGCCCAACTCGTCGAGTAGACTCGACATTACGCGAGAACTTTAGTGACCTACTCGACGAGTCGGGGGACCGACACAACAAGTAGAAGTTGTCTGGATGAAACCCTAATATTTATGGTTTGCACCCTATTTAAACGTCTTATTCTGCCTCAAACTAGCCCCCATCGTGCCTCCCAACCTAGAGAAACCCTAACTCGAAACCCTAAGCCTTTATTGAGTGTTCTTGAGCTTTTTGGTGCCTTTTGTGTGTATTTGAAGTTGGAAAAGGATAAGGAAGCTTGGGAGATCAGGAGAGAGCAAGTAGATCTAGAAGTTTTGGCACATTTCCTGCTCATTTAAGGTATAAAGCTGATACCTTCGCTATTTATTACTTAGATCTTGATTTGGGGCTATTACTCCCATTTTCCCAAGCTTTAGTGAAGCTATGCTCGAATTTGTGTGTATATTTGGAGTTGCACTTCAGATATGGAACCATTGAGGGTTCCCATGGCATAAAGGTGCCAAAATTATGGCCATGGGAAACCTATGCGTCATATAAACCTATTTTTATGGCTTTTTGAGCCAAAAACCCCATGCATGGACATCAAGTTCGTAGCTTTACGTATAATATGGACCCTAGGAGGTCAGATCTATGGTTTGGGTACATTTCGACCGATTAAAATCAATTGTACAGTTTGGAACAAAGAGGGACTCGGCGAGTTGTTCATGGGACTCGGCGATTAATATCCTTTCTGTTGATGGACCAGATGTTAAGATTGAAGGCCCCTCAGTTGTTTAGGCTCATTAGGGACCTGGAAATCATAGAAATCAACGAGTGTATGAGCTAACTCGACGAGTTCAAGGCAATGTCCCAACCCCATGAAGACGAACTCGACGAGTTCAAGGGGAACTGGGCGAGTCATAGACTGAAAGCATTCATATGGATGAAGATGAACTCAACGAGTTCAAGGATGAACTCGGCGAGTTGGTTGAAGAAATTCCGATATGTTGTTGAAGGCGAACTAGTCGAGCTCTTGCTAGACTCGACGAGTAGGGACGAAGTTTTAGCTTTTCGTAGACGAGGGGACTCGGCGAGTCTGGTCAACCAGATGTTGACTTTGACCAGGGTTTAGACTTTGACTTTGACTTGGACTTTAGTGACCCTTGTAAGGGTTTTGAGTATGAGATGGTAATGTAGAAAGGATGTGTATAGGGATTGAGGAGTCGGGAAGAGTCGATTTTCATGCCGAGGACAGTGCAAACACTACACGACATTAAGGTGATTTGCCTTCCAGTAGAAGTGGGTCTAAGGCACCAAGGCCGACCCACTAGTAGTTGGTTATAGTTGAGATGATTGTCTTTGTGATAATTGTCTATTTTGCTACTACCTGATGTGTTCTATATGCCAGCATGATATGTTACAAGTGATAGTGGTAGTAGGAGGGGAATAGTCCCATGATTTGGTCGTTAGGACAGAAGGGTAGGTCGGACACCCCAGATATGTCTGACAACATGATTATGATATGTTATTATGTGATAGTGGTAGGGGTGAAATAGTCCCCATGATCGAGTGAGATAGACCGGAGGGTAGGTAGGCACCCCAGAATGGCCTGACACGGGTAGGTCAGCACCCTATAATGGCTTGACAAGGGTAGGTCAACACCCTAGAATGGCTTGACATGGGTAGGTCAGGCACACCAAAATTGCCCGACAGTATGTATGATTGTATGGTATGTGGTATGTTGGGGGAACTCGCTAAGCTTTGTGCTTACGGTTTTTAGTTTTGGTTTCAGGTACCTTTTCATCTAAGGGGAAGGAGCCCGCAGGGTAGCAACGCATCGCACACAGATGATTCCGCATTTGAGAACCCTGGGATTGTACTTTGACATTATACTATTTGACATTATGGTTTTTGAGACATGTAACTATGGTTTTGTGGTTTGATGTGATATCAGTACTGTTTTTCCTTAAACAATTTTAAAAGTAATACAAATTAAAACAAAAATTTTTGGTCTCGATTTTCGGGATGTTACAAGTTGGTATCAGTCTATCAGAGCCTTGGTTTGAGGGATTTGGGCACACCTTCGGGGGTGTCTGGACTCAAATCGAAGGCTTGAAAGATTTTTACAAGAAAAATAGTTTTCTAAATGTTAAAAATAAGGAGTTTGGAGAAAGAACAAGGTGTGTGATGCGTGCGACCGACCGAGCTCAAGTAAGTTTTTCCCCATGATACCCATACATGATATGTTATGTTATATGATATGATTATGAGAATTCCATGCTAGACTAGGGCTAAGGATATAGGGAGGATTCTTTGTATGCCTGTTATATGATTATGAGAATTGCATGCTAGATTAGGGCTAAGAATCTAGGAAGGATGCCTTATATGCTTGTTGTATGAGTTTATTGAGCTATATGCTAGGGCTGGTTAGTCAACAATATGGTAGCCTGATCAGGTTATGCTTGGTAATGGTTACTCAATGCAAAAATGCTGCTTGCTTTGTGCTCATAAGGGGTTCCCACTAGCTTTAACTAACTAGTAAATGAATATGTAATTGTATTCGCAAGCTAGTTAGGGAAAGATGGTATGGACTCCTTGTGCAGCTGATGGCGGAGAGTAGGCCGGAGAGTGCCCTAGGACAAGCCTAGGATGAGATTAGTTTGGAAAGCAGTATTAGTAGAAGGGACTTGGTGAAGTCGAAGCAATCCCTTAGGAAAGTACGGATAAATGTGGAAGGTAGTATGGGCCCGTACTACTAGAAGCATAGGATTTGTACTCGAATCAAGGAGGGATAAGATAGAACCAGGAAACTTGGAGAGTGTGTGAGACCTCTCGAGAGTATGTATGACCCCGACGTATATCTGTTTATTTCAGTATGGCGATTACGCGACATTGAGTAGGAGATTCAGGGTCTGGATAAGGATCAGGATCAGGCTCAGGTGTGGGATCCGAGCAGGTTGATGACGGGCTACGTGAGTTCATCGTGTCTGAGATCACGAGAGGTATCCTTGAGGCAACCCCGGTCATTCTTGGGTTGATCAAGGAGGGGATTATTGAGCTGATGGAGGATCGTCTCTAGACATTCAGGAGTGACTTAGCGTCCAACCTGTCGGGTACGCGTACACTGTCCTTCAAGGACTTTAGGGGGAGTGGTGTGCTAGACATTCACAGGGTGAAGGACCCCATTGCTGACAGGTGATGGATCGCAGACATCGAGTCTATACAGTTGACAAGCTTTTGCCCGGAGGGGTGGAAGGTCCGCTTTGCTGCAGGATGTTTGAGAGACAGAGCTAGGGATTGGTGGGAGTCGGTTGGTGACTCACTGGGAGCCCCATCCATCGAGGCCATGACTTGGTCGGACTTTGTGACCAAGTTCACGGCTGAGTTTGTGCCACCTGTGGAGCTTCAACAGCTGGACAGGGAGTTTCTGGATATGAGACAGACTACAGAGACAATGGCGGAGATCACCGCCAAGTTCCGAGAGAGAGCTTTGTTGGTACCTCAGTATGCGGGGGATGAAGAGATGCGGAAGACTCGCTATCATGACATGTTGAGGGCTGACATTCGAGAGCATGTCAGCTACTCAGCCTGCCCGACCCTAGAGTCCATGATTGCCAGGGCGAGGGAGAGGGAGATTGATTTAGAGCATCTCAGGAAGAGGAAGGCAGATGCAGAGCAGGTTACTGGGGTTTCGGGGAAGAAACCTAAGGGATCCGACACTAGGTTGAAGGGCTAGCCAAGCCAGAGCCGCTACAAGAAATGCGGCAGGCCGCATGAGGGAGCTTGTAGAGCGGGATCATCAGGCTGCTACAAGTGTGGCAAGACGGGGCACTTAGGCAGGGATTGTACTGCCCCTGCCCCCACTGTTCAGACGTCTGGCGTGATTTGCTTTCATTGCAATCAGAGGGGCCATAAAAAGGCCAACTGCCCCAGGTTGACAGCAACAACAGTGCTAGTGGTGGCACCAACTCTAGCGACTAAACGGATACGGATGGCCGGAAGGTCAAGTCAGAGGCTCCAGTGGTGAGGAGCCAAGCTTTCCAGTTGACAGCCAAGGAGGCATGCGCCGCACCCGATGTGGTGACGGGTATGGTTTCTTCTCTCTAACTTTTACTATATGTTGCTTGTGATATTGATGTGTTATGTTATATGTTTTTTTAGGATTGTTCCATGTGAACGGTATCCCAGTTTAGGTGTTGTTTGATTAGGGTGCTACCCGATTATTTGTCTCTCTTGCACTTAGCAAGATGTTTAGAGTCTTCGAGCATGTTAGATTTCCCTTTAGAGATCGAGATTGAGGACGACAAATCAGTGCGAGCATCGGAGGTTTTCAGGGATTGTGTTTTGAGGTTTCTCGAGGAGCGCTACTTGGTAGACTTGGTTCCCATACCATTACGGGGGAGCAAGGTTATTATAGTCATGGATTGGTTGAGCCCCAATGGGAAAATGATCAACTGCGCGCAATAGTTGGTCCGGGTCAGGACCTCAAGTGGGGGAGAGATGGTGATTCAGGGCGAGAGGCCACAACGTGGACCAACTTTATGTTCAGCAGCGAGAGATAGGCGCTATCTCCAGCAGGGGTGCACAGGGTATGTCGCCTATATCTTGGATACCTGAGATGCGGGGTAAGGCGACAGTGAGTGATGTACCGATGGTATAAGAGTACGCAGACGTATTCCCAGAGGAGCTGCCTGGGATACCATCGGAGAGGCAGGTAGAGTTTAGGATCGACCTAGTCCCTGGTGCGGCTCCGATAGCCAAGGCACCGTATCAGTTGGCTCCTCCTAAGATGTAGGAGTTGTCTACACAGCTGTAGGAGCTGCTAGACAAGGGATTCATTAGACCGAGCAGTTCACTCTGGGGAGCCCCGATACTATTTGTGAAAAAGAAGGACAGGTCGCATCGGATGTGTATAGAGTACCAGGAGCTGAATAGGGTAATGGTGAAGAACTGTTACGCACTCCCGAGGATTGATGATCTCTTTGACCAGCTTCAGGGAGCATCTTGGTTCTCTAAGATCGATATGCGTTCAGGTTATCATCATATGAGGGTCAGAGAGGAGGATGTGCAGAAGACTGCTTTTCGGACGCGATATGGCCACTATGAGTTTGTGGTGATGCCTTTTGGGCTCACCAATGCTCCTTCCGTGTTCATGGATCTCATGAACCGCATATGTAGACCAATGTTGGATCGGTCTGTGATAGTTTTCATTGATGACATCTTGGTCTATTCCAAGACACGGGAGCAGCATGAGGAGCACTGCGGGAGGTATTGGATACCCTTAGGAGGGAGAGCATGTATGCCAAGTTCTCCAAGTGTGAGTTCTGGTTGCGCGAGGTGCAGTTTCTTGGGCACCTTGTCAACCAGAACGAGATTTCAGTCGACCCGACCAAAGTACAGGCCGTGATGAGGTGGGAGGTTCGGAGGTCTCCATCTGGGTTTCAGAGCTTCCTGGGACTGACAAGTTATTATCGGAGATTCATTCAGGACTTCTCCAAGATAGCCGTGCCTTTGACCCAGTTGACAAGGAAAGCTGTGGTCTTTCGTTGGGGGCCTGAGCAACAGGACGTATTTAAGACACTAAGACAGAGATTGTGCGAGGCGCCAATCTTAGTCCTTCCGGAGGGCGTGGATGATTTTTTGGTCTACTGAGATGCGTCCATCTTGGGTTTGGGCGCGGTATTGATTCAGAGGGGCATGTTATCGCCTATGCTTCAAGGCAGTTGAAGCCTCATGAGGCTAACTACCCGATGCATGAATTGGATTTGGGGGTAGTTGTTTTCGCCCTCAAGATTTGGCGTCATTACCTCTATGGGGTCCGCTGTACTATTTACACAGACCATAAGAGTTTGAGGTACCTCATGGATCAGCCAAATCTGAATATGAGGCTACGTCGATGGCTAGATGTTGTGAAGGATTACGATTGTGAGATCCTTTAACACCCGAGGAAGGCCAATGTTGTGGCCGATGCGCTTAGCCGCAAAGAAGTGCCGTTCAGAGATATTTGTTTGAGGATGACGGTGGTGACCTTGTTGTTGGAGTGGATTTGAGAGGCCCAGTAGGAGGCTATGAAGGAGGAACATCGCAAGAGTGAGCGTATTATGGGTCAGGTTTCCTCCTTCGATTATGACAACCGTGGACTGTTGACACTACACCGTAGGGTGTGGGTCCCATATCGTGGAGGTGTGTGCCAGGTATTTTAGAGGAGGCACCCAAATTTAGGTTTTTCATTCATCCTGGGGTGACGAAGATGTAAAGGGATCTTCGCCTTGATCATTGGTGGCCCTGCATGAAGCGGGATGTAGCTTGGTATGTTGAGAGATGCCTGGCATGCAGGAAGATCAAGGTCAAGCACCAGAGGCACCACGGCAAGACCCTGCCGTTGGATATTCCGATGTGGAAGTGGGAAGATATCACTATGGATTTCATCACAAAGCTTCCCAGGACCACGCTGGGAGTGGATTCGATTTGTGTCATCATGGATTGATTGACCAAGAGCTCCGATTTCATTCCGATTCTGGAGAGCATTTCGGCCGATAAGTTGGCTGATATCTATATTCGGAGATAGTGGCTCGACACAGAGTGCTAGTCTCGGTGATCTCGGAAAGAGACGTGCGGTTCACTCCAGATTCTGGAAGAAGTTTCACGACGAGCTGGGTACTCGTCTGCACTTTAGCACCGCTTTTCACCCGCAGACGGATAGTTAGAGCGAGCAGACCATCTAGACTTTGGAGGATATGTTGCGGGCATGCATTTTAGACTTCGGAGGTAGTTGGGATACTTACCTTCCTTTGGCAGATTTTTCCTATAATAATAGCTATCACGCGAGTATCGACCGTCCTCCCTTTGAGATGTTGTACGGGAGGAAGTGTAGGACCCCGATATGTTGGGGTGAGGTTGGACAGAGGGTCGTAGGGAGTACCGAAGTGGTACTCAAGACCACAGAGAGGATCCATCAGGTTTGGAGCAGGCTTCAGACTGCTCAGAGTCGGCATAAAAGTTATGCCGACAAGCGTTGTTCGGACCTGGAGTTCCAGGTCTGAGATATGGGGCTCTTGAAGGTGTCGCCTTGGAAAGGCGTCATTCGGTTCAGGAAGCGGGGAAAGCTGGGGCCCATGTATATTGGACCTTTCAGGGTTGTAGCCCGGATGGGCAAGGTGGCGTATAGGTTGGATCTGCCAGTCGAACTCAGTCAGATTCACAACACTTTTCACGTCTACCAGCTGCGGAAGTGTCTGGTAGATGATTCGGCAGTGGTGCCTTTAGAGGATATTCAGGTGGATGACAGCCTGAACTACATCGAGCGACCAACATCTATCCTCGACAGGAAATCCAGGGATCTAAGGAACAAAATGGTGGAGCTGGTGAAGGTGCAATGGCAGCAACGCAAAGGCTCAGAATGGACTTGGGAGCACTACCCCGAGCTTTTTCCGGATTCAGCAGCAGACTTCGAGGACGAAGTCTAAGAAAAGTGGATGAGATTTGTAACGTCCGATTCCTAGTACGTATTTAAATCCTAGTAATTTCATGTTTTGCTCTGGGACTCGGCGAGTTGGAGGCCTAACTCGTCGAGTAGACTCGACATTACGCGGGAACTTTAGTGATCTACTCGACGAGTCGGGGGACCGAATCGACGAGTAGAAGCTGTCTGGATGAAACCCTAATATTTTGGGTTTGAACCCTATTTAAATGTCTTATTTTGCCTCAAACCAGCCCCCATCATCCCTCCCAACCGAGAGAACCCCTAACTCGAAACCCTAAGCCTCATTGAGTTTTCTTGAGCTTTTTGGTGCATTTTGTGTGTATTTGAAGTTGGAAAAGGAGAAGGAAGCTTGGGCTATTAGGAGAGAGCAAGAAGATCTAGAATTTTTGGCATATTTACTGCTTATTTGAGCTATAAAGCTGATACCTTGGCTATTTATTACTTAGATCTTGATTTGGGGCTATTTTCTACCTTTTCCCAAGCTTTAGTGATGCTATGCTCGGATTTGCGTGTATATTTGGAGTTGCACTTCAGATCTGGAACCATTAAGGGTTCCCATGGCGTAAACGTGCCAACTTTATGACCATGGGAGACCCATGCATCATATAAACCTCTTTTTAAGGATTTTTAAGCCAAAAACCCCATGCATGGACATCAAGTTCGTAGCTTTACGTATAATATGGACCCTAAGAGGTCAGATCTATGGTTTGGGTACATTTAGACCGATTAAATCGACTGTATAGTTTGGAATAAAGAGGGACTCAGCGAGTCATTCATGGGACTCAGCGAGTCGGGACGTATTTTCCATCAAATCCTTTATGTTGATGGGCCAGATACTAAGATTGAAGGTCCCTTAGTTGTTTAGGCTCATTTGGGACATGGAAATCATAGAACTCGGCGAGTGTGTGAGCTAACTCGACGAGTTCAAGGGAATGTCCCAACCCCATGAAGACGGACTCGGCAAGTTCAAGGGGAACTCGGCGAGTCATCGACTGAACTCATTCATATGGATGAAGATGAACTCGACGAGTTCAAGGATGAACTCGGCGAGTTGGTTGAAGAAAGTCTGATATGTTGTTGAAGGTGAACTTTTCGAGCTCTTGCTAGACTCGACGAGTTGGGACGAAGTTTTAGCTTTTCATTGACGAGGGGACTCGACGAGTTGGTGAACCAACTCGGCGAGTTAGGTCAACTAGATGTTGACTTTGACCAGGGTTTAGACTTTGACTTTGACTTGGAATTTAGTGACCCTTGTAAGGGTTATGGGTGAGATGGTAATGTAGAAAGGATGTTGTGTAGGGATTGAGGAGTTGGGAAGACTCAATTTTCACACTAAGGATATTGCAGACACGACACGACATTAAGGTGAGTTACCTTCTAGTAGAAGTGAGTCTAAGGCACCAAGGCCGACTTACTAGTAGTTGATTATAGTTGATATGATTGTCTGGTTTTTTACTACCTAATGTGTTCTATATGCCAGTATGATATGCTATAAGTGATAGTGGTAGTAGGAGGGGAATAGTCCCATGATTCGGTCGTTAGGACCGAAGGGTAGGTCGGACACCCCAGATATGTCTGACTACATGATTATGATATGTTATTATGTGATAGTGGTAGGGGTAGAATAGTCCCCGTGACCGGGTGAGATAGACCGGAGGGTAGACAGGCACCCCAGAACGGACTGAAACGGGTAGGTCAGCACCCCAGAATGGCTTGACATGGGTAGGTCGGGCACCACAGAATTGCCCGACAGTATGTATGATTGTATGGTATGTGGTATGTTGGGGAAATCAGTAAGCTTTGTGCTTACGGTTTTCAGTTTTGGTTTCAGGTACCTCTTCATCTAAGGGCGAGGAGCCGGAAGGGTTACAACGCATCGCACACACATGATTCCGCATTTGAGAACCCTGGGATTGTACTCTGACATTATACTTTTTGACATTATGGTTTTTGAGACATGTAACTATGGTTTTGTGGTTTGATGTGATATCAGTACTGTTTTTCCTTAAACAATTTTACAAGTAATACAAATTAAAACAAAAACTTTTGGTATTGATTTTTGGGATGTTATAGACAATATGGTGGCCAATGATTTGATCTGTAAGGTCGTGTGTGCTCCTACCAAGGATATTTGTTTGAGGATGGTTGCTACTTCGCTTTTTTTGGATTTGATAAAAAAGCGTCAGTTGAAGGGATTGAAAAAGGAGAAGTGGAAGGCTGAGTGAATAAGAGGAAAATTCCTTTATTTGTTAGAGAAAGTCAAGGGTTTTTAACTCAGTGTGGTAGACTCTGGGTTCCAACAACTGGTGGAGTGGGATAGACATTTTTGGAAGAAACACTTAATTCAAAGTTTTCGATCCATCCGGGGGCCACCAAGATGTATCGAGATCTGAAGTTTAGTTATTGGTGGCCCTGTGTGAAAAGGGTAACAATATGGTACTCAAGACTAATGGGTTGATTTAGCAGGTGCGTGACGAGTTGCAAGTCGCACAAAGTCGGCATAAGAGTTATGCAGACCAACGACATTCAAACCTCGAGTTCCAGGTGGGGGACTTGGTGATTCTAAAGGTGTCACCTTGGAGAGGTGTAATCCAATTTTGGAAGCGGGGAAAGCTGGGCCCCATATTTATTGGTCCCTTTATGATTTCCGCCCGAGTAGGCAAGGTTTCATACCAGCTGGATTTGCTTGACAAGATCAAACAGATCCACAACACCTTCCATGTTTTTAGTTTCATAAGTGTGTGGCCGATGAGCCCATGGTTGTTCCCTTGGATGACATTCAGGTTGATGATCACCTGATTTATGTGGAGAGACCAGTGGTAATCTTGGATAAGAAGACGAAGGCCCTACGCAACAAAGAAGTATCTTTGGTCAAGGTCCAGTGGCAGATCGGAGGGCTTCCGAATGGAAGTTGGAGCCCGATGCGGAGATACGAGAGCACTACCATGATTTATTCGTGGCAGCAGAATTCGAGGAAGAAGTCTAGTTCAAGCGGGGGAGAGTTGTAACATCTTAAATTCCGGGTATTACATTTGGATTTTTGTTTTGACTATGGTTTACAAATTTGTTTTGTAAGTTTTAGCCAAGTATTGCATGCGCTGGGCGTACGTGCTCAAGGTGCAAACCCTAAATTTTAGGGTTTGGACCCTATTTAAGCATCACTAAAGTCCTATACCCTTCCTTAACTCCAGCCTCCATCCCAATCTCGAAACCCTAAAGTGTGTGAGTGTGCTTTGAAGCTTGGAGATTCATGTTGGTGCTCTTGGTGGTAAAGGAAGAACCTTGAAGTTGTGGTGTTTCACTCAAGACTTTGTATCTAGCAACTACTCTCTCTTGTGCATCTTCGGGAGCTATAAAGCTCCAACCTTGATGAATATTTCATTAACATCTAGTTTTAGCTTAAAGTAGGCTCCTTTTTTCCCAAATCTCGATCATTGTGAGTATGACATACTCCAAGACCTTTGAGTTGTCCTTTTAGATGTTTTAGGGTGTGATGAGTCATAGAAATGTGATATTGGACATTAGTTTCTTTCCATGCATGATCTAGGTTGTCTTAATGGGTCAAGAAGCTAGTGTTTTGTTGTTAAGGTCTTAATAGCCATCCAAAACCATAAAGTTGGTAACTTCATGGTTAAGTACACCTTTTAGGGCTAGATCTGGATTTTGGATGAAAGTGCTTAAGGATTAAGTAATTAATGGGCTGAGTGGGTGGCATCCACATATGTTGGGCGTACTAAAGGGTACGCTGTGCGTACGTTGTCAACCCCTCGTTCTTTTGGTTAAGCATGCAGTATGCCCCACATACGTGTTGAGTACGTCCAACGTACTCACAAAGTTGACCCGATTGACTCGGTTGACTTTCACCTGGATTTTTACTAATGTTGACCTAGGGGTATTTTGATATTTATTATGAGTTTTGGTCATTGTATTCTGAAAGGTGACTGGTAGAGTTGATTTCAGAGTAGCTTCTTGTTTCAATTTCTCATCTGTTTGTGAGGTGAGTCTTCTCACTGTATCCATGGGTCGAAGGCACCAATGTCGTCTCATTGTTGTGTTATTTGGGATGATAGCTGTTATGTGGCTTATATGTGTTTATATGTTGGGTTGAAATAGACCCTAGGGAGGGACCCATTATCGTATGTTCGGGTTGAAAAATACCAAGGGCGAGGCCCTAAGGGGGGCCTATATGTGTTGATCGGGTTGAAATACACCCTAGAACGGGGCCCATATGTGTGTATCGGGTTGGATTAAACGCCAGGGTTAAGCCCAATTATTTGTTTTGGTATGTGGTACTTTGGGGAAATCACTAAGCTTTAGGCTTATAGTTTGTATTTTGGTTTCACGAACCCCCGGTTTAAAAGGGAAGGGCCTGACGTGATCACACAGCATCCTCCCCTCACGATTTTTGCATTTTGAATAATTGTACTATGATGTTTTGGATATTATATTTGGTGTTGGATTTTGAAACAATAAATGAATAAATTGATAGACATTCAATGAAAAATTGTATCACTGTTTTTGGGCTGTTACACTAAGTTGTTAAACATTTATTATATTTATATGTAATTGCATTAGACATTTTTAATGTATTAGACAATTTGTATAGTATGTTTATTAGTTTAAGTTGTTTATCAAAATAACGTACATAATGTGATTTGAACAATATTTGGCATATGAATGATTTTAAGTTGTTCAATAATAGTCATGACAAACAAAAAAGTGTGATTAAATGTCTATAATAGTCACCGTTTAATCTATTATGTGTCACTAAAAGTCAATAATAGTTATGAAAAACGAAAAACATGTGCCTAAAAGTATTTTACGGTCACGAGTTAATGTACTATATTTCACAAAAAGTCAATAGTAGTCATGATAAATGAAAAACCATGTGACTAATACTAGTTTATCGTCATGTTTTAATATATTACGTGTCACTAATAGTCAGCAATAGTCATGAAAACAAAACAACTTGTGAGGGAAAGTAGTTTATGGTGACAGTTATCAAAAAAATGATTGAAAAACTACAAAAATTGGTACCATATGGTGACGATTTTTACATATAGTAACAGTTTTTATGGGTTGTAGTCCCCGAAATTAAACGTCACCATAACTTACCTTTAATGATGGGACATTTCCTTTCACGTTTAATGAAAAAAACCCGTCATAAAATGTATATATTGACAAGTTTTTTGCAAGGCCATATACCGGTTTTGTATTAGTGATCTATGTCATAACACTTTGAAGGAAATATTCAATGAACATATGGAACCCTATTAGAACCTAATATAATCAAAATTAGTAGATCTAGGGTTACATACCTTTGAATTGTTGTAGTAACCAATTTCTTCAATCCCTAGGACTAGAAGACAATAGGAGAGAGGAGAGGTTGGGAAGAAATTTGGCTGTCATTCTGGTAGTAGTAGTGGACATAAATAACTAACCCAATGGTCCTATATGTAGCTGCTTGGAAAATGCTAGACACCCTAATTTGAACATATAATAGTAATATTTCAAATTCAGGTAGTTATCCAATATCCTAGTTATCACGATGCTTCCAGAATGCTGATGGGTTTTGAGCATTCTAACACCCCTAAGTGTACATGCAACCCTAGATAACATTGGATCTATGTTTGTCTAAAATACATGTAAAATATGATTTCCAAGGTTCATAATCCTATCTAGCATACATGGGGAACTTTTAATCTAAAAGATGGCTAGAATTACATACCTTGTAGTTGATTTGATTCCTTGAAAACCATGAGAGCCTAGCACCCCAAGTGTGATGCCTCAAATGCTTCACACAACACCAAATGCTTTGGAATTACTTTAGAGTATGTATAACACTTGTAAAAATCGGCTTGTTCTCTCTTGTTACACCATGTAAACCCTAATGTGACATGACTCTTCATTTCCATGACCCATGGGTTTGTAACTCCCATGGAGCATCCATGGAGCATCCTATGGGTTAACCTAACTTGATAATCCATGGAGCCTTTAGCCCATTATACAAGTTATGGATGATTTACATAATCAACACATATATTTAATTAGTCATCTTTTGATCACTTAATTAATTCTAAATTAATTCTTGATCAATACTAATTAAATAATACTATTAATATATTAGAACTTATAATATATTAATAAACCACAAGTGTTATTTCTTTCATTTAGTCTATCCAAATGCATGATGCCATGTAACCTAAATGGACCATGCCGGGTCGGGTCAAGTACATACCAAATATAGTTATGGACTTAGAAACCTTATCCAACAGTCTCCCACTTGGATAAGTCTAATAACTATATCTATAAGTATGACTTCAGGAACCGATCAACAATCGTAGCTCTTTCAAGGTCTCTTGGAACTGAGAAGATGATGATGCGTCATTTAAGATAAGTGATCATATAATCCTTTGTTCTAGATATCAGCTGGACAAATACATGGAACAATGTCTTACTTATTGTCCAGCAATTTGTTTCCCGATTTCCGATTTGTTTGACATAGAACTAAATTGAACACATCAATTCGGTTCTGACCGGGCCCGGTACATAGGTCAAAACAAAATCATCGAGGGGCCCAGATATCGCTTCTTATCCAAGAAGGAACATATAAACTTCTACTCATATGCTTATTCTACTACTTGTTGAATCACACAAAAAATTACGTTTTATAACATCGAGTTACCAATGCGGTTTCGTACAATCAATGCATAACCAAATCATAGGCAATAAGTTATATATCTATGTTTGAAGACTTATATGATAACACCGTCTCACGATCACTCGAGATAAATTCCATGAAGTGATACCAGTGAGCGTGGGTTGAATCCATTGCTCAGAACATATGAGCACTCATGAGTGTTGTAGCCATGTCCAACAACTTAGACCTCTGCAACCATCTCATGGCAGTCTTGATTCATACCTACTTCCAACATATGACCGAATGTGGAGAATTCGAATAATATGTTATACCAAACATAATTATTCTGGAAGTCAAAACATGCAAAAGAAATATAGTAAACGATTGACAAAAGATAGCAACACTTTACTCATAAATAAACATAACTTTTATTCATCATCAAATGTCAATTACACTTTATAAATTTCAAAATTATCTAACTACTAAAACTAATATCATCCTTCATCCCTATGCTCCGAGCATGCTGGAGATGCTTAACCCTACTCAGTCCCTTCGTGAGGGGATCTGCTAGGTTCTAATCAGATGATACCCTCTTTGCGATGAGGAGTCCTTCTTTTCTTCAATGTCTGATGAAATGGTATTTTCTGTCGATGTGTCTGGATCTCCCGTGATCCCTTGGTTCCTTGGCTAAGGCAACTTCACTTTCACTATCACAGAAAATTTCAATTGGCTCCTTTATAGCTGGTACAACTCCAAGGTCTCTAATGAAGTTCTTCAGCCATATCGCCTCCTTTGCTGCCTCGCTTGCTGCTATATACTCTGATTTGCAAGTTGAATAAGCCATTGTCTCTTGCTTGGAACTCTTCTAAGTAATTGCTCCTCGTTTAAGGTAAAGACCCAGCCTGACTGAGAGCGGAAATTATCCCTATCAGTCTGAAAGCTAGCATCACTATACCCTACAACTCTCAAGTCATCACTCCCACCGAGGGTACGCACCCAGTCCTTATTCCTCCGCAGGTACTTGAGAATGTTCTTTACCGCAGTCCAGTGAGCCTTGCCAGGGTTCCCCTGATATCTGCTAACCATGCTCAAGGCAAAGGCCACATCAGGACGAGTGCAAGTCATAGCGTACATGATCGAGCCTACTGCAGAAGCATAAGGTACTCGACTCATTTCTGCTATCTCGGCCTCAGTACTCGGGCTCTGAGTTTTACTCAGTCTGGCATTACTCTGGATGGGTAATTCTCCTTTCTTGGAGTCCTGCATGCTGAACCTCTTCAACACCTTATCCAAGTAGGTACTCTGACTAAGTCCAATTAGTCTTTTACTCCGGTCTCTCAGAATCCTTATCCCCAGAATATAGGCAGCTTCTCCTAGGTCTTTCATAGAGAAACACTTCCCAAGCCAGAACTTCACTTTCTGCAGGGTTGGGATGTCATTTCCTATGAGTAGTATGTCATCCACATACAGTACCAAAAACCCGACTATACTCCCACTAGCCTTGACATAGACACAAGATTCATATTCACTCCTTGAAAAGCCAAATTCTTTGACTTTCTCATCAAAGCAAGGATTCCATCTCCGAGGTGCCTGTTTCAATCCATAAATGGATTTCTCGAGCTTACACACTCTATTAGGGTATTCTGTACTGACAAAACCCTCTAGCTAACTTATGTAAACATCCTCAACCAAAGTTCCATTAAGGAAGGTGGTTTTGACATCCATTTGCCATATTTCATAATCATGAAATGCAACGATGGCTAACAAAACCCTAATGGACTTAATCTTTGCCACTGGTGAAAAGGTCTCATCATAATCAACTCCCGAAGTTTGAGAAAAGCCCTTTGCAACCAGTCGCGCCTTATATGTGTGTACATTACCATCCATGTCGGTCTTCTACTTGAAGATCCATTTGCACCCAACTGTCTTACGACCTGGTACATTGTCAGCCAAGTTCCAAACTTGATTGTCATACATGGACTGTATCTCGCTGTCCTTTGCCTCTTTCCATTTAGCAGACTCGGGTACTACCATGGGTTCGGCGTAGCTGTTAGGTTCATCCAGACTTACCAATGTCTCATCACTGATAAGTTTCTCACCTTCCGCAGTAATATGGAAACCATAGTAGTGCTCAGGTGCATTCCTAACCCTTGTGTAACGCCTTAGAGGTACAAACTTGTCAATTGGCTCAACAGGAGTTTCCTCCTCAGGTTGAGTGCTAGGGTTTGAAGTTCCTTCACCACTTGACTCTTGAATTTCTTCAAGGTAAATTTTCCTCCCACTGTTTCCTTGGCTTATGAACTCTCTTTCTCGAAAGACACCCCTCCTTGCTATAATGACCACATTGTCACTAGGAATGTAGAAGAGGTAACCAAAGGATTTATGTGGGTAGCCGATGAAAATACACCTCTCACTTCGAGGTTCGAGCTTATCATGAGTCTCACGTCTCACGAAAGCCTCGCAACCCCAAATCTTGATGTGGTCTAGTTTAGGAACTTTACCAGTCTCCATCTGATGAGGAGTTTTGGAAACCTTCTTTGTAGGGACCAGATTATGGATATGGGCGACATTCTCTAAGGCATACCTCCAAAATGAGATTGGTAGCGAAGCTCGACTCATCATGGAACGAACCGTATCCAAAAAGGTTCGATTGCGCCTCTCAGCCACACCATTAAGTTGTGGTGTCCAGGGAGGCGTCAATTGTGAGATAATCCCACATTCCTTAAGATAGTCGAGGAACTCTGTACTAAGATACTCACCTCCATGATTGGATCGAAGCATCTTAATGTTCCTGCCCAATTGATTTTCGACTTCCTGTTTAAACTCTTTAAACCTTTCAAAAATCTCTGACTTATGCTTGATTAAATAGACATATCCATATCTACTATAATCATCAGTAAAAGTCAAATAATAACGATTAGCATCCCTTGTGGTAGATTTGAAGGTTCCACACACATCCGTGTGTACTAGATCCAACAAACCTTCACCCCTAGCACAAGAGCCAGTGAAAGGTGAGTTTGTCATAACACTTTGAAGGAAATATACAACGAACATAAGGAACCCTATTAGAACCCTAATATAATCAAAATTAGTAGATCTAGGGTTACATATCTTTGAATTGTTGTAGTAACCAATTTCTTCAATCCTTTCCTTTGCAGATCTTGGAAAGCTAGCAACAAAAGTATGATGCCTCTAATGGTTTGTACCCAAACCCTAGGACTAGAAGACAATAGGAAAGAGGAGAGGTTGGGAAGAAATTTGGCTGTTATTCTAGTAGTATTAGTGGACCTAATGGTCCTATATGTAGTTGCTTGGAAAATGCTAGACACCCTAATTTGAACATATAATAGTAATATTTCAAATTCAGGTAGTTATCCAATATCCTAGTTATCACGATGCTTCCAGAATGCTGATGGGTTTTGAGCATTCTAACACCCCTAAGTGTACATGCAACCCTAGATAACCTTGGATCTATGTTTGTCTAAAATACATGCAAAATATGATTTCCAAGGTTCATAATCCTATCTAACATACATGGGGAACTTTTAATCTAAAAGATGGCTAGAATTACATACCTTGTAGTTGATTTGATTCCTTGAAAACCTTGAGAGCCTAGCACCCCAAGTGTGATGCCTCAAATGCTTCACACAACATCAAATGCTTTGGAATTACTTTAGAGTATGTATAACACTTGTAAAAATCGGCTTGCCCTCTCTTGTTCTTAGTGTAGCCGAATTTGGTGAGTATCATATTCCTTATATAGTGTGTCACATCTAGGGTTACACCATGTAAACCCTAATGTGACGTGACTCTTCATTTCCATGACCCATGGGTTTGTAACTCCCATGGAGCATCCTATGGGTTTAACCCAACTTGATAATCCATGGAGCCTTTAGCTCACTATACAAGTTATGGATGATTTACATAATCAACCCATATATTTAATTAGTCATCTTTTGATCACTTAATTACTTCTAAATTAATTCTTGATCAATACTAATTAGATAATACTATTAATATATTAGAACTTATAATATATTAATAAACCACAAGTGTTATTTCTTTCATTTAGTCTATCCAAATGCATGATGCCATACAACCCAAATAGACCATGCCGGGTCGGGTCAAGTACATACCAAATATAGTTATGGACTTAGACACCTTATCTAACAAATTCCCTATTAGGGCATCCCAAAACCATCGACTCAGTGGTAGGTTCTGGATCCTTTGAATTGTTCAACTTTTGAACAATTATAACTCACTCCTGATGAAACATCCGAAAAATTAAGACCAAAAATTTCATTTTAATATTAGTAAAAACCATCAACCCAAACGTGATATAAAACCATACAAGAAAATCAGAGTATGTCGAACTACCACATCAATACATTAGAGTTATATAAAGAAGAAATTATAGTGTGTGTGCAATGCGGTCATCCCGAGCTCTTCCCCTTCAAACCAGAAGTACCTTAAACATAAACTGAAAACCATAAGCATGAAGCTTAGTGAGATCCTCAAAACACCACATACTATACATATCAAACATATAGTGGTCCCGCTCGGAACATATCTTTTAGTAGAATGATATGGCCTCGCCTCTTCATATTCATCAGGCCCTGCTTGGCATCGGGCCCCGTCTGGTATACATAAATTCACATAAACACATGAAAGAATCACAAATATAAATAACATACAACATACTCATCAGGCCCCGGTTGGCATCGAGCCCCACCCGATATACATATCGTATAACATACATCCAAGAGTCACGCATACAACTAGAATCCTAGTCTTAATAAATCATGGGCCGACAATGGTGCCTTTTAACCGCCAAACACAGTGAGGAAACTCGCCTCAAGCTACTGAATATCTCAGATGAAAGCTCAGATTTTCGATCTGGAAAATCCCCGCACTAACATCATCAAATAATAACCAATTAATAATTGGTCCACAACCCATAGCTGAAATCCTAGTATGATGTTCAACACTTAGGGTAAAAGTCCATTTTATCCTTTCCTCACTTGGCCCAAAAATTCACGCCCCAATCCAATAGTGCCAAAAAGCCCAATACATGACCCAACTTCCTAAATGGGTCCGAAACTCATCATGGGCCTATTAATAGCCCAAAGTCTAGAAATGATCTCATGCCATAGAAGTTAAGGGTCCAAGCCCAATCAAAACACGACCATAATAAACCAAGCCCGCAAACTCTACTGGACTATTGGTTAGCATACGCTCGTCGACCTTGCTCATACGCCTTGCGTACGCGATTGATCTGGAAATGGGGCTTGCATCGAGTACGCTCAGCATACTCAAGAGTACGCCTAACATACTATCCTGGTTGCAAGTCCTTGCTCAAAAGTCTTAACCACTTAAAAACTTAACCTCCAACCCTCAATTTAACATCATATTAAGGACTTAAACCATAAAGTCGAAGACTTTAAGCCTTTACAAGGCTAAAAATACACTATGGTCTTATTCTAGCATCTTAACTCCATTAAGAAGAACATCAACGTTGCATGGTTGAGCTAAACCCATAAAGTTATCATTTTTATGTACAAGGGAACTCAAAAAGCCTAGATCTATCATCCCAAGCTTTTAGAGTAGCCCATACTCCTAAACAAGTTTTAAAGGACCCAAAAATACTCAAATGAAGCCCTAAAATAGATCTAACATAAGGAACCATCAAGTTAGGAGTTTTATACCACAAATAGCTTGCAAAGTTGATGAAGGTACTGAATCTTCAAGCTCCAAATCCTTCAAGGCTTCACCAACAATATTTACTTTCTTCAAGGGGACCTAAAAACCACTACGTAGGTGCCTCCGCGTCCAATCTTTAAGCCAGTACACCCAGCATACTCATAGAGTACGCCCGACATACTCGGTTAGGGACCAAAGTGAAACGAATTTACAATTAAGGGTTAAAGGAACATAGCCATAAATTATGAATGTTATAATTCTCTCTTACTTGAATCCGACTTTGTCCTCGAAGTCCACGTCACAAATAATTTTGGGTAATTCTCCCTCATCTCGTTCTCAGGTTCCCACATCCATTCTAAACCCTTGCGGTGCTTCCACTATACTTTTACCAACTCAAAAATCTTGTTCCTCAAGATTTTCGTCTTCCGGTCAAGGTTTTCATCTTGCGGTGCTCCCACTGCACTTTTACCAATTCAACAACCTTAAATGAGCCGATGTATCTGGGGCCCAACTTGCCCCTTTTCTTTAATTGGATGAAACGTTTCCAAGGAGACAACGTCAGGAGAACCATATCCCCAACCTGGAATTCTAGATTTGATCGGCGTTTGGCGGCATAGCTCTTCTGCTGACTCTGTGCTGTCTGAAGTCTACTCAAAACCTGCTAAATCAACTCAGTAGTATTGAGTACCACTTCAGTACTCTCCATGACTCGCTGATCGACCTCACCCCAATATATAAGTGTCCTGCACTTCCTCCCATAGAGCATCACAAAAGGAGGCCGATCAATACTGGAATGATAACTATTGTTATATGAAGACTCCGCCAAAAGGGAGATACATATCCTAACTCCCAATGAAATCCAGGACACATGCTCGGAGCATGTCCTTCATGGTATGAATATTCCACTCACTCTGTCAGTGATCCTACGGGTGGAAAGCCATTCTGAAATGCACACGAGTACCCATCTCCTCCTGAAACCTCTTCCAAAACCTGGAAGTAAAACAAATATCCCTTTTCTAAAACCACTGAAACCGGCAACCCACGCCCTGCCACAATCTATCTGATGTAGATGTCAGCCAACTTCTTTGCACATATACTCTCCTGAATCGGGATGAAATGTGAGCTCTTGGTCAGTCGATCCATGATGACCCATATCGAATCCACTCTGCATGCTGTCTGTGGCAATTTCGTGATGAAATCCATGGTAATCTTTTCCCATTTCCAAATGGGAATATTTAATGATTACATCTTACTGTGAGGTCGCTGATGCCCGACCTTCAGTTTCCTACAAGTCAAGCACCTATCCACATACCATGCCACATCCCATCTCATACAGGGCCATCGATAATCAAGATAGAGATCTCTATAAACCTTTGTTGCTCCGAGATGGATAGAGAACCTCGACTTGTGCATCTCCTCCATCATTGCTGATGCACATCACCCAAATAAGGAACCAACAACCTCCATTGGAGTGTCAATAACCCCCGACTATTATAATCGAAGGAAGTCACCTGACCTACTATGTGTTCACTCTTCCGGTGCTCTTCCTCCATATCCTCAACCCGAGCCTCTCGAATACGCTCCAAGAGTGGAATACTTACTGCCTTCCTCAAACATATATCCCTGATTAGAGTCGCAACCACCTTGCGGCTGAGAGCATCGACCACCACATTTTGCTTCCCCGGATGGTAAAGGATTTCACGATCATAACCCTTCACCACATCGAGCCACCTACGCTACCTCATGTTCAGATTCGGCTGATCCATCAAATACCTAGGCTCTTGTGATCCATTTAAATAGTACGATGAACCCCATAGAGATAATGTCGCCAAATCTTAAGGTCGAACAATGGAACCCCCAACTCCAAGTCATGCATAAGATAATTCACCTCATGAGGCTTCTGCTGCCTCGAAGCGTAAGGAATAATGTGACCCCTCTTCGTTAAAACTGCACCTAAAACCATAATCGACGCATCACAATAAACCACAAAATCCTCAACACCCTTTGGAAGGGTCAAAATCGGCACCTCACACAATCTCTGCCTCAGGGTCTCAAAAGTTGCCTACTGCTCAGGCCCCTGGCGAAAAGTGACGGTCTTCTTCGTCAACAGAGTCTTAGGAACCGATATCTTGGAGAAATCGCGAAAGAATCTCCAATAGTAACCTGCTAAACCAGGGAAACTCCATATCTCAGATGGAGACATCCTATTTGATCACAGGCTCGACCAAAATATTGTTATGGTTGACAAGGTGCCCTAGAAACTGCACCTCGCACCAGATATCACCCTTGGAGAACTTCACATAAAGTCTCTATCTCCTCAAGGTCTCCAATACCTACCTCAAATGCTCCTCATGCATCTCCGGGGTCTTAGAATAGACCAATATTTCGTTAATAAACACAATTACAGACCAATCCAACATGGGTCTGCATACATAATTCATGAGGTCTATGAATGCAGCTGAAGAATTGGTGAGCCCGAAGGGCATTACCACGAATACGTAATGACCATAATGAGTCCAAAAGGTCATCTTTTGCACATCTTCCTATCTGATCCTCATCTGATGATAACCCGAACATAGGTCAATCTTGGAAAACCAAGATGCACCCTAAAGCTGGTCAAACAAGTCATCAATCCTCAGGAGTGTATAACGGTTCTGCACCGTTAACTTATTCAGCTCCTGGTAGTCAATACACGTCCGGTGTGACCCATCATTCTTCTTCACAAATAAGATCGATGCTCCCCATGGCGAACTACTTAGTCAAATGAACCTCTTGTCTAACAACTCCTGCACCTGTATATACAACTCCTGCATCTCTGGAGAAGCTAACTGATATGGTGCTTTGGCTATTAGAGCCGCAACAGGAACCAAGTCGATCCTAAACTCCACCTGCCTCTCCGGAGGCATTCCAAGCAGGTCCTCCGAAGACACATCTGTGTATTCCTGAACAATCGGCACATCACCTACAATCGCCTTGCCCTTCTCCCAGGTATCCATAACATAAGTAACAAATCCGGAACATCCCATAAATTACAAATGTTATAGCTAAGGTTTAAAGAAGCATACCTATGTCATCGAATCAACTGCTGCGTCTCCAATGGTGCGCCCAACCTCATCTCACCAATCTCGAGTTCTATCTTTCAAAAGATAGGAAGAAAGTCTGAACTTTCCCCATCGGGACAACTACTCGTGCGAAAGGCATTAGCGACATCCACTAACCAAGGTCTACTCGTGATCGGGTCTTTATACCTGAAGAACTCTAGGTCCCCACATTCTTGAAAATTAAGGAAAGTTAACGCGCAAGCTCCAATAAATGCTACCATCTCATAATGAAACGATCCCAAGTGCTCCTCCAAAACCTCCATGATAGTCTCCTTGAACCATACCAAAGTTCACAAGAGTCTGCTCCAGTATGTTGCATGTAATGTCAGACAAAATGAACTCACGCATTTGCTCATCCAACTGTTCGACCCTAGAGACCGAACCAGAACCACTGCCAGAACCTCCTTATGTGGCCATCATACAGAAAATAGACCACACAGATCATCAAAACATACATATTATCATTAAGGGTTCCTATACTCTACAAGATTCCTTGTCTCGAGTACGGATCCGCCACTTCCAACAGTACGAGCCCATACTACTTTCCACATCTATCCATACATTCCCCAAGGATCACCCTGATTTCTCCAAGTCACTCTAATATATAATCATACAACCCTCAATAAGATAATGCTCCCAACACCGAATCCATTCCTCGGTTTTCCTAGGGAAATTACCACACCACTCTCCGCCATTAGCTGCAGAAGGAACTACCTCTAACTAGCTCATGTATACAATTATATATCACCTACACCAGATAATTCTTTGAATGAAAGGTCTCACACTGCAATGGTTGGACTCAAAGAAGAGCTGCACAATAGAGTTAAAACCTAACCTTCTAAAATTAGTTAGTCTCAATAATATGTAACTTAGCTTATTTGCTTACTAGTTAGCTGAAGTTAATTAACGAGAATTCCTAAAAAGCATAAAGCAATCAACATTATAGCATTGAGTAACCAGAACCAAGAATAAACTAAACAAGCCATCCTATCTCTGACTGATCAGTACTAGCATGAAAGTCTACAAGCTCGTATAACAGACATACAAAGGCATCTCTCCTAGCATTCTATCATGCAATCCTGAGTAGATCCTTAGCCTTAATCTAACATGCAATTCACATATTCACAAATCAAAGCATAATATAAACATGTATTGGTATTTTGGGCAAACTTAAATAATCTCGGTCGACTGCATGCACCACATCCCTTTCATTTGTTAGAAAAATCTTGTGTAAAATGTTTCTTTTTGTGAAAAGAAATTACCAATGCTCAGTTTGAGTTCGGACACACCTGAGACTATGCCTGAATCCCTCAAACCAAGGATTTGATACCAACATGAAACATCCCAAAAATTAAGACCAAAAATTTTATTTAATATCAGTAATAACTATCAACCCAAATGTGATATAAAACCATACAAAAAATCAGAATACGTCAAACGAACAAATCAATACGTCAGAGTTATATAAATTGGAAATCATAGTGTGTGTGCAATGGGGTTATCCCAAGATCTTCCCCTTCGAACCAGGAGTACCTAAAACATAAATTGTGCAACCGTAAGCATAAAGCTTAGTGAGTTACCCAAAACACTACATACCATACATATAAAAAATATAATGGGCCACAGCCGGCATCGGGCCCTACTTGGAATAGATCTGTCAGCAGCATGAGACGGGCCCCGACTAAACACATTCATTAGGCCTGGCCTGGCATTGGGCCCTGCCCTGTGTACATACAAACACATTAAAAAATTGCAAGAATCACAAAGATAAATAACATACAATATACTCATCAGGCCCCGCCCGATATACATATCACATAACATACATGCAAGATTCATACATACAACTAGCATCCTAATCATAATAAATCATGGAGCGAAATTTGTGCCTTCGACTTGCCAAGCATAGTGAGGAAACTCACCTCAACCTGCTGAATATCTCAGATAAAATCTCAGATTGCCAATCTGGAAAATCCCCACGTTAACATCATCAAATAATACCTAATTAATAATTGGTCCACAACCCATAGCTGAAATCCTTGTTTGATGTCTAAGACTCAGGGAAAAAGTCCATTTTACCCTTTCCTTACTTGGCCCAAAAATCCGAGGCCTAATCCAATAGCACCAAAAAGCCCAATATGGCACAAATTCCTTAATGGGTGCAAAACCGATCATAGGCCTAATAATAGCCAAAAGTCTAGAAATGATCTCATGCCATAGAAGTTAAGGGTCATACCCTAATCAAAACAAGGCCCAAATAAACCAAGAAAAAAGACTCCAATTTCCCACTAGTTAGCATAAGCTCGGCATGCCTGACTCATACGCCCTGTGTACGCGATTGATCTAACAACGGGGCTCGCACCCAGTACGCTCAGCGTACTCAAGAGTAAGCTAAGCGTACTAGCCTGATTCTAAGTCCTTGCTTAAAAGTCATAACCACTTAAGAACTTAACATCCAACTCTCAAACTTACAACATATTAAGACCTTAACCATAAATTCAAAGACTTTAAGCCTTTTCATGTCTAAAAACACCCCAAGGTCCAATTCTAGCATCTTTAACTCCATTAAGAAGAACATCAACATTGCGTGGTTGAGCTAAACCCATCAAGTTATCATTTTTATGTACAAGGGACCTCAAAAAAGTCTAGATCTATCATCCCAAGTTGCTGGAGTAGCCCATAGTCCCAAGCAAGGTTTAAAAGACCCAAAAATGCACAAATAAAGCCCTAAAATAGATCTAACATAAGGAACCATCAAGTTAGGAGCTTTATACCTCAGATAGCTTCCAAAGTTGATGAAGATCCTGGATCTTCAAGCTCCAACTCCTTCAAGGATTCACCACCAAGCTTTAGTTCCTTCAAGGGACCCAAAAACCACTACGAAATCACACATTGGCTCACAAACACTCAAATAAGTCTAGCATTTCGTTCTTAAGTTTTGGAGGAGTGGAGGCTGACCATAAGATGCTCCCAAGGCAACATAAGTTGATTAAATAGGGTACAAACCCTAAAAATTAGGGTTTGCCCCTGCTTAGCGTACACTTAGCGTACTCCCACGTATGTCCAACATATGTGGGTGCCTCCACGTCCAATATTTAAGCCAGTATGGCTAACGTACTCATAGAGTACCCCCGTCGTACTCGGCTAGTAACCAAAGTGAAAAGAATTTAAAATTAAGGGTTAAAGGAACATACCCATAAATTACGAATGTTACACCTTATACCTTTAATTAATTCTAATTAATTTCGAATTAATTCCAAATTAATTTTAATTAACTCTTAAGTAATTGTTGCTATTTCAAATTAATATATTAATCATATAATATATTAACAAATCATTTACTACAATTTATTAATCATATAATAAACTAATAAATTATCATCTCTCTACGAATGTCATTCTAACCAAGTTCTAGTTATGAGCGCAACCTAAAAAGGACTTTACTTTTAATTACAAGAATATACCAATTTAGTTATGAGCATAGACACCTTAATCCAATAGTCTCCTTCTTGGATAAATCTATAAATACAACTGCAAGTATAACTTTAAGCTAAACACCAAAGTGTTCTTTCCGAAGCCACTATCGAACTCTAATTTAAATCAAAAGTTGGCCCTAAGATAAGTGATCAACTATTCCTTCATTCTATAAAGATATTATATGAACAGATTCATAGATTAAATGATCAACTTCATGCTCATTTGTTAGTTTCTCGGTATCCGATTTCATGATCAAAAATCCAGACTACAAAATCGACCACGTCAATTTAGTCCAGACCAGGCTTGGTTCAAATAGATCAACTCAAATCATCAAGGAGCCTAATTATATTGCTTTTTCTTGTTAAGGGAAAAGGAACGAATAAAATTTGACTACATAATTATCACCTTACTCATGAAATCGCACATGACACTACGTTTTATAACATCAAGTTACTGATGTGTTTACGTAATACCAATGCACAACTAACTTGTAAATTACAACTTATGTATCTCCCTTTGAAGAATTGTAGATATTATTGTCTTATAATTACTTGTGATTGAATTCATGAAGTAATCTCTATTTTTTAAGTATTCAAGAATATTGCAACAATCCTTATGCAATGTCTAATCTCTATAGACAATCTACAAGCAATTCCTGATAGTCTTAATTCAATACTTACTCCCAAAAGTATGATCGACTGTGGAAATTTGAACAATACATAAATTACTTAGGGAAGTAAACATGCAAAGTGAAACACAATAATAAACTAATTTACTATGGTATTATACCTATTGAATATAAATAAATCCCTATTATTTAATCACCATAATAATTATGCATTTATTCATTGTATATTGTTTCGAGTAATCAACTAACCACTTAAATTAAATAACATCAGTCATGCCATGTTATAAACATGTATACTATGTCGCTTTATGGTCCTTCCTTTGTGAACATATCGATTGGATATTACTCAAATGATGCTCATTTCACATATTCAAAATCTTATAGTTATCTAAGATATAGTGGAATTTCATCCTTACATCTATTGACCTTCTAAGATGTCAAGGTTCTAAAGTTAGAAAGATTGAGTGTTTGATATTACAGAATGTTCCACTGGAACATTGTTACTTGAAACAATTCCATGGTTATGAAGTTTCAAATTAAAGGTACACTCCTTGAACACTTCTCTTGCATTAAAGTTTCCAACTCACATATCGACTTTACAATCAACTCCCATTATGGAAACATTTCCATATTCCCATATGACCATCAATTCTGACCAAGAATCATCTCAATCCAAAACATGTCACTATGGTTCGTCCTAAATAATATCATAGTTCTAACTCTCTATAAGTAACCAATATTTAGTAAAACCTTAGAAGTTATTGACAATCGTTTAATAACTTTAATTGCATAAAACTCTAATCCTTTTCTCATAATTCTCAAGGCATTAGAAAATTTATAATATGCAAAAATTATATCATATGTGATCGATCCTATATCTGAAGCATATTGGACTTAACTCGCTATTATCTGTATCTGTTTAAATTCTTGCTATAGTATTTATGTATATGTAATCTCCTATGTTGAACCATTTCCACATGATATTTATATATGTCTTTGACCAAGTTCTATTAAACTATACAATCTAAACCTTTAGATTCGAAATGAAGTATGAGTTCCCTCTCCCCAGGTCATAGCAAAACATTTCCCTAGAGACAATGTTTCCCATGAAAAATATTATTCTCATGTAATTCCAACAAAACAATTATGCTCCCACTAGCTTTAACATGTACCCAGACTTCAACTGGACTTCTAGAAATCAATACTCTTTGAATTTCTTATAGAATGCAAATTCCCATTGTATGATGCTTCATAAAGTCTCTGATTAGACATCTCAAGCTTATGCAATTTAGTTGGATAGTGTTTGTGCTCAAACCCTTCAAGATGTGATAAACATATTTCTTGAAAGTACAAACAATTCCTTGCCATTCATCACAATTTGAAATAAGAATACGGAAGGTGTAATCACAATACGAATAACATAATGCCATTAGTACAACCACTATCCATATTGATCTTTATTAGATCATTAAAATCTATGACCAAAAGTATTTCCTCATAACCATATTCATGATATAGAGTGAAAGCTTTTGCCACATAGATTTGAAGGTGCATACGTTCCCATCCATGTGGATTTTTTTTTCAACTAACCTACAATCATAAGACTAGGTTTAGGAAAAACGAAATTCAAACTCAGTTTACCTTCATGGACTGAACTTTTCTATTCCAAATTTCTTGCCTTATGGTAGTTCAAGGCCTACCAGTGCTTCCATGTCATTAGCAGCTCACCCATATTGATCAGTATACCATCACTGACCAACGTGTTTTGCTATTAGAACTTAGAAGTAATTCCAACTTACCTGGAAATACACAAAAATAAGAATGTGGCAATTAAAACACAAAAAGGTTTCAACCTTAGGTGGCGTGCTAGTGATAACTAAAAGGTTAATTGTTGATTCAATGTTGCAACTCTCAAGATCAATATGATTCTCATTGACTTCTTGACATATGGGTTTTCTATCAATGAACATTCCTTAACGGGCTAAAATAAATATTCAAAAGTTTGTGTAGATTCCCAACAAGAAAACACTTCATAGAATTGGATTCAGTTTATCTTTTTGTTTCTTGATCAAAGAAAACATCACAACTCCAATTCTAATTGTGCTTGAGTAAAGAAAGCATTATTACTCCATATATTATGAGGTGCTATCAACCTTCTTAGTTTGAAATGAGTTTCAAGATATGATTTATAGTTACTAGAGCACATATCTAAAACTTGATTGGAATAAAGTATGACTCATCTACGAATGAACCATTTCCAATAGTGTTTGATTTCACTTCTTGTCATACAATTGAACTAAGATGTTCTTTGAGGATAAATTGTGATACAATTCCACAATTAATAAGATTATTATAAAACATGTTACTAAAGTACTCTTTTTTTTTTCTAGATTGGAGAATCTTTTATCTTTCTACCTAATAGATTCTTCCTTTTGTTCTACTACTTTTGAACCTTTCAAAAATATCAGAACTCTATTTAATCTTATAGACACAATCATATTTACTAAAGCATCAGTAAATCATGAAGAATGGAGTTATCGTCTGTCACACCCCAAAATTGGAATGGCGGAAACGTTCGGGGGTGGAGGACGTCATGTACAATATCATAACAATGCAAAGTAGTAAACAAGCAACAACATCATCCATTGCATTAATAGTATAATTTGATACAAGTGTGTTCTTTAATAGTAGTAAGACACCAAAAATTAATAATCAAAATAAAAGACGAGTCTTGAGCGTGCTCCGTCTTCTCAAAACCTGGTATCGATACCTGTCTACTGATGACCTGAGAATACAAGTTATTTTGAAAGAGTTGATCAACTTTAAAGCTGGTGAAGCATTTTAGTGTCATTGATTGTATGAAAATGTTTGTAAATGTTTGAGGTATAAGTTTGTAAATGTTTGTAGTAAATGTTTGTATCTCCTATAAAATCCTATATTTTCTACTAAACGTAGCCTTTTACAAAGGCATCAAATGTTTTGTATGTTTGTTTCTTGTAAGAGTGTGTATTTTCCCAAGTGTGACTATCATTAACCAAAAATATAGTTTTTACATTACCGTTTATGTGAGAAGATCACAATGTGAATGCAATGGGGAAATAATAAAGTACTGTAGTGTTGTATTATAGTAACTACTGCTGTACCAACCACCTTAAGCCAATTGTTATTTAAGGTATAATGTGATATGATTGCACCATACTATCGACTAATAACACGACGATGAAAGACATCAGAAGAAATGACATTCGGCTCTCGTAGACTTGCAAGTTCCACTGTAGCGAGCTGCAAGGTGTAGGATAGTCAATCCAATATAGATCTATACACAAATTCACACTCTCCCTCCAGGAGACTCTGGATACAAAACGAGCCATGACAGTTGATGCCATGCCCTAAAACCGTGGCTCACATTTATGTTATAGTATTCTTGTATATGTATTGTATGTACTAGTGTAATGTATGTTCTTTCTGTCTAGTATGTAGTTTGTTCTCTTTGTTTCTCATCATAGTATGTTCTCTTGTATAATGTATAATATGTATTGTTTCTCATAATAGTATGTTCTCTTAGTTTCTCATAATAGTATGTATCGACTCATGTATGAACTGACTCCTTGTATGTTTCATTGTACTATAAATAGTGAATAGTGACTTCCTAAACTATACCTATTATAGTTTACTAGTAAAGTTATTTGTATAACTGAGTGTATTGAACTGAGACATAATCTTTTATGTCTTATACATATATGCGTAATATATAAGTAAGGATCAAACGACACTCGGACAAACACCAGGGTACTCTAAGTCCACAACCAAACAAGGAACATGAAATAAAGTGAGTTATCAGTCCTAAGTCCTTCCAACCTTACTTATATAACTATATATGCATTAGACACGGTTTTGACACTATATAAGTTTAAAAGAGTTTAAAGAAAAGGTTTGGCATGTAGGAACAAGTTTGATAAAGAGTTCGATAATAATTTTGAAGTAGTTTGATTGATAAAACAGCTAAAAGTATAGCAAATCCACTGTTTGATAGTTATTAATCACATGTGATTGATATAACAACTATAATGTTCCAACTTGTATTCCCCCCCATAAAAGCATTTAAAATCATTTAAAAGGTAGATTAAGGGGTATGAACTCATCTTTAGTGAGTGGTTTGGATGAACGAGTGGTATAGGATGCTAAGTGTCAAGTGAAGACTTGAGAACACACACAGATCCTATTTATCATATAATGACATGTATGTGTATTTGATTAGTGTATAAACGACTAATTATAAGGGATAACACCCTAATAGACTAGGAAACTCTTAGATTGAAGGGATACAATCACATATGATTGCATAACTAGGGTGTATGGACAACCTATTGAGTTTACGGTCCAAATGGCATGACCATAAGAGTTTACGGTCAAAGTAGCATGACCAAAGGGAGTTCACGGTCCAAGTGTTCATGGTCCTTGGAGTTTACGGTTCTTGGGTTCACGGTCTAATGACCTTACGGTCATGGAGTTCAAGGTCTAAGGAGATCCAACCGTAAACTCACCAAATCTTTCACAAATGGTGGTTTTCAAGGGCTTCATTCAAAGGTATCGGATTCTAGGGACCATGCTTAGCCTTAGGAAGGGTTTAAGGTCTCTAATGCACCTTTCATTAGAGTTTACGGTATAAGGAGGTACAATTAGACCGTAAACACCTTGTTCTTGGATAAAATGAGGTTTTCAAGGTGATTAACTGGTGATTCAAGCATATATGAAGCTAAGGGTAATGTACTTACTTATTAGAAGCTTGAAAGGGTGATTAGGATCCAATAACACTAGTGTGTGTTCTTGGTGTTCTTGGTGAAATGAAGAACACTTGAAGATCTATCAAAATGAAGAGATTTCATGGATGAAATCATGCATAATCACTAGATAAAGGGATGTAACAACGAATCGAAGGAAAGAATTCTTAGATTTTTGGAAGATCAAGATGAAGATCTTATGATACTTGAGAGAGAATTCGGGATTCTAGGCTTGTAAAGGAGAGAAATGATCAAAATGATCATGCATTATACATATATAGGGAGTTTACTATCACCATGACCGTAAGCTCTAAGCTTCCTGACCATAAACTCCTTTTGAGGAGGTTTACGATTGGCTAGACGATTTGGAACTTTAACTGATAAATCCAAACACTGATTCCTTTGATGTACTAAGCTCAGAATGCTTAAATAGACTCCAAACAGTGCTAAAAGTTAGCAGAAACGAGTCTGACGTTGATTGAAATGAATGGTTTATACATGATAGAAATTTCGGGTTGTCACATCGTCCCTTGTGGTGGATCAAAAAAGTCCATGTCAACATGTACTAGATCCATTCATTTACCAATGGGACTTCAACACTGGTAGCTAGTGTGTGAGATCTATTCATTTACCAATCGAGGTGAGTCTCTTCACTGTACTCGTGGTTCGAAGGCACCAATGTCGGCCCACTGGAGTATGTTTTAGGATGATAGTTGTCTTTGTGACACTTATTGATATGCCTGTATGTGCTTTTTGTATTTATGACTCTTGTTGATATGATTGTATGCTTAGATGTATGGGGTGAAATAAACCCGTACATGTTGAAATATACCGAAGGATTCAGAAGGAACTCACAGGTGAAATAGACCTGTATCGGTTGAAAGATACCGAAGGAGTCAGGAGGGAATCAGGGGTGAAATAGACTTGTAATGGTTGAAAGATACCAAAGGAGTGGGGAGGGACTCCGGAGTGAAATAGACTTGTACATGTTGAAAGATACCAAAGGAGTAGAAAGGGACTCCGGGGTGAAATAGACCCGATTTAGTTTTTGGCTGTTATACATCTATGGTATGTGATATTTTGGGGAACTCACTAAGCTTTGTGCTTATGGTTTATGTTTAAAATATATTAAGGTACATCTGGTTTCAAAAGGAAGAGCCCCGATTGATCACACTGCACCTCCTGCAGATTTATTATGTATTGATTGTTTATGATTCTACTTTGATGTTTTGAGAATTTTGACTCTGATTGTCTTTTGGGTAAATGAATAAATGGTTTTGGATTACTAAAAATGAAACTTTTACTTGATATTTTTGGGACGTTACAGAAAATTGACAACCACATGGACCAGTCTTACAGTTTTTCTATTTTCAAACTTGAAATAACAGTGTTTTATGTATAAATCTTTCAGATAAAAAAGGTTGATAAAAAATGCGTTCCAAGACGTCCACTGTGGCTCCTCGATATTCCAAGGTTTGGAGGACATGGTTCGTCTTTGACAATGATACTAAAAATCGTCCCTTTTAGAACTACATCACCAATGTTCACCTGACCAACCTTTGATTAAGAACTCACATGGTTTGAAATTGAGACCTCCCAATGAGATGCCTAAGTGTTACACAGTTAGCCACCAAGGTGTTGGTTATAAAAAACAATTAAGCATTGGTATAATAATCAACTATTTCATTTTTTCTAATAACGGTAAAAACATATTTTCTTTGTTAATTACTTTATGAAACCAACATTCTTATATCAAAATTATCCACATACTTACAAAGTTTCCGTTTCGAAGGGTCGTTTAACAAACTTGGTATTCATTTTATATGACATTTGGATGCATTGTTTATTATATTAACCAGTTTTTATATTAAAAATGCCACTAAAACTATAATTATTATGCCAAATAGAATAATAAAAGAAAATTTGAGTAAACTAACCATTTTTAGTTTACTTTTTTTTAATAAAAATAACTCATTTAAATTAATTTTTATAAAATAATCATTTTCTCTGGAATGGGTCCTTCCAGACACAAATTCGGTCTCGTTTTTGGGTGGACCGGCCCATCAGGTTTCTTCTAGAATGGCCATTTCAGACTCTCCGTACATACCTAGACCTAGTTTATAAATTTCAAATTCCAGAATCTATTCCGAAAAAATATGGATCTCGATTTCATTCTCGGACCTTGACTTTTCGATCTCCGACACGCCACTCCGACTTTTTGATTCTGAACTTTGACACGCCACTCCGACTTTCCAATTCTAATCTCTGACACGGTACTCCGACTTTCGATTCTGATATCCGACACGACGCTTCAAATTTCCGATTCTAATCTCTGACAAACTCCGTTCTCAATCATTCTGAAATTTAACTAAAGATACAGAAGACAATAATTATGAACTAGTTGTTATATGGGTAAGTCATTTACTCCGAATTAAGATTTTTGTTAATATTTATATCCTTCATATTGAATTTAGAGCGTTCTAGAGCAAAAAATTACATTCCAGAATGCTAAGAACACCTCTAGAATGGATTGATCGATTTCTAGAGGACTAATAAACGATGATAGTGCATTAGGACCTGTCTAGAAGTAGTTTAGTTGTATATAGAATGTTATTATACATCAACAACTATTGTTTCGCAACAAAAAATTGCATTCCGGAATGCTCCGAAAAGAGAAGAACTGATTTGAAACACGAGGAACTGGTCCAAAACACAAAGAAATGGCTCGAAATGGTGGTCACTGTTACTGTTCGTTCCAGAGTCGGTTTATAATCAGTTTTCTATTTGTAGCACGACAAGGTTTTTGATGCATCTGCTACACTATCTTGTAAACCCAAAATCAGTGAGGATATGCTTGTGGCAATCAAAGACAGACCAACATGCTAGACTATGTTCCAAAATCTATGTTGTCACAACTAGCATTTTCAGCTAGGAAATTCTATTCTCATGAAAACATCATCTATTGTAAAGCATGTACTCTAAGTGATAATCATACTCTATGCTAAATCAAAACCATCCATTTGAATCCAAACTCTTGATTTAAGTTCAAAACCGAATGCAAAACATCTCATATGGATTGAAAATCCTAGAAATCCCAACTCAAGTTAATATGGACTAGGATCCTCTTATTGGGCCTAATGGACCAATAAATTTTCAATTTAACTATTTTGGGTCAAGGAACTCTAATTGGGCTCTAGTTGAACCCACATTCATGAAAGTAAAACATTTTGGGGCATGTGGGCCTAGAATAGTTCATATAATCTCTAATGGGCCATGTTAGGCCATAACTAATTTATTGGACCTAATGGTCCATAAACTCAAACTCTTTCATCTTATTGGGCTATGAACCCTTATAGGGGCCCAATGGGCCGGGAACCATCCATTTGGGCCTCATAGTATAGAAATCAAGCATGAAAGGCCCAAAATACTTCACCTTTCTTCTCTTCTTTCTCTTCCTCGGCCCAACAACAATAATATAAAAAATGAAAAGAAAAAGAGACAATATAACAAAGGATGATTTGTGAGTTGCCACCTCCTTATTGTCTAGAGGTAATCCAAGCATCCAATCCCATGTATCTAGGTTAAATCCTTAAACCCCCATGTAATGCCCAACTAATCCTCTTCCATTCCTCCTTAAAAATTCTCGGCCCAACATCATCACCATCTTTTCTCATTCAAACTTCTTCAAGCATTTTCTTTAGCATAAGAAGTTCCCTCTTACATTCTTCAAAAATCGTGTGTGTGCATGAATGAGTGCTCAAGAAACTCTTCAACAAGATCACCTCTAGGTAAGTTGTTATCACCATCAAATGATTTTTTTCCCATTTCATGCAAGGATTCTCACTCATAAACACACTATTTTGTGATTTAGCATCCTTGGACCATCAAAGTTTCGAAACTCCTTCTAAAGAAGCACTCAAGGCCGAAAACCACATCATCTCCTTCCATCTCTTCATCAAACCGAGAACAACAACCCAAACTGATTTCATACCCCCTATTTTCAGTTTTTACTAAGTTTTGGGGGAGAATACAAGTTGTTTTGTGTAGATCTGTGTGTATATGCATGACTATGTGTGTTTTTCATGATTTATTTGGTGATTGTGTGTTGTTTACTTCATAAATCTAAAAATATGTTAAAAATATGAAGTTTATCACTTAGATCTTCATAAAAACTATGAGAAAAGTATATGTTGTCATGTAAACTTGCAGATTTGAGATTTATACACTCAAAATAACAAAAACAAGTGTTGTGTTAAAAAATCTATAACCTAAACTCAAAAATCAGCTTTTAACATAAAAGTTTTGGTCTAGTTATGGACTGTTTTGACCAACTTGATGGTAATATTTTTCAAAAATGTTTTACATGAAAAAAGTTCAAGTTAATACCTTTAAAATGACTACTCTCATGCGTTCATACGATTTTATGCATTTTTTGGCGATTTGTACAAAACTGCCTATCATTTCAGGAAGGATTTCGAACCAGTCTGTGAAGATGAAGATTTTCACACTGGTTTGAGATCACTAAAAATTATTATAAAAATTACAAAGAAAGTAGACTCATTTTCTAAATGCTCAGAGTTGACGGATCCAAATTTGGACCTACAATGATTTATCTATATTTTTTCTAAAAATAGAGACGTAAATGCCAAAAATCGGAAAATTGTTTTAACTTACTAAAAGTGTTTATACGTTGTTAGATGCAAGCTTATATGACTTATACATATTTTTAAATCATTTAGACATGTTAGCTTATGTGCATGTAATATATATGATTACAAAAGTGGTATTTCTAAGTCAATTTGACAAATAATTGAACTAATACTAGCAATAAAATAACAAATGGACTAATTTTGCCATTCGTATAATATTGGGCCTTAGTGGCCCATTAAAATGATTGATAGGCCCTGAATACTATTTATTTATTTATTGGGTCTCACTGACCCATTAACATTTGCGACAGACCTTGGATACTATTTGCGTGCTATTTGGGCCTATAAATACCTTACATGTGAAATGGGCCTTACTTGTCCTTTTACATATATTTTGGGCCCATGTTATATAATCTCATTTCTTCCAGGCCTGAAAATGACTTACGTGTTCAGTGAGACTCAGTGGTCCATAGACACAGTTCATTGGGCTCGGAATGAGTTTTATATGTTTCTCTTCGCGTAAAATTCGTTTAAGGATCTAGTGAGACTTGTCGGTTGACACCTATTGAGTGTACGATCGTAGCCTTTAGTTATAACTAGAGTCTCTTGGAGGGAGAGCAGGGGTTTGTTTATAGATCTATACGGGGATGAAACCCCACACCTGAGCTATTCCCTACAGTTAGAATCAGTCTAGGGTGACGACAACCTTAATCTATTTTTCTGTCGGTGTCCCAAAGACGCCAAGACAAGCGAAATTGTCATTAATTAGTATGGTTATGACATTTACGGGAGACTATTCTTTTCTTCTTTTACAGGCGACATAGGGTTGTCTAGGGGAATTCTATTTACATTCTCTTCAATCACTTTTGGCATTCTATTAAACAATAACCCACATGCATTAATACAAGATTGGACACAAACATACCAAACTGTTTTAAGAAAATACAGGATTTTCTAGTGATTACAGAGTTATAAAAATCATTTTCTCAAATATACTTATGAACTCACCAACATTTTTATGTTGACCTTTTTAAATTAACTTGTATTCTCAGGAAACCGTTGAAGCAAGTTGGGATGATGTAACGACCCGTATCTGGTATGTTGCTTCCATGGTATTTATTTAGAAGTTTTCAAGAGGGACTCGGCGAGTCTATAGCTCGAATCGTCGAGTAGGGACGGGATTTCGAGCACGTGTAAGTCGGCGACTCGGCGAGTCCATATTCGGGACTCGGCGAGTCCGCCAGCCAGGAAGAAACCCTAAATCCTTGGGTTTGCTCATTATTTAAGCAATGTTATGTGCCCCAAACTCGCCTCCTTCACCCTCAGAGAGCTTGTGAGAAACCCTAAACAATTCCTTGTATGATCTAAGTGTTTTTGTGTGGATTCTTGAAGAATTGAAGAAGAAAAAGAAGAAAGGACCAAAAAGAGGAAGAGTAGAGCAAAGATCCAAGGCCAAAGATACAGATGGCCGGCAGGGCCGAGCCGAGGCGCCAGTGGCGAAGAGTAGAGCTTTTCAGATGACAGCAGAGGAGGCACGACCGACTCCTGATGTGGTGACGGGTATGTATCTTCCCTTCATCTCTATATTATTATTGATTATTGCTTATGGTTATATGTTTTGTATAGGGTCGTTCTCTGTGAACGACATTTCTGCTACAATATTATTTGATTTGGGGGCTACCCGATCGTTTGTATCGCTAGCGCTTAGCAAGAGATTTAGTAGAGCTCCAGGGGAGCCGGATTGTCCACTAGAGGTCGAGATAGCAGATGACAGGACCGTGAGGGTCGCCAGAGTGCATAGAGGATGTTCTCTTCAGTTGTTCGACGAGTAGTTTCCGGTGGACTTGGTCCCTATTCCCCTGCGAGGGAATAAGGTTATAGTGGGCATGGATTGGTTGAGTCCCAATGGGGCGGTGATTGATTGCGAGCTGCAGCTAGTGAGGGTTCGCACTCCCAGTGGGGGAGAGTTAGTGATTCAGGGCGAGAGCCCACAGCGCGGACTAGCTCTTTGTTCAGCCGCGAGAGCGAGGCGCTATTTTCAGCAGGGCTGCGCCGGATATATAGCTTATGTTTCGGATGCTCGGGAGAAGGGTAAGGTGGCAGTAGATGATGTTCCGGTAGTGCGAGACTACCCTGATGTATTCCCAGAGGATTTGCCTGGAATACCTCCAGAGAGACAGGTCGAGTTCGGGATTGATCTGATTCCGGGTGCGGCACCGATAGCTAAGGCACCGTATCGATTAGCTCCCCCTGAGATGCAGGAGTTGTCTAGGCAGTTGCAGGAGCTGCTAGACAAAGGTTTCATCAGACCGCGTAGTTCGCCTTGGGGAGCTCCGATTTTGTTTGTGAAGAAAAAGGACGGGTCGCACCATATGTGTATAGATTACCGGGAGTTGAATAAGGTAACGGTGAAGAACCGTTACCCACTCCCGAGGATAGATGATTTGTTTGACCAGCTTCAGGGAGCGTCTTGGTTTTCCAAGATCGATTTACGTTCCGGGTATCATCAGATGCGAGTCAGAGATGAGGATGTGCAGAAGACTGCTTTCAGGACCAGGTATGGTCATTATGAGTTTGTGGTGATGCCATTTGGGCTCACCAACGCTCCAGCCGCGTTCATGGACCTCATGAATTGTGTGTGCAGGCCGATGCTGGACCGGTCTGTGATAGTATTCATAGATGATATCTTGGTGTATTCCAAGATGCAGGAGCAGCACGAGGAGCACCTGAGGGAGGTGCTAGAAGTTTTGAGGAGGGAGAGACTTTTTGCAAATTTCTCCAAGTGCGAGTTCTGGTTTTGTGAGGTGCAGTTCCTTGGTCACCTCGTCAACCAGAAGGGTATTTTAGTAGATTCGGCAAAGATAGAGGCCGTGATGCGGCGGGAGGTCCCGAAGTCTCCATCTGAGATTCGGAGCTTCCTAGGGTTGGCAGGGTATTACCGAAGATTCATTCAGGATTTCTCCAAGATAGCAGTGTCGCTCACCCGACTGACCAAGAAGTCGGTGGTGTTTCGTTGGGGGCCTGAGCAGCAGTTAGCATTTGAGACCCTCAGGCAGAGGTTGTGCGAGGCTCCGATCCTTACCCTTCCAGAGGGAGTAGAGGATTTTGTAGTCTACTGTGATGCCTCGATCACAGGTATGGGAGCAGTATTGATGCAGCGAGGCCATGTGATAGCTTACGCCTCGAGACAGTTGAAGCCTCATGAGGCTAACTATCCTACCCATGATTTAGAGCTGGGGACGGTTGTGTTTGCCCTCAAGATTTGGAGACATTACCTTTATGGAGTCTGTTATACCATCTACACGGATCACAAGAGTTTGAGGTACCTTATGGATTAGCCGAATCTAAACATGAGACAGAGGAGGTGGTTGGATGTGCTGAAGGATTATGATTGTGAAATCCTTTACCATCCAGGGAAGGCCAACGTAGTGGCCGACGCCCTAAGCCGCAAGGTGACAGCAGCCCCTATCAGAGACTTATGTCTGAGGATGACAGTGATTACTCCGTTGTTGGAACGGATCAGGCAGGCTCGGGTTGAGGGACTCAAGGAGGAGAGACAGAAGTGTGAGAGAATAGTAGGCCGAGTAGCTTCGTTTGATTATGATAGTCGGGGGTTGTTGACCCTTCATGAGAGAGTGTGGGTACCGTATTGGGGCGGAGCACAACAGGTGTTGATGGACGAGGCTCATAAGTCTCGATTTTCTATCCACCTACGGGCGACGAAGATGTATAGAGATCTTCGACCTGATTACTGGTGGCCCTGCATGAAGCGGGATGGCACCTGGTATGTATAGAGGTGCCTGACCTGCAGGAAGGTCAACGCAGAACACCAGAGGCCTCACGGCAAGATGCAGCCGTTAGACATTCCCGTGTGGAAATGGGAGGACATCACCATGGACTTTATCACCAAGCTTCCCAGGACCGCACGTGGGGTAGATTCGATTTGGGTAATAGTGGATCGGTTGACGAAGAGTGCTCATTTCATACCGATCCAGGAGAGCATATCGGCGGAAAAGTTAGCCAATATCTATGTGCGGGAGGTAGTGGCACGTCATGGAGTGTCGGTATCGGTGGTGTCAAACCGAGACGTCCGTTTTACATCCAGATTCTGGAAGCGGTTTCACGACGAGATGGGTACTCGTCTCCATTTCAGCACCGCTTTCCACCCTCAGACGGACGGGCAGAGCGAGAGGACGATTCAGACTCTCGAGGACATGCTCCGGTCATGTGTCCTAGACTTCAGTGGTAGTTGGGATACGTATCTTTTGTTAGCGGAATTTTCGTATAACAACATTTATCATGCGAGCATTGACCGACCTCCCTTTGAGATGCTTTATGGGAGGAAGTGCAGGACCCTGATTTGTTGGGGCAAGGTCGGTCAGCGGGTTATTGGGAACACAGAGGTGGTGCTCAAGACGACCGAGTTGATTCAGTAGGTTCGTAGTAGACTGCAGGCTGTGCAGAGTCGGCAGAAGAGCTACGCTGACAGGAGCCGTTCAGACTTGGAGTTCCGGGTGGGCGATATGGTCCTTCTGAAGGTCTCACCTTGAAAGGGTGTCATCAGGTTTCGGAAGAGGGGCAAGCTGGGCCCCAGGTTCATTGGTCCTTTCAGGGTTTAAGCAATGTTATGTGCCCCAAACTCGCCTCCTTCACCCTCAGAGAGCTTATGAGAAACCCTAAACCATTCCTTGTATGATCTAAGTGTTTTTGTGTGGATTCTTGAAGAATTGAAGAAGAAAAAGAAGAAAGGACCAAAAAGAGGAAGAGTAGAGCAAAGATCCAAGGCCAAAGTCAGAGTTCATTGAGGTATGTCTCGGAATTATCCTGTTTTGTGCTTAAAACCTCCATTAGAACACCTCTAAGGCTAGTTTAATGTATTTTCCAAGCTTTATAGTTGTATGGATGCCTTGTTGGGTCGAGATATCCCTAGATCAGTTCATTTAGGAGTGTTAGAGCCCTGATCTAGTGCCTTTTTGAAGTTTCTTTGCTTGAGAACCCTAGATCTAGCCTTTATTATGCTTTTTGAGCCTCTTAATCTTCATGGGTGCATATGGGCACGTAAAGATAGAACCTTTACGTGTTAATCGAGCTTAGGGAGCCCAGATCTATAAGTTTTATGCACTGGATTCAAGCGGAATCGAGTTTAGAGTAGCTGCATGCATGCGACTCGGCGAGTCGGAAGAACGACTCGGCGAGTCGAGTCGCGAGTCCCTGATTTTTCCCCTTTTGAGTGATGCCGAGTGGGGACCAGTGTGTAGTAGAGTGGACTCAGTGAGTTGGAGGTCAGACTCAGTAATGGAGTGACTCGACGAGTTGTTCATACAACTCGGCGAGTCCAAGGCAATCTTCTTAGCTCAAGAACAACTCGTCGAGTTGTTCATACGACTCGGCGAGTCGGATGCAGATAGCCTGAGTTCTAGAATCGAAAGGAAACTCGTCGAGTGGATGCCATACTCGACGAGTAGCAGTGAGTAGGGTTGAGATGTGAGAATAGGGACTCGACGAGTTGGCGGCCCAACTCGGCGAGTCAGGTCAACTGTAGGTTGACTTTGACCGAGAGAGTTGACTTTGACCGAGAGAGTTGACTTTGACCAGGGGTAAAAGAGTCATTTTACCCCAATACAGTGATTAGTATTTGATTGAGTGTGTTTATGGAATTGTAGCCGGGAGATACCAGAGCAGCAGCAGATAGCTTCCAGAGCCATACACTCATCAGCCAGTTCACGAGGTGAGTTTCCTTCCAATAGGAACGGGTCTACGGCCATAATGTCGGCCTGTTTAGTTAGTAGTATTTTCGGACTTCAGTCCGATGCAGTAGTTACAGTGCTTGATGTCTTTGTGATTCAAGCATGTTTTGTGTTATGTGTTCCGGACATTAGTCCGATGCAGTATATGTGTTATGTTAGCATATACGTGTTTATGTTATGCTATGTTCAGACAGTTCCGAATTTCGGTCCGATGCAGCTAGTTCCGGACTCCGGTCCGATGCAGGGGACAAGGTCCCAGTCAGTTCCGGACTTCGGTCCGATGCAGTCAGTTCCGGACTTCGGTCCGATGCAGCTAGTTCCGGACTTCGGTCCGATGCAGTGGGCAAGGCCCAGTATGTGCTTTATTTGTTATTGTGTGGTATGTTGTAGTTTGGGGGAGCTCACTAAGCTTCGTGCTTACGGTTTCAATTTTGGTTTCAGGTACTTCCGCAAATAAAGGGAAGAGCTCGGGATGATGGCATCGCACACACCACAGCTTCAGTTTTTGTCCTGGGAGTTGATTCAGTTTCTTAGATATGTTTTGATACAGTTTTTCTCACAGTATTTTAGTATGGTTTGAGATACGCAACGTATGGTTTTATTATATGATACTCAGTTTTATGATTTTTGTTATATCAAAAAAAATGAAATTTTCGGGTCGTATTTTTGGGATGTTTCAGATGAACAAACTAATGAATGTTTTGTTATATTTCTATTTCATCAGACTTTAATTATTTTGGCATGTAATATTCAAATACAATATTCGATGTAACCAATGTACATTGTTATATTACATGTGTGGTGATGATAATGTTATGTTTCAATTATATACTTTGTTATGATACTCCAATGATGAAGTCACGTGCAAGCCCCCGGACGTTTCCGTTGTTTCGTTCGGGGGTGTGACATATGTTTTGGGACATGGTTAGACATTCCTAATGTAGATGAGCATCTTTTACTTCTACATTGCATGTTTTTCCATGACGTTATCATGGAACCTCGACGCAAACTAGAGGAAATGGTTTTTGAGATTGGGGTTATGAACTTTCTTTTGGGAAAAAAGAATTTTGTCTTGTTATCGACTTCCACTTTGGTGACTATTTTCCTGCCTCCGGTTCTCGTGACGCCTTCCGTTCCTATCTGGTTCCTAAGGTCGTGAGGAATGTCTTTATTGAAGGGTTTAATACAAACAATCCTATGTGTGCATGCAACCCTAGATACGGATCTAAGTTTTCACTATTAGTCATACAAAATTATGAACACAAAAGGAAACCTAGAATACATCTACTATTTTTGAAATTGATATAGGAGAATAGAATACATACCTTTTGTTTTATATAGTAATAACAACTAATTCCTTGATTTTCCTTAGCTCTTGAAAGCAAGTACCACAAGTGTAGTACCTCTAATGGCTCACAAATACACTTTGAGTGAGAGGATGAATATGAGAGAGAGGAAGAGAGGTACTAAGCTCCAAAATTCGGCCCTAGTAGGGTTTTCCCAAGGGGTGGTCGAATTCTAGTGCCTTAGGGTGCTATTTATACTTGAGGCTAGCTAGGGTTTCAAGGTGGAAACCCTAATCCCTTAGCTTAGGGCCTATGCAAGTCCATGGACTCCTTTCCTTAAGCCCTTGGACGAAAACTCCTAGATCCTTCTAGGATTTTCGTTAAAGCCTTAATAAAGGTGATCCAATAGCCCAAAGTCTCAACTATCAAATAATTACAAAACAGCCCCTGTACTTTTAATTAGTTCGTTTAATCTCGAAATTAATTCCTAATTAATTTCTGATTAAATACTAATTAATAATATGATTCCAAATTAATATATTATTCATATAATATATTAACAAATCATATTTATACCCCAATTTATTATTCTTAACAATAAACCAGCCTCTCTCCTTAACAGTCATCCTGTCTAGTCACCAGTGTGAAGGCGACCCAAAAGGACCATGCTCACAATCGGATTAAGTACATACCAAAATAGTTATGGACTTAGACACTTATCCAACACTCTCCCCCTTGGATAAGTCTAATAACTATTGTGCGTATGACTTTAGAACCTGATCAGCAATCGTAGCTTTCAAAAGCCGCTGTCAACTCTGATCTTATCAGAAGCGTGTCCTTTAGATAAGGGATCATATATTCCTCCATTCTAGATATCGTATGAATTGAGACATGGATTTGATGGGTATTCAAAGCTTCTCGGGTTTGTCGAATATTCATTTGCGGATTTGAAGACCGGTGTTACTTCGAGGGGGAGTTTGGTCTTGATCGCGCAAGCTCGTTGGAGATTAAAGCTGGACATCTAATCCTAACTTTGAGGGGGAGAATGTTAGGGTGCAAAGTCACTCTTGGATGTAGTGTTTTAGGCCTACCCTTTTGTATGTGTAAATGGATTGAGTCTTTCCTATAAATAGGAAGTGAGTGACTCCCATTATGTAAGTGAACCATTTGGAGTGTTAGACTAGAGAGAGAAATTGTATACAAACCCATTTGTATATTCTTTCTAGATCTAATAAGAGCTTACAAAGATTTATTTACTCCTTGTGTTCTTGATTTTAGATGATGATTCACTAGATCTTTTCTTATTCCGCACATGCCATCATAATCAACACCACTACAATTGGTATCAGAGCGGGTCTTCAAGATCAAGGTGATTTTTTAAGAACGATTCTCGGTTTGGAAATTTTTGTCGCAACTTGAACAATTTTGGTGAGTCTCTCTCTATGATCTCTCGTAATATTTGGATTCGTGCTTTGCGTTCTTGATTTTTGATCGTTTTGATTCATTGGATCTAATTCGTTTCAAACCTCATTGTTGATCCAATCCATTTTTGTTTAGATCAAATTCAAACCAAAATCAAAATAAAATTTACTGTTCATATATTCGAAGCCCAATCAATGATCGATATATGATCCATAACTTTGAGCCCAAAGTCTCGATCCATTACTGTTCATTCAACCAGATTGAAGCCCAAACTTGTAATCCAACTGATAGATTCGATGTATCTGATTGTATTTGCATATCCGACATCTATTCTCTTGTTCTAGCAAATCGATAATCACGATCTTGTATGTTGAATCGAAAGTCGGTTGTATCAAATCAGTTCCGTTGATGGATATTAATCATTGTTTTTCTATCGATTTATCTAGTCTTGAATCGATCCGATTGCGTTTGATATTGATATTTTATCGATCATTCATAATCAGTTGTTCTTCAGCTCTTAATCTCGACTTCTCATTGTATTTTTCTCGATCGATGTTGAATGTATATCTGATAATGAGTGTCGATTTCTTATGATTTGGAATATGATGAACTCGATTTTATACAAGTTCCAGTGAAGAAGTCGGAGATTGACCTTTTGATTTTGATAAAATTGGTCAAGAACACGATGAGGAACAGTTGGAGAATGTTACGATTTATGTTAAAAGTGGGTGTTTGATCCAAAATTAGATTAAAGATTGATAGTTTTGGTGTTTATCGGGGTCAACCAAAAAGTCAAAATTGAAGGTTCATCACTGAAATGTGATTTGGAATCGATATTATGTTTGATTTGGGTTCAATTTCAAAAGTTGATTGAGTTTGTGTTCTTGTGTCGAACACAGTAACACAAGTGATATATGTGTTCTTGATTAACTTTGAGCTGTAATCGATTTTTTTTGGTATCAAATGACGTTGACTGTTTGTGGCTTAAGAACGATTGTTAATTTTGGAATATATCTCAGTCTTGAAAAGCGAAGGGTGAAGGATTAACTGGGTCAATGGGTATAAGAAGGATGCCAAGGTGATTCAGGTTGTTATTCACTTCGCATTTGGTGAATCAATTTAAAGATCAAAACTAGGTTCGCACATAAGGTTGTAATACGGTTCGCAATTTGGAAGTCAAACAAGATGGTCATTCACATTTTGTTATGTAATGGTGATATTAGCATTTGAGATCAAGAACAGTTTGCATATGAGTGACTCAAAGTTGAGTTCGCATCTGGGTTTCTAACTTCACTTCGCATTTGAGTGTATAAAAATCGGTTTCCCATTTGGGTCCCAATTAATTTCGCATATTTGGTTATTTTGGATGAAAGATGCGAAGGAGTGTGCGAATAAAAATGCGAAGTCTTTTTCTGTATAACGTGAGTTGGGCAAGAAAGTAAATAGTTTCGCATTTGGCCCCTGATCTTTTCACGAAATAATACAAATGGTCCAACTTCGCAAAATGGGGTTATAAAATGACAAAAATGCAGACTTTTCATTTTGCATCCCTGCAGTCTTCGCAAGATGGCAAATTTTACCCAATTTCGCATTTGGGGTAAAATTTTTGAGAAATTGCAATATTTTCAAATCTGGTCCATGCAGTTTGTGTGAATTTACACATTCTACCCAGTTTCGCAAATGGGAGTGTGTTTCGTATATTTGGCTGTTTTTGGCGCAACGGGTCACTGCAGAATTTTGAAATTGACAATTTCTACCCATTTTTGAGAAATTTTGTCAAAGGCATTCCGTGAACGAAGATAAAAAAAATTGAATATTTTTTGGATTTTCCGGATTGAAGCACAAAGTTTATGCCACATGTTAAGGGGGAGTTTTGACACGAAAAATTCCGAATAGAGCACGTTCTTTTTCCTTTGGAGTTTTATAATCAAATTTCGATTATAAAAAGGGGGAGAAGTTTAATATGGAAATTCGAACTTGAATTTTTCATATTACGCGGATTTGAAGACCGAAGTGATCTTGAAGTTTTGAAGTCACGAGATGATGCAATTGGAAGTTCGGAAGTGATGTATTCGAAATGGGTTTGGTTTATTGAAGATTTTTGGGGTGTGTTTTTATGCGCAACTTTTGGGTGATTATTTGGAATTTGGAATACTCTTGATCATTCGTTGCTACTCGGTTTGTATGGTCTCACATCCTAGAGCCCAAATTGAAGAGTCATGGAAGAATTGAAGATTGAAGTTCGTTTCGACATGTGTCACCTTTGAGGCTCAAACCGCGTAGTTGCTCGACTTTGGAAGATTTGAAGTGGGTCATTCATTCCTAACTTTGAGGGGGAGAATGTTAGGGTACAAAGTTTTCCATGAATGACTTTGTAATGTTTGACTTTTGTAAAACCCACTTGCATGTGGAGTATTAGCCTTGTGACACATGAGAGATAGAGAGTGAGAGAGAGACATGTAAACACCTCTATAAATAGTGGGTTCATACCACTTGTATAGGTGTGCTTGAGAGATGTAAAAGTTGAGTGTGTAAGTGTGTGTTATTTATGTAGTCTAGATCTAGATCCTTTTTGTAACACCATATAAAATCAATACATCTCTTGATCACCCAAATCACCATGTTCAATTGTGCAAGCTTTAATTCCGCATGCCAAACCATGTTCTTTGTCACTATAGGATTTTAATCATACTCTTTGTTCACGTGTTGTTTCCTGATTTCCGATTTATGACGACTGACAACAGACTATAATTGAACACATCAACTTAGTCCCAGTTTGGCCAAGTGCTTAGGGTGTCATCACTAAATCATCAAAGGGCCCACATATATCGCTTTTATCCCATTTTGGGTGAAAGGAGCGGATAAACTTCGAATTAATGCTCGATTTCACTCACTCACCGAATCACACACAACAATACGTTTTATAACACCAAGTTACTGGTGCGTTTACATATTATTAATGTGTAACTGACTCGCAAGATACAACTCACACATCTTGGTTTTAACAATATACGATACTATCGTCTCACCAATCACTCGTGATAAAATCCATGAAGCGATCCAAGTGAGCGTGGATTTATTCCAATACTCTAATCTTATAGCAGCATTCATGAGCCATGCAGCAAACTTTTGCTATGTCCAAAACACTTTAGACAATCTACAGTCAGATTCATGATAATCTTCTTTCATTCCTACTTCCAAAGAATGAGCGAATTTGGAGGGTTTGAATAATCTTATTATTTGGGAAGTCAAAACATGCAAAGTGAAACACAAGAATAATACTAATCATATATGGCCCTAGACCTTTGAGTATAAATAAAACACCTTTTATTTAATCACCATATTGATTACTCATTATTTGTTGTTTCGGGTAATCAACTTCTTACTTGAATTATAACAATAATTGTCCCATGCTCATAGCATGCACGCTATGTTTTCCTATGGTCTTTACTTTGTGAAATAGATCAAATGAACACGTTTGCAATGACGCTCATTTCACAATTCCTAACCCATTAGTGTAAGAATACAAAATTTGCGCCCCTATTAGAATATGTTAGATTCTAAGATTTTATGAAACGATCCTTTCATAATATCACAACGCCAAATTCACCAAGACTTTTCCAATGAAATTGCAAAGCACTCTATTGGAGATTGTTACAAGACTATTCCATAGTCATGAAGTCTCATATTCAAAGTACACTCCTTTGAACATCCTTCTTGCATAGAAGTTTCTAATGTAGACATAGATTCTTAACGTCCAACTCCCAATAAGGAAACATTTTCATATTTTCCATATGAAAACTCATTTTAAATAGAGTCTTATCTATAATAATGTCAATATGGTCCATCCATGATTATACTTCCAACTGTCCACAAGCGATCATTCCTGGGCGAGCCTTAGATTGTCCTTGACAGTTGTTTAATTATTTTAGTCAAATCCGGTTCTATTTCATTTTTCCCTCTTAATGCCCTAGGCATTTGGAAATTTTAGAACGGTAAAATATTACAGCATATGCAATTGATCCTATACCCGAAGCGTATGTGATACAATTCATAATGAAAAATGTGATACTTTACAAGTTTCTTACTATAATATTGTCATAATATTTCTATTTGCCGTGTTCTCGAAATACGAACTATGAAGAGGGATGCCGTAATCATAATCGTATTTTGAGAATGCAAATAATAAATATACCCTTGACTAAATACAATTAAAATTTCTCGATCTAAGGTTTTAGATTGGAAACGAAGTATATCATTCTCTCCCTTAATTATAGCAAAAAACAACTTTTCTACCCCTGCAACTTTGCAAAGTGAAACTTTTGTTTTTCTATAATTAATATTGCCAACTTGCAATACTTAAATAATAATCATGCTCCCACTAACATGATGATTATATCCATCTCAGCATAACATTTATGCTCCCACTAGCTTTGACACGTATTTAGAAACCAGCCAAACTTCTAGAAAACAATACTTATTGACTTCCAAAGTTCATTGTTTCTAATAAGATATGCTTCGATAAGCCTTTATCCAAGCTTCTCAAAATCACACACCTTTCCTTAGACAGCTCACATGTGTGTCTATACTACTTCATAACTTATTTTACTAAGTCCCAAATGTTCAGACTATTTGCTAAATCTCACAATTCGAACTATGAAGTGGGGTGCCATAATCATAATCGAATTTGAGGATGCAATTTACATAATCGCTATCTCCTTAAAATTTCTCTTAGTGAAAGCGTTTCCTCGCAATCATTTTCATGAAGCAGAGAAACCTTATGACACTTAGATTTTATGGTGTATGTGTTCCTATCCATGTGAATTTTCCATAACCATAATCGAAAGATAATGTTTGTGACAAATTCAAACTCTTATGGACAGAACTTCTTCATTCTTAATCTCTTGCCATCAAGGGTCCAACCATTGCTTCCAATTTATCTAGCAGCTCACCTATGCCAGTCAATGTACTTTCATTGAACAAGGTGCTTGCCTTATGCAGTCTATTGAGAACTCATAGAACTCATATGCATAATCACTCAAAAGGATTGGCACAGAAATAGAATTTTGTCAACACGATAGGTTACAAACCTTAAGTCGTGTGCTAGTGTTTAATAGGTTTACTCTTGATTAGTTCTTGAATTTTTTTTTTCAAGATCTTCAGACTCCCACTGACCTCTTGACATATTAGATTCTCTTATCAAGAAACATTTCTTGATAAACAAATATCCAAGAGTTAGTGTGTGTCTATATCAAGACAAAAACATTACACACATTTGGTCTTAGTTGGTCCTTGTGTTCTCCAAGACTTCACAACTTACCAATTTCAAATGTGCAAGAGTAAGAAAAACAATTTTCTACTTCACATTTGATGAGTGTGTGTCACTCAATTCACAATCTTGGAGTACGATTCTAAGACTTGATTTTGGAACGAAATATGACTCATCCTTTTGGTAACCATTTCAACAATTTTCGATTCCTCTTATTAGCCATACTGATGTGTGACAACCCAAAATTTCCATTCTGAACAAACCATTTGAAGCCAATAGAAGTAGAACAGTTACAGTGAAAACTCAGATTTCGAGTATAAGTTTGGCAGTTTTCAGGGTTTTACACTTAAGGAGATATAAGGAGAGTGGATGCACTAGGGTTTTGTGCAACACTGTTATTCCAATACTCTAGGATATTAGAGTTCATTCCGAGAATAGAAATATTTTCTGCCAAAAATCCCAGGACTATATATAGAAAACTGAACCAAATTGGTTCATTAGTTGAATTCCAATTAGAGAAAAGCCAAAATTCTCTCTCACGGATCTTCGGGTTTTTATCCCAAATTGTGAGTACTTCGATCTAGTTATGTTATATAGCTTAGATTGTGTTTAGAAACGCCAATTACATATCAAATATGTGAGACTCGAGAGTTTACCGCCCAAGAATGTTCTTGGGGAGTAAACTCCAATAAGTGGCTTAAATGCTACCTAGTCCTTTCCCCGTGAATTGTAACTACCTTAGACTTGTATGCTAGTGAGTATATGACAAGAAAACATCAAAAACGGATTAAGACCCCAAGATTTGGGAGTTTACCGCCCAAGAACACTTGGGGAGTAAACTCCATTTTAATGTCCTTAAGGGTTCCAATGACCCTCAAAGCTTTAGAACTCGAACTAGAAGCCTTCATTTCATATTTAGGACACCAAAAGCTATTAAAATCTATGATGAATGTGAGTTCACGGCCAAGGAGCTTCTTGGGCCGTGAACTCCATGTTAAGTGCCCAAAGTACCCTAAATGCCTTCATTGAACAAATAGACTAGCATAACGCATTACCTTGATGTTTCTAAGACCCAAAGCAATCAAAATACCAACACCTAGGGGTGTTCACGGCCGTAAAAACATGGCCAATTGGTTCATGGGACGAAAACTCTAAATAGAGGTGTCATGATGCCACAAACACTTCCTAAGGCTTAGGCTTAAATTAGGACAAGTACTCTAAAGTTTTTATAGCCTAGAAAACATAAGGAATCACATGTATTGAGGATTTTATGGCCAAGATAAGTTCTTGGGCCGTAAACACCTATAAAGGGGTCAAATGACACCCTAACTCCTTCCTTATGCCTAGAAACAACCATATATCATTACCTTGAAATGTTTGAGACTTGAAAACACCATAAACACCCTCCCAAGGGAGTTTACGGCCGTAAACTCCAAGGGAATATGGTCCCAGGGCCATAAACTCCTCAAAGGAGTTATTAGGAAGCCCAAACACTTGTTTAAGCCTTGAAGCAATTCACCACATGAGTTGTATAATTGTTAGACTTTATTTAGGGACTTGGTTGAGAGTTTACGGCCAGGAGTTTACTCCCCTGGGTCGTAAACTCCAAGTCGAGAATTGAATAGTATAACATACGAAGATCTTTTATCCACTTCAGCGCAATAATTCTACCAAAGGTGATCCTATTACAGGAATAGCTTCAGGTAACATATGGTCATTTGACCATAAACTCCCATTAGAGGCATTGCACTCCTTTGTTGCAACCTATTTGCCTCCTAGCACTTGACTAAAAGTGTTTTCCTCGCGTTTAAATGTTTATACTTGTATAATTAGTGTTTTAATCACTAATTATTTATATACATATGTCTTTATATGTAATTAGGATCATTGTGTGTGTGTGTCTAAAGTCTTCACTTGACACCAAGCACTTGCCTGATCCTTCCTTACGATAACAGTCCGTTCAATTCCAGTCACTTACTGCAGGTGAGTTCATACCCCTTAATCAATGTTTTAAACTGTTTTAAATGTTTTATGGGGGGGGGGGATACAAGTAGAATTATGCTAGTTATTATATCAATCACATGCGATTAATAAGTAGAAATACGCTAGTTATTATATCAATCACATGTGATTAATATGCAGCATCCAAATGATTGGCTAGACATTAGCCGTTTCACCAAACAGTTTCCTTCAAATGATTTTCATAAACATTTTATATGTTTTAAACTCCTTATTACACTGTACATTTCACTCTGTATATTACATTTCAAACTTATTTACAATTGTGTTTCAAACAAATGTTTCTTTATACTAAACTGTTTTATCAAACCCATGCCTTCAAATTGTTTTATAGATTGACATCAAGTCGATCTTTTCTGAAAATAATAATTATGTTCAAATGTTTTACAAAACTTATTTATGCTTTTATATTATAAATTACATGCCTCTATATGTATAGTTATATACGAAATGTTTAAAAGACTTAGGAAGGCTATCCACCCTATTTCCTTTTGGCGCTTGAGATGTGGTCTGGTGGGATATCGGGTACTCGTCCGAAGGTCGTTTAAATATTAGTTATATAACATATGTACATATATAGTCATAAAGGCCCTTACAGTTCATCCCATGCCCTTGGGTAGCAAGGGTATACATCCATGACCATACGTACCATTTAGATTACTAGTAAACTACCATATGGGTAGTTTAGGAAGATACTAGAACTATTACTAGAACGCGATATCATACAATGAGTCAGTTCATTCATGAGTCTATACCTGCTAGATAGAGAGCACATACATTTCAGCTAGAACATTTCATTACTATGAGTACATATACAACTATACTAGGAAGAGAACATATACAACGATACTAGAACGAGTACATTACTATACTTGCTAGATAGAGAGAGAACACACATTACAGCTAGCACACGTCGAACATTTCCGTACATTACACTTACATTAATACGTTCATAAAATTGTGATCCACTGTATCGGAGCATGCCTTAAATGTCATGGCCTGAGTTGTAGCCAGAGTCTCTTGAAGGGAGAGTGTGAGTTTACGTATAGATCTATACTGGATTGACTATCCTACACCTTGCTGCTAGCTACAGTGGGACCTGCAGGTCTGCAGGTGCCAAACGTCATTTCGTTATTACGACCATTCTTATGTCGTTGTTACCAGTCAATAGTATGGTACAATTAATCACATGATGCCTTAATATAAATCCGGTTTAAGGTAGTTAGTACAGCAGTAGTTCTTATAGCGCTACATTTTAGTACTACATTAATTTTCCCCGTACATATATTTAGTGATCTTTTCACTTAAACTATAAATGTAAAAACTATATTTTCTTAATAATAGTTACACTTGGGAAAATTACACACTTTTACAAAACATGGACATTTAGAACAGTTAAGTCTTTGTAGAGGACTGCATTGAGAACAGTTAGGTCTTGGTAGAAGACACCCTTATATAATAGTAGGAATCATAGGGATTTCTAGAGTTTTTCAAACGTTTACACTTGTTTTACAAACATTTTCATACTTACAGTTCATATACATTTTCAATACTTACAATTCAATTACTTACAAATTCTTACATACAAATTAAGACACTAAATACTTATGATCTCACTAGCTTCAAAGCTGATACTCGCTTTCAAAATTACTTGTATCCTCAGGTCATCATAGATAGGTACCGATGCAAGGAGAAAGGAAGATGGAGCTTGTTCAAGACTAATCTTGATTTTGATTTATGCTTTAGTTTTTATCAAAATTTCATAGAACATACTTGTATAATAATTCTATTATTAATGCAATGGATGATGTTGTTGCTTGTACACTACTTTTCATTGTTGTGATACTGTACATGACGTCCTCCGCCCCAGAACGTTTCCGACGTTCCTGGTTTTGGGGTGTGACAGATTGGTATCAGAGCACTGTTTATAGTGAATTAAGTATATCAACCCATAAAAGATATACTAACTATAAATACATAAGGGATTAAAAATACTCTGACCAAGAGTTTATACTTTAAATAATAAAATATTTAAGTAAGTATACGTGCCTACATTCATACTAAAATCAGTGTCACTAGGACAGTACAAAAGAATTACGATTGGTAGGCAACACAGGTGGGCTTAGAGACATATGGTCAAAACTGGGAAGATATAGCTTGATCACCTATATTATCCAAGGGTTGACTAGCATGTACCTAAGTTTAATTGTGTGGTTGCAACAATGCTAAAATCTTACCAACCCTACCACAATGAGAACAATAGAACATAACATTAAAATTAAAATACTATAGGAGTATTTGGTGTTACTATAAGTACTTTATACTTGAGAACTAAAACGGGATCTTCATTACTAAGTTGATAGTTGCTAAGTGGATACACTAAGGCTATATGTAATTAGGATGTTATAGACTTAGAATCTGTGGAAATTTTACTTAACCCCTATTCTATGTGAATACGGAGTTAAGGTCACTTATTCGAAGGTCTATCCTGTTTAGATTACACATAGCTAGTATGCACTTCACAAATAGCGATGTAACTAATGAAGGTTTTCTAAATAATTATCTAGATAGTTCGTCTAATAAATTATTCTCTTACCCTAAATTCTCGCATAGAAAACATAGCTGGACTCCATCCCCACGGCAACCAGTATCTTCCGAACGAAGTCATAGCTGGTTGGTTTGGAGAAGAACCAGAGAATGATCATCCTATCCCCTTGAATGATCACCATGATGAAGACCTTTCGTATGATGCTAACTCCGAACCAGTGGTTGAGAACCTACCCTAAGCAGCTCCCTTTCCAATTCCTAACCCTCGTCCGACTTTTCATGGCCCGACCCTGCGTGAGTGGAATGCTTGGAAACATGGAGCCAAGGACAAGATCAGCCCATGCCATTTAATGGCGACCGAAGATTTTACAACTTGAGCAATGGGGGCTCAGCAGATAGAGTCTTGCCAATCTTGGTCCGCAGAGTGGCCCGAAATGAGATTCAAGGCAGGACAACCTTACATCAGATTACTGAAGTTGTCGCTGATGCGAGAATGCATACCCTCCGCACCATTCTTCTAGAAGATGCTCACCAGAGATCAGAGAGAAACCATGAAACCCTGCTGCAAACACTAGCTGAAACTCGAGCTTTGTCATAGAGCTCCGAGTACGCCAAAGGGTGTACGAAAGACACCTACTTGACATGGAACGTCAACTGGCTGAACTGAGAGTTCACCAGAGGGGTGACCGTCGTCAGTAGTAGACTCTTTACTTTGCTTCCCTTGTTAGAAAGTAATCGTTTTCTGTCTTTGCCTGATGTGGAATTTTCTATGAAATTATCTTGTACCGTAAGTACTTTTGTTAAGCCCTTATACTGTCAGGAACTATCTTCTCTGGATATGATGTAAGACCTTTACAAGGTCATTTTCCTGAATCTTTACGTCGTAAATATCCAAGATATTGACAGCCGGCTAACTTCTATGTCATTCTTCATTCAAGTACTCTTATCATTCTTTCATTAGAGTCTATCTGAAACATGCTTTAGTCAAGTCATTGGACTATAGCAAGTTAGATCCGGAGACATTTCCAAGTCTCTTTCAGTGGTTGGATCATGTTATTCACCAACCTGCGATACCTCGGCTTGAACGACAAACGTCTTGAGACTATTCTACGAACTTACTTCTACTCATTACTAGGACTGCATCATAGGGATGTAGGTCAAACCTTCGCAATCATACTTCCATTCTGTACTAGGACTGCATCATAGGGATGTAGGTCAAACTTTCAAGAACATACTCTTACTCTTTTCGTGAGCAATCTAAGTACATCTAGGGTCAACCTAAAACGCTCACAAATCCTTATCTTTCGTGTTACAGAATCATGTCGTCATTAGGAAACAATCAGCCGAGCAACGAAACCCCCATCCTCCATATCGACACCGCTACATTACAAGCTGCAGTAGCAGCTGCTGTGACAACTTTCCTTACACACATCAACTCAGGCAACACAAACAAGACTGAAAAAGGAGTCGAGAGTTTAGATGGTAGTACCAAACCGGGAAACCAACAAACAGTAACAGTCACTGGCTCGCAAAGCCGAAAGACAGAGAACAAGAAACGGAAGCGTCAAGCTCAGAGGGAACGCAAGAAATCCCAAAAACTTGCTATGCAACAGCAACAAGTGGAAACCCCTGCCATCCCAGTACCGAGCAGGCCATACGAGGGAAAACTCCCGAAGTGTGATAAGTGTAGTTTCCATCATCATGGGGCTTGTCATGAGATGCAATGTTGCAATGTCCTAAAAATAGGGCACCATGCTCGTGGCTGTGGAGCACCGGCACGATCCATCACTCAAGTCCCTTTCATCGGGACTAACCCTACACACGAGAGTAGTTATAACGCCGAACGCTTTAAGAAGCAATTTTCAAAGTGGAGTAACGAGGAAGGCACTCGTGTCCACATAACATTGGCTAAACACCGCAATCTTGTCACCAAAGCTAGTACTAGCCAGTCATGCCACCAATGCGGGGAGATAGGGCACTTCAAGGAGGATTGCCCTATAACAAAGAACTCTGGCGCAGACGGGAAGATTCTCAGGATCACAGCTGCAGGAGAGCCTACGCCGGAACCCTCGTTAATGTAACTTAGGCGTGTCGTTGTAACAGATTTATAAACTATACAGAACTAGTGCAACTAGAGTCTTACCTCTTGCGAGATCCTGCCTGTATAGGGATTCTCGTGCTGCGTATACTTGTCTTTAGTAGTATATCTTATTCGCAGCAATAGTCTAGTGGTAAATCTAAAGTACTGTAACTCTGTTCATGGTTGCACGGTTGTGTTTTGTCTGTAAACTCTTATGTTCAAACCTAATGTCTTTAAGTTTCAGTATGATTCCGACATTATCATACGACTCGATTAAATTTGATCCTCACGAAAACAGCTTCATACGTACATCTCTTTCTTCTAGATCACTTTTCCAACGAAGCCGTCATATCAGAACACCGAAGTACTCATGCCAGGAGTACCTCTTAGTTGTTTTTTTTTCAAAGAAACCCCCGAAGTACCACTCGTGCAGTACGTCAAGTTCAATCCAAGGATTTATACGATTGATCTATCACTGAGGAATGTATGCATAAGAGTGATATATAATCATGTTCCTACAGGTTTAGAATTGATGATTCCACTTTAACTTCTTTCTCCCCCAGGGGATGTGAGCTTAAAGAAGAATCAGTTATTCGACTACCTTTTCAATCTTAATTTTTTACGACTCGTATACACGAAAAAGTGATTGTGAAACCAGGAATGAATTCTAATATGAACTTTAGGACGGAGAACTGCCTAAGCCTATGAGAAATCGCATCGTCATGTGAACAAACTTAGAACCCAGTACGACTCGTGTGAACAGATCGCCCTATAGTTTAAACACCTATGGAGATACAAGAACAGTCCGGACAACGTAACGAACTACACAACAATGGAATAAGAAGACTAGGCTTCTCACCCTGGAGAACCCCCAGTCTTATTCTCCCAGAGATCGGCGGATTGCATCGTATGTGCCTCGGATATCGAGGACTCCGTCAAGATTTCATGGAAATCGTTATCTCTGCCTCGCATAGATGAAATGGTTGAGCAAACACAAGGAAAGAATTTCTTTTAGAAATGGATCTGAGATCCAAATATCACCAGTTCGAGTGTTAGGGAAGGATGTCTGGAAGACTATCTTCCGAACTAGATGCGGACACTTCGAGTCCGTAGTGATACCCTTCGGATAGGACCAATACGCCCATAGCTTTCATGAGCTAAATGAGTAGGGTACGTCTTTCTTACTTGGATCAGTTCGTCATTTCTCCATGTAATGACTTACTTATCTACCCTCGTAGTAGGAAGAAAACCCTTGGAAACATTTCCTTCAGAGGAACTTCTCGCGAAGTTCTCTAGGCACGAGTTTTGAAATTGAAAAGTCAAATTTCTATGACACACTGTTAGTAATGTGAGAAATTTTGAGTACTCTTTCAATTTGTCAAAACTGTTGAGAATTAGTCGACACCGGAGATGCCGACAGTCGTTCGCCAAATTCTAGGTCTTACAGACCTACTATCATAATTCATCCAGAAACCCTCGCAAATCACAGGAAACCGTACGACTTTGACCCAGCAAGGGGTGGTCTTGTCTGGGAAGTTAAACAAGAAAAAGAAACCATTGGAATTCCAAGTGAGTGACCAAATTCTTTAGGAAGTCTCACTCGGGAACGGCTTAATACGCTTCGTAAAGCGTGGAAAGCTAAATCCAAGATAGACAGGACCTCCGAGATTCTTATCAGAATCGGTCCCGTGCCTCGCACAAACTAGACCTACTCCGCGAACTCAGTAACGTACATTCTACTTTTTGCGTCTCGATCGTGAAACCATACCTTTCCATCAGGACTATTGTAAGTCCACTCGTCGAGATCCTCGCCTTCGTATTTGAACCATAGAGACCCTCGACCGAGAGGTCAAGCGGACGAAGCAGCGCCATCGCCCGATAGTGAAGGTTCGTTGGGATTCCAACCGAGAACCCGATTTCACTTAAGTGCGCTAGAACAAATCGATTAGGAAGTTTCCTCCGCACGGCTCGATCATTCGTACATACTTCCTTGCCTAAATTCTAATTTCGGGACGAAATTCCCTTCAACAGGGGGATGATGTGACAACCCGAAATTTCCATTCTGAACAAACCATTTGAAGCCAATAGAAGTAGAACAGTTACAGTGAAAACTCAGATTTCGAGTATAAGTTTGGCAATTTTCAGGGTTTTACACTTAAGGAGATATAAGGAGAGTGGATGCACTAGGGTTTTGTGTAACACTGTTATTCCAATACTCTAGGATATTAGAGTTCATTCCGAGAATAGAAATATTTTCTGCCAAAAATCCCAGGACTATATATAGAAAACTGAACCAAATTGGTTCATTAGTTGAATTCCAATTAGAGAAAAGCCAAAATTCTCTCTCACGGCTCTTCGGGTTTTTATCCCAAATTGTGAGTACTTCGATCTAGTTATGTTATATAGCTTAGATTGTGTTTAGAAACGCCAATTACATATCAAATATGTGAGACTCGAGAGTTTACCGCCCAAGAACGTTCTTGGGGAGTAAACTCCAATAAGTGGCTTAAATGCTACCTAGTCCTTTCCTCGTGAATTGTAACTACCTTAGACTTGTATGCTAGTGAGTATATGACAAGAAAACATCAAAAACGGATTAAGACCCCAAGATTTGGGAGTTTACCGCCCAAGAACACTTGGGGAGTAAACTCCATTTTAAGGTCCTTAAGGGTTCCAATGACCCTCAAAGCTTTAGAACTCGAACTAGAAGCCTTCATTTCATATTTAGGACACCAAAAGCTATTAAAATCTATGATGAATGTGAGTTCACGGCCAAGGAGCTTCTTGGGCCGTGAACTCCATGTTAAGTGCCCAAAGTGCCCTAAATGCCTTCATTGAACAAATAGACTAGCATAGCACATTACCTTGATGTGTCTAAGACCCAAAGCAATCAACATACCAACACCTAGGGGTGTTCACGGCCGTAAACACATGGCCAATTGGTTCATGGGCCGAAAAACTCTAAATAGAGGTGTCTTGATGCCACAAACACTTCCTAAGGCTTAGGCTTAAATTAGGACAAGTACTCTAAAGTTTTTATAGCCTAGAAAACATAAAGAATCACATGTATTGAGGAGTTTACGGCCAAGAAAAGTTCTTGGGCCGTAAACACCTATAAAGGGGTCAAATGACACCCTAACTCCTTCCTTATGCCTAGAAACCAACATAGATCATTACCTTGAAATGTTTGAGACTTCAAAACACCATAAACACCCTCCCAAGGGAGTTTACGGCCGTAAACTCCAAGGGAATATGGTCCCAGGGCCGTAAACTCCTCAAAGGAGTTATTTGGAAGCCCAAACACTTGTTTAAGCCTTGAAGCAATTCACCACATGAGTTGTATAATTGTTAGACTTTATTTAGGGACTTGGTTGAGAGTTTACGGCCAGGAGTTTACTCCCCTGGGCCGTAAAATCCAAAGCATATGGTCATTTGACCATAAACTCCCATTAGAGGCATTGCACTCCTTTGTTGCAACCCATTTGCCTCCTAGCACTTGACTAAAAGTGTTTTCCTCGCGTTTAAATGTTTATACTTGTATAATTAGTGTTTTAATCTCTATTTATTTATATACATATGTCTTTGTATGTAATTAGGATCATTGTGTGTGTCTAAAGTCTTCACTTGACACCAAGCACTTGCCTGATCCTTCCTTACGATAATAGTCCGTTCAATTCCAGTCACTTACTGCAGGTGAGTTCATACCCCTTAATCAATGTTTTAAACTGTTTTAAATGTTTTATGGGGGGGGGGATACAAGTAGAACTATGCTAGTTATTATATCAATCACATGCGATTAATAAGTAGAAATACGCTAGTTTCTATATCAATCACATGTGATTAATATGCAGCATCCAAATGATTGGCTACACATTAGCCGTTTCACCAAACAGTTTCCTTCAAATGATTTTTATAAACATTTTATGTGTTTTAAACTCCTTATTACACTGTACATTTCACTCTGTATATTACATTTCAAACTTATTTACAATTGTGTTTCAATCAAATGTTTCTTTATACTAAACTGTTTTATCAAACCCATGCCTTCAAATTGTTTTATAGATTGACATCAAGTCGATCTTTTCTGAAAATAATAATTATGTTCAAATGTTTTACAAAACTTATTTATGCTTTTATATTATAAATTGCATGCCTCTATATGTATAGTTATATAAGAAATGTTTAAAAGACTTAGGAAGGCTATCCACCCTATTTCCTTTTCGCGCTTGAGATGTGGTCTGGTGGGATATTGGGTACTCGTCCGAAGGTCGTTTAAATATTAGTTATATAACATATGTACATATATAGTCATAAAGGCCCTTACAGTTCATCCCATGCCCTTGGGTAGCAAGGGTATACATCCATGACCATACGTACTAGTTAAATTACTAGTAAACTACCATATGGGTAGTTTAGGAAGATACTAGAACTGTTACTAGAACGCGATATCATACAATGAGTCAGTTCATTCATGAGTCAATACTTGCTAGATAGAGAGCACATACATTACAGCTAGAACATTTCATTACTATGAGTACATATACAACTATACTAGGAAGAGAACATATACAACGATACTAGAACGAGTACATTACTATACTTGCTAGATAGAGAGAGAACACACATTACAGCTAGCACACGTCGAACATTTCCGTACATTACACTTACATTAATATGTTCATAAAATTGTGATCCACTGTATCGGAGCATGCCTTAAATGTCATGGCCCGAGTTGTAGCCAGAGTCTCTTGAAGGGAGTGCGTGAGTTTGCGTATAGATCTATATTGGATTGACTATCCTACACCTTGCTGCTAGCTACAGCGGGACCTGCAGGTCTGCGGGTGCCAAACGTCATTCCGTTATTTCGACCATTCTTATGTCGTTTTTACCAGTCAATAGTATGGTACAATTAATCACATGATGCCTTAATATAAATCCGGTTTAAGGTAGTTAGTACATCGGTAGTTCTTACAGCGCTACGTTTTAGTACTACATTAATTTTCCCCGTACATATATTTAGTGATCTTTTCACTTAAACTATAAATGTAAAAACTATATTTTGTTAATAATAGTTACACTTGGGAAAATTACACACTTTTACAAAACATGAACATTTAGAACAGTTAAGTCTTTGTAGAGGACTGCATTGAGAACAGTTAGGTCTTGGTAGAAGACACCCTTATATAATAGTAGGAATCATAGGGATTTCTAGAGTTTTTGTTTTACAAACATTTTCATACTTACAGTTCATATACATTTTCAATACTTACAATTCAATTACTTAAAAATTCTTACATACAGATTAAGACACTAAATACTTATGATCTCACCAGCTTCAAAGCTGATACTCGCTTTCAAAATTACTTGTATCCTCAGGTCATTATAGACAGGTACCGATGCAAGGAGAAAGGAAGATGGAGCTTGTTCAAGACTCATCTTCATTTTGATTTATGCTTTAGTGTTTTTCAAAATTTGATAGAACATACTTGTATAATAATTCTATTATTAATGCAATGGATGATGTTGTTGCTTGTTTACTACTTTTCATTGTTGTGATGCTGAACATGACGTCCTCCGGCTCAGAACGTTTCCGCCGTTCTTGGTTTTGGGGTGTGACATAGTGCACTAAGATGTCCTTAGAGGATCAATTGTGATATGGTTCTTAATCATTAAGATGATCATAAAATCCGATACAAAAGTACTTTCCCTTCTTCTTAGATTGGAGAAACTTTTATCTTTCTGCCTAATTGATTCTTCTTATTTGTTCTACTATTCATTGAAACTTTTCAATGATTCAGAATTACACTTAATCTTGTAAGTATAACCACAATTACTAGACCTTTTGGTAAATTATGACGAATAGTCTTATTGTTATTTGTGGTGGACTTGACTAGTGCACAACATTGTGTTCTAGTCCATTAGTCCTTCACTTGACTCACATACTTGTGTGATCAAGGAATTAGTCTTAATTTCCTAAGTACCAAGATTTCCATACAACACATGATTCAAATCATACGATTCCAAGTTTCTGTCCAATCGAAACTTGGGTGATGGGAATCTTTTCTTACTTAGAAAATTTTGACACTACCATAAATAACATAACTAAGAATCACATCCATTTATAGAAATACACAAACATCAATTTTTCACAACGATTTCATTGCAAGGATATATAAATAACACAAATCAAAATTTATTTTATTCATAAAAGCAGCGGAAAACATGTCCTTACAATGCAAAATCAACTGAAAAACTATGTAATCAAATATTCCTAACAACTCTATCATAACTTTCTAAGTTCAAAATCTGATCTTCGAATCCATGCGATGGTGATCCATTTCTTCTTGATCAGACTTATCTTGCTCTTCCATCAAGCTTCCTCTCTTTTCTCTGATCCTGCAAAACATTCAAATGTAATCTTATCACATTATGTATTAAGAATCAATGAATAGGAACTTAATGGAGTTAGATAGTGGATTTTACCTGAAGTAGAGCCATACTTCTTGACTCTCCCATCTCTTAGATTCTTCAGGTCCTTTGGGCGGCTTTGTATCCGACGCCCCTTTTCTTGGCAGCAAAAACAGGTGGCTTTTCCTAGAGCGACCACGGAAGCATGGTTGGTTGAATTACCAGACAAATATGCTCCATTACTTTGCCAAATCAGTTATGATTTAGCAGCAATAAGCATGTAAGTTAGGTCAATGAGGGTCGTGTCAAGATCCATCATATAATACTCACTTATGAACATATCATATGATTTAGGGAGTAACTGAAGAATCCAATATACAAGCAACTTCTTTGGAAAAGATGCACCCAACATTGTTAACCTATCGATGTGTGATTTCATCCCTAGGACGTGAGCACACACGGATTTTCCATCTTCATGTTTCATTGCCAACAGGGCTTGAGTGATTTTGAACTTTTCAATTCTTCGATCTTGTGGGTTTGGGAGAACAACAAGAGGGGGTGGAGGAAGTGAAACCAAGCTAGTCCACAATGCAGGGATCGATCTTTCACCTTCAATGTGTAACAAACTTTCACTTGAGCAGGTAAACCTTTTCCATGGGATTCGGGAAGACCATCATTAGATTCAGACATCTACAAGACGGTAGAAAAATCAAGTTAGTTGATTGATTAAGTCCTTAATAAATCACCCAAATGAGAGATTAAGGCTAGGACCCAACACAATACTCTACAACTTGGGAGAGGGATGTCGTAACCTAAATTGTAAAAAAATTGAAGGTAAGTGCATGACGATTCACTAATTTTCCACCATGAAAAACGAAAAGGAGATTTGGTTTTATATGTATTGAAAACTCCTAGATCTTTTGAGATTCATTGAACTTTTCAATGGCATGTTTAAATCTCGATATGCCCCTCGATTTGTGACTGGGATGCCGAGGATCACAAAACAGGGTGTGAATAACCATGCAAATAGACATGGTGCCCTCAATGTTACAGTCATCTATTCGATGTGCCGGTTAACCACACACGCTCCACCGAACTATGACAAACATTGAGTTACCCTTTGCTACCTTTGCTTAGAACCATTTAGTGTGTTGGTTAACCACACACGCTCCACTAACGTCTTTGCAAGGGTAAAAAGTGTAATTTCATGGAATTGCATCAAATTCACTTTTGCCTAAAGTAACTAAAATTAGGAATTTTGTAAAAACATTCAGTTACTTTATACTTCATTATACTTTTAATGGAAAGGGGTTGCCCTATCCTACCCGTTCGGCTAACGACCCTCCACCAATCAAGCAAGCAGTGGGTGAGAGTGGACACCCATTAAATGGCCATTTTATAGGCCATAACCTTATACCCCCCTTATAGATCGGCTTCGTGAATGAGACCTACTAACGGTAAGACTAGCAGTTTAAGTTATACATATATAATATTAGACTTTTAATGTTATATATAGTATAAGGGTGTATTTTACACTTTTATAATACTTGGTGGTTAAGTTTAATAAATTACACTTTTAATTAAATATAAACCATATGATTATGGATTTATTAATTCTCTTTTAATTATACTTTTAATTAACTTAATAAAACCATAAGGGGTTGTCACACCCCCAAACCAAGGATGGCGGAAACGTCCGGGGGTGGCGGACTGCATGTATAGTATCATAACAACAAGTATAATAGTGCTCAAAGTAAATACAACCAATCATAAATATCATCAGAAAAGAATTACCTGGTTTCAGGTATTACATATTTCAATGATTGATCATGACATGATATAAAAATAGTTGTTCAACGCCGTAGCGTTCCATCCTCAAAAGCTTGTGGTTACTTGGTTTCGTTGATTTCCTGAGAATACAAGTAGTTTTGAAAAAGTGTCAACAATTAAGTTGGTGAGTTCATAAGCTTTTTAGATAAAAAGTTTCGAAACCGTTCTTTGTAATGTGTTGTGTGTTACCAAGAGAAATCCAATATTTTCCTTATAAAAAGTTATGTGGTCCTAAATCCTAGGACCAAAAACAAACAAGTATTTGTCATACTTAAAGATATAAAAGTGGTTTTAAATTGGCATAAAACTCTTTTAAATTTGAGGAAAATCCCGTAATGAATGACGTGTAGTCTAAATACCAAGACCGAAAATGTACAGTAATATCCGTACTTATTGATATATATAAAAAAAGTGATTTTAAATCGACATAAAACCCTTTTTGATTTATAAAAATCCCCATAAACTTTATGTGTTGTTAACTCCCTATGTGAGTCGCTATAACCATACTATGACTGAATAAACCTGCCACGACGTTTCTTAGGCGTCGAAAAAGATAATGACACTTGTCACCCCAGACCTGCCGGTCTAGCTGTTGCATGCAGCTCAGGTGTGGTTTGTCAAACTCAATATAGATCTATACACAACTATCACGTTCTCCCTACAAGAGACTATGGTTATAACTACCAGGAATTTTAAACCGTACTCTAGGAGTACTGAGAAGAATGTCTCACAATTTAAGTTAACAAGTTTACGTGTGGTGTGCGTGAGTGTAAAACCCTTTTTCTGTGGAAATAAAACCTTCCGAAATGTGTTTGTTGTGTTAATGGAAACATAAACCATACCTATTATAGTTTATCAAAACGTTTAAATGTAATAGTTATAACTTTGTTTACTATGGTTAACTATTGTATCTGTGAAGGTAAAAACCCTTTTGTTTACCGATATGTGTGTCTATATATATATATATATATATATATATATATATATATATATATATATATATATATATATATATATATATATACCTTTTTCTAAAGTGAAATAACATGCAATATAACAACTAATTAATTACCATACTTATAAATGTAAAAATCCATTTGTTTTCTGATGTATGCTAATACACCAAGACGAAATGACATGTAACATAAAAACATATATTCACATAACGATACACACCTTGCTCAACAAGTTACAAGGTGCAAAAGAAGTTGATAACATTTTTCTAGTATTAATATTTCTATTACTGTTCTTAGAAAATTTATAGAAAAATCATCGAATGTCCAAATCAGAATCCGTAAATTCTGAGAGTTTGAGAAATGAGTCTAGTTTGTTCAAAAATTTTATTATGATTTTTAATAACCTCCAACTTGTGTGAAAAAATCCATAATCACAGACTGGTCCGGATTTGTTCTTGAAATGATAGACAATTTTGTAAAAATCACCATAAATTGTAGAAAAATCGTATGGAGGTGAGCAAGTAGTCATTTTAAAGGTATAAACCTGAACGACTTACAACTAACAGAATTTTGAAAACTAAAATGTTTAAGTTGGCCAAAACAGTCCGTAAATGGAGTTAAACTTTCCTGATAAAAGCTGTTGGATGAGTTTAGTTATGTTCTTGGTGTTTTAACTTGTATCCCCCCCCCCCCCCCCCCCTTAAAACTTAAGAAAAACATGAAAAGATAGGGGTATGAACTCACCTTATATGATTTCAGTAGATGGATTATGGAGAAATGTAGTTTTCCACTCAAGAACACTAAGAAGATGTCTTGAAGGTTCGAAGATCTAACATGAATGTGATGATGTTTGTGTAAAATATCTATGATTTGAGTAGAAGGAAGTGAAATAATTATATGGAGGATGAATATACTTACCAAAAGTAGAAGGAAAGCCTTGGAAAACGCCTTGGGAATCTCGAAATTGAGAGATAAGAGTTGAGAGAAAATAGTTTGATCTTTTGGTGGAATGAGAGGAAATGAATGAAGTGAGGAGAGAGGTGGGTTTTTCCCAACCTCTAGAATGTGGTTATGGATAGAGTATGATGGAAAAAGCATAATGAAGTAACTAAGGATGGTGGGGAGGTGTGGCTGGTCATGGAGTGGGTGTGGGGGTGGTTGCTTGTGTCATTAACTAAAGAAAAGTCAACACTCCACCTCTTGTACTTCACCCACTCTTCATGGATAAGATTTATCCCCAAAATCGTAATTAATTAATAAATATGGGGCCTTATATGTTAAAATAAAGTTTTGGGTGAAAATCACGCATTAAAATAATTAAAAACGGGCCTAAAACGCAAAACTAGTCGAAAACCTGGAAGAAAAAGCTTTTCTGCGAGGCCTCTCGGTACTGGGCCGAGGATCGGTCCTTACTGTTGCTGCCAACCTCTAGAATGTGGTTATGGATAGAGTATGATGGAAAAAGTATAATGAAGTAACTAAGGATGGTGGGGAGGTGTGGCTGGTCATGGAGTGGGTGTGGGGGTGGTTACTTGTGTCATTAACTAAAGAAAAGTCAACACTCCACCTCTTGTACTTCACCCACTCTTCATGGATAAGATTTATCCCCAAAATCGTAATTAATTAATAAATATGGGGCCTTATATGTTAAAATAAAGTTTTGGGTGAAAATCACGCATTAAAATAATTAAAAACGGGCCTAAAACACAAAACTAGTCAAAAACCTGGAAGAAAAAGCTTTTCTGCGAGGCCTCTCGGTACTGGGCCGAGGTTCGGTCCTTACTGTTGCTGGGCCGAAGGTGATTTTGGAGTGAAATAGCCTGAAGGCGAAATGGAGCGAAGCTGAAGGGAAGGCTCGGTCCGAAGGGAGGTTCGACTCGGTCTGCTGAGCTTCGGTCCAAGGTGCAGTAGTTCGCTTCTGACACCTTCGCTTCTGACATGTTCGGTCCATTAGGTCTCGATCCTTAGCAGGTTTGGTCCCTATAGGGGACTTCGATTCTTAAGAGGGTTTGCCCCTTAAGAGAGGGTTTCGGGTCCTTAAGCCTATTTTACTCGTTTTTACGCCGTTTCAAGCCGTTTTTGACCCGGTTAAGGTTCGGGATGGCCCGAAAGACTGTAAAAAGTTTAAGGAACTGTTGAGAGAGATTTGGGAGAGATTTGACATATGTGGAGAGATTTGGGAGAGATTTCACATACTTGGAGAGATTTCTCATACTTAGAGAGATTTGGGAGAGATTTGACATACGTGGAGAGATTTCACTTACTTGGAGAGAGTTCTCATACCTAGAGAGATTTGGGAGAGATTTGACATACGTGGAGAGATTTGGGAGAGATTTCACATACTTAGAGAGATTTCTCATACTTAGAGACATTTGGGAGATGCTTCTTGTGTGACCTTTTTGAGTGCTTGGCTTCGCAACGCAAGGTCCGTAAACTCCGTTAAGCCATGTTTAAGGATCTTACACACTCCTAATGAGTATGCAACATTGTTTTATCGGTTTGGTTCATTACTTAACGCAGTTTTAGGTTAATGAAATCTAGATATACGAACTTTTCAATTGATGATTTCTCATTAGCATAGCGAGTTGTATATTAATTACCTAACGTAAACCCTAGTACCCAAGGGTTAATTGAGTCGACCGGTTTGACTTGTTGACTTTAGTTGACTTTGACTTGACCGAAAATTGACGGTTGTCACATCATCCCCCCGTTAGAGGGAATTTCGTCCCGAAATTAGCACTTTGACTGGGATTTCAAGAATTTGGAGAAAAGATGGGGAAAACTTTTCGTAGTACAAGAAATTGGTTTGGCAGGGACCAATCCGTCTGATGTTAAATGATGACCTTGGAATTTCTTATTGTAACTTGAGCTAAGCCGATTTAAAGGAGTTATTGTTTTGAAATGATAGTGTATTCTATGTGTGCCTTTAGGCTCTTCGCTACAAAGTGGAGACTCTCGTTCATTATGATTTCGCCAAGTGGTAAGTGGGCATTCCCACGCTCTACTGAAGTTAATCACCCAAGCTATTAACATGTCGCCCAAGGTTTGAACAGTCCCTTTTGTTCTTCTTGTTGGTTTGCTGTTGGTAGGCCATACTCAAGTATAACCTAGTTCCTTGCAAGGGTTGCCAGGGTCACGAAAAGAATCTACTATCTCTGTTAGAGATAACATATATTAACAGACCTTGTGGTCGCATAATCTCTTTGATGTACGTTCTAGTCGATTCCTCCATCCTGTCGATTTCTTTGATTAGTAGGGAGTGTGTGGATTCGGCCAGTCTGTTGATGGTTACCCAAATGGTATCGAGACCATCCATTGTCCTGGGTAGCTTGGTTATGAAGCCCACGGTTAGCTGCTCCCACTTCCTTTTAGGTATCACTGGTTGTTGTAGAAACGCGAAGGCTTCCTTTATTCTACCTTGACATTGGCACAAGTCTGATATTTTCCCACATGTGTAGCGATGTCAACTTTCCTATTCGTCCACTGATGTTACTTTTTGAGGTCCAGACACATCTTGTCCGAGCCTAGATGAAGGGAGTAGCGAGTTTTCGTGTGCTTCATTCGTGACATTATTTCTAAATCCATCAACCTCGGTGTCCAGATCCGGTTCATGGGATAACATGCCCGCCGTCCGTGCCTTCTAGGTTCTTATGATCGGTGAAGATTGTATTCTTCGTGTCGTAGAGATGGTGCCTCTAAACCTCTAGGGTGAACACTACCGCTCCTAGTTCGAGGTCATGCGTTACCTAGCTGACCTCATATGTCTTTAGCTGTCTTAAGTCATAAGTAATAAATTCTCCTCAGAGCACTGCATAGGGCCTGCTGTAGTGTTCCTTGATTACTTAGCTCGGTAGGAAGCATGTGGGTTTGGTTTACACGACTAGACTTATTTGGATGGTAGGACGTTTACTCGTACTCCTAGGTAGCCTTAACCCGAAGTTCATGGCAGGACTGGTACCTGGTCCATCTATCATTAACTTTCGCATATAGGTCGTATGTAATCAAGGTTGGCAAGACAGTTGGATGGGTGAATCTGACCCAAATCCACAACCAGACATCCAATGTCCGTAGAATCTTAATTATACATTATCCTCGCGTATACACGTAGTAATGATAGACTAACCGTATTCGTCCCAAGCTTCTGTGCTTGAGCCTTATCTGTTGCATGCTTGACATTCCGGGAGGGTCTTCTGGTATTACTTTTGGTAAGGTTTTCGGAGGGTTTAATACTCCTCTGGTGAGTGTTTTTGGGGTTTCGCAGCGAGAGATGGCTCGGAGGTCAGTGTCGGAATTATGTTTATGAGAGACGAAGGTTCCGATATTCAGCTGGTTAGATGGAGGGTCTTCTCGTAACATGGGTAACTGATAAGGTGATGACCCAAACCAATCCATATCGAATGACGACGCTGGATTTTCTCGATGACACATGTATTAAGTCGTATTCGTAATAGGTATTCATTAGAGTGGTAGTGCATCCTGTGTTTCTTTTTAGTGTTTTACCGTTTTGATTGATGTTATTGTTACTACAATTGATTCATACCACTGTATATCGTGCTGACAATAAGTGTGATCTGATAGCTAGCGATGATACTTTATATTGTGCTCCCCAACCGATCATTCCATAATCGATCGATATATGCAAGTCGTATGTCATTTGATATTGACGAAATCGACTAGTGAATGGTTCTATCCAAATACCACCACTAGACTTGGAGCAGAAACTAGGATGAAATTATTTTCTTTAATTATGTAGCATTTTGATTTTATTTAATCCTAATGTATACATCATTTCATCACAACCCACCGACAATGATCCTCAGGTCATATATGAGTGTCTTTGCTTTGATTGAATGATAGAATATTTTTAACTACTTTCCGATACGCGGTAATTTTAGCAAACATACCAAATTCATTACAAACATATGATACTTAAATGTTTTCGTTGTTGGAAACATTACAAAAGTCCTAATAAGTTTCCTTGTTGCTTCCGCTGATTTAGTTGTCACACTCCTCCTGCTCCCCCGTCATTCCTCTCAGTTGGGCAGTCTCTCTTGAAGTGTCCCATTTCACCACATAGGTTACGTTGGTATTGGTGGTTGAACTGATGTGCTGAGTCGGGGTTCTCCAGAAGCGGGCAATATGTCCATTCTTGTCGCAGTTTTTACAGTGCATCACCCGGCAAACCCCATTGTGATGGAAGCAACACTTGTTACACATTGGGAGTGATCCCTTATATGGTCTGGCCAGTGCTTGGGTAACAGACCCCGTGGCTAGTGTCGAGGCATGTGTCGTGACTGCTGTTGTAATGTCAGGTGCAGCCACGTATTGCTTTCTTCCAGCGAATTTTTAAGGTAGGTTACACTTCTTTTCATCCCAAAACTTTCGCTTCTTGTATGTAGGTTTGTGGCCTGAGGCGCCTTCGTTGGCAGACACCCGCTGGTGTTCCTGATTGTTACAACAACCTGTATTGTCGGTACCGCTTCCATCTCTGCTGACGTTGTTAGCGTTGAGTTGCGCCATGACGGCTGTCACGGCTGCCGTGACTGCAGCTTGAAAAGTAGCAGGATCTATCTGCAGGATTGTTGCCTTGCTTGTTGGTTGGTTACCTTCTTGTGAAGACATAATCCTGTTGCATGAGGAGAAACGATGTCGTGAGTAGGGATGATTATCTCTAGTTATATCCTTACCATTTATATACACATGTATAAATTTCTCACTTTACTGAACTATTCTCGGTGTTTCTGCTAACATTCCTGAGACGGAGTATGGTAGTGGGTAGAAGTAGGTTTCGTACAGGCGATAAGCTTTACTCATCTTAGAATCATTTTTGTCCAAACACACTTAGTTGAGGAGTTTTTGATGGGATCCGGTGTATTAGTGCTCGTATGATCGCACCCTATAGGTCTACGAAGAAGGCACCTCTCAACCAAGGTGTTTAAAGGTGAGACGGAAATGAGTTTTCAGAATGGCTATATGTCGCGAGTTTTCTAACTAAGTTTATCTTAGTTCATTTTGTAACGTATTTTGGTTTTTGTTTTTTTGTTCTGAAAACATTTCATAACGAGAGCCCATATATGATAAACTCATGTATTTTAGTAGTTTTGTATCCAAGTGAAACCTTGAAATTTGATCCAAGCTAGGTCCTTCTTACGACCATTTGATGTATGCTTAGTGGTATGATTAAGACTTAATAGAACTTTGAGTCTGATGGATCTACCGTAAACCCATTTTGTTAATATGATTCTAGAAATTTTCGGTTTCAGAGAAAGTTTTGACCTAGATGTAGGCCTACACCAGATTATTGTAAGGAAAAGTTTTGATAGCAACTAGATCTCTTGATTAGTATAACCGCTTAAATTGCAGTGTCGTGCTCACACCTAGAATAGAGTAGCACCAACACATACTCATGAAATTAATTTACAAAGTCTTGCGAGTAGTATGAACTATACTCACAACGATCCGTCCCTTGTGATGCCTGAGGCAAAGTCGATGCATCTTGCATCTTGCCAATCGACGCTTGGCTGCAAGCATCCTCTCTTTGAATGTCGTGTGTCTACCCTGCTACTTTCTTACCTCTGCCTGAGCGGCGATAAGGTCCTACAAAGAGATTTGGTCTCTGAAATAGTAGTCTCTTTCTGAGTCTTAGGTACGTGAGATGGTGGGGTCCGTGGTAGCGCTTAATTTTCGAACTCGGTTTGCAGTCTCCCTATGTTAATCCCCGATGTTCGCGATCCTCCGGGAGGGCTCTGTCAGTCATTCCCCCGTGGTTGAGGTCATAGCACCCTCGTTGATCTCCACATGGTGATTTGTTGTCATTGCCGTTGACTACGACCCTCGATCGCGGTTGCCCAGCGGGGCACAGGTCTGATGTAGTCGTAACAGTTCGCAGAAACCCTGGCTATGTATGGAGGGTTTATTACCTCCAGTTCCGCTTTAGATTCTTCTCATAACCATCCACCATTTCCCTGGTTGGGAAAGTAGGGGTCGCCTTGTAAGTAGAACCTTGCCATGCTGCACGTGCGAGAATAGGAGGGGTAGGAAGCATAGATTAATCGTATTCCTAGGAATACTTATAGGGGTTTGATCCTCATTAGTTACTTCTATAATGACATAGTGCATACTAATTACACATAACAAGATATGATAGACCTTCGAATAAGTGATCCTACCCTAGGTCCATATCCAAACAAGGAAAAGGAAGTAAGGCAATGACTACAGATTCTAAGTCTATGATCTCTAAGCTATATATAACTTTAGAGTATCCACTTAGTGACTATAGACCTATTATTAAGGATCTACTTAGTTTTCATATAAGTTATGATATTACAAAAATACTCCTATAGTATATTAAATTTTATGTTTGGTTCTTAGTAACTTTCTTGTATGGGAAGTTTTTAGGCTTGTTGCTCGCCACGACCATGCTCTGGCATACCATAGTCACACCTCGGATAAATATAGTTGATCATGCTATATTCATCCCAAGTCCGATTAGATACCCCAAGGTCTAGTCGTAGTGCCCAACTCCTCGTTTTACTTTTGTATTGTCCTAGATAATGATACTATACTAGTATGTATGTATGTACTCATACTTTTAATAAGAAACTATTTCATTTCTAAAAGTATAATTTTTTTGAAAAATTTAAATCAGAGACTTTAGTCCCAATGTATTTATAGTTTGTATATCTTATGTGGTTCGATATACTTAGTTCACTATAAACAATGCTCTGATACCAATCTGTCACACCCCCAAACCAAGGATCGCGGAAACGTCCGGGGGTGGCGGACTTCATGTATAGTATCACAACAACAAGTATAATAGTGCTCAAAGTAAATACAACCAATCATAAATATAATCAGAAAATAATTACATGGTTTCAGGTATTACAAATTTCAATGATTGATCACGACATGATATAAAAATAGTTGTTCAACGCCGTAGCGTTCCATCCTCAAAAGCTTGTGGTTACTTGGTTTTGTTGATTTCCTGAGAATACAAGTAGTTTTGAAAAAGTGTCAACAATTAAGTTGGTGAATTCATACCCCTATCTTTTCATTTTTTTCTTAAGTTTTAAGGGGGGGAATACAAGCTAAAACACCAAGAACATAACTAAACTCATCCAACAACTTTCATCAGAAAAGTTTAACTCCATTCACGGACTGTTTTGGCCAACTTAAACATTTTAGTTTTCAAAACTGTATTAGGTGCAAGTAGTTCAGTTTTATACCTTTAAAATGAGTACTTGCACACCTCCATACGAGTTTTCGACAATTTATGGTGATTTTTACAAAACTGCCTATCATTTCAAAAGCAAATCCGGACCAGTCTGTGATTATGGACTTTTTCACACAAGTTGGAGGTCATTAAAAGTCATAATAAAATTTATGAACAAACTAGACTCATTTCCCAAACTCTCAGAATTTACGGAATCTGATTTGGACCTTCGATGATTTTTCTCTAAATTTTCTAAGAACAGTAATAGAAATGTTAATACTAGAAAAATGTTAGCAACTTCTTTTGCATCTTGTAACTTGTTGAGCAAGGTGTGTATCGTTATGTGAATATATGTTTTTACGTGTCTTGGCATACATCAGAAAACAAATGGATTTTTACCTTCATAAGTATGGTAATTAATTAGTTGTTATATTGCATGTTATTTCACTTTAGAAAAAGGTATATATATATATATATATATATATATATATATATATATATATATATATATATATATATATATATATATATATATCTGTAAACAAAAGGGTTTTTACCTTCATAAATACAATAGTTAACCATAGTAAACAAAGTTATAACTATTACATTTAAATGTTTTGATAAACTATAATAGGTATGGTTTATGCTTCCATTAACACAACAAACACATTTCAGAAGGTTTTATTTCCACAGAAAAAGGGTTTTACACTCACGCACACCACACGTAAACTTGTTAACTTAAATTGTGAGACAATCTTCTCAGTACTCCTAGACTACGGTTTAAAATTCCTGGTAGTTATAACTAGAGTCTCTTGTAGGGAGAACGTGATAGTTGTGTATAGATCTATATTGGGTTTGACAAACCACACCTGAGCTGCATGCAACAGCTAGACCGGCAGGTCTGGGGTGACAAGTGTCATTATCTTTTTCGACGCCTGAGAAACGTCGTGGCAGGTTTATTCAGTCATAGTATGGTTATAGCGACTCACATAGGGAGTTAACAACACATAAAGTTTATGGGGATTTTTATAAATCAAAAAGGGTTTTATGTCGATTTAAAATCACTTTTTTTATATATATCAATAAGTACGGATATTACTGTACATTTTCGGTCTTGGTATTTAGACTACACGTCATTCATTACGGGATTTTCCTCAAATTTAAAAGAGTTTTATGCCAATTTAAAACCACTTTTATATCTTTAAGTATGACAAATACTTGTTTGTTTTTGGTCCTAGGATTTAGGACCACATAACTTTTTATAAGGAAAATATTGGATTTCTCTTGGTAACACACAACACATTACAAAGAACGGTTTCGAAACTCTTTATCTAAAAAGCTTATGAACTCACCAACTTAATTGTTGACACTTTTTCAAAACTACTTGTATTCTCAGGAAATCAACGAAACCAAGTAACCACAAGCTTTTGACGATGGAACGCTACGGTGTTGAATAACTATTTTTATATCATGTCGTGATCAATCATTGAAATATGTAATAATTGAAACCATGTAATTCTTTTCTGATTATATTTATGATTGGTTGTATTTACTTTGAGCACTATTATACTTGTTGTTGTAATACTATACATGAAGTTCGCCACCCCCGGACGTTTCCGCCATCCTTGGTTTGGGGGTGTGACAGGGGTGAAATTTGAACTTTTCAAAAAAAAAAAAACTAGGGTTTTAATCAAATTTAAAATTTCTCAAATTTAAAACCTTTTAATTTAGGGTAAATTACACTAATGGCCCCTGTGGTTTGGGTTAATATGCGTGCTTGGTCCCTAACAACTTTTTTTTTTTTAACTCGGGTCGTCCCTATTATATGTTTTTTCTTACGCGTTTGGTCCCTACCACACTTAAAAAGACTGTTTTGCCCTTACTAGGTTATTATTATAATTAATATCATTTTTTAATAATATTTATTATTGTTATTATTTATAATATTATTATTTTCAAAATCTGATAGAAGATATGTGATCCACCCCTACTGTTCACCTTCTTCTTCAGGTTCTCCGCCACCCAACCTCCACCAGACCCTTTTTCTTCTTCAATAAGATCGTCGGGAAACCACACTAGCCCTTTTGTCTGAAGCAAATCGCCAGAATATCAAGGCAAGAACCAGGTCTTAAGAAAATTACCACTACATATAATTCAAAGTGGAAAAGCAAACTGGAAAATCAGAAAATTAACCACCATATCTGAACCAAACCTTAAGAAAACCAAACCAAAAACTACATCCTTCGTCTCCCTTTCAATTTGTAAATCAAACCTAAAGGAAATCTTTGGAGATATCAGATCGGGAAAAGTTGAATTTGTCGGCTCTCACCCTGTTTCCTCGTGTCATCCACTCACCCCCTTCCCCTCACCCTTCGTCTCCCTTTCAACATCGGGATGTAGAAACGAAAACATCCAAAAACAAAAACATTTGGCGACCGGTCCTCGTTCTCGTTCTCCTACAGCTGCAACGACCATCACCAGTTTCCTCGTTCTTCATCCTCATTCAAGCTAGTTGATTTTGATTTTTGAAACAAACACGAAGACAAAGGTTTTTGGATTTGATTATGATGGTCTCCGGATGGTCGTTCTCATCGAACTACATCCAGATCTGATGGTCGTCGATCTAGGGTTTTTCTAGATGTGATTTATGGGGATTTTTTGGAAAATAAAGAACCCTATTTTCTAGACTATATTTCATGTTTGATTTCTGGATTCTATTTTCATATTTGATTTTAGGAATCCATTTTCATGTTTGATTTCAGACTTCATTTTGATTTTGGTTTAGTTTTAAACTGTTAACATGGAGGGGAAGAATAGGTTGGAGGTTAACGCATATCAGAAATGGTGGTCGGAGAGTTTTGCCGGAGAAAGGTGGTCGGAGATATTTTCCGGAGAAGGTAGCCGGAGATACTTGTCAGAGAAGGTGGTCGGTATTGGGGAGGGGCAGCCATTATAATTTCTAATTTTAATATAAATAAGTAATTGAATAAAACCAATATATATTTAATTACTATTTTTTCTACATTTAATTAATATTTTTTTAATTACCTAATAATTAAAAAAGGTTTAAAAAATCAGTAAGGGTAAATCAGTCTTTTTAGAACGGATAGGGACCAAGCGTGCAATAGAAATATAAAGTAAGGTCCGAGTTAAAAAAAGTTATTAGGTACCAAACACACAGATTACCCTAAACCACAGGGAGCATCCGTGTAATTTACCCTTTAATTTAAAATTTTAAATATTAAAACTTTGATTTAATAATTATCTCAAAATTAAACAATTAATTTGAATTATCAAATCTTGAAGGATTATCTATTAAATTAAACAATTAATTTAACCTAATCCTTTAAATCCCCTAAAATTCGAAAATTGTGATAAGATAATTCAAAAGATCCTTAATTATGTCACACCCCAAAACCGATAACGGCGGAATACGTTTCGGGGTGGATGACGTAGTGAACAGTATCATCACAATTGCATAATAGTGGAAACAAGAAACATACAACCATAGCATTACATAGTGAATTTAATTACAAGCGTGTTTAGTAATGTTTAACAATCACTCAAAAGTAATTCAAAAATAAGAGATGGGTCTTGTGTGCTCCACCTTCTCCAAAAATGCCGCGTCTGTACCTGTCTATCTTTGACCTGAAGATACAAGTTATTTTGAAAACAATTATCAGCATAAAGCTGGTGAGTTCATAAGAGTTTAGTGTGAGTTTTTGTATACAAAGCATTAGTGTTAAAGATGTATCATTTATGTTCATAAGTAGTAGAAACTTAGAAAATCCCATATTTTCCAGGAAATACATTGTAAGTGACAATCTGTGAAAAGTATGCATTCTTTATTCCTTTGAAAACAGTTTATTTTAAAAATACATTGGCAAATTTCCAAATAACAAGCGTGATGGAATAGGTTGAGCCTGTAATCAGTGATAGAGGTGCAAGCTTCCTTTAGTGAAAGATACTTACTTACTTCGGGATACAGTTTAGCATTTAGTGTGGTATTTTAGAGTAGTTGTAGCGTATTCCTTGTATATTACTAATAGTGAGGATAATAGAGGATCCCATGACCTTCCCGGTCATGCACAGTATAGTGAGTAGTGGCATCCTTGGGCCTTCACGGCGCGGACTGAGATTAACAGTCGGGATGTAATAGTGTCTGCCCCGTATAGATCTATACATGTAGAGTCGTCTCCTGCTGGAACACTCCGGGCGTAGTGAATAGCGAATAGAGTATCTCGTAGCGGGTTAGTGTATTATTGTTTGTTTAGTGTTTTCTCTATTGTTATAGTGTAGTAATCTTTTAGTATTGATCATAGTGTATTCTCCTACTAGTGTATCGTCTAGTAATAGTGAGTATTATAGTGTAGATAGTAATAACTTTAGCGAGTAGTAGCGGTAGCGACCTTAACCATACCTATTATGGTTATCTTTGTGGGGATGTTTCTTAGCACGTTAGTGACTTTAGCATTAAGTGAAAGCAGTAATATTCGTATCCCATACTGATATACAGATTATATAAGTAAGAAATCAACGACAGTCGGACGGATAACTACTACCCTAAGCCCACAATCAAACAAGAACAGGAAATAAGGCGAGATATCGGTCCTAAGTCCTCCAAGTCTTATTTATATAAATATATCAGAGTGGTTACATTTTATAAGTAAATTGATTTAATAAAAGTATTTTTCCAAAAGAACGTTTATTATCTTACTCACTGTTTAAAAATAGTTTGAAAAGGGTGAAACCCGTTTATAAGGCATAGGGACAAATCACATGTGATTTGAACTAAGGGTAGTGAATCACATGTGATTAATCCTCGTAACTCGGAAATCGTTCTGTAAAACTTTACATAAACATTTATAAGCAACTTGTATCTCCCCCCTAAAACATGTAAAACACTTGAAAGGTTCATTAAAGGGGTATGAACTCACCTGAAATCGCGGAAATCGGGTGAATCGGGTAAATCGGGTAATAGTGTCGATTGAGCGTTTGGTACCAAATAACCACTTGAGCACCTTTTAGGACCCTAATGTCATATGAAATATGTATTTTACAAGAAGTTAATCATCTTATGCTTCTCATTATAATATTTGGACATTCTAGTGTCGTTTTCGGGGTTTTAAGGCCTAGAAAGGGTTCCCGGGAGTGGTACGAGGCCATGGATGATTTACGGGAGGGTCCTTGAGTTCACTCTCTTAGAGTTTATGGCCTAAAAGCCATTCTTTGGGAGTTTACGGCCGTAAGCCCCCCTAGGCTTGGCCGTAAACTCTTGTGACACTCCAAAATGTGTGTTTAGGGCCTTATCTCACTTCCTTAATTTAGTGGTGTGTGTTTTGGACCAAAAGGGAAGGATTTACATCATAAATTGTGACATTTTTGGGGAGTTTACGGCCAAGACTTGTTCTTGGGCCGTAAACTCATATAGACCCTTCAAGATGTAGGTTTTACTTGTACAACATGGTCCCAAATGGCTTAGAAAAATCCTAGAAGGCCCTATAGTGAGTTTGGAACAATTTGGCATACATTTTTGGGGAGTTTACGGACCAAGAACATCCTTGGCCGTAAACTCTTCATTTTGTTCCCAAATGTGAAGTTTAATTGTACAACACACTTCCATAGGCCTTTGATAAATTCCTTTCATGCATTAGGGTAGTTTAAGGACTTGCTTGACACAATTTCTTGGGTGTTTACAGCCCAAGCTTAAGCTAGGCCGTAAACTCCTCACTTTGGCCTCAAATGGAGTTGTTTGATGCATTTAAGTGTTCCTTGGAGTCAAGTTTAATTTACCAAACATCCTAGAAGTGTTTTTGGGGCTTTAAACATATATTTATGGGGTGTTTGAGGTGTTTACGGCCTAAGCACAAGATTGGGCCGTAAACTCCTTTTTAAGCATCAATTTCTAGTGTTTTAATGTCCAAACTCTTCTAGTTATAAGCCTTAATTAGTATACTAACTCACAAGAAGGAAAAACTTGGTCTTTGGCATGGTTTTGGGGGTTTACGGCCTAAGGAGCTTCTTAGGCCGTAAACTCCTCTTTGGACCTTGATTCCTATGATTTTGGCCCTAAAATTCAATGAAGTATGACTAGAATAAGATAGAGGGTGAGTACTTACGTTTGGAGGTCGGAAATCAGCGGAATCGGGGTCAATTTCGAGTCTAGAGAGAGAAAGTAGAGAGAGAGTGGGTGTGTAGTAAATGAGTGTTCAAATGTTGTGCACACCCATTGCATATGTCTCGGGAATCGCACCCCATACACGGCTACCCGATGTTTAAAGTTAACTGGGTTAAAACTTTTTACCCGGGTGAAGTGGTTGAAAAGGTAATACAACTCTATTAGGTTGAACGGGGTTAACACATACGAGTTATATTTCTTATAATAATATCAAGCCATGTTTAAATTTAGACATTCGGATATTGACGATTTCAAATATTACATAAAATAACGTATAGTGACACGTTCCGTTAGTGAAAACGGGGTTTGTAACGGAGTTAAATTTGGGGTTGTCACATCATCCCCCCGTTAGGGGAATTTCGTCCTGAAATTTAGAATACAAACAGATACGATATTACAATACTACTAAGCGAAGAGATGAGGGTATTTGAGTTTCATTTGATCCTCGCGCTCCCAAGTGAATTCCGGTCCTCGCTTGGCGTTCCACCGAACCTTCACAATTGGGATGCGGCTTTGTTTCGTCCGTTTTACTTCACGATCCAAAACCTCAGCAGGTTCTTCCACGAAGTTGAGGCTCTCATTGATCTCGATCTCGTCGAGGGGAATCACGAGAGTCTCGTCAGACAGACATTTCTTCAAGTTTGAGACGTGAAAGGTAGGATGTATGTTACTTAGCTCGCGGGGTAAGTTTAGTTTGTAAGCTACAGGGCCGATTCTGGCAAGAATCTCAAAAGGCCCTATGTACCTTGGGTTTAACTTCCCACGCTTCCCAAAGCGTATCGTGCCTTTCCAGGGCGAGACCTTCAGAAGAACTCGGTCTCCGACCTGGAATTCCAAGGGTTTTCTTCGTTTGTCGGCGTAGCTTTTCTGTCGATCCCTAGCGGCTTTTAGTCGTTCACGTATCTGTACAATTTTCTCGGTCGTCTCTCGAATGATCTCTGGACCAGTGAGGGTGCTGTCAGGAACTCGTCCTTTAGCTAACTGAGTGTCTCCCACCTCGGCCTAGCACAACGGGGATCTGCACTTTCGGCCGTAGAGAGCTTCGAATGGAGCTGCCTTGATGCTCGTGTGATAACTATTGTTGTAGGAAAACTCCACAAGAGGTAAGTGTGTATCCCACGATTTCCCGAAGTCGATCACACAAGCTCGCAGCATGTCTTCTAATGTTTGGATCGTCCTCTCACTTTGTCCGTCAGTCTGCGGATGGTAGGCTGTACTCATATCCAGCCTCGTCCCTAGTGCCTTTTGTAATGATTGCCAAAATCTAGAGGTGAATATACTATCTCTGTCTGATATAATAGATATCGGGACGCCATGCAATCGCACTATTTCTTTTATATAAGTCCTAGTGAGCTTTTCCATCTTATCCGTCTCTTTGATGGGTAGGAAGTGAGCGGACTTGGTCAACCTGTCAACGATGACCCAAATGGTATCTAATCCACCTGTTGTCTTGGGCAGCTTGGTGATGAAGTCCATTGTGATTCGCTCCCACTTCCATTCTGGTATTTCTGGTTGTTGGAGGAGTCCTGATGGCTTTTGACATTCTACTTTGACCTTCGCGCAAGTAAGGCACTTACCTACAAAGGTAGCGATCTCCGCTTTCATGTTTGGCCACCAATAAAGCTTTTTGAGATCCAGATACATCTTATCTGAACCCGGGTGGACGGAGTAACGAGTGTTGTGTGCTTCCCTCATAACCAAATCTCTGAAACCTCCATGGCGTGGAGTCCAGATTCGGTCCATAAAGTAATAGGCTCCGTCACCCTTAACCTCCATATTTTTATCCATTCCACGCAGGAATTCTCCCGTCACGTTTCCAGGCTTTAGATCTTCCAGCTGAGCCTCTTTGATCTGCGTGGATAGATGTGAGTGTATGGTCATGGTTAGTGACTTGGTCCTTCGTCCGGAATATTCTTTTCTGCTCAGGGCGTCCGCTACTACGTTGGCTTTCCCCGGATGATATCGAATTTCACAGTCGTAATCGTTAAGTAACTCGACCCATCGGCGCTGCCTCATGTTGAGTTCTTTTTGGTTTAGTATGTGTTGGAGGCTTTTATGATCAGTGTACACCACGCTCTTCGTCCCATACAAGTAGTGTCTCCAGATTTTTAATGCGAAGACGACCGCTCCTAACTCGAGGTCGTGAGTAGTGTAGTTCACTTCATGGTTCTTTAGTTGTCTCGAGGCATAGGCGATAACCTTGCCTCGTTGCATCAAGACACAACCGAGCCCCTGATTGGATGCATCACAGTATACGACGAAATCTTCTGTCCCCTCGGGAAGGGATAATATTGGTGCGGTGCATAGGGCTCGCTTCAGGGTCTGAAATGCCCTCTCCTGTTTCTCTTCCCAGTCGAATGGTACACCCTTCTGTGTTAACGTGGTGAGTGGTTTCGCAATCCGAGAGAAATTTTGGATGAACCGACGGTAGTAGCCAGCGAGGCCTAGAAATTGACGAATTTCCGTAGGCGTCTTTGGTGCTGACCAGTTCTCAATAGCTTTGATTTTGGAGGGGTCCACGTGGATTCCGTCTTTACTGACCACGTGCCCTAAGAATTCAACTCTCCGGATCCAAAACTCGCACTTAGAGAACTTCGCATACAACTTCTCGGATCACAGGGTTTCCAGGACTAATCGTAAATGATTTCTGTGCTCTTCCTCGCTCTGAGAGTAGACAAGTATGTTGTCAATAAAGACGATGACGAACTGATCTAAATATGGACGACATACCCTATTCATCAAGTCCATGAATACTGCGGGGGCGTTAGTCAGTCCAAAGGGCATCACTACGAACTCAAAATGCCCGTAGCGGGTTCGGAAAGCTGTCTTTGGAACATCTTCCTCGAGCACCCGTAACTGATGGTACCCCAATCTAAGATCAATCTTGGAGAAGTAACTTGCTCCTTGGAGTTGGTCGAATAGGTCGTCGATACGAGGGAGAGGATAGCGATTTTTGATCGTGAGTTTATTGAGTTCCCTATAATCGATGCACATCCGAAACGAACCATCCTTTTTCTTCACGAACAAGACCGGAGCTCCCCAAGGTGAGAAGCTCGGTCTTATAAAGCCCTTGCTGAGCAGTTCGTTGAGTTGACCGGATAGTTCTTGCATTTCGGCGGGCGCTAGGCGGTAGGGCGACTTAGCTACGGGGGTAGCTCCTGGGATTAGGTCGATTCTGAATTCAACCTGTCGTTTAGGAGGTAGGCCTGGGAGATCCTCCGGAAAGACATCAGGAAAATCGCATACTACTGGAATGTCTTTTGGATCTTTCGATTTTTGGTTAGTGTCGACGACGTGAGCAAGAAAGGCGCGATATTCCTTGCGCAAGTATTTCTGAGCCTGAATACTAGAGATGATACGAATGTTTGTACTTGGCTTATCTCCGTATATCACTAGGGTCTCTCGATTCGGAAAGTTCAGGCGAATGGCTTTCTCGGAACATAGGATGTCGGCGTAGTGAAGGCTTAGCCAATCCATACCAACAATGACATCGAAATTTTTGATTGAGACTGGTATAAGATCGATTAAAAAGGGGTGATCATCTAACGTGAGAGTACAACCTATATAGATTTCATTAGAGCTTTCTGTCTTCCCATTAGCCATTTCTACAACGAATGTTTCTTTTAGTGGTTGAGGGGTTTGTTTGAGTAAGTGTTTAAAGTTTTGATTTATGAAGCTCCTTTCTGCACCACTATCGAATAAGACACAGGCATAAGAGTTGTTGAGAAGAAACGTACCCGTGACCACCGTGGGATCGGCTACTGCTTCATTGTGACCGATAGCTAGTAACCTTCCAGTTCCCCCAGAATTTGCAGCCTTCGGACAGTTCTTCTTAAAATGGCCCGCTTCACCGCAGCCATAACAAGTTGGGGTCACTCCCGTACCAGGAACCTGTGTAATAGGTTTGGGAGGGGCCTTGCAAAATTGGACAGTATGGCCCTTCCGTCCGCAGTTGGAACACTGCAATTCACGGCATGGACCGTTGTGGTGAAAAGGGCACTTGGGGCACTTAGGCAAGTTCCCACTGTAAGCCTTTGGTGGGGATGGAGCAGCTGGTGCGGCTGGAATGGTGGCAGCATGAACCGCCACAATTTGCTGATCCCTGGAGGCGGTTTGAGTTTTCTTGCCCTTCTTCTTATCCCATCGTTTCCTCTTTCTATCAACTGATCCGGAAGGTGCAGTGGTTGTTGTTACTGGAGTGGAGGAGATTTCGTGGTTGATCAGACTCTGGGCCAATTCCTTGGCGCTGTCAAAAGTGGTAGGGCGTGAGGCTAGAACATTTCCTCGATACGGGGGCACTAAACCCCAGATGTAACGCTCAATCTTCTTGATTTCAGAGGGGATCATGTTGGGACACATAGCCGCCAAGTCGCAAAACCTGGCCGTATAAGCCGTTATGTCGGTCCCCTTCATCTTGAGGTTCCAGCGTTCTTCCTCAATCTTCTGAACTTCGCCCCTAGGGCAGTACTCTCCTCTCATGAGATCTTTTAGAGTGTCCCAGCCCATGGCATTGGCTGTGACCAAGGAGAGTGCGTTGACATGGCCATTCCACCATGACAAAGCCCTGTTAGTGAGGGTAGCAACAGCGAACTTGATTTTGCTCTCCTCGGGACAAGAGCACATCTCGAATACAGCTTCGGTTCTTTCGAACCATTGGGACAATGCCAGAATTCCTCCGGTCCCATCAAAGAAAGCAGGTTTACAATTCATGAAGTCTTTATAAGTGCATCCCTGCACTCGTTGGTGGACTTCACCAAATCTAGAATTTCCACCGCTCGCATCACCCGAGTTCATTTGGGCCATGGCTGCTGTTACAACCGCAGTCACAGCCGCTTGGAACAACACCGGATCGAACTGCGGAGGAGGAGGTGGTGGAGGAGGGGTTTGAGTTTCAGGTCTTCCTCTGTTGGGACGCCTTCGTGGAGGCATCCTTCACTGGAAGATCATAGAAATGATAGCAATAGTAAGAGCCTATTGCGAACATGAATAAAGTGTTTCATGGATTAAATCAACATAATCCAAGATCAGGGTAAGAGCTATAGCAATAGAGAAATCATCTGCCAATATACTGGTATTAATGATGCAACAGAAGTTCATGAAAATTGACCTAGCAGTAGGTCCTACATCACACCATAGAGGAAATGTTGGCAGTTTAGAGGTTCAGCTAGAGTACTTTTAAACTAGGAATGTTTACAGACGAGAGACCTACGGAACATAGAGATAAAAGGCTAGTCCTTTAAGCAAAAGAGTGAGGTAACTAGATGTCTTCTACTGGCGACGGCTGCTTGTCGGGCGAATCCTCAGATCCTCCAGTTGACGCATAACTTCTTGAAGGTGTCGATCCTGAGTCCTTTGGCGTGCCCGGAGTTCCCTAACTTCAGCTCGGGATGCTGCCAGCTGATGCTGCAAAGCCTCGTTGGTCCTCCTTGTCCTGTCCATGGCTTCTTCGAGTTGGCGGATGCGAACAATGTTGAGGTTTGAGTTGGCATCCACTTCTACCACTCGACCAATGGCAGCTTGACTTTGCTCAACATTCCTGGCAATTCTTCGGATCATGATGGGCAGAACCCGATCTGCTGATCCTCCTTCGCTTATGTTGTAGAAACTTCGGTCTCCATTGTAAGGCAAGGGCTGAACCTGCTCCTCGCTCCATCGATGCAAGGACATTGCCCACATAGGAGTGGGGCCCTGAAATGCCGGTCGGGGGTTAGGGTTTGGGGCTTCAGGAGGTTGGTTGTTGACTTCTGGCTCGGAGCTCGAGCTATCCGAGAAGCCTTCAGCATGATGATCATCCAAAGGAATAGGGTGATCGTCGTCGGACTCCTCTTCGAGCCATCCTCCATTGCCCTGGTTCGGAAAGTACGGATCACCGGGTAGGTGGAAGCCAGCCATGCTATCTACGCGAGAAAGGGGGAAAAGAAGATTAATAGGCGTACTATTCTAAGGCACTTATAGGAGGAATCATTACTAGTTGACCCAATACTTGCATAGTGCATACCGATTACATGTAACCGAAGCAAGATAGTCCTTCGAATAAACCACCCTAACTTCAGACCCCCAATCAAACAAGAACAGGGAATGAAGCAAAGGTTGCAGATTCTGAGTCTATAGCGCCCTAATTACATGTAATCGTGGTGTATCCTCTTAGCAACTATCGTCCTACTAGTAACGACCCTTTTTGTTAACACATACGTATAATCTAGAGATACAGAATACTCCTATAGTATTCTTATGTTAGCGTTATTGTGGTATTGTTGGTAAGTTTTAGACTTGTTGCAACATCACAACCAAACTTAGGTACATGCTAGTCACTCTCAGGAAAACGTAGTTGATCAGGCTACATCACCCTGAATGTGACTATATGTCTCTAAACCCAATTGTGCTGCCCAACAATCTTAATACTTTCGTTTTGTTCTAGGACAATACTGATTCCTGTGTTTTATAGTGATGGGAGTATATATACTTAGTTAGATCTTTTAGATACTTAACAGTATATATTCTTGGTCAGAGTGTTTTAGTCCCGAAGTGTTTATAGTTCGTATATCTTTTATAGGTTGATATACTTGATTCACTATAAACAATGCTCTGATACCAATCTGTCACACCCCAAAAACCGATAACGGCGGAATACGTTTCGGGGTGGATGACGTAGTGAACAGTATCATCACAATTGCATAATAGTGGAAACAAGAAACATACAACCATAGCATTACATAGTGAATTTAATTACAAGCGTGTTTAGTAATGTTTAACAATCACTCAAAAGTAATTCAAAAATAAGAGATGTGTCTTGTGTGCTCCACCTTCTCCAAAAATGCCGCGTCTGTACCTGTCTATCTTTGACCTGAAGATACAAGTTATTTTGAAAACAATTATCAGCATAAAGCTGGTGAGTTCATAAGAGTTTAGTGTGAGTTTTTGTATACAAAGCATTAGTGTTAAAGATGTATCATTTATGTTCATAAGTAGTAGAAACTTAGAAAATCACATATTTTCCAGGAAATACATTGTAAGTGACAATCTGTGAAAAGTATGCATTCTTTATTCCTTTGAAAACAGTTTATTTTAAAAATACATTGGCAAATTTCCAAATAACAAGCGTGATGGAATAGGTTGAGCCTGTAATCAGTGATAGAGGTGCAAGCTTCCTTTTGTGATAGATACTTACTTACTTCGGGATACAGTTTAGCATTTAGTGTGGTATTTTAGAGTAGTTGTAGCGTATTCCTTGTATATTACTAATAGTGAGGATAATAGAGGATCCCATGACCTTCCCGGTCATGCACAGTATAGTGAGTAGTGGCATCCCTGGGCCTTCACGGCGCGGACTGAGATTAACAGTCGGGATGTAATAGCGTCTGCCCCGTATAGATCTATACATGTAGAGTCGTCTCCTGCTGGAACACTCCGGGCGTAGTGAATAGCGAATAGAGTATCTCGTAGCGGGTTAGTGTATTATTGTTTGTTTAGTGTTTTCTCTATTGTTATAGTATAGTAATCTTTTAGTATTGATCATAGTGTATTCTCCTACTAGTGTATCGTCTAGTAATAGTGAGTATTATAGTGTAGATAGTAATAACTTTAGCGAGTAGTAGCGGTAGCGACCTTAACCATACCTATTATGGTTATCTTTGTGGGGATGTTTCTTAGCACGTTAGTGACTTTAGCATTAAGTGAAAGCAGTAATATTCGTATCCCATACTGATATACAGATTATATAAGTAAGAAATCAACGACAGTCGGACGGATAACTACTACCCTAAGCCCACAATCAAACAAGAACAGGAAATAAGGCGAGATATCAGTGCTAAGTCCTCCAAGTCTTATTTATATAAATATATCAGAGTGGTTACATTTTATAAGTAAATTGATTTAATAAAAGTATTTTTCCAAAAGAACGTTTATTATCTGACTCATTGTTTAAAAATAGTTTGAAAAGGGTGAAACCCGTTTATAAGGCATAGGGACAAATCACATGTGATTTGAACTAAGGGTAGTGAATCACTTGTGATTAATCCTCGTAACTCGGAAATCGTTCTGTAAAACATTACATAAACATTTATAAGCAACTTGTATCTCCCCCCTAAAACATGTAAAACACTTGAAAGGTTCATTAAAGGGGTATGAACTCACCTGAAATCGTGGAAATCGGGTGAATCGGGTAAATCGGGTAATAGTGTCGATTGAGCGTTTGGTACCAAATAACCACTTGAGCACCTTTTAGGACCCTAATGTCATATGAAATATGTATTTTACAAGAAGTTAATCATCTTATGCTTCTCATTATAGTATTTGGACATTCTAGTGTCGTTTTCGGGGTTTTAAGGCCTAGAAAGGGTTCCCGGGAGTGGTACGAGGCCATGGATGATTTACGGGAGGGTCCTTGAGTTCACTCTCTTAGAGTTTATGGACTAAAAGCCATTCTTTGGGAGTTTACGGCCGTAAGCCCCCCTAGGCTTGGCCGTAAACTCTTGTGACACTCCAAAATGTGTGTTTAGGGCCTTATCTCACTTCCTTAATTTAGTGGTGTGTGTTTTGGACCAAAAGGGAAGGATTTACATCATAAATTGTGACATTTTTGGGGAGTTTACGGCCAAGACTTGTTCTTGGGCCGTAAACTCCTATAGACCCTTCAAGATGTAGGTTTTACTTGTACAACATGGTCCCAAATGGCTTAGAAAAATCCTAGAAGGCCCTATAGTGAGTTTGGAACAATTTGGCATACATTTTTGGGGAGTTTACGGCCCAAGAACATCCTTGGCCGTAAACTCTTCATTTTGTTCCCAAATGTGAAGTTTAATTGTACAACACACTTCCATAGGCCTTTGATAAATTCCTTTCATGCATTAGGGTAGTTTAAGGACTTGCTTGACACAATTTCTTGGGTGTTTACGGCCCAAGCTTAAGCTAGGCCGTAAACTCCTCACTTTGGCCTCAAATGGAGTTGTTTGATGCATTTAAGTGTTCCTTGGAGTCAAGTTTAATTTACCAAACATCCTAGAAGTGTTTTTGGGGCTTTAAACATAGATTTATGGGGTGTTTGAGGTGTTTACGGCCTAAGCACAAGCTTGGGCCGTAAACTCCTTTTTAAGCATCAATTTCTAGTGTTTTAATGTCCAAACTCTTCTAGTTATAAGCCTTAATTAGTATACTAACTCACAAGAAGGAAAAACTTGGTCTTTGGCATGGTTTTGGGGGTTTACGGCCTAAGGAGCTTCTTAGGCCGTAAACTCCTCTTTGGACCTTGATTCCTATGATTTTGGCCCTAAAATTCAATGAAGTATGACTAGAATAAGATAGAGGGTGAGTACTTACGTTTGGAGGTCGGAAATCAGCGGAATCGGGGCCAATTTCGAGTCTAGAGAGAGAAAGTAGAGAGAGAGAGTGGGTGTGTAGTAAATGAGTGTTCAAATGTTGTGCACACCCATTGCATATGTCTCGGGAATCGCACCCCATACACGGCTACCTGATGTTTAAAGTTAACTGGGTTAAAACTTTTTACCCGGGTGAAGTGGTTGAAAAGGTAATACAACTCTATTAGGTTGAACGAGGTTAACACATACGAGTTATATTTCTTATAATAATATCAAGCCATGTTTAAATTTAGACATTCGGATATTGACGATTTCAAATATTACATAAAATAACGTATAGTGACACGTTCCGTTAGTGAAAACGGGGTTTGTAACGGAGTTAAATTTGGGGTTGTCACAAATTACCTATTTAAACAATTAATGGATAATTAAAAGATATGGCATTATCCAAATCCCTAAAATTTGGGAATCTTATCATGGGAAGAAGGCAAATTTTGAAATCCAAGGGTTAGACAACCCTAATTTCGAAATCTTGGTGGCTAAGGAAAAGGGTTTGGGAAACCCTAATTCAATTCGAAAACTAGGGTTTTGAAACCCTAATTTCGAAAATCCAAGCCCTAGGGTTTATTAGCCATAAACCCTAATTTGTCAAATTCATACATTTGTATTGAATCTAATTGAAAACAAAAACCCATGGCTCTGATACCACTGAAGGGTTTACTACAAACAATTCTATGTGTGCATGTAACCCTAGAGGATGAATATTAGAGAGAGGAGGAAAGGTACTAAGCTCCAAAATTCGGCCCTAGTAGGGTTTTCCCAAGGGGTGGTCGAATTCTAGTGCCTTAGCGTGCTATTTATACTTGAGGTTAGCTAGGGTTTCAAGGTGGAAACCATGATCCCTTAGCTTAGGGCCTAAGCAAGTCCATGGACTCATTTCCTTAAGCCCTTGGACGAAAACTCCTAGATCCTTCTAGGATTTTCGTTCAAGCCTCAATAAAGGTGATCCAATAGGCCAAAGTCTCAAGTATCAAATAATTACAAAATAGCCCCTGTACTTTTAATTAATTCGTTTAATCCCGAAATTAAGTCCTAATTAATTTCTGATTAAATACTAATTAATAATATGATTCCAAATTAATATCTTATTCATATAATATATTAACAAATCATATTTATACCCCAATTTATTATTCTTAACAATAAACCAACCTCTCTCCTCAACAGTCATCCTGTCTAGTCACCAGTGTGAAGGCAACCCAAAAGGATCATGCTCACAATCGGGTCAAGTACATACCAAAATAGTTATGGACTTAGACACTTATCCAACATTTATGACATTAGACGATGTGATAAATGTGTTTAAACATTCGCTTAATGACTTATCGGACGAAGATGCGGTCAGTTTATGTCTCCTCTATTTGTTAGAGAAGAGTTTCAACGATTTGTTGAAAAAATAGTCTGTGACAAAGGAGTATTTCTCTTTGCTATCTAACCTTGATGAGTTCAACAAGTATCATTTTGTCAAATTATAATTACAAATTACAATCATCATTACTAATATTTTATAAAAAATTAATTAGGAATACCTTCATTAGTTTTTGTTTATTTTTTTTAATATTATGTATGTATTCCTTAAGAATATGATATACTACAACATAAAGTATTAAAAATAACAATGTGTATTCAAAATATAATCAGTTTTATTACAATGTTGACATTAACTCTTGAGTATCATATAAAAAGTAATACAAATAATGATGCAATTATTCTAAGATTATGTTTTTTATATTATAAATATAAAAAAAGGCAACTTTTATTCTTTAAGAATCAAGAATACAATTATGCGAGAATGAAAGAAAAAAACATTCTTAAAGAATAACAAACAATGTGTTCTTCAATTGGAAATATGGTCTACCTCCTATTTGGATCATCTTTTCCCTCACTATGGTGAAAATGTCTTTGCCTTCACCAAATCAAAACAATAAGAATGTTATGAAATGTAGCCATTCTGAAAGAATCTACTGAAAATCTTGCACAAAAAAATATACTAAATTGCAACAATATAAAAGAATGATTACTGTTAAATAAAATTTTTTGTTGCAATTTTGCTTGAGTCGATGATGATGATGATGATGATGATGATGATGAGAATCGAATTTGTAAGGTATTGTAGGGTGGCATCAACACCGATAGAACACCAATAGATAGCTAGTAAAAGAAAGAAGGGCATGAAGGCATCGATACTTTTTGGTCGTTGGAAATTTAAAAGGAGGCATTAGTATCTTTTGGTTGCTGAAACCTATTGATTGACAATGAAGGAATGCAAATGGTCATCGATAGAGATAGAAAAATGATCACCCCTGATAAGTCCTCTTTACCACATGCAAAATAATAGGAGATTTGAGAAGTACTAAAATGATTAAAAAATGGAAAAAAATGTAAGGGTATATAAGTCATTTCAAGTATGACATGGACCAAAACCCTATAAAAATTGATTTTGAACTATTGGTGCAACTCCAAAAAAATATCTAACAAAAATCATTAAAAATTGACAACCACATGGACCATTCTTGCAATTTTTCTATTTTAAAACTTGAAATAACAATATTTTATATATAAATCTTTCAGATAAAAAGTTTAATAAAAAATGGGTTCCAGATCTACTGTGGCTCCCCGATATTTCGAGGTTTGGAGTAGATGGTTCGTTTTTTACGATGATACTAATAACAATCCCTTTTGGAACTGCGTCACGCACTCTTCACCTGACCCACCTTTGATTAAAGCACACCAGGTTTGAAATTTAGACCTCCTAATGGATGCCCTGGTGTTACGCAGTGAGCCATCAAGGTGTTGGTTATAGAAAAAAGGTTAAACATTGGTATAATAATCAACTATTTCATTTTTGTTAATATCGGTAAAACCTATTTTATTTGTTAATTAGATTATTAAACCAACATTTGTAAATCAAAATTATCCACATACTTACAAAATTTCTCCGTTTCGAAGGGTCGCTTAATAAACTTGGTGTTTGTTTTATATGACATTTGGATACATTCTTTATTATAACGGCCAATTTTTATATTAAATATGCAGTTAAAACTATAATTATCATGCCAAATAGAATAACAAAAGGGAAATCAAGTAAACTAACCACTATTTAGCCTATTTTTTTTTTACAAAATAGCACATTTAAATTCATTTTAGCAAAATAACCATTTTGTCCGGAATTGGCTGTTCCGGACACAAATTCAAACTCGTTTTTGGGTGAGTCGGTCCATTAGGTTTCCTCTGGAATAGTTATTCTAGACTATTTGTAAGTATTTTGGACCTCATTTTTTAATTTCAAATTCTAGAATATATTCCGAAAAAATCAGGATCTCGATTTCATTCCAGACCCGATTTTTTTTTTACGGATAAGTCATTTAATCAGACATCAGATTTTTGTTTATATTTATATCCTTCGGATTGAACTGAGCACGTTTCGAAGCAAAAAATTGCATTCCGAAAGGCGAAGAACACATCCGTAATGGGTTGACCACGTTCTGGGATACCAATAGATGAGTATAGTGCATTAGAACCAGCCCCAAAGTAGTTTAATCCCTATTCTAATAAAAGAATAGTTTTAATATCCTTTTGACATGTGTCATCATATTAGGCCTCCTAATTAATACACATTTTATTCTTTTTTTGCCACGTGTCACTTTATTAAACCTCTTAATTAATGCATGCAACTTGTCAACCTATTAATTCTCTATTTCAAATTTTAAAATTTTCACTTTAATTACAATAAATTAATAACAATGCAATAAAAATTAAAATAAAATTAATACAAATTATAAGGTGATATAATTTCACATAATTATTTAAATTAACGATTATAATTGATTAATAATTTTGTGTTCTAACTATTAAAGTTTAATTAATTTTGTAGCCGTGGTTTCACGGGTTATAAACTAGTTGTTTATAAAATGCTATTATACATCGATAACTATTGTTCCGGAACAAAAAACTACATTTTGGAATGCTCCAGAATGCAACGAACTGGTCTGGAATACGAGGAAATGGTCCGTAACACAAAGAGATGAGTCAGAATGGCGGTCGTTGTTCCCGAATGGTGTCATTGTTCATTCCAAAGTCAGTTTATAATCAGTTTTCTATTTGCAACATGACATGGTTTTTGATGCATCCATTACACTAATTTTTTAACCCAAAACCATTGCGGATATTCTTGAGGAAATCAAAGGTATACCACCATATGAGACCATGTTTCAGAATTCATGTTTTGGGAGGTGGTTAGACCTTCATAAAATAGATGGGGATCTTTTACTTCTACGTTAAATCTTTTCCATGAAGTTATCACGAATCTCCGAAGTGAAGTAGAGGAAATGCTTTTTTGAGATTGGGAGTTACAAACTATCTTCTGGGAAGAAAGAATTTTGTCTTGTCAAAGGCTTCTGCTTTGGCTACTATTTTCCTACCTCCGGTTCCGACATTGCCTTCTGTTCCCATGTGTTTCCTATGGTTATGAAGAATGTCTCCATGAAATTAGGCGGTGTGATAAATGTGTTTAAACAGTCGCTTTATGACTTTTCAAATGAGGACGTGGTCCGTGTATGTCTCTTCTATCTATTAGAGAAGAGTTTCAACGGCCGGTTAAAAAATCAGCCTGTGAAAGAGAAGTATTTCTCTTTACTATCCAACCTTGATGAATTCAATAAGTATCATTTTGTTAATTTATAATTACATATTATAGATATCATTACTAATACTTTATAGAAATTTAAGTTGGAATTTTTTATGTCTCAGATATCCATAGTGGAGGATAATTTGGGATCAATTCTACTTACAGCTATATACTTTATTCAATAAGGTTGAGAATCATATACATGCAGTTGAACCAAAAGCTAAACAACCTCAAAAAATGAGCTATACCCTAAACGATTTCTTATATGCTTTTAAGGTAAGGTACATGATCGATTAACAATTTTTGTTTGTTTGACAATATTCTAATACAAGATTCTTTCAGATATGGATTCTTTAGAGTTTTCCTGTAAGTAGTTTGTTTGGTACCGGACAACCGAATGTGATTCCTCAGGTTGTTGCATGGTTGAAACTGAGGCCTTGACATGTAGTTGAGTGCAACAAGTTTATAAACATCAACGACGTATGATTTCTTATATATTTTAAAATTTATTTCTTTTATATGTTTAATGTATATTTATTTATAATTCTATAATTTTCTTAACATGATAATAGACTTGTATAGAAGTTAGAGCAGACAGAAGCTGAGAGTCGTGCATAATGGTGGACAATTAGCTCAGCGTGGATTGATCTCCCTAATTTACCTGACCCAGAAGTTAACAAGGCACATTCCTTAGCACCATCACCAAACACTCCCTCACCTATGAGCCTCGACAAAAGAAGGCACACATAGATGTTCAATCTCACCCGCCACCACCACCACCGCCGACCACTGAACCATCAACTGATAAGAACCAAATTATTAATGGATTACAAAACAAGGTTTGTGAATTGAAAAACAAGGTCAGTGAATACCATGCGCAATTGAGGTCACATGATAAGCATTTAGTCGAGCATGATGCTACTTTAGCCATGCTTCTAAAACTTATCAATAAGACTCCTGAAGATGATGTTGGTACCTCGAAGAGGGTTGAGGTACATTGTTATCTATTTCACTCTCATATATATTTTATTAAACTTTATGGTATACCCATTATTGCATCATTTATAGTTAAATAGTATTGAACCGTACATGCATTTATCATGAAAGATCTTGGTACCACAAACAACAATGACTTCTGGGAACATGATTATGAGTTAAGTACACATGAGCAGCCGCCGTATGACGGCCCTGAGCATTCGTCTACATATTTTCAATTAGAGGATGTGAAAGAGACTCTGCGGGAAGAACACAAAATGCCTCCAGCACATATTAGGCATTCTCTATGCCAAAAAGTTATGTACATATGGTATAAGTCTCCATAGATACAGATGAAGAGGAAAGGTGTTGCACGGTAAAAGCCAGCACCGTTGGATGCGCTTATATGTCGATGGTCATGCTGGCTAGTTGGAATGTGATGTAAGTTATATAATTATGTGCTCATTACGTACTAAGCTTATAATAACAATATTTACTTTAGTACAAAATTTTTTATTGGCAGCACATCATGACGTGGATATCATTACTGATAGAGTGTAGACGAGGTGATGTTCGGTGAACGATTGTGACGCCAACCTTCAACAATGATGCATTTGACTGGAGTGACATGGCTGACTGATCCGTTTATCCAGATTCGGCAGGCTGTGATACGATATAATTGTGTTTAGATTACATTACCTAAGTAATAGTAATTTGTAATATAGTGTTATTTGATTATTAATTCATTCTAACATTTTGTGTAACTTCACATCCAAATCAATATATCAAGTACTCATTGGTTTTTGAGTGCTTTGGTTTTGAAGACATTCAAAATGACTATATACGATAGTCACTTGAAGAGTGACTACTGTTCAAAATATGAGGATTGGTTTGTAGGTGTGCAAGCCCACATCCACAAACTGCGAGTGGATATCAACTATTGGGGTACCAGACAAACTGATGCAACCGCAGTTGAGAGTTTTAAAATAACCCTTGAAAAGGCCTCACATGTACCACAACAGATTGATAGTAGAGGAGATTGTAGGGTACTTTATGTTGGTTCCTACAGATGTTGATTGTCGAGAAACCGTATTCTATAGAGGGGAAAAGCGGTCCACGGACTATGTCATATCGTAAACGATTGACAGAAAATTTTGGAGTATAAGAACAAAGTCGATTTCAACATTGTAATATTACTTAAAACAAATCTATTAAGTTTATGTATTTATTAGTTTTTTGTAGACTTTAAGATTACATTTGCATTTTAGATTTAAGAAAAACAAAAATTATAGAAAAAGAAAAATAACACAAAATATATTATACACATAAAAATAATATTTTGGAACGAGTGTCTGGAACATACACCAGTGTTCTAAAAAACTCTTTGTAATGATAATGTCCAGACCAAATAGTTATTTTAGAGAAAAAATAAAACATAAACTAAAAACCGTTTATATAGGTTAGATTACTTAATTTTCCATAATAAAATAACATTCTTATATCAATTATAAACTAACATTTTTATGAGCATCGTGACCGGATTATAAATATCTTCATTACCATGTGACAAAAGTAACTGGTTTTCAACGTTTTATAATCTAATTAGCTCAAAATAAAAAAGATAGTTATTTGTTATTTCGGACAATTAACCTAAAACCAGTATATAACTTAGGTTTGTTTGGTTTTCTATTCGGATATTTTTCAATTTTTGGGTTTTGCTTTAGTTGAATTCAAATCCTATGATAAACCTACCATTTACAGTCAAAGGTGTAGTGGGATTGCCATAAAATCTTGGTCTTTCTTGCAATATCCCCAAGTGTCATAAAGAAGGTAGCTGAAATTTTTATTATATCAAGTGGCTGTTTTGTCCCACCACACACACACTATCCACCCTTCACACGTATGATATCGAAAGAAAGGTTGTACATACCCGTACCCAACTTTCACTTTATGGATAAATATAAAATACACTTTTGAATCATATGATATTTGTTTTAACCCAAAAAAAAGGTAAAATCATAAGTGGCAAGTGATCATAAACTATAACAAAGTCATAAACAGAATATACAATGGTCCAAGGGCCGATAATAGGATAATCTACCATGGGATATATATATATATATATATATATATATATATATATATATATATATATATATATATATATATATATATATATATATATAGAGAGAGAGAGAGAGAGAGAGAGAGAGAGAGAGAGAGAGAGATGAAATCCATTGAGAACACATAGTTTCCTAAAAACCCGAGAACTAAATATAGAACGTTAGATCAAAATTAACTTATTAAGGGCATGATCGTCATCAGATCAATCTCATTTAATATTTATTTTTGTGTAGTATTGGAATATTAATAAAAATGTCTAAAACTTAACATAATAAATCGAATTTTCAGATTTTTTTTAAATATTAGTTTTCGATTTTTTTTAAATGTAGGTTTTCTTAAAAAATTTTTAGAAAACATGAAATTTTTTAAATAAAAGAAAAAAAATACTTTTTTTTTTAAATATGCAATTTAAAAAAACAATAAATTATTAAAAATTTGTACAATTTTCAAAAAAAAGTAGAATATTTAAAAAGAACTATAATTTTTTAACCAAAAAAATCGACCTTTTAGGCGTATACATGCGTAAATTTTTTCAAGTGCATATATCCATATTTATTATACTATAATATTCGTAAGTAAATCATTAAAAAAACTCATTTTTATCTACTAATCTATAAATACAATAAGTACATTAATACAAGTATTTTGTTTGATACAAAATAAAATATAAAAAATTAAAAATGCTACAAAGTTTCAAAGAGTTTTCATGTTTTCATGTCAAGATTTCTATATTTTCTTCAATTGATTTCCACAAATTCTTCCAAATCTATAAGAAAATTTAAAAAATTTTGATTAATACAAGAACACTCGTAAAAATGCATATGTGTATATCATGCAAGATTCACATGTGATTATATTCTGTGATGTTCACATGTGATTGTATCTTTTAAGATTCAAATGTGAAATTCACAGTAAAATTAAAAATAATAATATTAATTAACGAAGAACACTCATACAAAATGCATGTTTCCATATAGACTTTATTCATATGTGATTCATTTGTGATTTACATGTGAATCACATGTAATTCATTTGTAATTTACATGTGAATCACATGTAATTCATATGTAATTCACTTGTGATTTACATGTGAATCATATGTAATTCATTTGTAATTTACATGTCAATCACATATAATTCATATGGGATTCACTTGTGATTTACATGTGAATCACATGTAATTCATATGTGATTCACTCGTGATGTACATGTGAATCATATGTAATTCACATGTAATTCATTTGTAATTTACATGTGAATCACATGTAATTCATATGTGATTTACTTGTGAATCACATGTAATTCATTTGTGATTTACATGTGAATCCATGTAATTCACTTGTGATTTACATGTGAATCACTGTAATTCATTTGTAATTTACATGTGAATCACATGTAATTCATATGTGATTGACTTGTGATTTACGTATGTATACTCACAATTAATCATTGCCCCATTGGGGCTCAACCAATCCATGCCTACTATAACCTTATTCCCATGAAGGGGAATAGGAACCAGGTCTACTGAAAACTGCTGATCGAATAACTATAGAGTGCATCCTCGATGAACCCTCGCAACCCTGATGGTTCTGTCATCCGCTATCTCTACATCAAGTGGGCATTCCAGCTCCCCCGAAGCTCCTACTAATCACTTGCTAAGTGTGAGCGACACAAAAGATCGGGTGGCACTAGAATCAAACAGTACCAAAGCTGATATACCGTTCACTAGGAACGATCCTATAATAAAACACATAAGCATAAGCAATAATCAACTTAAATAAAGAGACAAGGAGAAGATACATACCCATAACAACATCAGGTGTTGCGCGTGCCTCCTCTGCTGTCAGCTAGAAGGCTCTACTCTTCGCCACCGGCGCCTCAGCACGACCCTTTCGGCCATCTGTAATCCTCAATGTAGCAGGAGAGGGTGCTGCCACCTGTCCTGCTGATGCCAAGCTCGGACATTGGGACTGATGTGGCCCCTCTGATTGCACTGGAAGGAAATCAGATCAGATGTTGTCGTGGTTGTGGTGGTGGTGGTGGCTGTACATTCGAACGTGTTGGTGACATCCGCAACCACCTTGTGCTCGCACTAGGGTCTCGAGCCCCATGGTAGTCGGGAGCTCCACAAGCTTTGAACTCCTTGAAGGTCAGTGTACGCGACCCCATCATGGTCGCTACCTCAATGCGGAAACCACTCAATCTCTAATACAAAAGCTCAAGAATGCCCTCCTTGATCGTGCCAAAGATCACAGGAGTCTGGTCTAGTATGTTGTGCGTGATCTCTAAGGAGATAAACTCCCTAGTCTGCTCATCTAACTCCTCAGATCCAGAGCTTGAGCCTGATCCCTCACCTGAACTGCCAACTGCTAGTCTAGGGCGTAAAACCACCATTCTAAAAAACACATCATAACAACATCAGAATACAAACATAACCCGAGGGATGATATACACTACAGGTTCCTTGGATTCATCTCAACCATCCTGGACTCGAGTACGGATCCTATGCTTTCAGTAGTACGGGCCCATACTACCTTCCACATCTATCCGTACTTTCCTCAAGGATTTCCTTGACTTCACCAAGTCCCTTCTACTACTAATGCTTCACATGATACTCTCATCCTAGGCTTGCCCTAGGGTAATCACCATCCCACTCTCCGCCATCAGCTGCATAAGGAGTCCATGCTATTTTCACCTACTAGCTTGCGAATACTATTACATATCACTAAGACTAGATAATTATTCGAATAAGAGATCCTACCCCACAACGGTTGGACTCAAACAAGATTCGCGATATAGAGCTAGACCCAACCTTCTGGAATTATTTAGTCCTCGCAATATGTAAGTTAACATATTCGTTTACTAGTTAGTAAAAGACAACTAGAACTCCTAAAAGCACAAAGCAAGCAACATTCGAGCATTGAGTACACATAATCAAGCATATTCTAATCAGGCCATCATATTGACTACTCTGTACTAGCATGCAGTTCTCATATAGCTGATACACATATAATAGGCACATAAGGCATCCTTCCTAGATCCTTAGTCCTAATCTAGCATGCAGTTCTCATATAACTGATAAGCATATCATAACATAAACTTGTATGGGTAATTTGGTAGTACTTACTTGAGCTCGGCTGATTGCATGCACCATACCATTTTCTCTTTTCAAAGTTCTTTTCTTTTTTACTTTTTCTAAAATTTATTTTCTTTTCTCTAAATCCTTTTTATAAAATGGTTTTTCTTTGAAAAAATTCTATACCAATTCCTTAGTTTGAGTTCAGACACACCCAAAAGTGTGCCCAAATCCCTCAAACCAAAGCTCTGATACCAACTAGTAACACCCCAAAAATACGGTCCAAAAATTTTGTTTTAAAATCATTAAAGAAACTCATAACTCATATAACAACATGATAAAAATCCTATATTGTGTATCTCAAACAACTTATCAAAATTACTGTATCAAATATCAGAGTAAATATCCCAGGATGAAGACTATGGTGTGTGCCATGCGATCATCCCGAGCCCTTCCCTTTACTAGCTGAAGTATCTGAAATCAAAACTGAAAACTATAAGCACGAAGCTTACTGAGCTCCCCCAAACTACCACATACCATATAAATAATATACAACTAGGAGATACGGGCCCCGCCCACACTCCACTGTCTAGGAGATTCAGGCCCCGCCCACACTCCGCTGTCTAGGAGATGCTGGCCCCGCCCACACTCCGCTACTAACATACATACCAGTATCATGCATACAACAAGTATATCTGTCAAACAATCACATAAGTATACGCAAATAATACTATGAGATTCGGGCCCCGCCCACACTTGACTGCTAGGAGATTCGGTCCCCGCCCACACTGAGCTACTAACATATCACATATATGAGCCGACCTTGGTGCCTTTGACCCGGTCCTACTGAAAGGAAACTCACCTCTCAAACTGGATGTTGATCTCGTGCCTGAGGAATCTCTGCTAGCTGCTCCCACGACTCCCGGCTAACTCTATATACAATAATACTTGGTCAGAAGACTGAAAATTCATCTGAGGGTAAAATGACCATTTTACCCTAGGTCAAATTTAATGCTCTGGTCAAAGTCTAAGTCAAGTTCAACTCCCAGTCAACCCAACTCACCGAGTTATCTGCTAACTCGTCGATTTCTATGCTATCAGACCCGTGATAAATTGAGTCAACTCGTCGAGTCCCTTCGCAGAATCACTGAGTTCTATCTAGTACAAACTCGAGACAAAACGAGTCAACTCATCGAGTCCCTACACAGACTCGCCGAGTTCTTTAGCTTCCTAGTCTAGATCTCGCCTATCTAGCTGAGTTACTTACCAACTCAACGAACTCACTCGAAACAGAAAAGATTTGGGGACCACGACTCGACTCGCCGAGTCACATGAACAACTCGTCGAGTCCCTTATATTCCAAAACCATACAATTGATTCTAATCACCTCCAATGCTTCCAACTCATAGATCTGGACTCCCTAGGTTAGCATAACATGTAAAGTTGCTAACTTTACGTGCATACATGGTGTTATGAAGCTTAAACACCGGAACCAGGATAAAATGAAGGCCTAGTGCATGGAATGGGGAAATGGCTGAATAAAGGTGGAAACTTTGAGCTTCTAAAGCTCAAGACTGCCTAGATCTGAAGTCCTTATGTCCCCAAAAGCTCACTACTCGGAAATGGCCCAAAAATGCCAACAAGCAAGCTAAAATGAAGATCTAAGTGAAAAGGAGCAAAGGTATAAGCTTTATACCTCCAAAGGGTATGAAATGCAACACAAGCTCTGGATTTACTGCTTCTTCTTGAATCACCAAGGGTCTCCTTCCTTCTCCTAGCTTCAAATCACACAAAATGGCAAGAAACTAGCTTAATAATACTCAAGGTTGATTAGGGTTTCGAGAGTAGGATGTGGTGGTGATGGAGGTTGGGGTGGAGGCCTGAATGATGCTTAAATAGGGTGCAAACCCTAAAGATTAGGGTTTCTGTCACACCCCAAAACCAAGAACGGCGGAAATGTTCTGGGGCGGAGGACGTCATGTACAGTATCACAACAATGTAAAGTAGTAAACAAGCAACAACATCATCCATTGCATTAATAAAATAATTATTATACAAGTGTATTCTGTAAAATTATAATAGACACTAAAGCATAAATCAAAATGAAAGATGATTCTTGAACAAGCTCCATCTTCTCTAAACCTTGCATCGGTACCTGTCTATAGATGACCTGAGGATACAAGTAATTTTGAAAGCAAGTATGAGCTTTAAAGCTGGTGAGATCATAAGTATTTTAGTGTCTTAATTTGTAAGTAAGTATTTGTATGTATGAATTTGTATGTAAGAATTTGTAAGTATATGAATTGTAAGTATTGAAAGTGTATATGAACTGTAAGTATGAAAATGTTTGTAAAACAACTGTAAATGTTTGAAAAACCCTAGAAATCCCTATGATTCCTACTATCATATGAAGGTGTCTTCTACCAAGACCTAACTGCTCTGAATGTACGTTTCTTGTAAAAGTGTGTAATTTTCCAAGTGTAACTATCATTAACAAAATATAGTTTTTACATTTAATGCTTAAGTGAAAAGATCACTAAATATATGTAAAGGGAAAATTTATGTAGTACTGTAGTGTAGTGCCGTAAGAACTATTGTTGTACTAACTACCTTAAGCCGGATTTATATTAAGGCATCATGTGATTAATTGCACCATGCTATTGACTGGTAACAACGACATAAGTATGGTCGTAAAAAGGAATGATGTTTGGCACCCGCAGACCTGCAGGTCCGGCTGTAGCTAGCAGCAAGGTGTAGGATAGTCAATCCAGTATAGATCTATACGCAAACTCACACTCTCCCTCCAAGAGAATTCTAGCTACAACTCGGGCCATGACATTTAAGGCATGCTACGATACAGTGGATCACGATTATGTCAACATAGTAATGTATATGTAATGTACGGAAAAGTTCTACGTGTGCTAACTGTAATGTGTGTTCTCCCTCTATCTAGCAAGTATAGTAATGTACTGTAATGTTCTAGCTGTAGTGTACGTGCTCTCTATCTAGCAAGTATAGTAATGTACTGTAATGTTCTAGATGTAGTGTACATGCTCTCTATCTAGCAAGTATAGTAATGTACTGTAATGTTCTAACAAGTATTGACTCATGTATGAACTGACTCATTGTATGGTATCGCGTTCTAGTATTGTTCTAGTATCTTCCTAAACTACTCGTATGGTAGTTTACTAGTAATCTAACTGGTACGTATGGACATGGATGTATACCCTTGCTACCCAAGGGCATGGGATGAAATGGAAGGGCCTTTATGACTATATATGTACATATGATATATAACTAATATTTAAACGACCTTCGGACGAGTACCCGATATCCCACCAGACAACATCTCAAGCGCGAAAGGGGAATAGGGTGGATAGCCTTCCTAAGTCTTTTAAACATTTCTTATATAACTATACATATAGAGGCATGCAATTTATAATATAAAAGCATAATTAAGTTTTGTAAAACCTTTGAACATAATTATTATCTTAAGAAAAGATCGACTTGATGTCAATCTATAAAACGGTTTTGAAGGCATGGGTTTGATAAAACGGTTTAGTATAAAGAGACATTTGTTTGAAACACAATTGTAAATAAGTTTGAAAAGTAATATACAGAGTAAAATGTACAGAGAAATAAGGAGTTTTAAACACATAAAGTGTTTATGAAAGACATTTGAAGGAAACTGTTTAGTAAAACGGCTAATGAGTAGCCAATCATTTGAATGCTGCTTATTAATCACATGTGATTGATATAATAATTAGCATAATTCTACTTGTATCCCCCCATAAAACATTTAAAAACAGTTTAAAACATTGATTAAGGTGTATGAACTCACCTGTGGTAAGTGGATCGGAAGGAAGTGTCGGATAAGTGCTTGGTGTCAAGTGAAGACTTAGACACGCACAAAGATCCTAATAACATATAAGAATATATGTATATACACAATTAGTCTTTAAACAACTAATAACCAAAGTTAAGACACCCTAGGACATGTTAAACACTTTATACAAGTGTTATAAGTCTCAAGGGTTGCATTTAAGTGCTGTAGGGAAAGGCTAGTGTGTTTGGGGTCCAAGGGTAAACTCCCTTGGAGTTTACGGTTTTGATGGTTATGACACCAAGAGTTTACGGTAGTAAACTCTAGAGTTTATGGTCGTAAACTCTAGTCCTAATGACTAGGTGTTGTTTGGTGGTTTAACAAGCCTCTTGGAGCAATTCTACTAAGTGGTTTGGCCTTTGGAATGGACTAAGGCATCAAAACACCTCTTTTGAGGAGTTTACGGCCTCATGGTATTTTCCCTTGGGTTCCTAAACCGTAAACCCATATGGAGGAGTGTAAAGCCATGTTTTCAAGTCCCTAACACAATTAGGTAAGTGTATGAGCTAGTTTCTAAGCCTAAAGAAGGAAAATGACCAACTTAAACTCACTTTAGGATGTTTACGGTTTTGGGAGATCCCCAAACCGTAAACCCCTATATTTGATGGTCTTTGAGGTTTTTCTAGGTTTAAACTCAATGAGGAAGGGTTTAAAATGTCAAGGAAGGTTTAAACATCAACTAGGGCTTAGATTTGAGGCTTAGACACACTTTGGTGTCATTTATGGTGTTTACGGCCCAAGAACATTCTTGGACCGTGAACACTTCCAATCTTGTGTTCTTGACATATTTTCTTGATGTTTAAATGTAGCACTAGCTTAAAATCACTCAAGGATAGAAGCACTTACTATTGGAAGGCTTGATTTGTGCTAAAAGGCCAAGAACACTTAGTGTGTGTTCTTGTTGTTTTGGAAAATCTAAACAAAAACCGGAAATGAATGGATGAATAGATGCACAAACACTAGATTAAGTGTTTTACTAACTTGAAAGGGTTAAAACACTTACAAGATTGAAGATTTGGAATTAAATCTTGAATGATACTTGAGAGAAAACTTGGAGTTTACTCTTTTGACTTTTTAGGGAGTAAACACAAATGACTAGTTACTTGGGGAGTAAACTCATACATAGGTATGAGTTTACGGTTTTGGTGACTTCTAAACCCAAAACATAAAAGTTTGGTCAGATGTTTCTAATACGCGAAGTGTTTGTGATTTTCAAAAATCAAAACCCGAGACGACACTTTCTTTCACCCGTTCGCTTAAAAATAATATTAAAATAATGAAACGAATTTTATATTTCTTAAAAATAAGAAATAATGACATTGAATTATGATACTAAGGGGTTGACTCTTAGGGTTTTACCGAATGGAAATTTCGGGTTGTCACATCATCCGCCTGTTAAAGGGAATTTCGTCCCGAAATTAGAATCTAGATAAGGAAGTAGGTATGAATGATCGATTCGAGAGGAGGGAACGTCCTAATCGATTGGTTCTAGTGCTCCTAAGTGAAATCGGGTCCTCGGTTGGTATCCCAACGAACCTTCACTAACGGGAGACTGCGTTGGTTCGTCCGCTTGACCTCTCGGTCAAGGGTCACTACGGTTCAAATACGAAGGCGAGGATCTCGACGAGTGGACTTACCAGAGTCCTATCGGAAAGGTACGGTTTCACGATCGAGACGCGAAGAGTAAAATGTACATTGCTGAGTTTGCGGAGTAGGTCTAGTTTGTGCGAGGTACAGGACCGATTCTGGTAAGAATCCCAGAGGTCCTATCTATCTTGGATTTTGCTTTCCACGCGATACGAAGCGTATTAAGCCATTTCCAGAGTGAGTTTTTCCTAAAGAACTTGGTCTCTCACTTGGAGCTTCCAAGGGTTCTTTCTCTTGCTAAACTTCCTAGTCAAGGGCCACCCCTTGCTGGGTCAAAGTCGAAAGGGTTCCTGTAATTTGCGAAGAGTTCTGAATGAACTATGTATGTAGGTCTGTAAGACCTTGAATGTGGCGAATTTCTGTCGGCGTTTCTGGTGTCGACAAATTCTCAACGGTTTTGACAAATTGAAAGAGTACTCAAAATTTTCCACATCACTAATAGTGTGTCGTAGGAAATCTAACCCTTAAATTTCAAAACTCGTGTTTAGAGAACTTTGTGTAAGTTCCTCCAACGGTAATGTTTCCATGGGTTCCTTCTTACTACGAGGGTAGATAAGTAAGTCGTTACATGGAGAATGACGAACTGATCCAAGTAAGAAAGACGGACTCTATTCATTAAACTCATGAAAACTATGGGCTTATTGGTCCTATCCGAAGGGTATCACTACGAATTGGAAGTGTCCGCATCGAGTTCGGAAGATAGTCTTCCGGACATCTTTCCCTAACACTCGAACTGGTGATATTCGGATCTCAAACCCATTTCTGAATGTAATTCTTTCCTTGCGTTTGATCAACCATTTCATCTATGCGAGGCAGAGATAACGATTTCTAATGAAAAATCTTGATGGAGTCCTCGATATCCGAGTTACATACGATGCAATCCGTCGATCTCTGGAAGAATAAGACCGGGGTTCTCCAGGGTGAGAAGCCTAGTCTTCTAATTCTATTTCTTCGTAGTTCGTTAAGTCGTCTGTACTGTTCTTGTATCTCCGTATATGTTTAGACTGTAGGGCGATCTGTTTACGGGAGTCATACTGGGTTCTAAGTTTGTTCCATGACGATGCGGTTACTCGTAGGCTTAGGCAGTTCTCCGTCTTGAAGTTCATATTATAATTCATACATGTTTTCACAATCACAATTTCGTGTACACGAGTCGTATATAATTAAGATTGAAAAGGTAGTCGAATAACGGATTCTTCTTTAAGCTCACTTCCTTTCGAGGAAAAAGAAGTTAAAGCGGAATCATCAATTCTAAACCTGTAGAACCTTGATTATATATCACTCTTATGTATACACTCCTCAGTGGTAGATCAATCGCATGAATCCTTGGATTAAACTTGACGTACTGCACGAGTGGTACTTCGGGGATTTCTTCGGAAAGAAAATAACTAAGAGGTACTCCCGGCATGAGTGCTTCGGGGTTCTGATATGACGGTTTCGTAAAAAAGACGTTTACTGATAAAGAGATGTACGTATGAAGCTGGTATGGTGTCGATCAAATTGAATCTAGTTGTATGATAATGTCGGAATCATACAGAAACTTAAAGACATTAGATTGAACATAAGACGTGTACAGACAAAACACAACCGTGCAACCATGAACAGAGTTACAGTACCTTAGATTTACTACAAGACTATTGTTGCGGATAAGGTATACTTACAAAAGACAAGTATACACAGCACGAGCATCCCTATACAGACAGGATCTCGCAAAAGGAAAGACTCTAGTTGCACTAGTTCCCGATAGTTTATAAGTTTGTTACAACAACATGCCTAAATTACATTAATGTGGGTTCCGGAGTAGGTTCTCCTGCAGCTGTGATCCTAAGAATCTTCCCATCTGCACCCAAGTTCTTCGCTATCGGGCAATCCTTCTTGAGGTGTCCAATTTCACCGCATTGGTGACATATGTGGACAACACCCACATTGGTGGTGGAAGTGAAGTGTTTAGTAGGAGTTATGGGGACGCGGGTTCTTTCCTTTTTCGGGCAATCTCTTTTATAGTGCCCAAACTCACCACACTGATGGCAATCCTGGCTGGCTCTAGCGGCGGTGGTCGGTAGTATAATTCCGTTTGTGCCAGCCTTTGCTGCCTCCGGGCAGTTCCTTTTGTAGTGCCCTACCTTGCCACAACTATAGCAAGTCTGGTTCACATCGGCGTTGGGCGAATTGTTGATCGGTCTTGTTAGGATCTTGCAGTAACGTTTCGTGTGCCCCTTTTGTTGCAGTTTGAGCACTGCATCTCCCGACAAGGTCCATGGTGGTGATAATTACATTTGATGCAATTTGGGAGATTTCCAGCATATTGTCGGGCTGGGTTAGGGACAACTGGTATATCCGAAGGGATGGTAGTAGGAGGTACAAATGTAGTAGTTGTGAAGGTCGTTACCGGTGGTTGTTTCTTGTTCGTCCCTCTAAGCGATTTATCCTTCTTTCTAGCCCAAAACTTCCATTTGTTAATCTTCATCTCGGAACTCGGGGTGTCGTGGTAGTTTGCTGCTCGTTGCGGTGTTTGATTATTACTCGGATTGGAATTGTTGTTAACAATCCAGCTAACATTCGCGTTGTTAGCGTTAAAGTGGGTCAGAATAGCTGACATGGCAACCGAGACTGCAACTTGAAAGGTAGCTGCATCAATCTGAAGAGTTGATGTTTGGTTGAGGGGTTGATCGTTTTTCTTGGGCGACATGATTCTGTTTCATGGAAAGAAAATGAATTTGTGAGCGAGCATGGTTGAACCTAGACTTAGTTTGACTGTTTATGTAAAGAATAGAAGTATGTTCACGGAGGTTTGACCTACATCCCTATGATGCAGTCCTAGTACGGAATGGAAGTGAGTTCGTAGAATGGTCTCAAGACGTTTTTCGTTCAAGCCGAGGTATCGTAGGTTGGCGAATAACATGATCCAACCACTGAAAGAGACTTGGAAATGTCTCTGGAGCTAAATTACTATAGTCTAATGACTTGACTAAAGCAGGTTTCAGATAGACTCCAATGAGAGTATTATAAGAGTACTTGACTAAAGAATGACACCGAAGCTAGCCGGCTGTCAATATCTTTGATATTCACGACGTAAAGATTCGGGAAAATTGACCTTTTAAAGGTCTTACATCATATCCAGCGAAGATAGTCTTGACAGCATTAAGACCTAACCAAAAGTACTTACAGTACAACATAATTTCATAGAAATTGCCACATCGGGCATAGACAGAAAAACGATTCCTTTTAATAAGGAAAATAAAGTAAAGCGTCTACTACTGGCGACGGTCATCCCTCTGGTGAACCCTTAGTTCAGCCAATTGACGTTCCATGTCAAGTAGGTGTCTTTCGTACACCCTCTGGCGTACTCGGAGCTCTATGACTTCGGGTCGTGATTCAGCCAGTGCTTGCAGTAGGGTTTCATGGTTTCTCTCAGATCTCTCGCGAGCATCTTCTAGATGAATGGTGCGGAGGGTATGCATTCTCGCATTGGCGACAACTTTAGTGATCTGATGTAGGGCTGTCCTTCCTTGAATCTCATTTCGGGCCACTCTGCGGACCAAGATTGGCAAGACTCTGTCTGCTGAGCCCCCATTGCTCAGGTCATAAAAGCTTCGGTCACCATCATATGGTATGGGCTGATCTTGTCCTTGGCTCCATGTTTCCAAACATTCCACCCATGGAGGCGTCAGACCATGAAAAGCCAGACGAGGGTTAGGAATTGGGATGGGAGTTGCCTGGGGTAGGTTCTCAACCTCTGGTTCGGAGTTAGCCCGTCTGAAAGGTTTTCATCATGGTGATCATTCACGGGGATAGAATGATCATTGTCTGGTTCTTCTCCAAACCAACCAGCAGTGAATTAGTTTGGAAGATACTGGTTGCCGTGGGGATGGAGTCCAGCCATGTTATCTACGTGAGAATTGGGGTAAGAAAATAATTATTAGACGAATTATCTAGATAATTATTTAGAAAATCTTCATTAGTTACATCACTATTTGTGAAGTGCATACCAGTTATGTGTAATCTAAACAGGATAGACCTTCGAATTAGTGACCTTAACTCCATATTCACACATAATAGGGGTGAAGTAAAATTTTCACAGATTCTAAGTCTATAACATCCTAATTACATATAGCCTTAGTGTATCCACTTAGCAACTATCAACTTCGTAATGAAGATCCCGTTTTAGTTCTCAAGTATGAAGTACTTATAGTAACACCAAATACTCCTATAGTATTTTAAGTTTAATGTTATGTTCTACTGTTCTCATTATGGTAGGGTTGGTAAGATTTTAGCATTGTTGCAACCACACAACTACACTTAGGCACATGCTAGTCAACCCTCGGATAATATAGGTGATCAGGCTATATCTTCCCAGTTTTGACCATATGTCTCTAAGCCCACTTGTGTTGCCCAACAATCGTAATTCTTCTGTATTGTCCTAGTGACACTGATTTTAGTATGAATGCAGGCACGTATACATTCTTAAATATTTTATTATTTAAAGTATAAACTCGTGGTCAGAGTATTTTTAATCCCTTATGTATTTATACTTAGTATATCTTTTATGGGTTGATATACTTAATTCACTATAAACAATGCTCTGATACCAATCTGTCACACCCCAAAACCAAGAACGGCGGAAACGTTCTGGGGCGGAGGACGTCATGTACAGTATCACAACAATGTAAAGTAGTAAACAAGCAACAACATCATCCATTGCATTAATAAAATAATTATTATACAAGTGTGTTCTGTCAAATTATAATAGACACTAAAGCATTAATCAAAATGAAAGACGAGTCTTGAACAAGCTCCATCTTCTCTAAACCTTGCATCGGTACCTGTCTATAGATTACCTGAGGATACAAGTAATTTTGAAAGCAAGTATCAGCTTTAAAGCTGGTGAGATCATAAGTATTTTAGTGTCTTAATTTGTAAGTAAGTATTTGTATGTATGAATTTGTATGTAAGAATTTGTAAGTATATGAATTGTAATTATTGAAAGTGTATATGAACTATAAGTATGAAAATGTTTGTAAAACAACTATAAATGTTTGAGAAACCTAGAAATCCCTATGATTCCTACTATCATATGAAGGTGTCTTCTACCAAGACCTAACTGCTCTGAATGAACGTTTCTTGTAAAAGTGTGTAATTTTCCAAGTGTAACTATCATTAACAAAATATAGTTTTTACATTTAATGCTTAAGTGAAAAGATCACTAAATATATGTAAAGGGAAAATTTATGTAGTACTGTAGTGTAGTGCTGTAAGAACTACTGCTGTACTAACTACCTTAAACCAGATTTATATTAAGGCATCGTGTGATTAATTGCACCATGCTATTGACTGGTAACAACGACATAAGTATGGTCGTAAAAAGGAATGATGTTTGGCACCCGCAGAACTGTAGGTCCGGCTGTAGCTAGCAGCAAGGTGTAGGATAGTCAATCCAGTATAGATCTATACGCAAACTCACGCTCTCCCTCCAAGAGAATTCTGGCTACAACTCGGGCCATGACATTTAAGGCAGGCTCCGATACAGTGGATCACGATTATGTCAACGTAGTACTGTATATGTAATGTACGGAAAAGTTCTACGTGTGCTAACTGTAATGTGTGTTCTCCCTCTATCTAGCAAGTATAGTAATGTACTATAATGTTCTAGCTGTAGTGTACGTGCTCTCTATCTAGCAAGTATAGTAATGAGCTGTAATGTTCTAGCTGTAGTGTACGTGCTCTCTATCTAGAAAGTATAGTAATGTACTGTAATGTTCTAACAAGTATTGACTCATGAATGAACTGACTCATTGTATGGTATCGCATTCTAGTATTGTTCTAGTATCTTCCTACTACCCGTATGGTAGTTTACTAGTAATCTAACTGGTACGTATGGACATGGATGTATACCCTTGCTACCTAAGGGCATGGGAAGAACTGGAAGGGCCTTTATGACTATATATGTACATATGATATATAACTAATTTTTAAACGACCTTCAGACGAGTACCCGATATCCCACCAGACCATATCTCAAGCGCGAAAAGGAAATAGGGTGGATAGCCTTCCTAAGTCTTTTAAACATTTCTTATATAACTATACATATAGAGGCATGCAATTTATAATATAAAAGGATAATTAAGTTTTGTAAAACCTTTGAACATAATTATTATCTTAAGAAAAGATCGACTTGATGTCAATCTATAAAACGGTTTTGAAGGCATGGGTTTGATAAAACGGTTTAGTATAAAGAGACATTTGTTTGAAACACAATTGTAAATAAGTTTGAAAAGTAATATACAGAGTAAAATGTACAGAGAAATAAGGAGTTTTAAACACATAAAGTGTTTATGAAAGACATTTGAAGGAAACTGTTTAGTAAAACGGCTAATGAGTAGCCAATCATTTGAATGCTGCTTATTAATCACATGTGATTAATATAATAATTAGCATAATTCTACTTGTATCCCCCCCATAAAACATTTAAAACAGTTTAAAACATTGATTAAGGGGTATGAACTCACCTGTGGTAAGTGGATCGGAAGGAAGTGTCGGATTAGTGCTTGGTGTCAAGTGAAGACTTAGACACGCACAAAGATCCTAATAACATATAAGAATATATATATATATATATATATATATATATATATATATATATATATATATATATATATATATATATACAATTAGTCTTTAAACAACTAATAACCAAAGTTAAGACACCCTAGGACATGTTAAACACTTTATACAAGTGTTATAAGTCTCAAGGGTTGCATCTAAGTGCTGTAGGGAAAGGCTAGTGTGTTTGGGGTCCAAGGGTAAACTCCCTTGGAGTTTACGGTTTTGATGGTCATGTCACCAAGAGTTTACGGTCGTAAACTCTAGTCCTAATGACTAGGTGTTGTTTGGTGGTTTAACACGCCTCTTGGAGCAACTCTACTAAGTGGTTTGGCCTTTGGAATGGACTAGGGCATCAAAACACCTCTTTTGAGGAGTTTACGACCTCATGGTGTTTTCCCTTGGGTTCCTAAACCGTAAACCCATATGGAGGAGTGTAAAGCCATGTTTTCAAGTCCCTAACACAATTAGTTAAGTGTATGAGCTAGTTTCTAAGCCTAAAGAAGGAAAATGACCAACTTAAACTCACTTTAGGGTGTTTACGGTTTTGGGAGATCCCCAAACCGTAAACCCCTATATTTGATGGTCTTTGAGGTTTTTCTAGGTTTAAACTCAATGAGGAAGGGTTTAAAATGTCAAGGAAGGTTTAAACATCAACTAGGGCTTAGATTTGAGGCTTAGACACACTTTGGTGTCATTTATGGTGTTTACGGCCCAAGAACATTCTTGGACCGTGAACACTTCCAATCTTGTGTTGAACATTCTTGGACCGTGAACACTTCCAATCTTGTGTTCTTGACATATTTTATTGATGTTTAAATGTAGTACTAGCTTAAAATCACTCAAGGATAGAAGCACTTACTATTGGAAGGCTTGGTTTGTGCTAAAAGGCCAAGAACACTTAGTTTGTGTTCTTGGTGTTTTGGAAAATCTAAACAAAAACCAGAAATGAATGGATGAATAGATGCACAAACACTAGATTAAGTGTTTTACTAACTTGAAAGGGTTAAAACACTTACAAGATTGAAGATTTGGAATTAAATCTTGAATGATACTTGAGAGAAAACTTGGAGTTTACTCTTTTGACTTTTTAGGGAGTAAACACAAATGACTAGTTACTTGGGGAGTAAACTCATACATAGGTATGAGTTTACGGTTTTGGTGACTTCTAAACCCAAAACATAAAAGTTTGGTCGGGTGTTTCTAATACGCGAAGTGTTTGCGGTTTTCAAAAATCAAAACCCGAGACGACACTTTCTTTCACCCGTTCGCTTAAAAATAATATTAAAATAATCAAACGAATTTTATATTTCTTAAAAATAAGAAATAATGACATTGACTTATGATACGAAGGGGTTGACTTTTAGGGTTTTACTGAATGGAAATTTCGGGTTGTCACAGTTTCCTCCTGACGGACCTACTCATCGAGTCAAGGCTTTCGACTCGTTGAGTAGACCACTTAAATCCCACGTCTAAATTGGCATCTACTCGACGAGTTAGGGATACCAACTCGTCGAGTAGCTCTTATAAAATAAATACTTAAATAAATTAGATTCATACCGAGAACGGGACGTTACAGAGAGTGAATTGTGAGTGTATGAATAACATTGTTAAATGTGTTAGTTTTTCTATGCATCTAAACATACGATAATGCACATTGGAAAAAAAATAGTAATAATTTGTGTTCATGCACCATAAGGATCTAAGTTACATGTTATTACTGCTACTCTACTAAAACATAAAAAAACGAATAATTACATATCTCTTTTGTAGTCATTCATCACCTTGCTTGAGACCATGTCCTTCCCAACGTTGCTTGGATGGGAGGACCCAAACTGGAATCCCTCTAATGGTATCACACCTAAGACACCAAAGATGAGAATCAAAATAAAACTATAAAGATGATCAAAATTCTACAAACCCAAATAAGGGATAATAATTTTATTCCAAGGAGATGAAGGAAGTAGGCAAGATTTTAAGCCAATGAAGTAGAAGTTAAGGTGTGATCCCTAGAAACCTATTTTGTAAAACCCCAAAAATACTGAGTAAATTTTTTTATATTTAAACTCAATCAAAATCATCATTCATCCATTTCAAAAACTAATCAAGTATGATAATGTAGAAAATAATTATCAGAGTATAATCAAAATAATAGAATACAGAATATTGGAGGATACTATGTGATCATGTCGGGCCCTTCCCCTTCGTGCTAGAGATACCTGAAACCATAAACATAAACCAATAAGCATAAATCTTAGTGAGTTCCCCAAAACACCACATACCATACATACAACGGGCCCTGCCTAGTACATATGTGTTAGTAATATGCGATAGCCTCTGCCCGACAGATTCATGAGGCCCTACCCGGTATACATAGAAGCACATATAATAAATGCAAGAGTCACACAGGCATCTAGCATCATATAAACACAAACCAATGGACCGACATTGATGCCTTCGACCCACAATTACTGTGAGGAGACTCACCACATACTGAAGGTATCCATATCACACACGCACAACTGCTATAAAGGCTCCTCACACTAAACATATCCAAAACCAAACTTATTTAAAATTAGGGTAATAACCTATAATCAAAGGTCCAAATCATATTCTCTTACTAAAGGTAAAAGACCATTCTACCCTTCCAAGTCTAAACCCAAACAAACATAGCCCAAGGCCCAAAAGCATTTCATGGCGTACTCCTTCCTTACGCCTTGCATACTCGGTGTCCATAGAAAAGGTTACGGGGTGAAACCCGCTACGCCCTGCATACTCATAGGTTACACCCTGCGTAATTCGTTGTTATCCAAAACTACTTTTAAGCTCTTAATACATAAAGACTAAATGTCCAAGTCATATTTCTTAATCTTGGTAAGGCCTTAACTGATATATTCGACTACTTTAAGATTTTTCATGGATTAATAAAGCCCAAAACCTAACCTTAATTCCGTAATAATCTTTAATACCCTCAAACTCTTGCATGAGTGAGAAATACCAAAAAAGACTTCCTTTTTATGACACAAGATCCTCGGAAACAACATAAAGTAACAAACTTGAGCTCTAGAGTAGCTTTCACTCACAAGAACCAAAAGCATGCAAATCTTAAGCTAGATAAGATCTAACCCGTAGAGCCATAAATGTGAGAGATTTATACCTCCAGATCAGCATGAAAATGTGATGAAGTCCTTGGATATTTAAGCTCTAGCCACAACAATCCTCAAAGAAAAACTTCTACTCCTTCACTATGCACCAAGAACACACAAAAGAGGCTCACACAAGCTAATCAAGGATTAGGGTTTCGAGTGCTGGTTAGGGAGGATGAACGCTGAACATGAAGAGGCCTTAAAGGGCTTATAGTCCTTAAATAGGGGCTCAACCATAAAATTTAGGGTTTGAGATCTGCATTGGTACGCCTTGCGTACTCCTTACGTACGCCCAACTTACTCGACTAAGCTTGCGTTTATCTTAATGACCTATACCCAGCGTACGCATCAAGTATGCCGTGTGTAGGGACTAATTTTTCAAGGAACTTAAAATTAATCTACAATCGAAAATACTTAGAAACGGATGTTACAACTCTCCCCCACTTGAATCAGATTTCATCCTTGAAGTCCACCCCAACAAATAACTATGGAAAATGCTCCCTCATCTCCTCCTCAGGCTCTCATGTCCACTCTAAGCATTTCCAATACTGCCATTTCACCTTCACTAAACCCACCTCCTTGTTTTGCAGAGTCTTCATCTTCCGATCAAGGATCGGAACTAGACTCTCTATGTAGTTCATTCGCTCGTCCACCTGAATATCCTAAAATAACACCACTACGGAGTCATCGACCAAACACTTAAGTAGTTGAGAGACGTGAAAAGTGCTATGAATCTGAATGGTCTCCTTGGGTAGCTCCAAACGGTATGCAACCCTGACCAGTGGGGCAATAACCCTGAAAGGACCAATATATTTGGGGCCTAGCTTGCCCCGCTTCCTGAACCGGGTCACACCTTTCTAAGGTGACACCTTCAGGAATACCATATCTCCGACCTGAAACTCCAAATCCAATTGGAACCTATCAGCATAACCCTTTTGCCGACTCTGTGCGATCTACAATCTCCTGCACACCTGTTGGATCAACTTGGTAGTCCGGAGCACCACTTTCGTGCTACCCTTAACTTGCTGACTGAACTCGCGCCAAGAAATTGGGGTCTGACACTGACTCTCACAGGGCATCTAAAAAAGAGTTCGGTTAATACTGGTGTGGTAGTTGTTATTGTAAGAAAAGTTAGCCAATTGGAGATACGTGTCCCAGTTGCCACCAAAATCCATCATGCATGCCTAAAGAATATTCTCCAAGGTCTAAATAGTCTATCGACTCTATCCATGAGTCTACAGATGAAAAGTCGTGTTAAAGTGCAGACGAGTGCCCAATTTCTCATGAAATCTCTTCCAGATGTTGGAAGTGAACCGAACATCCCGATTCGAAACCATTGAGACTGGGACCTTCATGACGTGCCACAATCTCCCAAATATAGACATCTATCAACTTATTTGCATAGATGCTCTCCTGTAAAGGAATGAAATGCGTACTCGTGGTCAACTGATCCACAATGACCCAAATCGAATCCACCCCCCACGTCGTCCATGGTAGTTTCGTGATGAAATCCATCGTAGACTCTTCCCATTTTTAGATGGGAACGCCCAACGGCTCCATCTTGCCATGAGGTCGTTGATGCTCAGCCTTGACTTTCTTGCAAGTCAAGCACCTCTCCACATACCGGGCCACATCCCGATTCATGCAAGGCCACTAATAATCAATTCAGAGGTCTCTGTAAATCTTTGTTGCACCCGTATGAATAGAAAACTTCTACTTATGCGCCTCGTCAATCAAAATATGTTGCGTACCCCTGAAATAAGGAACCCAAACTCTCCAATGAAATGTCAACAATCCCCGACTATCATAAACAATAGAAGACACCTGACCTACTATGTGCCCACTCTTCCATTACTCCTCTTTCATAGCCTCAAACTGAGCCTCACAGATATGCTCCAAGGGTGGTAATCACTGTCATCCTCAAACAAAAATACTTGATAGGGGTACTAGACGCCTTTTGGCTAAGAGCATCGGCCACCACGTTAGTCTTCCTAGGGTGATAAAGGATCTCACAATCATAATCCTTCACCAAATTAAGCCACCTACGCTTCCTCATATTCAGATTTGGCTGATCAATCAAGTACCTCAAACTTTTTTGGTCCGTGTTAATGATACAACGAACCCCATACAAGTAATAATGCCAAATATTAAGGGCAAAAACCAAACCCCCCCCCCCCCCAGCTCAAATCATAAGTAGGATAATTTGATTCAAGAGGCTTCAACTACCTCGAAGCATAAGCTATCACACGACCTCTCTGCATCAACACTGCACCCAATCCCGAAATTGACGCATCGCAATTTACCATGAATTCATCCACACGCTCTGGTAGTATCAAAATAAGAGCTTCGCATCACTTTTCCATCAAAGTCTGAAACACCTCCTGTTGCTCAGGCCCCTAATGGAATGTAAACAATTTCTTCGTCAACCTGGTCAAGGAATCGATGATCCTGGAGAAATTCTCAAGAAACCTTCGGTAATATCTGACTAAACCAAGGAAACTCCAAATATCAGATGGAGACTTCGGAACCTCCTACTGCATCACGCCTCGATCTTGGTCGGATCAACCACTATACCCTTATGATTGAAGAGGTGCCCTAAGAATTGCACCCCGTGCAACCATAACTCACACTTGGAGAATTTGGCATAAAGCCTCTTCCTCCTCCGAGTCTCCAAAAACTCTTGTAGATGATCGTTATGCTACTCCTTGTTATTAGAATAAGCCAAGATATCTTAAATGAAAATAATCACTGACCAATCCAACATCAGCATAGAAACCCTGTTCATGAGATCCATGAACAGTGCTAGTGCATTAGCGAGCCCAAAAGGAATCACCACGAATTCTTAATGACCATAATGAGTCCTGAAAGTCGTCTTCTGAACATCCTCATCCCTAACCCTCGTCTAATGATAACTTGAATGCAGATCAATCTTAGATAAACAAGATGCACCCTATAACTGGTCGAACAAATCATCAATCCTAGGAAATGGATAACAGTTTTCACCATTAAGTTGTGCAGCTCCCGGTAGTCGATGCACATCATGTGGGATCCATGTTTATTATTCACAAATAGTATTAGCGCTCCCAAGGGTGAACTAATTGGTCTGATACACCCCTTGTCTAAAACGTCTTGCATTTGTGTAAACAACTCATGCATGTCCGGCGGTGCTAACCGATAAGGTGCATTGGTAATCGGAGCTGCACCTGGAACCAGATCAATACATAACTCAACCTTCCTCTCTGGAGGCACTCCAGGCAAGTCCTCCGGGAACACATCAGAATACTCTCGAAAGATCGATACATCATCAATCACCCTCTTTCTCTCCTCTCGGGTATCCAATACATAAGCTAAAAAACTAGAACAACCTTGTTAAGGTACCTCCTAGCTCTTGCAGGTGAACAGACAGCTGACCCTCGTTGAGAAGCCTCACCATGGATTAGTAGTTATCCCCCACTTAGGGTTCGAAACTGAGATAAATGGTGCTCATAATTAATCATTTACCCATTAGGGATTAACTAATCCATCCCCATGATAACGTTACTCTCGCACAAAGGAATAGGAACTAAATCAATCAAATATCGCTCGTTGAATAACACCAGAACACAACCTCGATGAACCCTCGATACTCTCACAGGATGATCTTTAGTGATCTCTACCTCTAACGGATAAGCAAGCTCCTCAGGGGCATCATCAAATCTCTTTCTAAGAGCAAGGAATACGAACGATCGGGTGGCACGCAAATAAAAAAGAACTAAATCTGGAATATCGTTCACTAGGAACATCCCTATATAACAATATACATAATAAGCATAACATCAAAGTAATAAAAGAGATAAGTAGAAGATACATACCAGTAAGCACATCTGGTGTTGCACGAGCCTCCTCGGCTATCAACTGGAAAGCTCGACTCCTCACAGCTGGTGCATCCGCCTTGCCCTAGGGGCCATTGGTGATTCTCAGTATATCTAGAATGGGTGTTGCAACCGCTCCTCTTGCTAAGCTCGAAAAATTGGCCTTTTTATGGCCACTCTGGTTGCAATGAAAGCAAATAAGATAAAAAAAACATGGGTGGTGGTGGTGATGGTGGCAGTGTAATCCTTGTTGAAATGACCCGTCTTGCCGCACCTGAAGCAACTAGAACCACCCACCCTGCAAACCCCATCATGTGTCTTGCCGCACTTTCCACATCGTGTCTGGCCCTATAGTCCCCTCAATCGAGAATCGAAAACCTTGGGCTTCTTAGCTGATCCCTCAGATACATGATCCTGAACCTGCTTCCTTTTCCTTATAGTCTCCAGATCAATCTCCCTCTCACGGGCTTGAGTTATCATTTTCTCCAATGTCCTACAAATGGACATGATCACAAACTCCCATATCTCATCCTTTAGCATATCATGGTATCTGGCCTTCTGCATCTCCTCATATGATACATATTGTGGAACCTGTTAGGGTGCAAATTTCTCATTGGATGTGGCTTACCTCTTGTGATGTGTAATGGGTTTAGCCTTTCCATTAAATAGGAAGTACGTGGATCCCATTTTATGTAAGACCCATTTTGGAGTGATTAGACTAGTGACAGAATTATTTCAAAACCTATATTTTAATACTTTTTTTTAGATCTAATGAGAGATTAAACTAATTTTATTTACTCTTGATGTTCTTCATGATTGATTGATTCACACGATCTTTACTATTCTACACATGTCATCATAATCTAACTCACATCAATTGGTATCAGAGTGGGTGTTCTTAAAGTTCTCAAGAATTTGATCCATGATGACAACATGATTTGGTGAATCTCAAATGCATGTAAGGTCTTCATCTTTGAGAGAGTTTTGGTTATAGAAATCAAATTTATTCCATTATTTGCTTCAAAATTCGATTTTCCCTCTCTAGAATACTTGTTAATTCACTCTCACTTTCTAGAACTTGGTTCATATTCACTTTCTCTCGCTAGAGATTTCATTCATAATCACTTTTTCTCTCTAGAAATATGTAACAACGTAAATTTTCAAACCAAAATTTTCAATTTAAAAACAATTTATCTCAATTCAAAAACCACAAAAGTGTCACAATATCGAATCATCAAAACACATTTCAAAAACTATATATATATATATATATATATATATATATATATATATATATATATATATATATATATATATATAACCACTCCAGGATCTCCTCAAAACATAACTAAATCTCTGAAGTGTGTACAATCAAGCCGGCGCCTTCCCGTGATCCTGAGAAGTACCTAAAACACATAACACATAACATGGTAAGCACAAAGCTTAGTGAGTTCCCCAAAATACCATGTACACAACTCATTAGCCACTTGAGGCTATAACTCAGTAAGACCCTCCGGTCCCACAGCTTGGGTGGACCCTCCGGTCCTAACTCGGGTGGACCCTCCGGTCCTAACTCGGTAAGATCAGAATAATACACAACATAAATCACATAGACATAATGCAGGATATCACAATACTCAAATATAAGCATATAATACCCTCCGTTCAAACACAAATTACTACTCTAGATAAAATATAGTGAGAAGACTCACCTCGCCAGAAATCGGCAAAGCTCGAATTCAAATCACCGGTCTAGCCTACACCTAACACATACGACAATTTTCCCTAATTAATCACGGCTCTCAAGAAGCTAAAATAACCCTTCTATAAACTCACAGAAGGGTAAAAGACCATTTTACCCCTCAATGGCCATAATTGTCCACGAATTGACCTAAAAGTCAACCAAAAAGTCAACGATAAGGAGTACGCTGCGCATACTAGCTCTCTACATTGGGCGTACTCTACTGCCATGCAGGCATCGAGGATGCTTGACCCCTACGCTGCGCGTACTGGGATTACGCCCAACGTACATCCCGGTTTTACTCTTCTCACTCATTTGGTCTTAATCAGTTAAGACCTTGGCTCATATCACATATCTGGACTCCCTAATAGCTCTTACTCCATAAAGTCAGTGACTTTAAGCCTTTGCATGGATGATATGGTCACAAAAACACAAAACACTCACTCTCTTATCTCAAAAAGCTCATAACTCATGCATGGCTTGATTCCAACATCCAATATTGGATTTTTATGGCATTACACCACTAAACACACTCAAAGGGGTTGATCATAGTCTCTGTAGCTCAATATCTCATAAAGTCTCTAACTTTTGGGACAAAAACCCTAAAATGCTCTACTTTGATGCACAAAGCAAAAGAGTGAGAATGTTTGAAGCTTTATACCTCTATATGAAGCTCCCAACTCAGATATGCTCAAATCCAAGGGCCTGGACTCTCACTCCTTGTTATCCAAAGCTTCTTCTCCACTTCAAGAACACAAAAAGACTCTCAAAGGCTCTCAAATGCACTCACAAGCTCTAAGAACGAAGGTTACGGCACAAGAGGGTTTGTTATCTGAGAATGGTGGCCAAGAATGAGGCCATCGTATCCTTTATATAGGGGACTCACCCTAAATTAGGGTTTTCACTTTGGGCCTAGTACGCCCAACGTACCCTCTGGTATGCCTAGCGTACTAGGTGGCTTCTATGTCAAATGCACACATATGAGTACGTTGAGCATACAGTCACGTACGCCCCGTGTACTCATTCACCACTTTTTCTCAAAAGGGACCAAAATGGACAAGTACTCAAAAGTTCAAGGGTTATAAGGTATACCTGGACTTGGGATGTTACAATTCTCCCCCATTAGAATCAGACTTCGCCCTCGAAGTCACACTCTGAAAATAACTCAGGATACTGTTCTCGCATCTCTGACTCCGGCTCCCAAGTTGACTCGGACCCTTTCCGATGTTGCCACTAGACCTGAACCAGGGGCACCTCTTTGTTCCTCAGAACCATCACCTCTCGATCTAAAATCGCGATCAGCCTCTCAATGTAATTCAGGCTCGTATCCACCTGAATGTCCTCTAGGGGTACCACTGCTGTCTCATCGGCAACATACTTCCTCAACTGGGACACGTGGAAGGTGTTATGAATCTGACTCAACTCTGCAGGTGGCTCCAACCGGTATGCTACCCTGCCCACTCTGGTGGTCACTCTGAAAGGACCGATGTATCGGGGCCCCAACTTTCCCCATTTCCTGAATCGGATCACCCCTTTCCAAGGGGATACCTTAAGGAGGACAAATTCTATGACCTGGAACTCTGGCTCGGATCATCGCCTGTCTGCATAAATCTTCTGGTGACTCAGGGCCGTTAGTAACCTCTGTTTGACCTGATGAATCTGCTCAGTTGTCTTCAAAACTATCTCAGTGCCACCCATCACTCGCTGCCCTACCTCTCCGCAACAAATGGTTGTCCGACACCTCCTCCCATAAAGATGCTCAAAGGGAGGCATACCAAATACTCGAATGATAGTTGTTGTTGTAAGTAAACTCATCCAAGGGTAAGTAAGTGTCCCAACTTCCTCCAAAGTCCATAACACATGCGCGCAACATATCCTCAAGTGTCTGAATCGTCCGCTCGCTCTGCCTGTCTGTCTACGGATGGTATGCGGTACTGAAATGTAACCGAGTACCCAGCTCCTCATGAAATTTCTTCTAGAACCTGGAAGTAAAGCACATGTCTTGATCTGACACTATCGAGGTCGGCACTCCATGACGAGCTACCACCTCTCTCACATAAATCTTGGTCAGTTTCTCTGTAGAAGTACTCTCACTGATACCGAGGAAGTGAGCGCTCTTCGTCAGCCGGTCCACAATCATCCAAATCGCATGAACTCCAAGCGCGGTCCTTGGTAACTTGGTGATCAAGTCCATAGAGATCTTCTCCCACTTCCACTAGGGAATCTCTAGAGGCTGTAATGGACCATGTGGATGTTGGTGCTCTGCCTTAACCCGGCAGCAGGTCAGGCACCTCTCCACTACCCAAGCCACATCCCTCTTCATACATGGCCACCAATAATCTCTCTTCAGGTCTCAATACATCTTAGTGGCCACGGGATGGATTGAGAATCTCGATCTATGCGACTCCTCCATCAATATCGTCGAGCTCCTCCCGAATAGGGCACCCAAATCTGCCCTCGGAAAGTCGAAAGCCCTCGACTATCCGTCATAAACTCAGACATCTGCCCAATCACCCGCTCCTTCTTGTGGTTCTCCGGTCTCACAGCCTCCACCTAAGCCTTTCGAATGGTATCTAAGACTAGATTCATCACCGTCATCCTCATACATACATTGCGGATCGGAGCACCCTCGGCTCTGCGACTCAAAGCATCGACTACCATATTAGCCTTTCTTGGGTAATATAAGATCTCACATTCGTAGTCCTTCACTACATCTAACCATCTCCTCTGTCTCATATTAACGTTGGGCCGATCCATCAGGTATTTCAGGCACTTATGGTCCATGAATATGGTACACTAGAAACTATAGAGATAGTGGCGCCAAATCTTGAGGGCGAACACCACTGTCCCTAACTCCAAATTTGAAGGGATTTGAGCATTCTAACACTCCTAAGGTGTACATGCAACCCTATAAACCTTGGATCTATGTTTTCACTATTATACATGCAAATATTCAATATTCCAAGGTTTCATCCTAACTAGCATAATAAGAAGTGTATACAATATAAGAATCTAGTAGAATGACATACCTTTTGATGGATCTTGAAGTCTTGAACCTTTAAGAGCCTAGTGCCCCAAGTTTTGCACCTCAAATGGTTCACACAACACCAAGAACTCTTGGAATAACTTGAGAATAAGGACACTTGCACCAAATCGGTTTTTCCCTCTTGTGTACACACACTAGTGCTTAGCACTTATTTTATGAACCATAGACCTCTTTATATAGTGTGGAGGATTAGGGTTACATTCATGTAAACCCTAATACCCATGACCTTTCATTTCCATAGGATCCATGGGTTAAACACTCCATGGACTATCCATGAAAGCTTAGCCCAACCTAAATGAACTTGGCCTATCCTACATATAAGAGTCCATATTTAGTTTGTTCCTTTTTTATCACTAAATTAATTCTTGACCAATACTAATTAAATAATATGATTCCATATTAATATATTAGAACTTATAATATATTAATATAAATCATAAGTATCCTTTTGCTCATTTTGTCTATCCAATTGTTCTGATGCCATGCAACCCAAATGGACCATGCCAAATCGGGTCAAGTACATACCAATTATAGTTATGGACTTAGACACTAATCCAATAGTCTCCCACTTGGATAAGTCTAAAACTATTATTGCGTATGACTCCAAAACCCGACTACAATCGTAGCTCTTAAAGCCGCTGTCGAACTCTGACCTAGTCAATGACTTGTCCATTAGATAATGGATCATATATTCCTCCATTCTAGATATCATATGGACTGATACATGGATTATAATTACTCTCTCTGTCCATTTGTTGTTTCCCGAATTTCGATTTCTGACGAGTGACTAATTGAACAAATCAAATCAGTCCAGGCTAGGCCAAGCACTTCAGGGTGTCATCACTAAATCATAGAGGGGCCCACATATATCGCTTTTATCCCTTCAAGTGTAAAAGGAATGGATAAACTTCGACTCATATGCTTGTTCTACTACTTGTTGAATTTTACACAAAGGCACGTTTTATAACATCGAGTTACCAATGCATTTTTGTACAATCAATGAATACCCAATTCATATTCAACAACTCATATCTCTAGGTTTAAAGAATATAAGATATTATCGTCTCATGATCACCCATGATAAAATCCATGAAGTGAGTCAAATGAGTGTGGGTTTAATCCAATACTCGAATCTCATTCCAGGAGCACTCATGAATGTTGTAGCAACTCTTGCTATGCCTAACACCTTAGACATCTACAAACCCAATTCATGAAAGTCTTGCCTTAATACCTACTTCCAACATATTATCGACTGTGGATGGTTTGAATAACTTAGTCATTTGGGAAGAATGACCTAGTTATTCTGGAAGTCAAAACATGCAAAGTGAAACACAAGAATAATCGAATCCAATATGGACTCAGAACTTATGAATATAAATATAACACCTTTTATTTATCACCATATTGATTACACGTTATTCATTGCATAATGTCTCAAACCATCAACTTTATACTTGAATCAAAACAATAGTCATGCAATGCACACTATGTTTATCCAAACTATAGTTATGCCATACACCAAGTATGTAACGCCCCAATTATTTAACGACTTCAATCGTTGCTGCTTCGCCGTGGGTTGCCGCCATCGCAGCCCCGCTGCCGGTAACGACGTGTTCGCCGTGATAGCCACCAAGACTGACGACCAAGTGGGGTTTTGCTGCTGCAAGAGGCGTGAGTGATCAGAAGATCGATGGTGAGCCCATCTGCCGCCATAGGGCCGCTATCCGTTGCTGCTGCTGATCTTTTCCGTTGGCAACCAATTAACCCACTGCTCCCATGTGTCAGTCAATCTGCAACGCCCCTCTCCGCCTCCTTCCTCCGCTTTCCCACGTCGCTGTGCCATTATTGTTGCGGTTGAAGGTTATTGCTGCTGCCGGACCGCCGTGAGCCACCAGGTGGGTGGTTGGGTCCATAGTGCAAATGAGAATCACGTGTGTGGGGCTGTATTTCCATATTTAGTGCGTGATATGTGTGTGTTGTCTAGTCGTAATTCCCAAGATTAGCCGCCGACCACCGCTAGGGTGGTTATGTGCGTGTGTTATAATTAGTTAGTGTGTGTGTGTGATTATTTTGAGTTAAGCACTGTAATTGTAATTAGCAAGATGAATAATAAAAAGAAACTCAAACCACCACCGTAAGGTGGTGGCCGCCGCCGCAAGCCGTCGTAGACCACCACTACCCGAGGTGGTAGTGGGTGGTGCCCCTCAAGCAAAACCCTAATGGGCTTAAAGATTTATTTTTGGGCCTATTGGGCCATGTTTGAGTGAGAAACCCGAATTAGGGTTTAGAAAACCCTAATTGTGAGTAATTGGGCCTTAGACTTATTGGACTCACTTTTGGGCCATTGAGATTGGATTGTGTATTAAGCCTAATTTCTCCATATCAATTATCTAGTAGAGTAAAGGACTTAATGGATTAAGTCCTTAATGGGCTAAGTGAGAAAAACCTAATATTCACTTGGGCTTTGGGTTGGGCCATCCAAGAATAATCATTTAGACTAGAGTAATTAGTTGGGCTTTAGGGTAAGGCCCATATGAAGGATTGGGCCCAATTTGGAAAATTGGGCCATAGATGGGCCTAGACGGTTGTATGATATTGGGCCCTTAGAATGAGACATGTTGGACTGGACTGAATAATTGGGCCTTAAGGGAAGTCCATGTAGAGGTTTGGGCCCAATTTGGAAAATTGGGCCATAGTTGGGCCTTGGTCTATTATTAGACTTTTGGGCCTTTGGATTGGGCCTTGGGCTTGAGTCAAGCTAAGATAGGGGTAAAGTAGTCTTTTAACCCAAGTATGGATTTATAGTTATGTGTTAGAACCCAATTATTAATTGGGTGTTATTTTGGTGTTGACAGTTCGGGAATCTGTCATCGAACAGCTAAGGTTGAGTCTGCGGGACTTCAACAATGTGGGATTGTATCTACGAGACTTCAACAGTGTGAGGTGAGTTTCCTTCCAGTAGGAACGGGTCTACGGCCATAATGCCGGCCCGTTTAGTTAGCAGTAGTTCCGGACTTCGGTCCGACGCAGTAGTTCAGTATGCTTGGTGTCTCTATGATTCAAGCATGTTTATGTGTTATATGTTCCGGACTTCAGTCCGATGCAGTATGCAGTATATGTGTTTACACTAGTTGATATGTGTTTATGCTATGCTATGATCAGTCAGTTCCGGACCTCGGTCCGATGCAGGGGACAAGGTCCCAGTTAGTCCGGGCTTCGACACGATGCAGTTTTCGGACTTCGGTCCGATGCAGGGGACATGGTCCCAGTTAGTTCAGGTTTCGGCCCGATGCAGTTCCGGACTTCGGTCCGATGTAGGGGGCAAGGCCCCAGTTAGTCCGGGCTTCAGCCCGATGCAGTTTCCGGGCTTTGGTCCGATGCAGTGGGCAAGGCCTAGTATGTGCTTTATATGTTATTGTATGGTATGTGGTAGTTTGGGGGAGCTCACTAAGCTTTGTGCATACGGTTTCAGTTTTTGTTTTCAGGTACTTAGTTTTCAAAAGAGGAGCTCGGAGAGGTTGCAGTGCACACACCATAGTCAGTTAGCCTGGGAATGTTTTACTATGATAATAAATTATGTTTGAAATTAATATTATGAAATTATGTTATGACTTATGATACGTTTTTTTATAAATGTGGTTTTAGTAATGTTTTAAAAGAAATTTTTTATTCGTGAAAATTGGGTCGGTACCAAGTATGCACACTATGTTTTTCTATGATCCTTACTTTGTGGAATAGATCAATTGAACATGATTAATGATTCTCATTTCATAATCCCAAAACCTTATCATAAATGTAAGAATTCCAAATTCCTGCCATTTACCAAAATTTGTTAGATTCTAAACTCAAATGCATTGATCCTCTTGTAATAACTATGCATAAAGTCACAAAGACTTGGCAATAGACATTACAAAGTATTCCAATGGAGATCATTCCATGGAAATGACTATGAAGAGGGATGCCGTAATCAGAATCGAATTTTGAGAACGCAATATATGTAGAGTTTCCTTAAGTTGAACCATTCCAACATAAAATTCATATATCGTTGACTAAAGATGATTAAAATCTCAATCTAAGGTTTTAGAATTGAAATGAAGTATAATTTCCTCTCCTTTAATTATAGCAAAACAACTTTTTCCCAATTGAAACTTTTGTTTTCTATATTTAACATTGCTAACTTGCAACACTTATCATAATTATCATGGTTCCACTAACATGATGATTATTAGCATAAGAATTATGCTCCCACTAGCTTTGACATGTACTCAGAAATCAGCTGGACTTCTAGAAATCAGTACTTTATTGACTTTCTTACCAAATTTCAAATTTCTGATACGAGATGCTTTGATAAAACTTTATCAAAATCATACACATTTCCTAAGATAGCACACATGTGTGTCTAAACAATTTTAGAACTATGAAAATGGATGTCGTAATCATAGTCACAACTTTTTAGACCTTTGCCATTTCTCACAAGTGCATGTTAGTGTGCCGGTTAACCACACACGCTCCACTAACGACTTTGAGAATGCAAATATCACAATTTCTATCTACTTAAAATCACTTGGTGAAAGCGTTTCCTCACCATCACTTTCATGAATCAGAGAGAAACCTTATGACACTTCGATTTTATGGTGTATGTGTTCCTATCCATGTGAATTTGTTGTAACCATAATCACAAGACAAGGTTAGTGACAAATCCAAACTCATATGGACTGAACTTGTGCAGTCTTAACTTCTTGCCACCTGGCAGCACAAGGGCCTCCCATTGCTTCCAAGTTGTTATGCAACCAATTAAGAACTCTGAGAACTCATATGCAAAGCCAACTTTAACTGGAATGGGCACAGAAATAGGAATATGTCAACACAATAGGTTATAAACCCCAAGTCGTGTGCTAGTGATAAAATATAGGTTTTATCCTTGATTAGTTCTTGAAACTCTTTCGGGATCTTTAAGACTCCCACTGTCCTCTTGACATATAAGACTCTCTTTCCAAGAACCACTCCTTGATAGACAAATATTCAAGAGATAGTGCGGATTCTTTATCAGGACAAACACTTCACACAATTGGCCTTAGTTGGTCTTTGTTTTATCCAAAACATCACAACTTACCAATTTCAAATGTACAAAAGTAGAACACATTTTACTCTTACATTTGACAAGTGTTATAAACCTTTCTTTAAGATGTGTCACTCAAGTTACAATCTTGGAGTATAACTCTAAGACTTGTTTTGGAATGAAGTATGACTCATCTTCTTGATTTAACCACTTCAACAATTCATGATTCATGTTCTTAGCCATAAGAATGCACTAAGATGTCCTTATAGGATGAATTGTGATATGGTCTCACAATCATTAAGATGATCATAAAACATGATACTAAAGTACTCTCCCATCTTTTTAGATTTGAGAAACTTTTATCTTTCTGCTAAATTTGATTCTTCTCATTCGTTCTGCCATACATCGAAACTTTTCCAATGTTTCAGAATTATACTTAAACTTGTAAGTATACCCATATTTATTAAGCTTTAGTAAATCATGACGAATAGTCTTATTGATATTTTGTGGTGGACCTGACCAGTGCACAAGAATGTGTACTCGATCCCTTTGTCCTTCACTTGACTCACATATACATGTAAATAAGGAATTAGTCTTAATTTTCCAAAGATGAAAATTCTCATTCATATACAATACAACTTGCATGATTCCAAGTTTTGGTCCAATTGAAACTTAGGTGATGAGAATCTTTCCTTATTTGGTAAATTTAATCACTACCACAAATGAAAGAATCAAATTCATATTTCCATTATTGCTAGAAAACATACAAACATCAATTTTCCATAAATGCCATTGCAAGGAGATATAAAATAAAGTAAAACAAAATTTTATTTATTTATAAATGCAGAAAAACTTTTTCCTTACAATGCAACTTTAAATGAAAACTATGCTATTACATATTTCCTAGCAATCTATCATAACTCCTAAGCAACCGCTCAAAAATCCGATCTTCAAACCATATGATTAAAATCCATCTTCGCGATCAGATTCAACATACTCTTCCTTTAAGTTTCCTTTCCTTTGCTTGATCCTGCCAAACATCAAAATGTAACCGAGTCACATTTTGTATTAAGAATCATCAATTAGGAGCTTAACAGAGTTAGATAGTGGACTTACCTGAAGCATAGTCAAACTTTTTGACTTTACCATCCTCATGATATTTCAGGTAAATAGGGTAGCTTCGCAACCAATGCCCCTTCCTTTTTCAATAGAACCATATGGACTCTTTGGTAATGGTACATGGGAAAAATCTCAGACTTAGCCTTTCTCTTTACCATTTGGTCAACCGAGTTGACTATGGCCGATCCCTTTCCATTGGGAAGAGAAAGCTTTTTTGGATATCCAATGTTACCATTGTCAATGTCCATGGAAGTTTGGGAAGTTGATCTTCTAATCAAATTTGCTTTACCGGTGCTCCAAATCATTGCTGATTCAACAGCATCAAGCAAATAGGTAAGATCATTAACGATCATGTCATAGTCTGTTACATAGTAGTCCTTAAAGAACTCACTATGTGACATAGAAAGTGATTGAAGAACCTAGTCAACAACCAACTTCCTCAAGACTTTGACACGCTACTCTCCTAGCTTGTCAATATGTGACTTCATCTCCAAGATGTGAACACACATAGACTTTGCTTGCCAATAGGGGTTGAGTGACCTTGAACTATTCAAGAACTTGTGGGATAGGGAGAATAATTGGAGGAGGTGGAGGAAGAGAAGTATGATTTCCATTATCCAACCACGAAACATCATCTTCATTAGGAAAGCTTGTTCCACGAGATTTGGGAAGATCAAAGTTGTCTGAACCAGACATCTACAATGCGAGAAATTCAAGTTAGTTGATTTAAGTCCTTAATAGAACACCCAATATGAAATATTAAGGCTAGGACCCAACACAATATTTTATAACTTGGAAGAGGGATGCCGTTATCCAAGCTACAAAATATTTGAAGTTAGGTGAATGACGATTCACCAATTTCCTCCATGAAAAACGAAATAATTTATTAGGTTTAATTAGATTTGAAACTCCTAGATCTTTTGAGATTCATTGAACTTTTCAATGGCATGTTTCAATCTCGATTGTGCCCTCTCAAGTTTGTGACTGGGATGCCGAGGATCGCAAACAAGATGTGAATAACCATGCAAATATACTTGGTACTCTTAATTTTTATCACCTAATCGATGTGCTGGTAAACCACACGCGCTCCACCGATTCTATGATAAACCTTAAGCCACTATTTGCCAACCTTGTTAAATCCAAGTTAGTGTGCCGGTTAACCACACACGATCCACTAACGACTTAAGCAAAGTGCAAAGTGTAATTTCATGGGTTAGCACCAAATTCACATTTTCCTAAAGTAACTAAGATTAGGAATTTATAAAAGGTTTAGTTACTTTACATTTATCATTATACTTATAACGAAGGGAGAATTAGAGTCCTGTCAAACCCATTCGGCTAATGACCCTCCACCAGTCAAGGAAGCGGTGGGTGAGAGTGGACAACCATTAAACTACCGTTTTATAGGCAGTAACCTTATACCCCCCTTATAGACCGGCTTCGTGAATGAGGCCTACTAAGGGTAAGACTGACTTTGTTCTTATACATATATATATAATTATTAACTATTAATATTATAATAGTATAAGGGTTGAATTTTAACTTTTAAAATTCTAAGGGTTTAACTTGGAATTAAAGTATTCATGAGGGGAAACTTTAAAAATTCCAAAACTTGAGGGCAAGTTTTGAACAATTCAAAAACTATTCAATTCCATAACTTATGAGTTTAAAGTAGTTTTAGTGAAAAACTCTTCAAGTTCCATAACTTGAGGGCAAGTTATGGAAGACTTTAAAACATTTAAAAATGAGACTCTTCATTTTCATAAGTTATGGAAATCTTATGAGTTTTAATAATCATAAATGTGACTTTTCATATAACTTGAGGACAAGTTACAAAAACACATATTATGAACAACTTTTAGATCAATTTGGATTGAAAACACATTATCACATAACATTTCTGTTAATCTAAATCAACTCATAAGAAGAAGATAATTCAAATCAAACAATTTTCATGAAATTAACCTAACCATTAAACTAATACAGAACATGAATCTATCGACAATTATCTATGAAATTGGATTAGCATGAACATTACCACATCAAAAACATGTTTATAAGGTCAAAAATGGATTAGGGTAATGTTTATAGTCCAATTCCAGCAAAAAACTCGAAAATATATTGTCTGGAAGACTAACTCGTCGGGTTCTCTAAGGAACTCGACAAGTTCATGCTTTAACACATGAACTAGTCGAGTTTTTGGCCAGAACTAGTCGAGTTTTCAGTTTGGGCAGTTTCTTGGTTTTGAAAAATAAGTTGCATCAAGTATAAATGAAAACAACCCTAGGCTCTGATACCACTGAAGGGCTTTGAGTATTCTAACACTCCTAAGGTGTACATGCAACCATATAAACCTTGGATCTATGTTTTCACTATTATACATGAAAATATTCAATATTCCAAGGTTTCATCTTAACTAGCCTATTAAGAAGTGTATACAATACAAGAATCTAGTAGAATGACATACCTTTTGATGGAGCTTGAAGTCTTGAACCTTTAAGAGCCTAGTGCCCCAAGTGTTGCACCTCAAATGGTTCACACAACACCAAGAACTCTTGGAATGACTTGAGAATAAGGATACTTGCACCAAATTGGTTTTGCCCTCTTGTGTACACACACTAGTGCTTAGCACTTATTTTATGAACCATAGACCTCTTGATATAGTGTGGAGGATTAGGGTTACATTCATGTAAACCCTAATACCCATGACCTTTCATTTCCATAGGATCCATGGGTTAAACACTCCATGGACTATCCATGAAAGCTTAGCCAACCTAAATGAACTTGGCCCATCCTATATATATATAAGACTCCATATTTAATTAGTTCCTTTTTATGTTAATTTCAAAACAAAATCGAAATCGAAACTGATTTCGATTTGTACTTACCTGGTATCGTTCCAATCAATATCAAGATATTGATTTTGGAGTATCGGATTTTGATTCGACTGATTGGTATTTTGCATCTGGGATCAAACTTAAGTTAAAACACACACTGTCAAGTGATGTTGGTTGTTAGTTCGAATCAAGAGAAATTGGAGTCGAAATTGAAATGGTGTTGTGTCGAGTCAAACAAGCATTGTTTGGAGTCGAAATCCATTTCGAAAGATGTTGGTTGTTTGGTGTCTGAGTCGTTTTAGGCCATAAAGTCGAAATCGATGAAAAGTAGAACTCAGATTTGGATAATGGATTATGGTAGTGTACGTTTGAGTAGAATTCTCTTTGGTATTTGTGTGTACGTCAAACGAAAATGGGTTAAGCATCGATCGAACGTTCTTGGAGTCAAAGTCAATTTTCAACTGGGAATTGAATCGTTCGAGTCGGGAGGAGTCGATTTCAAGGTGTATTAGACTGATCTGGGGTCGAATTCATTTGTATGGTGAAATCGATTTCGATGATGAAAGCCTTTAGCTTGACATTGAATTCCACTTATGTTCCTTCCATTCGTATTGGGATTGAATTGGAGAAGAAAACAAAATTCGAAATTGTTTTGGGTTTGATAGTTGAACAAGTATTGCTTAGGGTCGAATTGACTAAATTAACTGAGAGTCAAATTTGTCTGTATGAAGGAGTAGATTTTGATGTGTAGATTGTTGGTTGATTGAAGCTTGGGTCGAACAAGCATCGCTTAGGGTTGAACGCTTTAGAGTCGAACACAATTTCGACTATGAGTTCAATGGAGTAGTTCGACTTGTACATTTAAAATTCCACTTGTGACGTCCTTTGGCCACACCTCTGAAAAGAGAATTGGGGAAGAACAAGTATTTCGATTCAAGTACTCACACTTTCAATGAATTGGTAAATTCTATCCACTTTCGATATAGGGATACTTGGTCGAGAAGATTGAAGAGTTTCATTTCAAATCCTTAAAATTTCGAAATTTTGACAAATTTTAACCAGTTTTGACATTGGGGTATAATTCTGAGAAATGGAAAAAATTTCGAATATGGGCCCTCAAGCTTATGCAAATTGTTACTTTATGCTCAGTTTCGCATTAGAAGCTGAATTGACGCAATGGGTCCCTACAGAATTTGCAAAACTAAAAGTTATTACCATGTTTTTGAAATTCTTGCAACTCTCACCTAAATGTCAAAAATTCTCACAAAATTTGGAAAATTTTCTCGGCTTTTCGTGATTGTTTTTCCTGCAAGATTTTTGTGGTTGCATTTTTTTCACACATTGTGGGTGAGTTTCGTTAAGTTTATTCCTTGAGCACTTCTCATCATTTGTGGGTTTTATAATCATTTTTTGAATATAAAAAGTGGGAGAATGTAAGAATGGGTATTCGAAGCTTCTCGGATAATCATTGTGCGGATTTGAGGACCGGTCGTGTTACGTTGAGGGGGAGTTGGTCTTAATCGCGTGCGAGCTCGTTTGGAAATCAAAGCTGGTACATCTAATCCTAACTGTGAGGGGGAGATTGTTAGGGTGAAAAGTTCTCATTGGATGTGGCTTACCTCTTGTGATGTGTAATGGGTTTAGCATTTCCTCTAAATTGGAAGTGAATGACTCCTATTTTATGTACGACCCATTTTGGAGTGATTAGACTAGTGAGAGAATTATTGCAAAACTCATATTGTAATAGTTTCCTAGATCTAATGAGAGCTTTAATTGATTTTATTTACTCATGATGTTCTTCATGATTGATTGATTCACTTGATCTTTACTATTCTGCACATGTCATCATAATCTAACTCACATCAGAAATAACAAAGCCCTCCCACATAACATAAAGGTGATTTCTGCTACAGTCTCAATAGTCTGACAAAGGTCCTGAAACTCCCTCGCTAATTGTTGAAACTTGATTATTGGTGCAAACTCAGTGCTGAACCTCGTAACAAATTCATCCCAAGTCATCGCCTTAACAACCTCGCTCCCCAAGGCATGGCCTACCTCCTCCCATCAATCACGGGCTTTGTCTTTCAGAAGATAGTATGAAAGTCTGACCTTCGCCTCCTCGGGGCATGAGCTAGTCTAGAAAGTGTTCACGGGTCCTCTAATCATCGCCTTCTACCAATGGGGTTCTTTTCCCGAAGAACTTAGGATCCCCACATGCACGAAATTCTCGAAAGGTAAGAGTGCGTGCTCCCACTGCAGCCACTATCTCAACACGAAATGTGCCCAAGCGCTCATCCAACATCTCCATAATACCCTTCTTGATCGTACCAAAGATCACAGGAGTCGACTACAGAATGCCACGGGTAATATCAAAAAAAATAAACTCTCGCAGTTGATCATCCAAAACTCTGGCTCTAGAGCCAAAACTCGATCCCTCACTAGGACTTGAACCACCTCGAGCGACCACCATTTTGAAAATAAACATTAAAAAACATCATAAAACACTTGAAGAATCTCACAACCTGCGAGTTGCTTAGTATCCTCATGACTCCCCTTAATTCGAGTACAGATCTTGTGCTTCCAGTACTATGGGCCCAATACTACCTTCCACACCTATCCATACTTTCCTCAAGAGTCATTCTGATTCTCTTAAGTGACACCCTTTCTACCAAACACTCTCAATTCCTTCTAAAAAATGCATCTGCCAAGCTAACATGCTTTCTAGGTTCTCCTAGGATTCCCTTCCCACCATTCTCTACCATCAGTTGCGGAAGAAACCCCTACTAACACCCGCTAACTACCGTATGAATATACTTACATGCAATAGATACTAGATAACTCTTCAGCTGCAATACCTCATACTACCACGGTTGGACTCAGACAAGATTTGCGCAATAGAGTTAAACCTAACCACCTAAAATTATCTAATTCATGTAACATGTAACCTAACATATTTTCTTAGTAGTTATCTGAACTTAATGATGGTTCCTAGAAGCACAGAGCAAGCAACATTCGTACACCGAATTCTAACCAGTGCAATACCTAAATTGGTCATCCTATCATATCATATGTAATTCATACTAGCATGCAGTTCTAGAGTGTACCCGAGAGTGTACCCGAATCCCTCAACCAAAGGCTTTGATACCCGAATCCCTCAACCAAAGGCTTTGATACCAACTAGTAACATCCCAAAATACTAAGTAAAACTTTTATAATTAAAGTCAACCAAAATCATCATTCATCCATTTCAAAAACCAATCAAGTATGACAATATAGAAAATTGTTATCAGAGAAAAATCAAAATCATATAATGCGGAACATCAGTGGATGTTGTGCCATGTTGGGCCCTTCCCCTTCGAGCCAGAGATACCTAAAACCATAAACATAAACTATAATCGCAAATCTTAGTGAGATTCACAATATGCGACATATCATACATACAACGGGCCCCACCCAGTACAGATCCGTCAGCAACATGAGATTGGCCCTACCCGAAACATTTATTAGGGCCCGCCTGGTACATACAAACATATACAATACTTGCACGATTCACACAGACAACTAGCATCCAAGAAACATAAACCAATGGGCCGATATTGGTTCCTTCGAACCATAATTACCATGAGGAGACTCACCTCAAACTGAAGGTATCCAAATCACACATGCATAAATGCTACAAAGGATCCTCACAGTGAACATATCCAAAACCAACCCTAATTTATAATTTCGGTAATAACCCATAATCAAAAGTCAAAATAATATTCTTTCACTAAGGGTAAAAGACCATTCTACCCTTCCAAGTCTAATCCCAAACAAACATAGCCCAAGGCACAAAAATGGCCTAAAAGCATTTCTGGGAGTATGCCATTCATACTCCTTCCTTACGGCTTGCCTACTCGATGTCCACAGAAAAGGTTACGGGGTGAAACCCACTACGCCCTATGTACTCAGAGGTTACGCCCTGCGTAATCCTCTGTTGTCCAAAACCACTTTTAATATTTTAATACCTAAAGACTAAATGTCCAACTCATAGATCTTAATCTTGGAAAGGTCTTAACTAATAAATTCGACAACTTTAAGCTTTTGCATGGATTAATAGAGCCTAAAACCAAACCCTAAGTCTATAAGACTCTTTAATATCCTCAAACTCTTGCATGAGTGAGAAATAGCAACAACGACTTCATTTTTATGACACAAGTGTTGTATTAGATGTATAAGCAAATAACCAAATTAGTATAATCTTGAATTATTAGCAAAGTCCAATTTGGGTTTCCCTCAAACGCAGTAAGTGACTGAAATGCTTTTTGGAGAGTGATTTATTTATTAATTTATTATATGGTTAATAAATTAATTAGAAATGAAAAAAATGATTTATTAACATATTATGAGAATAAATATAAATTAGAAATAGTATTGTTTAGTTAAAAACAAATCAGAAATTAATTGGAATTAATTTTGGAATTGATTAGATTAAATAAAGGTGGAAGGACTAAAGGTGACAATGTTCAAAAGGTGAACATTGACGAATTCTATAACATGAAGGGTTTTAAGCATTCTAACACTCGTAAGGTGTACATGCGACCCTAGAAACCTTGGATCTATGTTTTACTAAGATACATGCAAATTTGATTTTGCAAGGTTCTTAACCTATCTAGCATGGCATGGGGAACTTGAATCATAAAAGCTAGTAAGAAAAAATACCTTTCTTGTTTCTTGGATTCCTTGAGAACCTTGTGAGCCTAGCACCTCAAGTGTGATGTCTCAAATGTCTCACACAACACCACAACACTTGGAATAAACTTGAGAGAAGATACTTATCACTCAAAATCGGCTAGCCCTCTTGTTCTACACTTAGTGGCCGATTTTGCTTGCCTTGGAGCTTCTTAAATAGTGTGCAACATTTAGGGTTACTCCATGGCAAGCAAAGGCTTTTATAATTAAAGTCAACCAAAATCATCATTCATCCATTTCAAAAACCAATCAAGTATGACAATATAGAAAATTGTTATCAGAGAAAAATCAAAATCATATAATGCGGAACATCAGTGGATGTTGTGCCATGTTGGGCCCTTCCCCTTCGAGCCAGAGATACCTAAAACCATAAACATAAACTATAATCGCAAATCTTAGTGAGATTCACAATATGCGACATATCATACATACAACGGGCCCCACCCAGTACAGATCCGTCAGCAACATGAGATTGGCCCTACCCGAAACATTTATTAGGGCCCGCCTGGTACATACAAACATATACAATACTTGCACGGTTCACACAGACAACTAGCATCCAAGAAACATAAACCAATGGGCCGATATTGGTTCCTTCGAACCATAATTACCATGAGGAGACTCACCTCAAACTGAAGGTATCCAAATCACACATGCATAAATGCTACAAAGGATCCTCACAGTGAACATATCCAAAACCAACCCTAATTTATAATTTCGGTAATAACCCATAATCAAAAGTCAAAATAATATTCTTTCACTAAGGGTAAAAGACCATTCTACCCTTCCAAGTCTAATCCCAAACAAACATAGCCCAAGGCACAAAAATGGCCTAAAAGCATTTCTGGGAGTATGCCATTCATACTCCTTCCTTACGGCTTGCCTACTCGATGTCCACAGAAAAGGTTACGGGGTGAAACCCACTACGCCCTATGTACTCAGAGGTTACGCCCTGCGTAATCCTCTGTTGTCCAAAACCACTTTTAATATTTTAATACCTAAAGACTAAATGTCCAACTCATAGATCTTAATCTTGGAAAGGTCTTAACTAATAAATTCGACAACTTTAAGCTTTTGCATGGATTAATAGAGCCTAAAACCAAACCCTAAGTCTATAAGACTCTTTAATATCCTCAAACTCTTGCATGAGTGAGAAATAGCAACAACGACTTCATTTTTATGACACAAGTGTTGTATTAGATGTATAAGCAAATAACCAAATTAGTATAATCTTGAATTATTAGCAAAGTCCAATTTGGGTTTCCCTCAAACGCAGTAAGTGACTGAAATGCTTTTTGGAGAGTGATTTATTTATTAATTTATTATATGGTTAATAAATTAATTAGAAATGAAAAAAATGATTTATTAACATATTATGAGAATAAATATAAATTAGAAATAGTATTGTTTAGTTAAAAACAAATCAGAAATTAATTGGAATTAATTTTGGAATTGATTAGATTAAATAAAGGTGGAAGGACTAAAGGTGACAATGTTCAAAAGGTGAACATTGACGAATTCTATAACATGAAGGGTTTTAAGCATTCTAACACTCGTAAGGTGTACATGCGACCCTAGAAACCTTGGATCTATGTTTTACTAAGATACATGCAAATTTGATTTTGCAAGGTTCTTAACCTATCTAGCATGGCATGGGGAACTTGAATCATAAAAGCTAGTAAGAAAAAATACCTTTCTTGTTTCTTGGATTCCTTGAGAACCTTGTGAGCCTAGCACCTCAAGTGTGATGTCTCAAATGTCTCACACAACACCACAACACTTGGAATAAACTTGAGAGAAGATACTTATCACTCAAAATCGGCTAGCCCTCTTGTTCTACACTTAGTGGCCGATTTTGCTTGCCTTGGAGCTTCTTAAATAGTGTGCAACATTTAGGGTTACTCCATGGCAAGCAAAGGCTTTTATAATTAAAGTCAACCAAAATCATCATTCATCCATTTCAAAAACCAATCAAGTATGACAATATAGAAAATTGTTATCAGAGAAAAATCAAAATCATATAATGCGGAACATCAGTGGATGTTGTGCCATGTTGGGCCCTTCCCCTTCGAGCCAGAGATACCTAAAACCATAAACATAAACTATAATCGCAAATCTTAGTGAGATTCACAATATGCGACATATCATACATACAACGGGCCCCACCCAGTACAGATCCGTCAGCAACATGAGATTGGCCCTACCCGAAACATTTATTAGGGCCCGCCTGGTACATACAAACATATACAATACTTGCACGGTTCACACAGACAACTAGCATCCAAGAAACATAAACCAATGGGCCGATATTGGTTCCTTCGAACCATAATTACCATGAGGAGACTCACCTCAAACTGAAGGTATCCAAATCACACATGCATAAATGCTACAAAGGATCCTCACAGTGAACATATCCAAAACCAACCCTAATTTATAATTTCGGTAATAACCCATAATCAAAAGTCAAAATAATATTCTTTCACTAAGGGTAAAAGACCATTCTACCCTTCCAAGTCTAATCCCAAACAAACATAGCCCAAGGCACAAAAATGGCCTAAAAGCATTTCTGGGAGTATGCCATTCATACTCCTTCCTTACGGCTTGCCTACTCGATGTCCACAGAAAAGGTTACGGGGTGAAACCCACTACGCCCTATGTACTCAGAGGTTACGCCCTGCGTAATCCTCTGTTGTCCAAAACCACTTTTAATATTTTAATACCTAAAGACTAAATGTCCAACTCATAGATCTTAATCTTGGAAAGGTCTTAACTAATAAATTCGACAACTTTAAGCTTTTGCATGGATTAATAGAGCCTAAAACCAAACCCTAAGTCTATAAGACTCTTTAATATCCTCAAACTCTTGCATGAGTGAGAAATAGCAACAACGACTTCATTTTTATGACACAAGTGTTGTATTAGATGTATAAGCAAATAACCAAATTAGTATAATCTTGAATTATTAGCAAAGTCCAATTTGGGTTTCCCTCAAACGCAGTAAGTGACTGAAATGCTTTTTGGAGAGTGATTTATTTATTAATTTATTATATGGTTAATAAATTAATTAGAAATGAAAAAAATGATTTATTAACATATTATGAGAATAAATATAAATTAGAAATAGTATTGTTTAGTTAAAAACAAATCAGAAATTAATTGGAATTAATTTTGGAATTGATTAGATTAAATAAAGGTGGAAGGACTAAAGGTGACAATGTTCAAAAGGTGAACATTGACGAATTCTATAACATGAAGGGTTTTAAGCATTCTAACACTCGTAAGGTGTACATGCGACCCTAGAAACCTTGGATCTATGTTTTACTAAGATACATGCAAATTTGATTTTGCAAGGTTCTTAACCTATCTAGCATGGCATGGGGAACTTGAATCATAAAAGCTAGTAAGAAAAAATACCTTTCTTGTTTCTTGGATTCCTTGAGAACCTTGTGAGCCTAGCACCTCAAGTGTGATGTCTCAAATGTCTCACACAACACCACAACACTTGGAATAAACTTGAGAGAAGATACTTATCACTCAAAATCGGCTAGCCCTCTTGTTCTACACTTAGTGGCCGATTTTGCTTGCCTTGGAGCTTCTTAAATAGTGTGCAACATTTAGGGTTACTCCATGTAAACCACAATGTGCATGGCTTTTCATATTCCATGATCCATGGGTTTTTAACCTCCATGGACTATCCATGGAGCACCTTATGGGTTTTATCCCAATTCATATAAACCATGGATCATTAGCCCACTATACAAGAATATATGATTTACACAATCAACCCTATATATTTAGTTAGTCTCTTTTAGATCACTTAATTAATTCCAAATTAATTCTTTGATCAATACTAATTAAATAATATTATTAATATATTAGAACTTATAATATATTAATAAACCTTAAGTGTCCTTTCTCTCATTTAGTCTATCCAAGTGTTGCAATGCCATGCAACCCAAATGGACCATGCCAACCGTGCAACTACATTCCAGAAATAGCTATGAACTTAGACACCTAATCCAACAGTCTCCCACTTGGATAGTCTAATAACTATAACTGCAAGAATGACTTCAGGAACCGATCAGCAATCGTAGTTCTTTTAAGGTCTCGCGGAACTGAGATGATGATGATACGCCATTTAAGATAAGTGATCATATAATCTAATACTCAGATAAATTCCATGAAGCGATACAAGTGAGCGTGGATTGAATCCAATACTCAGAACTTATTAGTGATCGGTTTTGGTCATAAGACATCCTATGTGCTCATACAAACCCTAATGCTTGGATCTAGGTTTCTCTATTGTACATGCAAGCTATCCAAGACTATAAACCCTAATTATAGCACATGGGAATTGATATTAACATATAATTAGGTTTAATATGTTACCTTGATTGTTATGTTGCAATAACAATTCCAAATCTCCTAGTATTGACTTTAGAAAGCTAAGAGTCACAAGTGTCACTCCTCTAATGGCTTACAAACACCAAGAGCAAATGGAGAAGATATAAAGAGAGAGGGGAGGTATAAGAATTCGTCCCTAAGAAGCCTTGGGAAGGTCTGGACGAATTATGAGCCAAAGGGTTGTTTATATATAGGTGTAGAGATAGGGTTTCAGTCCTTATCCTTATCTAGTTGCTTGCCCACCAAGCAACCCATAAGATAAGCCTTGAATCCTTATCATGGTCGAATTCTAAGGCCTTATCACCTCAAATTCGTCCAACCCATCCTTAGGATAATCCTTACCCTATTTTGTAGCTATCACATAATTACAATTCAGCCCCTCTAGTTTAATTATTTACATTTGATCACAAAATTAATTCTTAATTAATTATTGACCAATATTAATTAAACAAATATGATTTCTCCTTTAATATATTATTCTTATAACATATTAATAAATCATAATAACCTCTCTCTCTCTCTATTTATTTCTCCAATCAAGTTGCTTTGGTGAAGGCAACCCAAAAGGACCATGCACCATCGGGTGAAGTACATACCAAAATAGTTATGGACTTAGACACTAATCCAACAATCTCCCACTTGGATAAGTCTAATAACTATTATGCGTATGTCTTCAGATCCTGATATGCAATCGTAACTTTCCAAAGCCGCTGTCAACTCTGATCCTATCAGATACGTGTGTCCTTAGATAAGGGATCATATATTCCTCAATTCTAGATATCATATGAGATATGATTTCAAATCATTCTCTTTGTACTATATCTCGATTCCCAATTTATGACGACTGACTAGTTGAACAAATCAAATTATCCCTAGCCCGGCCGAGCATTTACGTTTGTCATCACTAAATCATCGAGCGGCCGAAAGATATCGCTTTTATCTTACTTTGAATAAAAGGAACGGATAAACTTTGATTCAATGCTCGCTTGAACTTACTCACCGAATCACACACAATAATATGTTTTATAACACCAAGTTACTGGTGCGTTTACATATTATCAATGTGCAACTGATTTGCAAGATACAACTCACACATCTCGGTTTCAAGAATATAAGATGTTATCGTCTCACCAATCACTCGTGATACAATCCATGGAGTGATCCAAGTGAGCGTGGGTTTAATCCAATGCTCAAATTCATATTCATAAGCACTCACAAACGTTGCAGCAAACATTTGCTTATGTCTAATACTCTTTTAGACATTCCACACACCAATTCATGACAGTCTTCATTCATACTTACTTCCAACATATGAACGACTGTGGCCCGTTCGAATAATTCGATTATTCTTAATAAACTCAATTATTCTGGAAGTCAAAACATGCAAAGTGAAACACAAGAATAATACTAATCCCATATGGCCTCAAACCTTTGAGTATAAATAAAACACCTTTTATTTATCACCATATCGATTACTCATTATTTGTCGTTTCGGGTAATCAACTTCTTACTTGAATTATTACACTTGTCCCATGCTCCTAGCATGCACACAATGTTTACCTACGGTTCTCACTTTGTGAAATAGACCAAATTGAGCACATTTGCAATCATTCTCATTTCACAACTCCAAATCCTTTTTCATAAGTGAAAGAATATCAAATTCTTGCTACTTATAGAATATGCTAGATTCTAACATTCTATGCAACGATCCTTTCGTAATGTCACTGCACCAAAGTCACAAAGACTATTGCCAATGATATTACAAAGTCCTCTATCGGAGATTGTTACAAGACAATTCCATAAACGTGATGTCTCTCACTCAAAGTACATTCTTTGAACATCCTTTTGCATAAAAGTTTCTAATCTAGTCATAGATTTTCAATATTCAATTTCCAATATGGATACATTTCCATATTTTCCATATGAAAACTTATTCTTAATAGAATCTTATCTAGTTGTAATAATGTCGATATGGTCCATCCAATACCATGCTTCCAACTACTCACAAGCGACCAATCCTCGTCAAACTTTGGATTGTCCTTTGATAGTTGTTTAATTATTTTAGTAAAACCAATTCTAGTCCATTTTCCCTCTAAATGCGCTCGACATTTGGAAAATTTTAGAATGGTCAAACATTAAAGCATTTGCAATCGATCCTATAGTCGAAGCGTATGGGACACGACGCATAATGTTTTATTTGCTATGTTCTCAAAATTCGAATTGTGAAGAGGAATGCCGTAATCATAATCGAAAATTTAAGAACACACTATGTACCTTTGACTAATTTTATTAACATTTCTCAACCTAAGCCTTTAGATTTGAAATGAAGCATAATATTCTCTCCCTTAATTATAGCAAAACAACTTTACAACCCTTACGACTTTGCAAGGTACAACTCTTGTTTTCTATAATTAATATTGCCAACTTGCAATACGTGCCTTAATAATCATACAATCATAACATTTATGCTCCCACTATCATGATGATTATTATAAAACATAACACTTATGCTCCCACTACCTTCGACATGTATTCATAAACATCTTAACTTTCAGAAAAACAATGCTTATTGAATTTCTTAAGTTCATGTTTCTAATACTTAGTGCTTTGATAATCTTTTATCAATGCTTCTTGAACTTATACACCTTTGCCTTCGATAGTTCATATGTGTGTCTAAACACTTAAGACTAATTGCCAAACTTCACAATTCAAATTATGGAAAGGGATACCGTAACCATAATCGAATTCGAGAATGCAATTTTACAATCACTATCTTCTTAAAATCTTTCTTAGTGAAAGCATTTCCTCACTATCATTTTCATGAAGGAGGAAATCTTATGACACTTAGATTTAAATGGTGTATGTGTTCCTTTCATTGATTAAGATGCTTTGCCTTTTATGCGTTCAAAATGAGAACTCATAGAACTCACATGCATAATTAACTTGATTGGATTGGCACATAAACAAAATGATGTCAACGCGATAGGTTGTAAACCTCAACTCGTGTGCTAGTGATGATCGATAAGGTTTATTTGATTTGTTCTTGAAAACTTTCAAGACCATTAAGACTCCCACTGACTCCTTGACATATAAGATTCTCTTGTCAATAACCATTTCTTGACAAACAAATATTCAAGAGTTAGTGTAGCTTTTATCAAAACACTTCATAAATTGGTCCTAGTTGGTCTTTGTCTTATCCAATACATCACAACTTTTCCACATTTGATGAATGTTATAAACCTTCTTAATACTTATCACTCAATTTCACAATCTTAACTCTAAGACTTGTTTTGGAACGAAGTATGATTGACTTCTTGATTTAACCATTTCTTCAATTCTTGATTCCTCTTCTTAGACATACAATTGTATTAAGACTCACTTAGAGGATCAATTGAGATATGGTTCTTAATCAATAAGACCTATCATAAAGCATAAAAGCTACTCTCCCTTCTTCTTAGAATGGAGAAACTTTTATCTTTCTGCCTATTTGATTCTTCTTATTCGTTCTGCTATTGATTTAAACTTTTTCAATCAATTCCGAATTACACTTAATCTTATAAGTATAATCATATTTACTAAACCTTTAGTAAATCATGACGAATATCTTTGTTACTCTTATGGTGTACTCGATCAACACACAACTTTGTGTACTCGATCTCCTAGTCCTTCACTTGACACTTTGTCAATGAATTAGTCTACTTTCCAAATATGAAATTTCTCATTCATCGTGCAACCAAGTTGCATGATTCCAAGTTTCTGTCCAATTGAAACTTGGGCGATGAGAAACTCTCCCTATTTGGTAAACTCTTGGCTTTCCATAAATAACATAAATAAGAACCAAATCCATCATTGCTAATAATACAAACATTCAAACATCAATTTTTCATATACGCCATTGCAATCAAAATTTATTTTATTGCGGAAAAATTTTGTCCTTACAATGCAATTCATTGAAAAAATATGCTAATACATATTTCTTAGCAATCTAATTCTAACTCTAAGTAGTAGCTCAAGAATCTAATCTTCGAGAGATGCGATCGAAATCCATTCCTTCACGGTTAGATTATGCGCACTTCTTCCCTTAAGCTTCCTTTCTTTTCTTCGATTCTACAAAACATCAATTGCAATATTATCACATTATGTATTAAGAATCTAGAATAGAAGCTTAAAAGAGTTAGTTAATGGATTTTACCTATATTAGAGCCATACGTTTCGACTCTCCCATCTCTTAGACCTCTTAGGTAAATGGGGCAGCTTCGTCTCCAATGCCCTTTCTCTTGGCAATAAAAGCAAATTGACTCTTTTGGAACATGACATGGAAATACTTTAGACATTGCCTTTCTCTTATGATCAAACTTTTCGATCATAGCATGTATTTCGTTGCCATTGTCTATATCCATAGAGGTCTTGAAGGCAGATTCACCAATCAACTTTGTTTTTCTATTGCGCCAAACCATTGTTGATTCAGCAACAATAAGCATATAGGTGAGATCTATAAGGGTCACGTCGCGGTTCATCATATAGTACTCTCTTACGAACTCACTATATGAGTTAGGAAGCGACTGAAGAACCCAATCAACAGCCATTTCCTCACAGACAATGGATCCCGACATTCTTAACCTATCAATGTGTGACTTCATCCCTAGGACGTGTGCACACACTGGCTTTCCTTCTTTATGTTTACTTGCCAAAAGGGCTTGAGTGATCTTGAACTTTTCAAGCCTTTGAACTTGTGGGTTAGGGAGAATAATTGGAGGAGGTTGAGGAAGTGAAGCATGATTTCTTGTTCCTTGATCGAATCGTGGAATATCATCTTTATGTGGAATGCTTGTTCCACGGGATTTGGGAAGAGCATAGTTGTCAAACTTTGACATCTACAAAACGGGAGAAAACGAATTCAAGTTAGTTGATTGATTGAGTCCTTAGTAAATCACCCAAATGAAATACTAAGGCTAGGACCCAACACAATATTCTACAACTCGGGGGAGGGATGTCGTAATCCAAATTGCAGAACATTTGAAGGTAAGTGAATGACGATTCACTAATTTCCACCACGAAAAAACGAAAAAGAATTTTAAGTTTTAAATCTATGAAAAACTCCTAGATCCTTTGAGATTCATTGAACTTTCAATGGCATGTTTAAATTTCGATATGCCCCTCTTGTTTGTGACTGGGATGCCGAGGATCACAAAGCGGATGTGAATAACCATGCAAACTTACATGGTGCCCTCACATGTTACAGTCACCTATTCGATGTGCCGGTAAACCACACACGCTCCACCGACCTATGACAAACATTGAGTCACCCTTTGCTACCTTTTCTTAGAACCATTTAGTGTGCCGATAAACCACACACGCTCCACTAACGTCTTCGCAAGGGCACAAAGTGTAATTTCATGGAATTGCATCAATTCACTTTTGCCTAAGTAACTAAGATTGGGAATTTTATGAAAACATTTAGTTACTTTTATACTTCATTATACTTATAACGGAAGTCCTATCCTACCTGTTCAGCTAACGACCCTCCACTAGTCAAGAGTGCGGTGGGTAATAGTGGATACCCATTCAATCGCCATTTTATAGGCAATTTCCTTAAACACCCCCTATACACTAGCTTCGTGAATGAGGCCTACTAACGGTAAGACTGACTTTTACTCATACATATATATATATATATATATATATATATATATATATATATATATATATATATATAATGTTAGACTTTTAATGATATATATGTAGTATAGGGTGTATTTTACACTTTTAAAATATTTGGTGGTCAAATTTAACAATTATACTTTTAATTCAATTAAATTGTAAACCAAAACTTTTATGGATTTATTAAACCTCTTTTAATTATACACCTTAATTAATTAATAAAACCATAAAGGGTGTAATTTGAACATTTTCAAAACAATACTAGGGTTTTCGAAATTAACATTCCTAATTAAACTTTTAATCAACTTTTAAATTCCAAAACTTAAGGGCAAGTTTTGAAACATTTCAAAACATTAGGGTTTAGAATTTAAATATACATCAAAATTAAACAATTAATCAAAATTTAAATTCCAAAACTTGAGGGCAAGTTTTGAAACCTTTTTCAAAACATTTGGGTTTTAACTATTTAAATTTCAAAACAACAAAACTTTTGGGTTCAAATTTAAACTATAAAACCTAAAGGGGAAAATATGAAACTTTTCAAAGCACAAGTATCAAATAACAAATAATCTAAATTAACATTTAATCACATAATTATCCATATTTGATTTATTTAATGATTTCTTGCAAAACAATTTACCAATTTAATCAAAATAATTAATCAATTATCACATAAGGAAACAAATATTTTATTAATTGATAAATATCTTCAATTAGATCAAGAATATAGTCAAATATATCATAAAATCGGACTTATATTGATCTAATTTGATAAGGTAACTATCCCAAAGCAAAAACAGCAATAAATCTCGAGATATGCTCCATCTGACGAGTTGACTCGTCAAGTCTGCATGGACTCAGCGAGTTCAACTATGGACTCGGTGAGTCCAGCCTCCAGAAACCAAAAAAATCGAATTTTTCAAACATACAAAGCATCAATACAATAGAAACCAATCTAGGCTCTGATACCACTGATGGGTTTTGGTCATAAGACATCCTATGTGCTCATACAAACCCTAATGCTTGGATCTAGGTTTCTCTATTGTACATGCAAGCTATCCAAGACTATAAACCCTAATTATAGCATATGGGAATCGATATTAACATATAATTAGGTTTAATATGTTACCTTGATTGTTGTGTTGCAATGACAATTCCAAATCTCCTAGTATTGACTTTAGAAAGCTGAGAGTCACAAGTGTCACTCCTCTAATGGCTTACAAACACCAAGAGCAAATGGAGAAGATATAAAGAGAGAGGGGAGGTATAAGAATTCGTCCCTAAGAAGCCTTGGGAAGGTCTGGACGAATTATGAGCCAAAGGGTTGTTTATATATAGGTGTAGAGATAGGGTTTCAGTCCTTATCCTTATCTAGTTGCTTACCCACCAAGCAACCCATAAGATAAGCCTTGAATCCTTATCATGGTCGAATTCTAAGGCCTTATCACCTCAAATTCGTCCAACCCATCCTTAGGATAATCCTTACCCTATTTTGTAACTATCACATAATTACAATTCAGCCCCTCTAGTTTAATTAATTACATTTGATCACAAAATTAATTCTTAATTAATTATTGACCAATATTAATTAAACAAATATGATTTCTCCTTTAATATATTATTCTTATAACATATTAATAAATCATAATAACCTCTCTCTCTCTCTCTATTTATTTCTCCAATCAAGTTGCTTTGGTGAAGGCAACCCAAAAGGACCATGCACCATCGGGTGAAGTACATACCAAAATAGTTATGGACTTAGACACTAATCCAACAATTAGCACTCATGAGTGTTGTAGCAACTCTTGATATATCCAACATCTTAGACATCTACAAGCCAACTCATGACAATCTTGATTCATATCTACTTCCAACGTATGACCGACTGTGGAGAATTTGAATAATATGAAATACAATAACATAATTATTCTGGAAGTCAAAACATGCAAAATGAAATGATAGTAAACGATTGACAAAAGATAGCAACACTTTACTCATAAATAAACCCAACTTTTATTCATCATCAAATGTCAATTACACTTTACACATTGCAAAGCTATCTAACTACTAAAACTAATATCATCCTTCAGCCCTATGTGCCTCACATGCTGGAGATGCTTAATCCTGCGTAGTCCCTTCGTGAGGGGATCTGCCGGGTTCTCTTCCGATGATACCCTCTTTGCCATGAGGAGTCCTTCTTCTATTCGGTGTCTGATGAAATTATATTTTGTATCAATGTGTCTGGATCTCCCATGATCTCTTGGTTCCTTGGCTAAGGAAACCGCACTATTGTTGTCACAGAAAATCTCCATACACTCCTTTATAGCTGGTACAACTCCAAGGTCTCCGATGAAGTTCTTTAGCCATATAGCCTCCTTTGCTGCCTCGCTTGCCACTATATACTCTGATTCACAAGTTGAATCAGCCACTGTCTCCTGCTTGGAACTTTTCCAAGAAATTGCTCATCCGTTTAAGGTAAAGACCCAGCCTGACTGAGAGCGGAAATTATCCCTATCTGTCTAGAAGCTAACATCACTATACCCTACTACTCTCAAGTCATCACTCCCACCGAGGGTAAGGACCCAATCCTTAGTCCTCTGCAGGTACTTGATAATGTTATTTACCGTAGTCTAGTGATCCTTACCAGGATTCCCCTGATATCTACTAACCATGTTCAATGCAAAGGCCACATCAGGACGATTACAATTCATAGCATACATGATCGAGCCTACAACGTAAGCATACAAAACTCGACTCATCTCTGCTATCTCATCCTCTGTACTCAGGCTCTGACTCTTACTCAGCTTGGCGTTACTCTGGATCGGTAACTCACCTTTCTTCCAAGTAATTACGCCTCTGTTTTAGGTAAAGACCCAGCCTAACTAAGAGCGGAAATTATCCCTATCAGTCTGAAAGCTAGCATCACTATACCCTACAACTCTCAAGTCATCACTCCCACCGAGGGTAAGGACCCGGTCCTTAGTCCTCTGCAGGTACTTGAGGATATTCTTTACCGCAGTCTAGTGTGCCTTGCCAGGGTTCCCCAGATATCTGCTAACCATGCTCAAAGCAAAGGCTACATCAGGTCGAGTGCAGGTCATAACATACATGATCGAACCTACTGCAGAAGAAGAAGGTACTCGACTCATTTCTACTATCTCGGCCTCAGTATTCGAGCTCTGAGTTTTACACAGCATGGCCTTACTTTGGATGGGTAACTCTCCTTTCTTGGAGTCCTGCATGTTGAACCTCTTCAGCACCCTCTCCAAGTAAGTACTCTGACTAAGTCCAACTAGTCTTTTACTCCGGTCTCTCATAATCCTTATCCCTAGAATATAGGCCGCTTCTCCTAGGTCATTCATACAAAAACACTTCCCAAGCCAGGACTTCACTTCCTGCAGAGTTGGGATGCCATTTCCTATGAGTAGTATGTCATCCACATACATTACTAAAAAGCAAACTATACTCCCACTAACCTTGATATAGACACAAGATTCATCTTCACTCCTTGAAAAGCCAAATTCTTTGACACTCTATTAGGGTATTCTGCACCGAAAAAACCCTCTGGCTGACTCATGTAAACATCATCAGCCAAACTTCCATTAAGGAAGGAGGTTTTGACATCCATTTGCCATATTTCATAATCATGAAATGCAACGATGGCTAACAAAACCCTAATGGACTTAATCTTTGCTACTGGTGAAAAGGTCTCATCATAATCAACTCCCATAGTTTGAGAAAAGCCCTTTGCAACCAGTCGCGCCTTATATGTGTGTATATTACCATCCATGTCAGTCTTCTTCTCGAATTCCACTTGGCAGACTCGGCGCCTGCCATGGCTTCCGCGTAATTGTTAGGTTCATCCAGACTTACCAATGTATCATCACTGATAAGTGTCTCACCTTCTACAGTAATATAGAAACCATAATAATGATCAGGTGTATTCCTAACCCTTGTGAAACGCCTCAGAGGTACAGACTTGTCAATTGGCTCAACAGGAGTTTCCTCTTCAGGTTGAGTGCTAGGGTTTGAAGTTCCTTCACCACTTGACTCTTGAATTTCTTCAAGGTCAATTTGCCTCCCAGTATTTCCTTGGCTTATGAACTCTCTTTTTCGAAAGACACCCCTCCTTGCTACAAAGACCACATTGTCACTAGGTCTATATAAGACGTAACCAAATGATTTATGTGGGTAGCCGATGAAAATACACCTCTCACTTCGAGGTTTGAGCTTATCGTGAGTCTTGCGCCTCACGAAAGCCTCGCAACCCCAAATCTTGATGTGGTCCAGATTGGGAACTTTACCAGTCCACATCTCGTGAGGTGTTTTGGCAACCTTCTTTGTAAGGACTATGTTAAGGATATGGGCGACAGTCTCTACAACATACCCCCGAAATGAGATTGGTAGCGAAGCTCGACTCATCATGGAACGAACCATATCTGACAAGGTTCGATTATGCCTATCAGCCACATCATTAAGCTGTGGTGTTCTGAGAGGTGTCAGTTATGAGATAATCCCACATTCCTTAAGATAGTCAAGGAACTCTGTACTAAGATACTTACCACCTCGATCGGATCGAAGCATGTTAATGTTGTTGCCCAATTGATTCTCCACTTCCTGTTAAAACTCCTTGAATTTTTCAAAGGTTTCTGACATATGTTTGATTAAGTAAACATATCCATATCTATTATAATCATTAGTAAAAGTCACATAGAAGCGGTTAGCATCCCTTGTGGCGGTTCTGAAGGGTCCACACACATCAATATGGATGAGATCTAACAAACCCTCACCCCTGGCATAAGAACCAGTAAAGGGTGACTTTGTCATTTTCCTAAGTAAACAAGATTCACAAGTATCATCCGACTTTAGGTCAAATGACTCCAAGACTCCATCCTTTTGGAGTTGGCCTATGCGTTTCTTGCTTACATGTCTAAGACAACAATGCCATAATGATGCTTTATCTAAGCTAGTGGAAGAATCAATACATAAAACATTATTTACTAGGTTATCTACAACCGACATAGTTTCATACACACAATCACAAGGTAATGCTTTAAAATAAAGAACATTATTAAAGAAAGCATTAATACCACCACATTCATTATCAAACGAAAAGGTAAACGCTGTTTGTACAAACCATGAAAGGAAATAATATTTCTCGCCATTTCAGACGAGTAACAACATTTATTCAAATCTAATGTAAACCCATTACTTAGAAACAAAGAGTAAACTCCAATCTTGGTGACAGGTAAAGCTTTCCTATTCCCCATGATTAAGTTTATCTTCCCATGCTCCACATTCTCACTTCTTCTTAGTCCCTGCAAATCAGAACATATGTGAATACCACAACCTGTATCAAGGACCCAAGAATTAGAATAGGGTGAGTTATTAGACAATATAGTGTATATACCTGCATGGTTGGGTTTTACTTTCCCGTCCTTAACATCTTGTAGGTACTTTGGGTAGTTTCACTTCCAATGCAACTTTTCATGGCAAAAGAAGCATTCAACCTCTTTAAGGTTGGCAGAAGGAGTGACAGAACCTTTCTTGGTTCCACTTGAGTAGGAGACATCAAGGGACTTTCCCTTGGTACCCTTCGAAGGGCTCTTCGTCTTCTTCCATTTACATTGCCCGGTTGCCCAGACAAGGGCCACGGTAGGAGTAGGAGTGGTAACAACCGATTTACCCTTAAGACCACTTTCGGCGGTCTTCAAGAGTCCTTGAAGTTTGCTAAGTGTAACTTCCTCCTTGTTCATGTGGTATGTCATTCAGAATTGATCATAACACGAAGGTAAGGAGTGCAAAATGATGTCAATTTCCAACTCCTCGGGGAAGTTCACATTCAGTTTCAGCAAACGGTCCACATACCTTTTCATTTTTTGCATGTGGCCCGTGATGGGTTCACCATCCTTCGTCTGGGTTGTTATCATGGAGGAGATGATTTCAAACCGCTCTTGACGAGCACTAAGATGGTTGCGGTCCATCAAGTCCTGGTGCATCTCAAAAGGGTAATAGTCCTCATAGGACTTTTGGAGCTCGACTGTCATTGTGGCCAACATGATACATGCCACTTTGGTGACATCTCTCTCATGAGTCCGGTATTCAGCAGTCTCCTCTGGAGTAGCAGACGACTCATCAAGTTCCTTATGCTCCTTGTCGAGGACATATTCCTTGTTCTCATACTGAGATACCATCTTGATGTTCCTGATCCAATCCATAAATTTGGATCCATCAAAGATGACTCTCCCACAAAGGTTCCTGAGAGAGAAGGAGCTGGTAGGGTTTGAGCCAGAAGCAGGATTGTTGGAAGACATCTAAAAAGAAGAAAGACAAGTTTAGATTAGATATAAAGATAGTCCTTAATAAGACACCCAAATGTAATATTAAGGCTAGGACCCAACACAATATTTTATAACTAAGAAGAAGGATGCCGTAATCCAAGCTATAAAAACGTTGAAGGTAGGTGAATGACGATTCACTAATTTCCACCATGAAAAAATGAAATAATTTATTAGGATATAATTGGTTTTGAAACTCCTAGATTCTTTGAGATTCATTGAACTTTTCAATGGCATGTTTCAATCTCGAGTGTCCCCTTCAAGTTTTCTGACTGGGATGCCGAGGATCACAAAACAAGGTGTGAAGTCACCATGCGAATTACTTGGTACTTTTAATGTTTATCACTCAACCGATGTTCCAATTAACCACACGATCTCCACCGATCTATGATAAACCTTAAGTCACCCTTTGCCTACCTTGTTAAGTCCAGGTTAATGTGCCAGATAACCACACACGCTCCACTAACAACTTAAGCAAAGTGCAAAGTGTAATTTCATGGGTTAGCACCTTATCCAAATTTCCTAAAGTAACTAAGATTGGGAATTTATAAAAATATTTAGTTACTTTATAACCTTCATACTTTTAATGAGGATTAAAGTCATTGTCCTACCCGTTCGGCTAACGACCCTCCACCAGTCAAGGAACCGGTGGGTGCGAGTGGACACCCATTAAACTGCCATTTTATAGGCAATAAACTTATACCCCCTTATAGGCCGGCTTCGTGAATGAGGCCTACTAACGGTAAAACGACTTGTTCTTATACATATATATATATATATATATATATATATATATATTATTAACTTATAATATTATAAAGTATAAGGGTTTTTAAAATTTAAAATTCTTGGGGTTGGAACTAAAGTTTTTAAAGTGACTTTACATGTTCCAAAACTGTAGGGCAAGTTTTGTAACTTTCATAACTTATGAGTTAATGGTTTGTTAAAATGAGAGACTTTTCATTTTATGTAACCTATGTGTTTATTAATGGACTTTAAAAGAAAGACTTTTGGTAATCCATAACTTGAGGACAAATTATCGATTCCATTAAAACACATCAAGATCAAGAATTAAACTAACAAGCAAGTTGCAAATAATTCATATGATCTTCTAAACTCATAAGTTCATGAACATTCATATTAACAATTTCAAGAATCATAAATAAACCATACAAAACTTTAAATTTTGATAATAGCCATTGAAAATGGATTAGCATAATCATTACACCATCTAAAACAAGTTTTATAAGACGAAAACAGTTTAAGGTAATGTTTCTAGTCCATTTCCAGCAGCAAAACTAGAAAAACTGCAAACTGGTAGACAAACTCGTCGATTTCTATAAGGAACAGTCGAGTTCATGTATTAACTCATGAACTCAACGAGTTTTTGGCCAGAACTCATCGAGTTTTCTAGTCTGGGCAGATTTTGGTTTTGAACAACAAGTTTCCATCAAGTATCAAGAAAACAAGCCTATGCTATGATACCATTGAAAGGTTTTGAGCATTTTAACACTCCTAAGGTGTACATGCAACCCTAGAAACCTTGGATCTATGTTTTACTAAGATACATATAAATGTGATTTCCAAGGTTCTTAACCTATCTAGCATGGCATGGGGAACTTGAATCATAAAAGCTAGTAAGAAAACATACCTTTCTTGTTGCTTGGATTCCTTGAGAACCTTGTGAGCCTAGCACCTCAAGTGTGATGTCTCAAATATCTCACACAACACCACAACACTTGGAATAAACTTGAGAAAATATACTTATCACTCAAAATCGGCTAGCCCTCTTGTTCTACACTTAGTGGTCGATTTTTCTTGCCTTGGAGCTTCTTATATAGTGTGCCACATGTAGGGTTACTCCATGTAAACCACAATGTGCATGGCTTTTTATATTCCATGATCCATGGGTTTTTAACCTCCATGGACTATCCATGGAGCACCTTATGAGTTTTAGCCCAATTCATATAAACCATGGATCATTAGCCCGCTCTACAAGAATAAATGGTTTACACAATCAACCCCATATATTTAATTAGTCTCTTTTTGATCACTTAATTAATTCCAAATTAAGTCTTTGATTAATACTAATTAAATAATATTATTAATATATTAGAACATATAATATATTAATAAACCATAAGTGTCCTTTCTCTCATTTAGTCTATCCAAGTGTTGCAATGACATGCAATCCAAATGGACCATGCCAACCGGGTCAAGTACATTCCAGGAATAGTTTTGAACTTAGACACCTAATCCAACAAAACCTCCCTTAGAGGTACGGTTATAGAGTAGTTCTAGAGCTTTTCTTGGGCTCTAAGGATACTTGGATGCCTTTGGGGAAAGCAAGAGGATTAGGGTTATCTAAAAGGAATCTGCCTTATCCTTAGCGTCCATACTACCTATATAAACCTACTGGGTTATGATTTTCAAAATCAGATCGTTCCAAAGTGAGAATTTGAAATTTTGCTTCCTCCTCTTCTCTCCTCTTAAGCCTCCAAGTTGCTAGGGTTTAGGTGTGAGCTATTAGAAGCACGAGACTTCTGGTGCTTGATTTCTAAAGACCAACAATGAAGGATTACTAGTGTATTTGCCACAATAAACTAAGGTATGTATTTTTTAACAACCCTTTAGTGCTTTTGAAAATAGCAATGTACTTTAAGAGTTCTTGATATTCAATACTTGTTTGCAAATCATAGTGAGAACATACATCCTTTAGGATGCATGTGAACTTAGGGTTTATGTTTTTCCGCCAAAAAAATAGATTTTTTTTGTACATATAAAACTCAACAGTGGTATTAGAGTCATTGTTCTCATTGATCTGGAGCAAAGTTGAATAGATGAAAATCAGGGTTTATAGAAACTATAACCTAAAAAGGAAATTTATAAAAAATCCCTAGGGTTCTTGAAACCCTAGCGTCCACCCTATATTTTCGAAATTTGCAAGGGTTTAAGAAACCCTAGCCCCCTTTGCCTAATTTTTGTAAATTGAGGATCCATTTTAGGGTTTGCCTTGTTTCCTTATATGTTATTTTAAAAGCCTTAAAATTTCAACAATTAAAACCTGATAAACCTTAGCCTATTTTCGAAAATTACAAGGCTTAAAATTAGGATTAAATTTGAATTATTTTATTAATTTTTTTAATTGTAAATAACTAGTTAATCCGTAATGATTTAATTAATTTTTTCCCTAAAAGATAAAGAAAAAATTAAAATTGATTTGTTTTTAAATTAAATTAATTTTTATTAATTTCGAAAAATTTAAACTTAAACCTAGTATTATAGAAAAGTTTTAAAATACACCTTATACCATAAGGGGAGCATAATCCAAGATTAAACATGCCATTGATAAGGGGAGCATAATCCAAGATTAAACATGCCATTAATATATTATATGTATAAGAAAAGTCAATCAAATCGCTAGTACGCCTCATTCATGAAGCCATACGATAAGGGGAGTTTAAGGAAGCAGCCTATAAAATGACAATCATTGGGTATCCACTCTTACCCACCGCTCTCTTGTATGGTGGATGTTCGTTAGTCAAACAGATTTGATATAAAATAATCTCATTAATAAGTATAATGATATAAAAGTACTAGAACCTTCTTTAAAAAAATCTCACTCTAGTTATTTTAGGAAAATATGAAAAGTATGCTAATCCATGAAAATGCACATCATTTTCTATAAGTCGTTAATGGAGTGCGTGTGGTTAATCCTCACATCAATGTGAGATGATAAATAACATCAAGGTTGCAAGCGGGTTTGCATGGTTATTCACATCTCGTTTGTGATCCTCGACATTCTAGTCATAAAAGTGAGAGCATAATCCAAGATTAAACATGTCATTGATAAGATTCAATGAATCTCAAAAGATCTAGGAGTTTTGATAAGATTGAAATTGCTAAAAGCCTTACCTACCTAAAAAAGATTCGAATTTGATTATGACATCCTTTTTCAAAGTTCGGTTTGAAAATATGGATCTTAGCCTTAATTTAAATTTATGGTTTAATAATTAAGGATTAAAATCAACTAACTTGAATTCTCTTTTATCCCCTTTTTAGATGTATTATGGAGATAGAAATGGTCTTCCTCGTTCTTTTGGAAATGGTTTTCCTCTTCGTTCTGAAGATGATTTTCCACATTTTTATCAAGGTAAAAAAGTTTTCCCTTCTTCAAGAATTGATGTGATAAGTTAAAACTAACTAACTTGAAGATCGATTAGATCTTATAACAGGTAAAATAAAGAATATGAAAACAGTAAACAACTCAAGTATGGATCGAAGAATGTCGAATGATTAATCAACAATCCTCAGGAGAGCTCGATAAAGAACTTCTATTGTAGAGGATTTAGGGTTTACAAGAACGATGAAGAAAATCTTTAAAACTATCGTAATTGCTATCAATCGTTAACCTAATATGCATGCAAGCACATTATTATATACTAAACCCTATCAGCTCACGGTTGGACAGGCCCAAACCGGAGTACAAAACATGGACTATTAACCGAGCCCAATAGACGCAATACATCAAAAATGCTACGCTATGCTACCCAACAATCTCCCCCTTTGCGTTAAATTGGAGCGAGATCACTTTGTCTTCTTACTTGGGCCAGCAGCAGCAGCAGGAACCTTCTTCTTTACAGTCTCAAACAGACGAAAGATAAGCGCGAGGATTGTCTGTCTGAATCGGATGTACCATTGTATCATATCGTCAAAATATTTGATATCATCCGCTGTATTTTCTTTGCACCTGTGGATGATCCCCAACACATGCTCAAGACAAGCAGTGGTATAAAGATGTTTATCAGCTAAGGCAAAGAGACATTTTTGTCCTTCACTCCTAGTGAACATGACGGAGTTTCGCCTCGGGTCAATTTTTCCCATCTTCATCTGGTTTAGATCACTGGCCGAGCCAACAGGAGAGATCTTCGGTTTCTTCTTGAAGACGGTTGCAATCTCCTGATCCATCAGGGCGACCTCCATGATATAGCACACCAACATCCTCTTGAGATGGTCAATGATCGGACCATATTCAGCTTCATTAGTCAGAAGGATGTTGTGTAGAACGATCCAGTCATGGGGGTTGGGGTTCGGTAGATCTGCTAAAGAGATGGCATGTTCGGTTTTTGCAGACCCTCTGAGCACTTTGAACCGAACATTGATAAATCTCCCTTCAGTATATGGCTTCAGAACCCGAACGTTGATGATCTTGTGAGCGCTCCAGGTTTGGTACTGGGGTTGAGCGGCCTTCAGATAGAACTCAATCAATTCCCGATCAACCTCCGGATGAGGATGAGGGAACTCAGCAACGTTGGCGAAGGCGTGAAAGATGAACGCCTTTCGGGTTAAGGGCATGTCGAACTGAGAGTCGACGGAGTTGTAGCAGTCAAACGAGATGACTGGTTCAAGCCACATGATGCTCGGGGTATCGATTGCCTCCTTTATCATCCTCTCTCGAGTCCAAGCAGGAAACAGAGTTTTCCTACTCTCGAGGAGGTCGTGGGCTTCTTTCTTTTTGCGTTCAGCTTCTTCAGCTTCTCTTGCCACACGAACATTATCATCTTCAGCATTGCGTCGACTTTTGCGTTTCAGCAAGTCGGCAATAGTTTCTTGATCATCTTCCTCTTCATCCTCAGCAATCTTCTTGCCTTTGTCCTTCACACCCGAACCAGAGGCTTGGCCTGTAGGAGGAGGTTCGGTTGTGTGAGTTACCTTTGAGGAATGAGGTGGTTGCGATCCGGACTCCTTTTCTCCCCCTTGTTTCGGAGTGGACACGAAACTGGGTAGCCCTTTAATTTTACTTAGCAGATCCAGGGCAGGAGCGAGTTTCTCTGTAAGGGTACGCCTCACAGAATGGTTCAGGATCGGATCGTGCGCTTCAAGGATGTTCGATATAGCTGAGTGTACATCCGAAACACACGTCCTGATTACCTCCCGTTCGGATCGAAGAGTGTCAAGTTGTTGTTGAGAATTGGAGAGTTGAGCACTCTTGGCCTTTAGGGCAGTGGTCTTCTTTGCTAGAACGTCCATCAATGAGTTTTCAGTGGCCAGATCCTCTTGGAGTTTAGAGAGGCGCTCGTCGATAGAGGCACGAAGGGCAGAGTTGTCGTCACAGAGCGATTGGCGAAGTGTGGCAAATGACTTCAACTCCGTGGAGACAAACGTGGCCAACTGTTGAACAATTGGTTCCAACGTTGTCTTGGTAGCAGTGGCACTCTCCTGCAAAGATTGTAACAGGGTAGAGGCGTCAGAGAATAGTTTATCGACTTTTTCGGTCGCAGCCTCACAAGCTTTTGTCGAGGCATCTATGGCGGCGGTGGAAGAAGCGACCGAATCTTGCTGAGCCCTAGAGAAGGCATCAACAATCTTCTGAAGAGCGGCTTCAGAGAGAGATGATTGAGAGTTGTAGGAAGAAGCAATGAGCAAGTCGACCTTCTCATGGAGCTCCTTAAGGTGCTTCTTTGTTACCGGAGCATCCTCATCATCGTCGCTTTGCACTTGAAACAGACTGTAATAGATCGAATCAAATGTCATGTGTTCCCCGCCTAGGAAAGGGTTATCTCCGTCAGAGGCATGACCGGGAGATGGTGGTGGTGGTGAAGTTGGTGGTGTTGTGGTATGAGTAGGTTCAAGTTGAGTTTGAGCAGGGGTAGGTTCGGGTTGTGTTTGAGTGGGGGTAGGTTCGGGTGGTTGTTGGGTTTCGGTTGTGTGTATGGGTTCGGTTGCTGGCGGTGGTTCGGTTGCATCGGTATGAACCCCCGTATCAGATACGTTGGTTGTAACCTTTGCAGTAGATGTTGTTGTTGCATCGGTGAAAATGGGTGGTGGCATAGGGAATGAGGTTTTTGGAATGTTGGTAAAGGGGTTTATGGTGGGAATGGAAGTAGGAATTGTTTGAGTAGGAGAGGGAAGTGGAGAGGTATGGATTTGCATATCAGGGGTAGGTGATCTGGGTGGTGTGTTGCCCCTTGGAGGTGTGTTGCCTCTTGGAGAGTCGTCAGCCGAATCCGAACTCTCACCCTCCGACTCACTTGAAGAGGAAGCAATAATGAGCTTTCGCTTTGGTTGAGTCTTTCGCCTCTTCTGCTGCGGGGACTGAGCAGCTTTAGTAGCTTTCCTCTTTTTAGGAGAAGGGCCTTTAGCCCCTTTCGCCACCTGTTTGCCTTTATCTGCCTTTTTGCTTCTCGGAGCAGGCTTATCGGCATCGTGAATGGACTTTAGCATCTCCGGCGTGAGATCCCTCGGACCAGACTTCTTGAACTCCTTGTAGGTCCGGATGATCCTGCTGTCAGCTGGAACATCAGCGTACATGGTCTCCGGAATGGAACCATTGAAAGGGAATTTCGAAGCATCTGAAACGATGATCTTCGTGGTATGAAATGTACCAATCGAAGACATCGGTGTGCCAGCGACAGTGGGAATGTTGTACTTGTCCATAACCCACTTCGTTATCAGGGTCCAAAACCTTGCATACGACACCTCAGAATGTCGTGAAGAAGAAGATAAACCTTGGATGAGTTGTTGCCAGAGAACCAACCCATAGTCGATGTTGACGCCGTTGTAAACTCCGTACAGAATGGACAGGAATAGTCGACTGGAGCCATCTGAACCTGAGCTCCATTCTGAAAGACCCTTGAAAAGCACAGTGAACAATCCGTTCCACTGTGGCGGTAAACAAGACTTTTTGAACTTTGCGACGGAGGTGAGCGCCTCCGTGTACCCATATTGTAGAACATATTGAAGAGGTGTCCCATCGGAATTGTCTCCGGATTAACCCTTGAAGGGTCAGCTTCAAACCCTAGCAGTGAGCCAAATCGTTGCTTGGAAATGGAGGCTTTGTGATGAGCAACTTCGAAGAAGATCCTGTCGACGACTTTATCGTAATGCTTCGTCGCGTAGATCTGTGAGAGGAACTCCATTGGAACTGATTCTGCCCTTGAAAGTGCAGGTGCAATTTGCGAATACTTCAAACATTCGATGACGGGAACCATGTAGGAGTCATATACGTGAGGGGTTAAGTCAATGATGAGACACTGTTGAGGGCGAATGGGCAGGATGTGAGAGGTAGCGTGAACGGAGGATGAATCTGCCATTGTTGAAGAGAGGGAAGAAGATGATGAACAGTAAGGGTTCAGGAAATTCTTTTGCTCTGGGAATTTTGATTGTAGTAAAGAGGTAAATGGTAGATGCTAACGCCTTTTTATACTGGGGTTTAAGGAGAGAGAAGGATCGTCCCAAATCATCTATCGAAATACCAAGAGTTTTTCGGAGTGACTGATGCGTGATAGTTGTGGAACCGATGATCACGCATGAGAGACAGTGTCAGATTCCGAAGAACACGCCTCCCATCAAGCGTCGTTTCTGATAACCCATTTCAAATTCACACGCGCCTTTCTGTGCCAGAGAGGAACCGTTTCAAATTCGCACACGCGTCTGCGATGTCAGTTAGAGATTTAGACGCTTCAAATTCACACGCTTTCCCTGTTCCGTCGTTTGAAATCAAATCAATTAATCTCCCGCCTGAGTCAACAACTTTTCATCTTATCCCTTTAATATGTAACGGCATCCTTTGAATAACACACCCACGTGGATTAATATTGACCACATCTTATAATTAATTACCAATCCAAAGAAAAAGCCTGTAATTATTAGTACCAGAATTTTGGGAAATCAAAGATTTTCGTGCTAAGGGTGTAAAAAGAAAAGAAATAAAGAAAATCATTTTAGGAATAATTGTGATGTCAATAAAGACACGAAACAAATGATCCCGGGCACGAATCTCTTCCTTCAAAGTCAAGAGAGACCTTAAAGTGTTAGTGTGGTTTCCCGTTGAATAACGATCAAACACTTATTAAGAAGTGTTGAAAGACTTCTTTTAATTAGGCTCCTTAGGGTGGCTTTAGCTTTGATTCAACAGTCCTAATCTTGAAATAAGATAGAAAGTGAACAAAGTTCTTGTGAGACCGGTGTAGTCTGTTGAACAAGTAGGTAGGAAATGATTTTAAAGTGGCTTGGAAAATATAAAATCTCAAAAAAAATAAAACTGGATCCCAAGGGAAGAAATGTTATGGTGTTTAACAATTTCATAGGAATCACACAAAAGAAAAACTTGAGATTTCATGAGGATACGTCCGTCAATTCATTAGTGAAAACTTGAGCAAATTAATTGTTCACCGTCAATTCAGATTTGGTATTGAATTTTGGGTTTCACTCAGCTCGTAGTGGCACAAAACTAAGATCATAAACACAGTTTTTGAGTAACCATAAACCTCAGTGGTAATTTCTGAGAGTCTCAAGGGTTACGTTGATGAAACGAATTTAATGGAGAAATGTAATGGAGATGGTGTAAGAAAGAAAAGTACCTCTACTGTGAAAAGTAGCACCAAGCAGAAAACTCTTATCTCATGTGAGAAGAGAGTTAGGTAGCTCACGATTAGAATAAGAGAGTAGTAGCCTAATTGGGAAGACAAGGTTTGTATATACCAAGTCATTAAGGCTATTATTCAGAATCTGATGAGACTTTGGGCACATACAGCAGCATGCTTCTAGGGACACTTAACTAATCCAACAAATATTTCCCCATAAACGAACGAACACACATGTAAAAATTAAAGACAAAAAGCAAATGAAGAACAAAATATTTTTGGAGTTTTGATATATATAAAAAAAATGATAAATAATAAGAAAAATAAGACTAAGAAAGAAAATAAAAGATTAAAAAAAATTTGGAAAAGAAAAGAAAAACATTAAAAAAAAACTTTGGAACCGAACCCGAGCGTTCGGTTGGTTTCGGTTGAGAAAAATTTTGAAAAACCGAACCCGAGCGTTCGGTTGGTTTCGGTTTTGAAAAATTTTGAAAAACCGAACTCGAGCGTTCGGTTGGTTTCGGTTTTGAAAAAATTTTGAAAAACCGGACCCGAGTGTTCGGTTGGTTTCGGTTTTGAAAAATTTTTGAAAAACCGAACCCGAGCGTTCGGTTGGTTTCGGTTTTGAAAAATTTTGAAAAACCGAACTCGAGCGTTCGGTTGGTTTTGGTTTTGAAAAATTTTGAAAAGCCAAGGAATTTAGACTTTCAAAAAAGGAAATACTTATGACAATAAGATAAACAACTTTGTACATGAAATTTACAACCAAGAAAACTACCTTTGAAATGATGGGCGAGTGCAGATGATTCAACCGAACCTGAACGTTCAGTCTATTTCGCTTCTGACGTTTGAGTTTGAGAGGTAGTTTGTGGTACTGACTCTTATTCCATCATACCTAGCCCTTGTAGAATTTTGTTGAATGACGCTTCAGGAAGAGCTTTGGTAAAGACATCAGCCAATTGATCAGTGGTTCTAACAAAGCGTACTTCAACGTTTCCATCTTCCACATGATCTTTGATGAAGTGATACCTCAGTGCTATGTGCTTGGTCTTGGAGTGTTGCACTGGGTTATGATAGATCCTAATTGCACTTTCAGAGTCACAATATAGTGGGATCTTTTTCATATTGAGTCCATAGTCTCGGAGTTGACTCTGGATCCAAATCACTTGAGAGGTACAGGATGCAGCTGCAATGTATTCTGCTTCAGCTGTAGACAAAGACACGCACGTTTGTTTCTTTGACTGCCAGCTAACCAACTTCCCATCAAGGAATTGGCAACCGCCAGTGGTGCTTTTCCTGTCAAGTCCACAACCTCCAAGGTCTGCATCTGAGTAGGCTTGAACGAAGAAGCCTGAGTTGGAAGGGTACCATAGACCTAAAGAGGTAGTTCGCTTGAGATATCGTAAAATGTTCTTCACTGCAAGCATGTGAGGTTCGCGTGGGTTTGCCTGAAATCTAGCACAGTAACAAACAGAAAACATTATGTCAGGCCTGCTAGCAGTGAGATACATTAGAGAGCCTATCATTTGACGATAAAGCGTAATATCAACAGCCGGTTTATCCAGGGATGGAGTGAGCTTGGTGCCGAACGCCATTGGAACTTTGACTTTTGAATCTCCCATCATGCCAAATTTTGCTAAGAGAGTCTTCGTGTAAGATTCCTGATAAATAAAGATGCCTTCGGGTCCCTGTCTAATATTTAAACCAACGAAAAAGTTAATAGGACCCATTGAGCTCATTTCAAATTTAGTCTCCATCAGCTTTCTGAATTCAGCTGTTAGGCTAGGATTCGTTGAGCCAAAGATGATATCATCGACATAAATTTGAACGATCATAAGGTGGTTACCTTCCTTTTTACGAAAGAAGGTTGGGTCAACCGAACCTTGTTTGAATTTGGACATCTTTAAAAATTTGGTCAGCGTTTCATACCAGGCTCTCGGAGCTTGTTTCAGTCTATACACGGCTTTATCCAAAATGTAACAATGATTAGGATACTTTTCATTCACGAATCCAGGAGGTTGCTCCACATACACAGTTTCTTCGAGTTCTCCATTGAGAAATGCACACTTGACGTCAATTTGGTAGACCTCAAAGTTTTTGTAGGCAGCATAGGCAAGAAATATTCTTACTGATTCTAGCCTAGCTACAGGAGCGAAAGTCTCTTCATAGTCAATGCCTTCCTCCTGACAGTATCTTTTCACTACCAGACGTGCTTTGTTCCTTATAACGTTCCCTTCCTTGTCCATTTTGTTCCTGAAGACCCATTTGAGACCAACAACCGAGGCATCTGGAGGAGTTGGAATAAGTCGCCAAACTTTGTTCCTTTCAAATTCATTCAGTTCATCTTGCATAGCTTGAACCCAATCGGAGTGATCAAGAGCAGTGTTAACTGTCTTTGGTTCAACTTTTGATACGAATGAGTTAAACATGCAGAATTCGACTTTTGAAAACAAGGAAGTCTGTTTTGCCTTGAGTTGTGATCGAGTCATAACTTTTTCAGATACATCACCAACAACTTGAGAGACAGGATGATCTCTGGTCCATTTGGTGAGAGGAGGGTAGTTTGGATCAAAGGTTGGATCTAATTCAACGTTTATCATTTCTTCTGGTTTGGACTGGCTTTCATAGTCGTAATACATATCAGCATGCTCCCCCTCGATAGATGATCTTACAGGAATTTCTTGAGAATCTTGAGCTATAGTGGTTTCTTGTGGTGCTGAGCTTTCGGGCGTTGATGCACCTTCGGATGGTGAGGCACTTTCGGTTGGCAAGGTGCTTTCGGGAGTAGTTTGTGACCTTAGCTCCCCCTCAACTTGTGAGCTCGGCTGGGATGATGATGGTGGATCCGCCCCCTCGACTGAAGCATTGTGTTGTGGAGGGTCTTCAGAACCTGATTCTCCTTCATTCATTCTCCTTGCAGCATCATCGACAAGTTGCTTTAAGTGATCTACCTTGTTGTCTGCTGCACTGGCTTCAGAAAGAGTGGCCTTCTCTGGTTCATCAAAAAGCTCCATGAACTTCTCGAATAGATTAGCGATCGAGGCTGTGACTTGGCCAGTTTGAGGAAAGATTTCTCCAGCTGTGTCTTCGTTGGCCTTTAGCTTTTTGACATAGCTATCATCAAAAGTCACGTAGTAAGTTTCTTCTATTTTCCTCGAACGCTTGTTTAATAACCTATACGCTTTAGAAGTGAGAGAATAGCCCAGAAATATCCCTTCGTCGGCTTTGACATCAAACATGTTGCGGTGTTCTTTAGAATTGAAGATAAAACACCTTGAACCGAACACATGGAAAAACTTCACATTTGGCTTCCTGTTGTTGATGATCTCATAAGGAGTGAGAGTGAAGCGCTTGTTGAGATATGACCTATTCTGTGTATAACAAGCAGCAGAAATAGCATCAGCCCAAAAATATAAAGGTAAGGAAGCGAAACTTAGCATGGTTCGGGCTGCTTCACATAAGGATCGGTTTCGTCTTTCGACAATTCCGTTCTGTTGAGGTGTGTAGGGAGCTGAGAAGTTGTGACTGATTCCCTTTTCTGCCAGGAATTCTTCGAATTCTCTATTTTTGAACTCCAATCCATTGTCGCTCCTGATGTTGTGAACGACCTTCTTCAGCTGTACTTCAATCTTCTTGATGAACACTTTTAGCTTGTGAGTCGCTTCAGATTTAAGCTTCAGAAAGAACACCCATGTAAAACACGAAAAGTCATCAACAATAACAAGAATATACTTGCTACCACCGATGCTTTCGATAGATGATCGACCACACAAATCAATATGAAGTAATTCTAGTGGTTCAACAACTTTAGTGTTTATTATAGATGGATGACTTTGACGACTCTGCTTCCCCATTTCACATGCAGCACACAAATGATCTCTATCGTACTTGAGCAATGGAAGACCTCGAACATGACCTCTAGTAACAAGTTTGTTGATATCTTTAAAGTTGAGATGAGAGAGTCTTCGGTGCCACAGCCAGCTTTCGTCAGATTGTGCTTTGGATAACAGGCAGATAGTTGGGTTTCCTTTGATGGGTTTGAGGTTTAAAGGAAACATTTCGCCTTTACGCTCCGATTTGAGAATAACTCTTTTCATCTTCTTCTCAATTATTTCAGAACCCTCATCGTCGAATGAGACTTTGAGACCGGTACCTCCAACAAGCTGAGATACACTGATGAGGTTGTGTTGTAGTCCTTCCACGTATGCAACCTTCCTTATCGTGAAATCACCGTTTGTAATCATTCCATAGCCTTTTATGGTGCCGAAGGATTTGTTCCCGAACTTGACGTTTCCACCATTTGAAAGAGACATGTATTCCCTTAGCTCTTCCTTCCTTTCTGTCATGTGACGCGAGCAGCCACTATCAATGTACCATTCTTCGTCAAACTGCTCGTCACTGATAACCTGCAAAAATTAAGCAGATTTAGGAACCCAAAGCTTCTTGGGTCCACGTGAGCCTTTCATAGGAACAGGAATAGTAAGAGAGATGTCAACTAAATATGTTCTTTTTATTAGTGTTGTTTCATCTTTCTTTTTGATGGTAAAAACTTTAATTTTATTGGGATTCGATGCTTTCGGTTTTGACTCTGGTTTAACCACTGAAACCTTCTGTTTTCCTTTTTGTTCAGCTGATGATTGAGATTTTTGAAGAGGAACAGAATGGAATTTAGGACGAGGTGGAGAAGAGATAGAAGAGGTTGAAGAATTAGAAGAATTAGAATGAGAGAGCTTAGATTGAGATGACTTCTTGGTTGAAGATTCTAGGTGACCCTTTTGCTTTTGATCATCAGTGGGACCGACCCTAGAGTTTTGATCTCTTTTGATTTCCAAACCAAATCTTTGCTTTCGGTTGATGTAGTTCTCTGAACCGAACTTCTGCTTTCGGTTGTAATCATTCTCAGAACCAAACCTTTGCTTTCGGTTGGAATCATTTTCTGAACCGAACCTTTGCTTTCGGTTGATATTTTTCTCCGAACCGAACCTCTGCTTTCGGTTGTTGTTGCTCTATTTCGATCCAACAGGACTTTTCTCTGATTTTCAGTTCCTGTCTTGATGTGAGAAATAGGCATTCTGAGATTGCCAAAACTGTTTTCTTTCAGAGAGATTCTTCCTGTATCTCTGATTCCTTTTTCTTTTTTGATTTCTCATCTGCTTCGGTTGATGATGGATGTTAGCTTTCGGTTTTTGTTTTTCTTTAGCTGGTTCACTCTGAACTGATGAAGTTTCACTTGGGGATGTGACTTCTTTTGCAGGAATTTCTTTTTCCTGAGGAACATCTTTCGTACCACTAGTACTTGGCACATTGAAGCTATCAGGTTTATTCAAAGGTTCTGGCACATATCTGCCTTTGCTTTTCCATGAAGTCCTTTCAGACAAACCTACCGTTTCATCAGCATTGTCAATGGGAGCTGACCAGAAGAACTCTTCACAGCCATCAGCATTGTCTTCGTTTACAATAGCTGTGAGTTCAGTAGTCTGATGTTTGGTTACACCTGTGACCTTATACACCTGATTTGGAGTGGTTCTTACTTTTTGATATACTACTGCCTTCTCTGCAAGAATCGGGGACTTTTGTTGGGACATACGAGCAAACTCCACTGAATTTTCTGAAATAAGATTCTTGTGGTTTTCGGGTTTGCTCTTGACAAATTCTGAACAGTCAACAGTATCCTCTACAGAAATTTCACTCATATTGTCGTCCTCATTAAGCTCAGATGCATTTTCAATATCAATTTTATTTTCTGAGCTCAAGTTGGCGTTTAAAGAGTCAAATTTTTGTATGGTTTCGGTTCTTAGTTTCAGTTTATCATTTTCATCCAAAAGGTTTTTAAGCATGTCCTTATGGTCCTTGGACTTAATAAAAGATTCGATTTTGTCCAATCCATACATATACGTTGGATTAACATCCTCAGATGAAATAACACTCTCACAATTATACGCTTCAGCATCAATTTCATCCTCCTTAAACTCAAGGAAGGGTAAAATCATGCGATGAATCTTTTGTCCTATTTCACAATTCAAATGAAGCTGAGTAATATTAGTATAAAGACGTTTGGCAATCAAACAAAAAAACATTTCGCTGTTTCAAAAGCTTTAAATTGTCTCTTTGCAAATAAATGTTTTCATCTTTTATTTTGATTAATTCCGACTCCTTCAGTTCGATCCACATCCGCCGTTCCTCACTCTTCGAAGACACCCTGCTTAATTGGTCAGTTAGGTTAGAATTGGTGACTCAAGTTTGAGTTAAACTACTATCTAGATGAGAGATTCTTGAATTAACACTTTTTAATTCTTTTTCATATGAACATTGTGGGACTTTAAATGAGACAAAAACTGATTGTACCTTCTTGATCAGTTCATCAAGCTCGTTGAACTGCACGCTGAGCGGTTTGGCTGTAAAGCACAAGTTCTATTGCTCCTCCGTGTCATCATTCCCACCATCAATGTCGTATCCCATCATCTGAGATACGTCGGACACCATCAAGCATCTTCCTCCACTGCTCTCTTCTTTCGCCACATAAGCCTTTCCATGTGATGGCTTCCTCACTTCATCATCTTCAGATTCGGTTGACCAGACCTCCACGCCACCGAACTCATCATCAGCTACCGAACCCTGCACAATTAACGCATTCATAGGAGGGTTAGCAGTAGATTTCTTCTTCCTGATTTCATCTAGCTTTTTCTGCAACAAAGCTTCTTCATCCTTTTCCTCATCCTTTTCTGCCATCTTTTTGAGGACGCAATCTTTTGCATAGTGGTTCTTTCCTCCACAATAATAGCAGCGCACTCCCGAATCTCCTTCAGCCTTCGGTTCCTTCTTTGACTCTTCAGCCTTCGATTCATCTTTGACCTTTTCAGAACTGTAACTCCCTTGCCAATTTCGGTTCTTGTTAGTGGGGAATCTCTTCTTGATGAACCTCTTGGGGTTTGACACCATCATAGCATAGTCCTCAGAAGTGAGGTCATAGTCATCCAAGTTGAGGTCTTCGTCCTCCATCACCGCTTTGCTTTTGGACAGGAGGGCCAACGAACCTAGGCTTGAAACCACATTTTTCTCCTGTAACACGATCTTTTCTTGAGATTTTAGGATGCCCACCAGTTTCGCCAAAGAATAGGATTTGAATTGCTCGTGCGCTTTAACTGTGGACACAACTGCTCTCCACTCAGATCTGAGTCCGTTCAAAAACGTTACCTTTTGCTCAATAAGCTTCCTTTCGATGTCGTGTTTGATCATCTTGCTAAGAAGATGATTGAAGCGATCGAACGTTTGAGTCACAGTTTCTTCGGCTCCTTGCTTGAATTCACCAAACTCGGACAAGAGTAAGGTTTGAATGGAGTGTTCAAGATCTTCATCTGTAGAGTACAATTCATGTAGCTTGTCCCATATCTCTTTTGCAGTCGTGCATGAACTCACCAGCCTAAAAGTATCGGATTGAAGAGCGAATCTGATCAATCTTAACGCTTTGATATTGCAATGAAATTTATCTTTTTCGTCTTGCGCAATATCTTTAACATCTTTCAGAAGATCATTATACTCCTTTTGAGTTTTAATAATCCTTGAAGTTGTTGAATGAGAAAAAGGTCCAGAAACGATTGCTTCCCAGATGAGGTATCCATTATCCTCAGATCCTATAACATAATCTTCAAAGTGATGCACCCAGACTTCATAATCATGGGTGTACAGGATGGGAATCTTCGTTGTTGATCCAATGCTGTTCGAAATATTAATGGGATTGGATTGCGACTCGTCCATAATTGATCGAATAACCTGTTCAAAAATCAGACTTGTAATATATCAAATTAGGGCAAAACAATAAATATCGAGATACGTCAATTATGAGATAACGGCTCAATAAATATCAATATATGCGGAATAACCCTAATCGAAACCTTTTTCACAGAAAAGAAGTGTATCGATTACACAGCCTCCTGCTCTGATACCAATTGATAAGTTAAAACTAACTAACTTGAAGATCGATTAGATCTTATAACAGGTAAAATAAAGAATACAAAAACAGTAAACAACTCAAGTATGGATCGAAGAATGTCGAATGATTAATCAACAATCCTCAGCAGAGCTCGATAAAGAACTTCTACTGTAGAGAATTTATGGTTTACAAGAACGATGAAGAAAATCTTTAAAGCTATCGTAATTGCTATCAATCGTTAACCTAATATGCATGCAAGCACATTATTATATACTAAACCCTATCAGCTCACGGTTGGACAGGCCCAAACCGGAGTACAAAACATGGACTATTAACCGACCCCAATAGACGCAATAAATCAAAAATGCTACATTATGCTACCCAACATGATGTAACTGGACATCATCCTTCTTCAACTTCCACCTCCTCCTTCTGTGACTCTCACAACTCATGTCCTATTAGCATGTATACATCAAGATGCAAATTATGTGTGTGCACATGTTTTACAAATGAAATTGTACATTGACAAGTTGTAACATCCCAAAAAATAAGGTTAAAAAATTTTATTTTTATTATAATCAAAACACTATTGTAGATTTATTCTAAACATTAAAAAGCATTTCAATTAACACAATTATAAGAGTTCAATCCCAGAGATCACATATTCTGGAAAACACGAGGGTATGCACTGCGATCGTCCCAAGCACTTTATTTGAAAATTGGAGTACTTGAAACATAAAATGAAAACCGTAAGCACAAAACTTAGTGAGTTCCCCAAATACCACATACCATATAAGAGTCCTACGATAAACATATAGTCGGCCCCACCCGACTTTAGACCCCATCCAACATCTGGCCCCGCCATGCATCGAGCTGAGCTCGGTAAAATGGGCCCCACCCAACATACAATAGCATATATCAAATAAACACATACACATGCAATAATCATGGAGATACATAGCATACAGATATCCATCAGGCCCTGGCCGACATCAAGCCTTAGCCTGGAAGACATATAAACACAAGCACATGCAAGAGTCACAAAGATAACTAGCATACTAACAACGTAACATAAACATGGGTCGGAATTGGTGCCATAGAACCGCTAAACACGGTGAGGAAACTCACCTCGAATGTTGAAGCCCACTGCACCAAATCCTTAGTAGTTCCCCACGCAACTCTTCGAGCTAACAATACCAAAATATCACCCAAATAGCAATTGGGTTCCAAACCATGATCCATAATTCATAGTTGGGGTAAAATGAACATTTTACCCTAGCCCAACAAGATTCATACTAAGGCCCAATCCCTATGTCCAACAATATCAAAAACCATAAAATCTATGAAAGCACACTAATGGTCAGATTTTCCAAATTGGGCCGAATCCCATACAGGCCTTATCCTAAGCCCAATTTTTCCAATTCAGATTGCTTCAAACACCTCTTGGGACAAACTTTATCAAAGGCATAAGTCAAAAGTCAAAGTCAACGGCCTAAGTTGACCTAACTCGCCAAGTTTTATCCTTCAACTCGCTGAGATCCTCTGACAACCGCAAAATCGGAAAGAAACCAGTCCAAATTGCCGAGTTGTCTAATCAACTTGCTGAGTTGACCCTTACCAATTTTGAATCAAGGAAAGCAAAAAAAGCTCGCCGATTTGGCCATCCAGCTCGTCGTGTTCACTCGGGACCAAACAACTTAACCCATTAAGTTGACATATTCGAAACTTAACAGCTTCTCCCACTCAGATCTTAGCTGAAACGACCTTAAGAAGGGTAAAGTTTCCAACTTTACCCCTAAGAACCACCAAAATGGGTTCAAAAACTAAACCCTAAACTTAAAAAGGTAAGGACTTAATCAATAAGCACTTATTCACCAAGACAAAGCCCTAAAATACAGATCTAGTCCTTAAAGGCTGCAAACACACGTAAAGTTTCCAACTTTACTCTCAAGTATGCTTAGAAGAGGCTCAAATGACCAAAAGAAGCCGTAAGATGGACTTAATGCATGCATGGAGCTTTTAAGACCATAAAGTTGGCACCTTTATGCCAAAAGAGCTCAAGAGGACGATAGATATGGAATGAAAGCACTTGGGACGACCTTCAACCCCATGAATCACCCAAGCATGGCTAAAAGCATCATAACTAACCTGAAAAGAGATCTAATCAAATATTATGCAAGGTTAGAACTTTATTCCAGAAATATGTTGGAAATGATGCAAAGAATCAAGATATTGAAGACTCCAACTTGAATCACCAACTTGCACCAAGCTTCTCCTTCTTCCAAGGGCTTTCAACACACCAAAATACACTCTCAAAGGGTTCACTACACTCACAAAGGCTTTAGGGTTTCGAGATTAGGGTTAAGGACTATGGAGGCTGTAAATGAGGCCAACACCTAGAACTTACGGTGTTTAAATAGAGTGCAAAACCCCAAAATTAGGATTTTCCTAAACAACGCCCAACTTGTCGAGTTGACTCCTCCAACACACCAATTTGGCTCATAAATCTTGTGAAAAAAATAACCTCTACTTGCCAATTTGAGACTCCTCAACTCGTCGAGTAGACCCCTTAAATCCTCACAATTCATCACCTTCAACTCGTCGAGTTGGCTCCTCCAACTTGCCGAGTTCGACTTGGAATTGGCAATATTTCCATAATTAACCTTCTAGATTCCGAGTGTTACAACCCTCCCCCACTTTAATTAGATTTCGTCCTCGAAATCGCTCCTTATTAACGCTCATGTTAAAACGACCAATCTGACGATTATAAACAAAATTTTGCGCACAAAATAATCTAACCAAGGTAACCGAAACCCAAACCGAAACTTCTATCCCAAAAATGACATCCAACCCCTCAGCCCTTGCAAAGACTTCTACCTTTCTAGGACTAGAATCTCTAATGGTCTCATACCCCGAGATACCGCTCATGCTGAAATAACTCCATGCCCAACTCTCAACGAATAATCGACAAAACATAACACTTCCAATTCTGAGCATACCACGGCCGATCCAAATCTACTGAAACCACCCATACAATAGTTCTTCAATCCCGATGAAGAATGAATTCTCAATATCTCAAATAAAACCAATCCTATCTCACCTGAAATCCGAAACCTAAGTCTTAATGGTCTAACTCCCTGTCCAACCTCCCACGTCGAACCATCACCAAGCCAACCTCATAAAGTTTCATACCAACAAAGTGCTTCCAACTCCCCGATCACATTGTTGCTTCAAAGGAAAACAAATTCACCGACCATAAGCAGCTACAAAACACTTATACTTGATAGAAGGCTTAGATAATCCTTCGAGTAGAAAAATCATTCCTTCAACGGTTAGACTCAAACGAGAGCTGCACAACTGGGTCAAATTACTCTAAGATTATTTAATCCCACTGCGAGTGACTTAGCATTTCCAAATCAATCAGTTACTCCACACACACACACACATATGAGACCCAATCACTAACGCTACTCGAAACACTGAAACTGCCCGAAACAACATGCTGCCTCTTGGATGCTTTCCAAAATCCACGAAGACCTCCCTAGACACAATTCATCAGCCAGTCATCTGAAATACCGGGTTCCAACCCAGTTGCTGGACCAAAAGACTCCCACACAGTCGCCCCTCATGACTTCCGACAGAAAGCCTCACAAGCAATAACTACCCGAACCATCTCGACACTAACCCGATGCTAAACAGAACGCTACGAACCAAATGTAGACTTTCTTCATACCTGGTCTCCCATGACCTACCATATTCTGATTCCAAATATATTTTGGCTCTCCTATAGCCTTTCAAACCAAACCGCTCTCGTCTAAACCATCCGTAAGAAACTGCGAGCAAAACACAAGTTTGCTACAATCTCACCACTGAACAAGGACCAGTGAATGCTACGGATCACCCTGCAGTCTTACAACACTCCCATACCAACTGGCCATTAGTCAAAGCTAATTGCTAACTATTGAATGCGACGAGCAACCCCACAATCTTACAACACTTCCAATTATGATATCATCAGTCCTAAGCCTTACCTCTAATCCATCAAATCGAATACACCCAGAGTCAAGCACACACTCGACCGGACGCCCAAGCTGAACTCGAGCCATGCCTGGAACCCTAACTTGGTTCCCTAAAGCCTGCTATCAAGCATCAAGAGAACACGATCTCAATGTTGATAAGTTTTCCTGAACTTCCAACTCACATAATCCTCAATCCAAACAACCACTTGGGTCGCCTTCCTCCCCATCAAGGATGCAAAACTCATCCTAGTTTCGGAAATGCTTCTACTCCTGAATCCCTGGACGATTCTCTACCACTTTGAATCGACTAAATTCTCAAATCACATGAGAAATGAAGTATTCCCAATCCTTTTTACTTTCCAACGATCGATCTGCTGACAACCAACGCTCAACCTTGCTAGTGATCCATTACTACCCAACTCAAAAGACCACACAACCTCTGAAAACTAGCTGAACACTTCTTGAATCCAAATATTACTGACAACCTCAGGAGCTAAAAAATAACATGACACTCAGATCTTGAAGTTTGATGGACAGATGCTCCAACTAAATCCTCAGTAACAAACCACATCCCTCGGCACCTACCAAAAACAATCCAATCATAATGGCTAAAATCCACTAGATCTTGACGACACTGAACAACTAACCTGTTGAATCCTGACCATAAACCTTCTACATAATGCCCCTGAATTGATCCTGACTACAACCAAGATAACATAGAACACTCCACACCCGCTATAAGAGAAACAACCATTTACTAAACCACTAACAATTCATGGCATGCAGATGGCATATAACATTTCTTGAAGATATAACTCAAACATAAGTAGAGAAATATACCAAATATGTGCTTACCTAAACCGATGCAAGATTCCAAACAATATAAATACTGATATGAACCGAAAAGGAGGCGAAAGATACATACCCGCAATGTCACCTGGAGAAACCCTGAATCCCTCTTCCTGCCGAAATACATGTAATGAAATATGGGTTTCCCCAACCACTAAGCGGGGAAAACTCACCTTGATATGGCCAGATTGATGGCAACGATGGCATAACTCTACATCCACTGTCCTTTTTTTAATGGCTGCGACCCTTCCACCAGCACCTGCCGCACTCAGATCTGTTGCGCTCATCCCCATGCACCCTTTCATCCTTCGTGTAACCACCATGTGTAACATTCCACTTGAAATTAAAATAATTAAATAAATAATAAAACCTAAACCCCGAGATGTAAATTTTATTTTATTTAGCCCTAACTCCGTAATAAGGAATCAGTGTTAGCCATGGGAGTTAAAAGTATTATTTTTCGACAAATGGGGGTTAAAGTGTAACTTTCGAACTAGTTATGAATAGATTTTTGGATGTTAGGGGCTTATTGGTAATTTTTGGACTTATTATGAAAGGATTTTTGGAGGCAGGTGCTAAAGGGTAAATTCTGGATTTAAATTGAAAACCTTTATGGAGGAGGGACCAACAGTGTAAACTGTGATTAATGTTTGAAAGGAAAACACATGACTTAAACCCATGCCTTCACCCATCGTCTGAAGATGCATCACCTAAACCCTAACCCTAATGTCACCCTCCAGCTGCCAACCTTGTATCTCCTACCTCCGGCCGTTGTAGCCTCCTAGCCACTATGAAATCGGAAACTACTGAAGCCAGACGCCGGTGCGACTGCCAACAACGAAGATGAGCATCGATTGACGCCAACTAAGTGATCGCCGGAACTGTGAGTTGTGGACCTTTTTGTCGTCCATCAGTGACGACACAAACCCCGTATCGCTGTGACCACTCCTCCTACCGTTTCTTCTCCGAATGCAGCTAGCTGGAGTCCGCTACTGCTGTCGTTCCCTATGGTGGCCTTCTGTTGTGCTTTGGTTGCCGTCGTCACCTTGAGGATAGCTTAGTCTGGTGTGCTTCATCATGTTTTATCTCTTGTAGTGATTGTGTGTATCGATTGCAAGTTGTGTATATGGGTGTTGCTGGCCGGAAACCGAGAAAAATAACCACCATGGCTGCCAGTTGCCATCACCCGTCGCCACCAGCCACTGTGGAAGGTGGCTGTGTGTGTTTTATTGTGTATTTGGGCATGTGTTTGGTAGCGTTATGTTGTATCTGCATTGTTTAGCCAGAAAAACTCGTCACCACCACCATAAGGTGGTGGCTGCCACCTCATGCCTCCATTTTGCCGTCACCAGCCGCCACATTGGGTGTTTGCGTGCACTTGTTTGTGATTGGACTATTATTTAGGATGCTTTTGATGTGCTTTGGACTAGAATCATACCACCACCACCGTGAGGTGGCAGCTACCGCCGTGAACCACCTTCGACCACCACCGCCCGAGGTGGCAATGGGTGGTGCCCAACTTATTAGAATCTAATTAATGTAAAAAATTAACCATTGGACTAATTGGCTTGTGTTGGGTTGGAGACCCTAGTTAGGGTTTATAATACCCTAATCTTGAAGACTATTATTTGGACTTTTTGAGACCCGTATTTTGGACAATTGGATTGAAACTATGACTCATGCCCGATCACATTGTATGATTGTCCTAGTGGGGGTGATGGACTTAACAGATTAAGTCCTTAATGGGTTAAGTAAGAACACTTAACCCTAATCATCATTTTATGTGAAAACCCTAATTTTGTTTGGGCTTTGAGTTGGGCCTTCCTTTTGGGCTTAGGTGTTTGGGATCTTGTTGGGCCATCTGAAAACAGGTGTATGGATGGGATATGTGGATGGGCTTCAAGGTAAGTCGCATGTAAGGGGTTTCGGCCTAATTTGTAAAATTGGACCATATGTTTGGCCTAGGTTCATTGTTTCGCTTTTGGGCCTTTGGAGTGTGAGTTTGGACCTTGGATTTGGATCAAGCTAGGTTGTGGGTAAAGTATTCTTTTACCCCCAGTATGGATTTATGGTGATGCATTGGAACCCAATTATTAATTGGGTGTTGTTTTGATATTGACATTTTGGGGATTTGTCAGCCAACAACTAGAGTTTCATCCACGGGACTTCAGCAGTGTGAACTGAGTCTCCTTACTGTTTGTGTGGGTCGAGGGCACTAATGTTGGCCCATTTGGTTTATGTATAGTAGGAAGACCCGGGGGTTAGCCATTAGCATTATGTATGAAAGACCAGGAGGTGGCTCCTGGCACATTGTATTTAAGACCAGAATCTAAACTCTGGCAAGTAAATGGTTAATTAGTATAGTTGTATGCAAGTTATCTATGTAATGCTTGCGTAGAAGACCAGGAGGTGGCACTTGGCACTTGCCTGTAAGATCTAGGGTTGTGGACCCCGACTTGGCAAGTAAGACCACAAGGTTGCTCGTGATATAATGGCAAGACTATGTGTGGCACATAAGACCTTTATTGATTATGATATATGAATGATATGTATGGCTCACGATTATTTATGGAATGTGTGGATCAGTTGATAGGTATAGTATGTGGTGTTGGATAACTCACTAAGCTTCGTGCTTATGGTTTTCAGTTTTGATTTCAGGTACATCCAGTTTTCAAAAGAAAGAGCTAGGGGCGATTGTAGCGCATACACCCATGATTTCCGCAATATGTGATCTTAGGGATTAGACTCTGATATTTTTTTATTTGAAATGATTTTCAATGTCTTATACAAGTCAAAATAGTGTTTTGGTTAAGATAAAAATGAAAATTTTACCCTGGATTTTTCGGATGTTATGAGTTGGTATCAGAGCCTTGTTTTAAGGGTTTCGGGCATACTCCCGGGTGTGCCTGAACTCAAACCGATGACTTGATGAAATTTTTATAAAATAAACATTTAATTACAAAAGAATTTCTAAGCACAGAAAGGAGTGTGATGCGTGTAATCGACTAAGCTCAAGTAAGTGGTTCCCAAAATACCAATACATGTGTGTTATGTGATATGTTGTGATTATGTGATTTGCATGCTAGATTAGATCTAAGGATCTAAGAGAGATGCATTTGTATGCTTATATGAGCTTGTAGATTTGCATGCTAGAACTGATCAGCCAGTGGTAGGATGGCCAGTTTAGGTTATGCCTGATTGTATGAGCCTTAGAATTGCATGCTAGTACAGATTCCTAACTAGAGGATTGAATGGTTTGATTGGAGCATGTTGGTTGGTTTTTCCATTGTTCGAATGTTGCTTGGTTTGTGCTTTGTGGGACTCTTAGCAATATGAGTTAGCTACTAAGTGAATATGCTAAGTCACATGTGGCATAGGCTGGATAATCTTAGAGTAATGAATTTGACCCTATTGTGCAACTCTCGTTTGAGTCCAACCGTTCTAGGGTTGAGTCTTTTACTCGAAGGATTATTTGATCTTTGTTGCATGTGGCTATATTCATAAGGTAGCTAGTTGAAATTAATGGGAATCCTTCAGCAACTGTGGACTGGGTGGGTTCAGGAACCTAGGAAAACCTATGATATGATGCAGTGGGTTAGTAGTACGGTTAGAGAGTTTTAGAGAGTTGCGGGAGATCATTTCATCAGAGATCTCTCACTATGTTTCGGAGATACTGGATGAGCGTTTGGGTGCGTTCCTTGTGGATGTTATGGCTATCATTGGAGCTCACACTCTTTCTTTCCGGGAGTTTTGTGCTTGTGGAGCTCATACGTTCCATGGGGAGAGGGGCCCCGTTGTCAGTAGGAGGTGGTTAGCGGATGTGTCAAACACGTTCAGGATGAGCATCTGCCCTGAGGAGGCGAAATTTTGATAGGTTTCTTGCCTGTTGAAGGACCGGACACGCGATTGGTGGGATGAGGTTAGTAGTAAATTGGGTGATGATGCAGTTGATGCCATGTCATGGGATGATTTCTCAACCACGTTCCGAGCAGAGTTTGCTCTAACGATTAAGATGCAGCGGTTGGCACGAGAGTTTTTGCATCTCCACCAAACTATTGAGACTATTGAGAGATCATAGCCATGTAAGGTATCATGATATGCTGCGTGATGATATCAGGAAATTTGTGAGTATTTCAAGGTGCGAGACCCTGAATGATATGATCTCTGGAGCCTAAGAGCGGGAGATTGATTTGGAGCACAATGAGAAGAGGAGGTCAGATCAGGAGCATATTTTGGAGGGTACCGGGAAGAGACCCAAGACTTCTGATTAGCTGTTGAGAGGAGGTGCAGTGAGTGCGTCTGTTCTGGCTACTTGGAGGATCACTAATGGACGTGAAGGTAGGGCGGGAGCCTCAACAACGAGGGGTTTAGATTTGTAGTGTCAGACGAGGGAGGTCAGGACTCCAACAGGAAGTATTGCAGGTATGTATCTCTTGCCTACCTTCAGATTAGTTATATCAGTATTTATGGTTGTCGAAATCTTACATCGGTTTGGATAAGCATACATTCGATTCATTTCTTTGCCCATGAATGAGTTATATCTTCAAATATTGTTATATACCATCTGCATACCGTGAATTACTATATGGTTAATGAATGTTCATTTCCCTTTTAGTTGGTTTGGAGTGGTCAGTGTTTTCTTGGGTTAGCGTCGAGATTGGTTCAGGGGAATTATGTGAAGGTCTGCAGTCAGGGTCCATTGGATGGTTATTTAGCATCGTCAGGATTCGGTGGTTTTAGTAGTTGACCTTGGAATGGCTGTTGGAAACGCTAAGGGAAATGGCTTGTTGCCGAGGTATTGGTTGGAACATATGTCTTTTTGACTTCGACATTTGAGTGTAGTGTCATTTTAAGCATTAGGGAATGTCGGTTTTACTTGGATTCAGGAGGTGTTCATCTGGGCTTTAGAAGTTGTGTGGTCTTTTGGGGTTTTTCTAGTGATGGAGTACTAGCATTGGCAATCGATGGTTGTCATCGGAACGATTGTTGGAAAGCAAAAAGGATTAGGAATCCTTCAATTCTTATGTGTTGTGAAGAATTAGTCGAATCTAAGTGGGGGAGAATTGCGCAGGCATTCAGGACCAGAAGCGGTTTTGAAGCTTGGATGAGTTTCAAATCCCCGTCGGAGGGAAGAGCGATCTGAGAGGCTATTTGGATTGTGGATTGTAGGAGTTGGAAGTTCAGGAAACTTACCAACATTGAGATGGAGTTCTGTTGGTACTTGATAGCAGGCCTAGGGGAAACCATATTGGAGTTCCAGGCATAGTTTGAGTTTTGTTTGGGCACTTGGTCGAGGGTGCGCTCGACTCTAGGTATGTTCTATTGTTAAATTAGCGGAGGGCATTGGGCTGCGAGTTCAGCTGGTGGAAGTGTAGTAAGACTGTGGGGTGGTCCGTAGCATTCACTAGTTAGTGGTAAGTGGAAGTGTCGTAAGACTGCGAGGTGGCCCGTAGCATTCACTAGTTGGCAGTTAGTGAGAAGTTTTATAAGACTACGGGGTGGCCCGTAGCATTCACTAGTTTGCAGATAGTATATGCATGTTGTAAGACTGCGAGGTGGCCCGTAACATTAACTAGCGATTAGTTAGCGTGAGAAGTGTTGTAAGACTTTGGGGTGGCCCGTAGCAGTCATAGGTCCCTATGCAACAGTGGGAGTGTGGAAAATTACGATTTGCTCGCAATTTTCTTTGGATAGATGAGGCCAAAATGGGCCAGTCCACCAAGCCAAGGAAGGGCCAACATGTTTGGAATCAGGGCATAGTAGGTCGTGGGAGACCGGGTATGAGGAAGACTACAGTTGTGTAACATCCGGACTCCCTAGTATAATTTTTAAAAGCTTTGTATTCATTTTATTGAGGGAACTCGACGAGTTGGAAGCCCCAACTCGTCGTGTCGAACCTAGTCATCCCGCGTGGTTTATGACTTCTACTCGACGAGTTGGAGGACCCCAAATCGACGATTAGAGGTTGTGCGTGAAAACCCTAATTTTTAGGGTTTGCACCCTATTTAAAGGGCCTTAAGTCCTTTCCTCCTGCCTCCTTACCATCTTTTGACGGCCAAAAGCAACCCTAATCGATCTAAACCCTATTCTTGAGTGTGTGAGAGGCTAAGGGGTCGTTTGATAGTTGCTGATTGGGTTAGAGCTGACTAGGTTAGAAACTGACTGGGTTAGAAATGCCGACTGAGTTCATATCTGACTGAGTTTATGCTGTTTGATAATTTATCTGAATGATTGTGCTGAATGAAAAAATGACCATATTACCCTTGTGTTGTCTCTTGTGTTGGATAAAATAATTACAAAAACACAAATTATCATATAAAATCCAAATTAAACATACATCAATTAAAATCCAAAAACAAAGTGTAATACAAATTCTCATACATAATAAAAAAGTATATCATTTAACGTGAACCATTTGAAAGTAACTGATTAGCAATCTGGTCACGCAAAGTAGTCACATAGTCAACGGCTTCTGAACCCTATTCTATGCCTTCTATGTTTTGGCCCTCACTTCCTCCACCACCTACATTAGGAGTAACCATAGTGTTTTGTTCAAATTTTGTAAATAAGTCATCTTGAATATCGTATTTCCTTATAAAATTATGGATCGCAACAAAAGCAATGACTATATCTCTTTGTACTGGAAAAGGATAAGGAGCCATTCGTTTTAAAATTGGAAATCTCACCTTCAATACACCATAATCACATTCAATGATATTTCTAAGTTGTGCATGAGCATGATTGAACCTTTCTTCCTTAGTTAAAGGTATGTTTCTTCGAAAATCTGCTAACCAATACCTAGTATTGCAGTAGGGAGCCATAAATCCACGGGTGTTGGTGTATGCAGCATCAGAAATGTAATATTTATTTGTAGATGATTGACAAATTTATCATATAAATAATATAGATAATAAAACGTATAGTAAAGATACAAACCTGGTGGAGGGAATGGAAATCCGAAAGTCGGGTTAAATGCAACTTCTTTCAAAACTTTAGAATCATGTGCTACGCCCTCCCATCCAGCCCATACAAAGGTGAATATCATATCAAAATTACAAATTCCAATTACATTTTGATAACATTCACCTTTTCCTCTTCCCCTATAACGAGTTTTTTGATCAACGGGCACAACTATATGTATAAGTGTTCCATCTAGTGCACCTATTGCTCCGGAAAATATGTGCATTAGCCACTATGTTGTTCTGAGGTATTTCTTGTTGGAGTAGACGAGGTTGGTACTATAATTTCTTGTGCAAAACACATCATTGCACATAAGACCTCATGAAAACATTGATGAATCGTTTGGGTGGAGTGATGAAATCTTTCTTTAACAGCTCGAAAACGTTCATTATGTCCTATAACATGTAAAAAATAGTCATCTTCTCTTCAACGCTTATCGTCCTACTACATTGCAACCAATTTCTCTGTGTAAAGTGATTGCATAATAGTACAAATGCATCTTGTGAAAACGTATCATGTCGTAACATTGTATAGGACATCTGTGTATCAAATCTTGCGTATACACATACCCCTTTGCTACCAGTTCGCCAGCTCTTATTCTTTTAATTATTCTTTGCCTTTGTCAGACCAACATCAACCAATACCATGAGAATATAAGGAAATATAAAAAGTCACCTTCTTTATCCATGTGTCATGTTGGATGTCAAATAAAAATTTACATTTTAATCAATAACATAACAATCAATAACATAATAATCCATAACATAACAAACCATAACATGTAAATACTAAAAGCATAACATTCCATAACATATAAATTCATATAACATAAGTGCACCTAAGAAAACAATCCATAACATAACTAAACCATAACATAGTAATGTCAAACAATGAACCATAACATACTAATGTCAAACAATGAACCATAACATACTAATGTCAAACAATGAACCATAACATACTAATGTCAAACAATAAACCATAACATACTAAATTCAACCAAGTAATCCAAACTTTTTTCCCGCATTTGTTACCCACGACTCACAAGTTGACAAGTTAAGGCGCAACCAAATTTTCCTATTGCCAGCACTTTCAGCAAATAATATAAGAGCAGTGGTGTATTTCGGATCACATTCTCCCAATCCAAGCTTGTCAACTTCGCCATACAAGCATCCATCTCCTTGTCAAGATTATTTACTTCCGTGAATGCTTGTGCGGCCTTGATAATTTCTTTTCCAACTTCTTTCAACTCATCATCAAGTGTGGTTTCTTTAGGACCATTTCGTTCCCCCCACCCCTTGTTTTTTGTCTGCCCAGATGATTCCTCACTAGTAGGTTGAGGTATGGTTGAGCTTGGGGTATCTGGATGAGGTGTTGGCTCTTCCATCTCCGTATCCTCAAAATCATGTGTACTGAAGGTTTCATTGGGATGAGATAGTGTCGAAGATGGCCCCCAACTGTGAACACCGGTTGAGGTCGCCCCATCAAATAGTTGGGTACAAAGATTAGGGCAAGGGAGGGGTGCATTTCTCAGCTTATCTACATACTGGTTTAGCTGTTTCAAAATTTAATAAATATTGTTAAAATAGTAAAAAAAAAATCTAATTTATGTAAGCATGGTAATTCTAAGGGTCTATTAGCTTAGGTGTGTATTTGTTTTAATTCTTCTTTTCTTGAATATATATTTCTGTAAGCATGGTAACAGCATGTGCCAATGTGCTATACATAATGTTGTAGGCACATATTTGAAAGTAAAGGACACCAAATTGTCAAAAACACATTATGACATCTGATTTCATAAACAAAAACATATTATGAATTGATTATATGCTAACCCTTCAATCTAATTTAATCAAAGAATAATGAAAGAAGTAATGGCAAACTTTGATTTCAGAATTAAATCAGTAACTTGACAACAAACATGAAAGGTTTTGTAATTTCAGAAACAAAAAAGAAAAAAAGAAAAGAAAAGAAGAAACATTACTTGCATGCTGTGTGGTCGTCGTCGGAACTTTCTGGTCGTCGCCGGAGAGGATGGCGCGGGAGTGAAGTCGCGGAAGAAGATGTAGGAGATGGAGGCGATCAACAGATGTTAGAGATCAGTATTTGTCTAGGGTATTGGCGTATTCGGGAAGGAGGCTAGAGGCAAGAAGGGAAAAAAACACGTATCTTATTTTTTCCAGACAGAAGGTTTTTTTGGACTGACCGAGTAAGGGGAACGGGTGGAATGGGCTGACCGAATCATCTATAACATCTCATAAACAAACGTCTAACTGCTGACCGAGTCAGCAGTCAGCACTGACTGGACCCGGTAAGTTCAAATCAAGCATGCCCTAAAATTATGTTTTTGGTGCATTTGTTGAAGAAGCTTGAAGATTAAGAAGCTTGAAATGAGGGGAAGCTTGTAGATCCAGTATCTACATCGTGTTGGCATCCAGTAGAAGGTAAAAAGTCTTTACCTTGGCCTTCCATTTCTTAGATCTATTCTTATGTTGGAATATGGGCATTTTGGTACAAAATGGAGTCACTTTCGGATTTGAGCTTGTCACAAGGGCATGGTTTCAGATATGGACTCCTCTAGGCCCTTATGGACATAAAGCCTCAAGCTTTATGAAGCTTTGGCCCTCCTCTACATCCAAAACCTTCTTCTAAGGCTAGGTATGAGTGTTTTTGCCTCATGGAGCCTTGCATGCACGTAAAGTTAGCAACTTTACGTGATAACAACACCCTAGAAGTCTAGATCTATAGTTTGGAGTTTTTGTTTCACTTAAAAGAATTTGAATGAGAAATGGACTGAAGGAACTCGACGAGTTTCATAGTCAACTCGACGAGTTGAATAAGGGTTTTCTCGCTTTCTAGATTCTGCATGAACTCGGTGAGTTAGGGGGTAGCTCAACGAGTTGGCTAGGGTTTTCCCGACATTCTTGAAATTGCATGGACTCGATGAGTTGTTTGGAAACTCGGTGATTCGACTAGGGTTTTCACGATTTCTTGAGTTCTAAAGGAACTCGACGAGTCATTGAACTACACTCGACAAGTTGGGTCAACATGCAATATTGACCTTGACCGTTGATCTTGACTTTGACCAAGGGTTGACCAATTTCACTTCTAGGGTTATGTTAGTAATTTGGAAATTTATGAAAGTGGATCATTGGTGGATGCATGTGATTGAGTTTGGATCTGTATTTGGGGAGTTTGACATTATCATCTCGAGCTACTTGTGAGGTGAGCTGTCCTCGCTATACTAATAGGGTCAAAAGCACCAATGTCGGCCCTTTTCGTATTTGTATATGGGTTTATTGCATGATGATATGCTTAGTGACCTGTTAGGTCGGTATCCTAGTATATAGGATGATGCTATGTTAGTGACCTATTAGGTCGGTATCCTGGTATATAGGATGATGTCATGATTAGTGATCTGTTAGATTGGTTTGACTGATGTATATTCTAGCATTGTTATCTATGTGTTGATTGTGTTTGGGGGTGGGTTGAGGCGGACCTGCTTTGTGTTGTAGGCCAACATACCTAGGGCATCTTGAATAGACTGTAGGCCCGGTAGGGCACATCAGTCAGGACGAAGGCCCGGAGAACGATCCAGAAAGGCTGAAGGCCCGGATGGGCGAACCAGACGTGCTGAAGGTTCTGAGAGTGGGCCAGATAGACTGCAGGCCCGGTGAGGGTAATCCAATAATTCTGTAGACTCAATATGCATGTTGTTTATTTGCTATGACATTATTATATTTGTACGGCGTTGGTATTTTCGGGTAACTGGCTAAGCTACGGGCTTACAGTTTTGGATTTTGTTTCAGGTACTTCAGATGATCGTGGGAAGGCGAAGGCGTGATCGTGCACCTCCTTGCAATTTTATGATTTGGTTTATGCGATACTCTGACATGAAACTATTTTGAATTTTTTTTAATAACTATGGGTTTTTGAATGTTTTAAAAAGTTTTAAATTGGCTTGAATTTTATGGATGTTACAAATTGGTATCAGAGCCTTAGTTTGAGTGAATTGGAGGAACACTCGTGTGAATCCAGTCTCAAATTAAGTAAAAGGTTTTCAAAATTATTTTCAAATGGTTTTCAAAATACTAAAGGAGGATGCAGAGTGTACAATCAGTCGGAGCCAGTAAGTAGATCCGAAAATATCATGCAGATATTTGATATTATGATGTGTTAGAATAGCATGCTAGTTCTAAGCTAGGGATCTTCAAGAATTGCATGATAGAATTGCTTGATTTTATGATGCCTGATATCCTAGGGTTTTTCCTTATATGAAACTAACATCATTACTATACTTGCTTAGTGTATGTATCATAATTGTACATAATTAAGATCTTATAGCCTGAGAATGTTTGGTTTGGCCTTATTTCCTGTTCTTGTCTAATTAAGGGCTTAGGGTAGGGTCAGATATTCGAATGTCTATAGGGTCTAGTGTTATGTATGACTAGGATACATGAGTGTTGCAGGGTTGGCGGAAGTTTCATGGGGAAGTTGTGCGGGGTCACTTGGCCAGTTATGAGATATTTAGCCTTCCTCTAGGAGTGAGGATTGAGCGTGCACCATGCTTATGTATATTGTTAGGGCGTTGTGATGATACTTGAGACAAATATGGGTAGGTGTGGAAGGTAGTATGGGCCCGTACTACTAAAAGCACAGGACCCATACGTGTAGCAAGGAAGTCACAACCCTTAGGGCTTTGTTTGGAGTTGGTTTCCAGATTATTATATGGAATGTCTGATATATTCCTGGTTGTCATCGGAACGATTGTTGGAAAGTAAAAAGGATTGGGATTCCTTCAATTCTTATGTGTTGTGAAGACTTAGTCAAATCTAAGTGGGGAAGACTCGCCATGCATCCAGGACCAGAAGCGGTTTTGAAGCTTGGATGAGTTTCACATCCCCATCGGAGGGAAGAGCGATCTAAGAGGCTATTTGGATTGAGGATTGTGGGAGTTAGAAGTTCGGGAAACTTACCAACATTAAGATCGCGTTCTCTTGGTACTTGATAGCAGGCCATGGCGGAACCAGGTTTCAGTTTCAGGCATAGTTTGAGTTCTGTTTGGGTGCTCGGTCGAGGGTATGCTTGACTCTGGTATGTTTTATTGTTAAATTAGCAGAGGGAATTGGGCTGCGAGTTCATCTGGTGGAAGTGTTGTAAGACTACGGCGTGGCCCGTAGTATTCACTAGTTAGCGGTTAGTAGATGTGTTGTAAGACTGCCGGGGGGGGGGGGGGGTGGAGGGGGTTGGCGTAGCATTCACTAGTTGGCAGTTACCGAGAAGAGTTGTAAGATAAAGGAGTGGCCCATAACATTCACTAGTTTGCAGATAGTATAGGCATGTTGTAAGATCGCAGCGTAACCCAAAGCATTCAGTAGCGATCAGTTAGCGTGGGAAGATTTGTAAGACTGCGGGGTGGCCCGTGGCATTCACATACCCCTGTGCAACAGTGGGAGTGTGGCAAATTGCGATTTGCTCATGATTTTCTTCAGATAGATGAGTCCGGAATGGGTCAGTCTGCCAGGCCGAAGAAGGGCCCAACATCTTTGGAATCAGGGCATTGTAGGTTGTGGGAGACCGGGTATGAGGAAGACTACACTTGGGGATTCATGTATATGTGGAGTAGCTTGTTTATCGAAAGTGCTAAGTCACTTGCAATTTGGATTAAATAATCTCTGATGTAATTGATTTGACCCTGTTGCATAACACTCGTCTGAGTCTAACCGTTATAGGGATAAGTCTTCTACTTGAAGAATTATATGAGCCTTCTGTCAAGTATAAGTGTTCTGCAGGGACATTTACTCTGTGATATTGTTTTCTAGTTGGAACCTCAAGTTATCAGAACTTAAGTTGTTAGTTGGGTGATAAGTGGATTGGATTCAAGAGTAATGATTCAATATGGGCAGTCTGTGAGGGAGTCAGACCATCACAAGACTTCTGATTTTAGATTAAGTAAATATGACCATGATGAAAGGAATTCGTTCATCTTCGGGTTTTAGAACCCTGTGAGGATTGGTTTCGGCTTCCTTGGGAAGGTTGTTGTATGCTCGGGGTTATGGCCTTGTTGCTCAGGTTGTTGGTTTGCTGGGATTCGTAAGAAATGATTTCGAGGACGAAATGTAATTTAAGTGGGGTAGAATTGTAAAAATTAAAATAATTAAATAAATAATAAAACCTAAACCCTAAGATGTAAATTTTATTTTATTTATCTCTAACTCCGTAATGAGGAATAAGTGTTAGCCATGGGAGTTAAAAGTAGTATTTTTGGGCATATGGGATTAAAGTGTAACTTTCAAGCAAGTTATGAATAGATTTTTGGATGTTAAGGGATGATTGGTAATTTTTGGAGTTATTATGAAAGGATTTTTGGACGTGGGGCTAAAGGGTAAATTCTGGATTTAAATTGAAAAACATTTATGGAGGAGGGACCAAAAGTGTAAAATATGATTAAAGTTTGAAAGGAAAACACGTGACTTAAACCCATGCCTTCCCCCGTCGTTTGAAGATGCATCACCTAAATCCTAACTCTAATGTCACCCTCCATCCGCCAACCTTGTATCTCATACCTCCGGTCACCGCAGACTCCTAGTCACTATGATGCCAGAAACTACTGAAGCCAGTCGCCGATGCGACTGCCAACAGTGAAGATGAGCATCGATTAATGTCAAATCACTAGGTCGCTGGAACTGTGAGTCGTGGTCATTGATGTCGTCCATCGGTTAAGAGGAAAACCCCGAGCCGCTACGACCACTCCTCCTCCTGTTTCTTCTCTGAATGCAGCTAATTGGACTCCACCGCTTCCGTCGTTCCGGTGGCCTTCTGCAATGCTTTGGTTGTCGTCGTTAACTCGAGGATAGGTTAGTCGGGTGTGCTTTTTCTTATTATATCTCGGGTACTGATTTTGTGTATTGATTGCAAGCCGTGTATGTGGGTGTTGCTGGCCGAAAACCAAGAAAAAGAACTACCATAGCCGCCAGCCACCATCTCTTGTTGCCACCAGCCACCGTGGAAGGTGGATGTGTGTGTGTGTGTGTGTGTTTGTTTTATTGTTTATTTTGGCATGTGTTTGGTGGTGTTATGTTGTATGCACACTGTTTGGCCGGAAAAACCCGTCACCACCACAGTGAGGTGGTGGCTGCCACCTCATGCCGCCATTCTGCCGCCACCAGCTGCCACCTTGGGAGGTTGTGTGCACTTGTATGTGATTGGACTATTATTTGGGATGCTTTGATGTGCTTTTGACTAGAGTCATAACCACCACCATCGTAAGGTGGTAGATGTCGCCGTGAACCACCGTCGACCACCACTGCCCGAGGTGGCAGTGGTTGGTGCCCGAGTTATTAGACTCCTAATTAATGTAAAAACTTAACCGTTGGACTTGCCGGGACCCGTGTTTTAGACCATTGGATTGAAGTTATGACTTATGCCACATCACATTGTATGATCAGCCAAGTGGGGGTGATGGACTTAATGGATTAAGTCCTTAAAGGGTTAAGTAAGAATACTTAACCCTAATCGTTATTTTATGTGAAAACCCAAATTTTTTTTGGGCTTTGAGTTGGGCCTTCCTTCTGGGCTTAGCTGTTTGGGCTCTTGTTGGGCCATCTGAGAACATGTTATGGATAAGATATATAGATGGGCTTTAGGGTTAGGCCTATGTAAGTGGTTTGGGACCAATTTGGAAAATCGGGCCATATGTTGGGCTTTGGTTCATTGTTTGGCTTTTATGCCTTCAGAGTGTGAGTTTGGACCTTGGGTTTGGATCAAACTAGGTAGGAGTAAAGTAGTCTTTTACCCCAAGTATGTATTTATGGTCATGCATTAGAACCCAATTATTAATTGGGTGTTTTTTTTATATTGATAGTTCAGGGATTTTTCAGCCAGCAACTAGAGTTTTATTCGCACGAGTTCAAGAGTGTGAGGTGAGTCTCCTCACTGTTTCTATGGGTCGAAGGCACCAACGTCGAGCCATTTGGTTTATGTATAGTAAGAAGACCTTGGGGTTAGCCCTTGGCATTATGTATGAAAGACCAGGAGGCGGCTCCTGGCACACTATATGTAAGACCAGAGTCTGAACTCTTGCAAGTAATTAGTTAAGTAGTATAGTTGTATGCTAGTTGTCTTTGTGATGCTTTCATGGAAGACCAGGAGGTGGCTCTTGGCACTTGTCAGTAAGACCCAGGGTTGTGGCCCCCGGCCTGGCAATAAAGACCACGAGGTGGCTTGTGGCATAATGGCAAGACTATGTGCGCCACATAGCACCTTTATAAATTATGATATATGAATGATATATATGGCTCACGGTTATGTATGGCATGTATGGATCAGTTGATATGTATTGTATGTGGTACTTGGGGAACTCACTAAGCTTCGTCCTTACAGTTTTCAGCTTTGGTTTCAGGTACATCCAGTTTTCAAATGAAAGAGCATGGGGTGATCGCAACACATACACCCATGATTTCCTCAATATGTGATCTTTGGGATTAGACTCCGATATTTTTTATTTGAAATGCTTTTCAATGTCTTATACAAGTTACAATAGTGTTTTGGCTAAATTAAAAATGAATTTTTTATCCTGGATTTGAGGGATTCGGACATACTCTCGGGTGTGCATGAACTCAAATTGAGGCCTTGATGAAATTTTTATAAAATCAACATTTAATTACAATATAATTTCCAAGCAAAGAAAGGGTTATGATGCATGCAATCGACCGAGCTCAAGTAAGTAGTTCCCAAAATACCAATACGTGTTTGATATGTGATATGTTATGATTATGTGATTCGTAGTCTAGATTAAAGCTAAGGTTCTAGGACAGATGCCTTTGTATGCTTATATGAGCTTGTAGATTTGCCTGTTAGAATTGATCATCCGGTGGTAGGATGGCATGTTTAGGTTGTGACTGATTGTATGAGCCTTAGAATTGCATGCTAGTACAGATTCCTGATTAGAGGATAGAATGGTTTGATTAGAACATGTTGTTTAGTTTTTCCATTGTTGGAATGTTGCTTGCTTTGTGCTTTGTGGGACTCTTAGCAATGTGTGTTAGCTACTAAGTGAATATTCTAAGTCACATGTGACATAGGCTGGATAATCTGAGAGTGATGAATTTGACCCAATTGCGCAGCTCTCGTCTGAGTCAAACCGTTCTAGGGTTCTGTCTTTTACTCTAAGGATTATCTTATCTTTGTTGCATGTGGCTATATTCATGAGGTAGCTAGTTGACATCAATGGGAATGATTCAGCAGCTGAGGACTGGGTGGGTTCGGGAACCTAGGAAAGCCTATGATATGCTGCAGTGTGTTAGTAGTACGATTTAGAGAGTTTTGGGTTCATCAGTTTAAGGAAGTGACTTAGAGGATTCGGGAGGATTGCTGAGGAAAGTATGGATAAGTGTGGAAGGTATTATCGGGCCCATACTACTGAAAGCACAGGATCCATACTCGAATTGATGAGAGTCTTGGAGAATCTAAGAAGCTTAGGGGAGGACGATCCTTGAGTATGTTTTGATCATTCGTTGTGGTTTTTCAATCTGGGGATGAGAACTCAGGGAGATGGTATTGGTCCGGGTTTTGGCTCAGGTGCGGGTATTGAGCCGATTAGCAAGAAGTTGTGGGAGCTCATTTCATTAGAGATCTCTCACTGTGTTTGGAAGATAGTGGATGAGCGCTTGGGGGCGTTCCGTGCGGAGGTTATGGCTATCACTGGAGCTCGCACTCTTTCTTTTCGGGAGTTCCGTGCTTGTGGAGATCCTGAGAGGGACCCCATTGTTAGTAGGAGGTGGTTAGCGGATGTGGCTAATGCGTTCAAGACAAGTTTCTGCGCCGAGGACGCGAAAGTCTGATATGTTTCTTGCCTGTTGAAAGACCGGGCAGACGATTGGTGCAAAAAGGTTAGTAGTGAATTGGGTGATGATGCAGTTGATGCCATGTCATGGGATGATTTCTCAACCAGGTTTCTGAGCGGAGTTTGCTCCGGCGATTAAGATGCAGCAGTTGGCGTGAGAGTTTCTGGATCTCCGCCAGACTACTGAGACTGTGGCAACAATCACTGTCAAGTTCCGGGAGAGGGCTTTATCAGTACCGCGGTATGCCGCAGACGAGGAGCTAATCAAAGTAAGGTATCATGAAATGTTGCGGGATTATATCAGGAAATTTGTGATTATTTAAGGGTGCAAGACCCTGAATGATGATCTCTGGAGCCTTAGAGAAGGAGATTGATTTGGAGCACAATGAGAAGAGGACGTCAGATCAGGAGCATATTTTTGGAGGGTCCCGGGAAGAGACCCAAGACTTCCAATCAGTTGTTGAGAGGTCAGTAGGACCGAAGTCAGTGCAGCACGTGTGAGAAATTGCACGATTAAGTTTGTCGTTCCTGGGGTCTGGGCTGCTACAAGTGTTGTCGGGTTGGCCACGTCAGCAAGGAATGTCCTCATGACGCAAGGTCTTTATGTTTTCACTACGATCGGGTGGGCCACTTGAAGGTTGACTGTCTGATGTTAAGGGGAGGTGCAGTGAGTGCATCTGTTCCGGCTACTTGTAGTATCACTGTCGGACGAGAAGGTAGGGCGGGAGCCCCGACAAAGAGGGGTTGAACTTTGCAGTGTCGGACGAGGGAGGTCAGGAATCCAACCTACATTATTACAGGTATGTATCTCTTGCCTACCTTGTGACAACCCGATATTTTCAATCGGTCAAAACCTAAAAGTCAACCCCTTCGTATCATAAGTCAATGTCATTATTTCTAATTTTTAAGAAATATAAAGTTCGTTTGATTATTTTAGAAATCACCAAAACCGTAAACTCATACCTATGTATGAGTTTAGTCCCCAAGTAACTAGTCATTTGTGTTTACTCCCTAAAAAGTCAAAAGAGTAAACTCCAAGTTTTCTCTCAAGTATCATCCAAGATTTAATTCCAAATCTTCAATCTTGTAAGTGTTTTAACCCTTTCGAGTTAGTAAAACACTTAATCTAGTGTTTGTGCATCTATTCATCCATTCATTTATGTGTTTTGTTTAGATTTTCCAAAACACCAAGAACACACACTAAGTGTTCTTGGCCTTTTAGCACAAATCAAGCCTTCCAATAGTAAGTGCTTCTATCCTTGAGTGATTTTAAGCTAGTACTACATTTAAACATCAAGAAAATATGTCAAGAACACAAGATTGAAGGTGTTCACGGTCCAAGAATGTTCTTGGGCCGTAAACCCCATAAAGGGCACCAAAGTGTGCCTAAGTCCTTATCTAAGCCCTAGTTTGATGTTTAAACCTTCCTTGACATGTTTAAACCCTTCCTCATTGAGTTTAAACCTAGAAAAAAATCAAAGACCATCAAATATAGGGGTTTACGGTTTTGGGATCTCCCAAAACCGTAAACACCCTAAAGTGAGTTTAAGTTGGTCATTTTACTTCCTTAGGCTTAGAAACTAGCTCATACACTTACCTAATTGTGTTAGGGACTTGAAAACATGGCTTTACACTCTTCCATATGGGTTTACGGTTTATGAACCCAAGGGAAAATGCCATGAGGCCGTAAACTCCTCAAATGAGGTGTTTTGATGCCCTAGTCCATTCCAAAGGCCAAACCACTTAGTAGAATTGCTCCAAGGGGCTTGTTAAACCACCAAACAACACCTAGTCATTAGGACTAGAGTTTACGACCGTAAACTCTAGAGTTTATTGCCATAAACTCTTGGTGTCATGACCATCAAAACCGTAAACTCCAAGGGAGTTTACCCTTGAACCCCAAACACACTAGCCTTTCCCTACAACACTAAGATGCAACCCTTGAGACGTATAACACTTGTATAAAGTGTTTAGCATGTCCTAGGGTGTCTTAACTTTGTTTATTAGTTGTTTAAAGACTAATTGTGTATATACATATATCCTTATATGTTATTAGGATCTTTGTGCGTGTCTAAGTCTTCACTTGACACCAAGCACTTATCTGGCACTTCCTTCCGATCCACTTACCATAGGTGAGTTCGTACCCTTAATCAATGTTTTAAACTGTTTTTAAATGTTTTATGGGGGGATACAAGTAGAATTATGCTAATTATTATATCAATCACATGTGATTAATAAGCAGCATTCAAATGATTGGCTACTCATTAGCCGTTTTACTAAACAGTTTCCTTCAAATGTCTTTCATAAACACTTTATGTGTTTAAAATTCCTTATTTCTCTGTACATTTTACTCTGTATATTACTTTTCAAACTTATTTACAATTGTGTTTCAAACAAATGTTTCTTTATACTAAACCGTTTTATCAAACCCATGCCTTCAAAACCGTTTTATAGATAGACATCAAGTCGATATTTTCTTAAGATAATAATTATGTTCAAAGGTTTTACAAAACTTATTTATGCTTTTTTATTATAAATTGGATGCCTCTATATGTATAGTTATATAAGAAATGTTTAAAAGACTTAGGAAGGCTATCCACCCTATTTCCTTTTCGCGCTTGAGATGTGGTCTGGTGTGATATCGGGTACTCGTACGAAGGTCGTTTAAATATTAGTTATATATCATATGTACATATATAGTCATAAAGGCCCTTCCAGTTCATCCCATGCCCTTAGGTAGCAAGGGTATACATCCATGTCCATACGTACCAGTTAGATTACTAGTAAACTACCATACGGGTAGTTTAGGAAGATACTAGAACAATACTAGAACGTGATACCATACAATGAGTCAATTCATTCATGAGTCAATACTTGCTAGAACATTACAGTACATTACTATACTTGCTAGATAGAGAGCACGTACACTACAGCTAGAACATTACAGTACATTATTATACTTGCTAGATAGAGAGCACGTACACTACAGCCAGAACATTATAGTACATTACTATACTTGCTAGATAGAGAGCACGTACACTACAGCTAGAACATTACAATACATCACTATACTTGCTAGATAGAGAGCACGTACACTACAGCTAGAACATTACAATACATTACTATAATTTGACAGAACACACTTGAATAATAATTATTTTATTAATGCAATGGATGATGTTGTTGCTTGTTTACTACTTTACATTGTTGTGATACTGTACATGACGTCCTCCGCCCCAGAACGTTTCCGCCGTTCTTGGTTTTGGGGTGTGACATACCTTCAGAGTAGTTACATCAGTATTTATGGTTGTTGAAATCTTACATTGGTTTGGATAAGCATACATCCGATTCATTTATTTTCCCATGAATGAGTTATATCTTCAAATATTGTTATATACCATTTGCATACCGTGAATTACTATGTGGTTAGTGAAAGTTCGTTTTGCTTTTAGCTGGTTTGGAGTGGTCAGTGTTATCTTGGGTTAGGGTCGAGATCGATTCAGGGGAATTATGTGAAGGTCTGCGGTCAGGGTTCGCAGGATGGTTATTCAGCATCGTCAGGATACAGTGGTTTTAGTAGTTTTCCTTGGATTGGCTGTTGGAAAGCCAAGGGAAGTGGCTTGTTACTGAGGTATTGGTTAGAAGAAATATGGGCAGGTGTTGGAATGGCAGTCGGCCGGTTATGAGATATTTAGCCTTCCTCTAGGAGTGAGGCTTGAGCACGTGCCATGCTTACGTATATTGTTAGGGCGTTGTGATGATACTTGAGACAAATATGGGTAGGTATGGAAGGTAGTATGGGCCCATACTACTGAAAGCACAGGACGCATACGCATAGCAAGGAAATCACAACCCCTAGGGCTTTTTTGGGAGTTAGTTCCTGGATTATTATATGGAATGTCTGATATCTTCTTGATTGTCATTGGAACGATTGTTAGGAAGCAAAAAGGATTGGGAATCCTTCAATTCTTATGTGTTATGAACACTTAGTCGAATCAAAGTGGGGGAGAATCGCACAGGCATTCAGGACCAGAAGAGGTTTTGAAGCTTGGATGAGTTTCACATCCCTGTCGAAGGGAAGAGCGATCTAAAAGGCTATTTGGATTGAGGATTATGGGAGTTGGAAGTTCAGGAAGCTTACCAACATTAAGATCACGTTCTCTTGGTACTTGATAGTAGGCCGTGGGGGAACCAGGTTGGAGTTCCAGGCATAGCTCAAGTTCTATTTGGGCGCTCGATCGAGGGTGCGCTCAACTATGGGTTTGTTATATTCTTAAATTAGCAAAGGGCATTGGGCTGCAAGTTCAGCTAGTGGAAGTGTTGTAAGACTGCGGGGTGGTCCATAGCATTCACTTGTTAGTAGTTAGTAGAAGTGTTGTAAGACAGAGGGGTGGCCCGTAGCATTCACTAGTTGGCAGTTAGTGAGAAGTGTTGTAAGACTATGGGGTGGCCCGTAGCATTCACTAGTTTGCAGATAGTATATGCGTGTTGTAATACTGTGGGGTGGCCCGTAGCATTCACTAGTGACCAGTTAGCGTGAGAAGTGTTGTAAAACTGTTGGGTGGCCCGTAACATTCACAGGTCCCTGTGCAGTAGTAGGAGCGTGGCAAATTGCGATTTGCTCGCGATTTTCTTCTGATAGATGAGGCCGAAATGGGCCAATCCGCCAGGCTGAGGAAGGGACCAGCATGTTTCGAATCAAGGCAAAGTAGGTCGTGGGAGACCGGATATGAGGAACACTACAATTGGACCTGTAGCGTTCAACCTAGCATCGGGATAGTGTCGAGATGGTTTAAGTAGTTATTACATGTGAAGTTTTCTGTCGGAAGTCGAGAAGGGCGACGGTGTCGGAGCCTTTTTGGTTCAGTAACCGGGTTGGAACCCGAAATTTCAGTTGATTGGGTGACGAATAGGGACCAGGGAGGTCTCGGTGGGTTGAGGAAGCAGTGTGATGCTTCGGGCAATAGTAGTAACTTGGGGATTCATGTGTGTGTGGAGTAGCTTGTTTATCGAAAGTGCTAAGTCACTTGCAGTTTGGATTAAATAATCTCAGAGTAATTGATTTGAACTTGTTGCATAACTCTCGTCTGAGTCTAACCGTTATAGGGATAAGTCTTCTACTTGAAGGATTATATGAGCCTTCTGTCAAGTATAAGTGTTCTGCAGGGACATTTGTTATGTGAAACTATTTTCTAGTCGGAACCTCAAATTATCAGAATTTGAGTAGTCAGTTGGGAGATAAGTGGATTGGATTCAACAGTAATGATTCAATATGGGCGGTCTGTGAGGGAGTCAGACCATCACGAGACTTCAGATTTCAGATTGAGTAAATGTGACCATGATGCAAGGAATTCGTTCATCTTCTGGTTTTAGAACCCTGTGAGGATTAGTTTCGGTTGCCTTGGGAAGGCCGTGGTATGCTCGGGGTTGTGGCCTTGTTGCTCAGGTTGTTGGTTTGCTAGGATTGGTAAGAAATGATTTCGAGGACGAAATCTAATTTAAGTGGGGGAGAATTGTAAAAATTAAAACAATTATATAATTAATAAAACCTAAACCCCGAGATGTAAATTTTATTTTTTTAGCCCTTACTCCGTACTGAGTAATCAGTGTTAGCCATGGGAGTTAAAAGTAGTATTTTTGGGCAATGGGGGTTAAAGTGTAACTTTCGGACTAGTTATGAATAGATTTTTGGATGCTAGGGGCTAATTGGTAATATTTTGAATTATTATGAAAGGATTTTCGGAGGCAGGGCTAATGTGTAAATTCTGGATTTAAATTGAAAAAACTTTATGGAGGAGGGACCAAAAGTGTAAAATATGATTAAAGTTTGAAAGGGAAAACACGGGACTTAAACTCGTGCCTTTCCCCATCATTTGAAGATGCATCACCTAAATCCTAACCCTAATGTCACCCTCCAACTGCCAACCTTGTATCTCCTACCTTCGGCCGCCGTAGCCTCTTAGCCACTGTGAAGCCAGAAACTACAAAAGCCAGCCACCGGTGTGACTGCCAATAACGATGACGAGCATCGATTGACGCCAACTCAGTGGGTTGCCGGAACCGTGAGTCATCGACGTTGTTGTTGTCCATCAGTGAAGACGCAAACCTCGAGCCGCTGCGACCACTCATCCTCCCGTTTCTTCTCCGAATGGAGCTAACTGGAGTCCGCTGTTGCCGTCGTTCCCTACAGTGGCCTTCTTTTGTGCTTTGGTTGCTACTGTCGCCTCGAGGATAGTTTAGTAGGGTGTACTTTTTATGTTACATCTCGTGTAGTGATTGTGTGTATCGATTGCAAGCCGTGTATGTCGGTGTTGTTGGCCGGAAACCGAGAAAAAGAACCACCATGACCGCCAGCTGCCATCTCCTGTCGCCACCAACCACTGTGGAAGGTTGTTGTATGTTTGTGTGTGTGTTTTATTGTGTATTTAGGCGTGTGTTTGGTGGTGTTATGTTTTATGTACATTGTTTAGCCGGAAAAACCCGTCACCAACACCGTGAGGTGGTGACTGCCACGTCATGCCCCCATTCTGCCCTCACCAGCCACCACCTTTGGTGATTGTGTGCACTTGTGTGTGAATGAACAGTTATTTGGAATGATTTTTATGTGCTTTGGACTAGAATCATAACCACCACCACTGTGAAGTGGTGGTTGTCGTCGTGAACCACCATCGACCATAACTGCCCGAGCTGGCAGTGGGTAGTTCCTGACTTATTAGACTCTAATTAATGTAAAAAATTAACCATTGGACTAATTGGCTTGTGTTGGGTTGGAAACCCTAATTAGGGTTTAGAAAACCCTAATTTTGGAGACTGTTGTTTGGACTTGCCAGGACCCGCGTTTTGGACCATTGGATTGAAGTTATGAGTTATGCCCCATCACATTATATGATTGGCTTAGTGGGGGTGATGGACTTAATGGATTAAGTCCTTAATGGGTTAAGTAAGAACACTTAACCCTAATCATAAATTTATGTGAAAACCCTAATTTTGATTGGGCTTTGAGTTAGGCCTTCCTTTTGCACTTAGGTGTTTAGGTTCTTGTTAGGCCATCTGAGAACAGGTTTACGGATAGGATATGTGGATGGGCTTTAGGGTAAGGCCCATGTAAAGGGTTTGGGCCAAATTTGGAAAAGCGGACCATATATTGGGCATGGGTTCATTGTTTGGCTTTTCCGCCTTTAGATTGTGAGTTAGGACCTTGGGTTTAGATCAAGCTAGGTTGGGGCTAAAGTACTCTTTTATCCCAAGTACGGATTTATGGTAATGCATTGGATCCCAAGTATTAATTGGGTTGTTTTGATATTGACAGTTAGGGGATTTGTCAGCCAGCAGCTAGAGTTTTATCTGTGGGACTTCAACAATGTGAGGTGAGTCCCCTCACTATTTGTATGGGTCGAGGGCACCAATTCCGTCCCATTTGGTTTATGTATAGTAGGAAGACCCGGGGGTTATCCCTTTGCCTTATGTATGAAAGACCAGGAGGTGGCTCCTGGCACACTATATGCAAGACCAGAGTCTGAACTCTGGCAAGTAATTGGTTAAGTAGTATAGTTGTATGCTAGTTGTATTTGTGATGCTTGCGTGGAAGACCAGGAGGTGGCTCTTGGCACTTGTCTGTAAGACCCAGGGTTGTGGCCCCCGGCCTAGCAAGAAAGACCACGAGGTGGCTCGTGGCATAATGGCAAGACTATATGCGGCACATAGCACCTTTATTGATTATGATATATGAATGATGTGTATGGCTCACGGTTATGTATGGCATGTATGGATCAATTGATATGTATGGTATGTGGTATTTAGGGAACTCACTAAGCTTCATGCTTACGGTTTTTAGTTTTGGTTTCAGGTACATTCATTTTTCAAATGAAAGAGCTCAGGGCGATCGCAGCACATAAATCCATAATTTCCATAATATGTGATCTTTGGGATTAGACTTTGATATTTTTTATTTGAAATGATTTTTCAATGTCTTATACAAGTTACAATAGTTTTTTGCTTAAAATAAAAATGATATTTTTACCCTAAATTTTTGGGATGTTACACCACGACCCCTCGGGCCTTTGAAACCAGCTATCGCAACATCCAACTGCCCATATCGGCGAGCCAGACCAGAAGTCCGATTCCTCTTTCCCAACTGCCTATCTAAACCAATCTTCTGCTCCTGTGTTAATCTGACCACTCCATCAATCGCCCGAGTAACTGAGGCCCGCTCCTCGAATCAGGCAACCACTCTATCAGTGACATGCCTAATGTTGTCGGGTAACTCCTCGCATAGGACTCGTGAAACCTCCACAGCAATCCAATATTGTGGTTGACCCTCCTGAAGACATGGTGCACCATTCACCTCTGATCCCAAATGACAAGAGCTAACAATAGTTTCCTCCTTCCTGCAAGTTTCAAGGAGTCCACAAGATTTGGGCTCCAGATAGCCCCTAACTGCCTTGCTATGATCTCGGTCTGAGAGTCCCCAAGATGGCTATCCACTGGCTCCAAAATCCCATCCTTGACTGAACCTAAGATCACAGGAGTCTGCTCTAAAATATCGCAGGAAATATTTGATGAGATGAACTCCCGCATCTGCTCGCTAATCGGCTCAGCACCTGCACCTGAGCCCGAACCCGAACAAGAACCAGAGCTAGAACCAGAACCATCTCCTTGAATGCTCATCTCCAAATTGAAATACGACACCCAAGAATTCTTCCCTCCGTCAACTTCTTAGATTCTCCAAGACTCTCACTAATTCAATTATGGATCTTGTACTTTCAGTAGTACGGGCACAATACTACCTTCCACACCTATCCATACTTTCCTCATCAATCCTCCTAAATCCGCTAAGTTACTTCCTCAAACCAATGCGCCAAAACTAACTCATCTGCACCACTAACCTACCGAATCATATCCTAGGATTTCCTAGGTTCCCGACCTCACCCTACCCTCAGTTGTTGAAGGATCCACATGAATATAGTCACATGCAATAGAGATCAAATAATCCTTCGAGTAAAAGACTCAATACTAGAATGGTTGGACTCAAATGAGAGTTGCGCAATAGGGTCAAGTCCATCACTCTGAGATTATCCAGCATGTGCCACATGTGACTTAGCATATTCACTTAGTAGCTATCGCACATTGCTAAGTGCCCCACAAAACACAAAGCAATCAGCATTCAGGCAACGGAAAATCTAACCAACATACTCTATACAAGCCATCACATCTACTTATCAGATATACAGACTAACATGTAATACTGAAGTTCATACAATCAGGCATATAAAAGGCATCTCTCATATCATATAATACTGAGTAGATCCTTAGCCCTAATTTAGCATGCGATTTACATAATCATATCATATCACATAATAAACATGTATTGCTAGTTTGGGAACCAATTACTTGAGCTCGGTCGATTGCACGCATGACACCCCTTTTTTTGATTAAAAATCCCTTTTTAATTAAATGTTTATTTTATAAAAAAATTACCACGCCCTTACTTTGAGTTCAGGCACACACAAGAGTATGCCCGAATCCCTCAAATCAAGGCCCTGATACCAACTTGAAACATCCCAAAAGTCAATGTAAAAAAAAATTAATTTTATTATAATCAAAACACTATCATAGCTTTGTTCTAAACATTAAAAAGTATTTCAGTTAACACAATTATTAGAGTTCAATACCAAAGATCACATTTTACGAAAAACATGGGTGTATGCATTGCGGTTGTCCCGAGCTCTTCATTTGAAAACTGGAGTACCTGAAACATAAAGTGAAAACCGTAAGCACAAATCTTAGGGAGTTCCCCAAATATCACATAGCATACAAGAGTCATACAATAAACATATAGTGGGCCCCACCCGACTTCGGACCCCGTCAGGCATCGAGCTAAGCTCGGTAAAACGGGCCTCGCCCAACATACAATAGCATATATCAAATAAACACATAGACATGCAATAATCATGGAGATACATAGCATACAGATATCCATCTGGCCCCACCCAACATCGAGCCTTAGCCCGGAAGACATATAAACACAAGCACAAGCAAGAGTCACTAAGAAAACTAGCATACTAACAACATAACATAAACATGGGCTGGCATTGGTGCCTTCGACCCGCCAAACCCAATGAAGAAACTCACCTTAAATGCTGAAGCCCACTGCACAAAATCCTTAGTTGCTTCCTAGACAACTCCTCGAGCTAACAATACCAAAATATCACCCAATTAGCAATTAGGTTCCAGACCATGATCCATAATTCATACTTGGGTTAAAATGACCATTTTACCCCTGGCCTAACAAGATTCAAACTAAGGCCCAAGCCCTAAGTCCAACAAGATCCAAAACCACAAAATCTATGAAATCCCACTAATGGCCCAATTTTTCAAATCGGACCCAATCCCATACGAGCCTTATCCTAAGCCCACATTTTCTAATCAGATTGCTTCAAACACCCCTTGGGACAAACTCGATCAAATGCATAAGTCAAAAGTGAAAGTTAACGACCTGAGTTGACCCAACTCGTCGAGTTTTATCATTCAACTCACGAGTTCCTCTAATAAGCGCAAGGTAAGGAAGAAACAGGTCCAACTCGCCGAGTTGTCTAATCAAATCGCCGAGTTGACCCATACTAGCTTTGAATCGAGGAAAGCCAAAACAACTCCCCGATTTGGTCATCCAACTCGTCGAGTTCACTCGGGACCAAACAGCTTAAAAAATTAAGCCGACATATTCGCAACTTAACAGCTTCTCCCACTCAGATCTTAGCTTAAATGACCTTACGATTGTTAAATTTTCCAACTTTACCCCTAAGAACCACCAAAATAGGTTCAAAACCCAAACCCTAAACTTAAAAGGGTAAGGACTTAATCAATAAGCAGTTATTCACCAAGACAAAGCCCTAAAATATAGATCTGGTCCATAAAGGCTACAAACACACGTAAAGTTTCCAACTTTACTCTCAAGTATGCTTAGAAGAGGCTCTAATGTCCTAAAGCCATAAGATGGACTTAATGCATGCATGGAGCTTATAAGACCATAAATTTGGAACCTTTATGCCAAAATTACTCAAGATGACCATAGATATGGAAGGATAGCAATTAGGATGACCTTCAACCCCACCAATCACCCAAACATGGATAAAAGCATCATAACTAACCCGAAAAGAAATATGTTAGAAATGATGCAAAAAAGAAAGATCTTGAACACTCCAACTTGAATCGCCACCTTGTACCAAGCTTCTCCTTCTTCCAAGGGCTTCAAACACACAAAAATACACTCTTAAAGGGTTCACCACACTCAAAAAAGATTTAAGGTTTCGAGATTGTGGTTAAGAACTATGGAGGCTGGAAATGAGGCCAACACCTGGAACTTAAGGTGTTTAAATAGGATGCAAAACCCCAAAATTTGGGTTTTCCTAAACAGCGCCCAACTCGTCGAGTTGGCTCCTCCAACTCGCCGAGTTGGCTCATAAATCTCGCGAACAAAATAACCTCTACTCGCCGAGTTGAGACTCCATAACTCGTCGAGTAGACCCCTGAAATCCTCAAGATTCATCACCTTCAACTCGTCGAGTTGGCTCGTCCAACCTGTCGAGTTTGACTTGAATTTGGAAATATTTCCACAATTAACCTTCTAGATTACGAGTGGTACACAAGTAGGATAAAATGGGTGTCATTTCCCCAAGGGAGCAAGCCATTGATTTGGTTCTACTCTCGTTTCCTAAGTCATATGATCAGTTTGTTGAAAACTTCCATATAATGAATCTCGATGTGACCCTAATTAATCTAACACATCTAAAGTAGAGTTGTTTATAAGCTCTATGTAACGCTCGTAGATCAGGGCTAGTCAATTTAGAGACGATAAGTGTCGAAAACGACTTTTTGATAGAAGATTATATAGAATGAATAGTCTAAATAAAAGTTGTAGTATATGTTACAAGCATTCCGGTTATATAAAGAATGCCGAAATCCGAGTTATAACGAAGAAGTTATGACCTGTCGAATTTTCGGGACAGAACCAACACGACACAGCGCGGTGTAAATAGTGAGTTTACGATAGAGCGATATTTGGTTTTAGCGATCTAAACGAAAGTCGTAGAATACGTTAAACCAAGAGCGTGCATAAAGAGAACGCCCAAATCTGACTTCGTATAAGGAAGTTCTGATTTTTCTAAGTTTCAGCTTAGAGGTATGCAGCCCAAATCTCAAAATTGAGATCGAGTGATCTTTGACCGAAACAATCTAAACGAGAATCGAAGATCTTGTCGATAGTAGTTCAACAGTAAAAAGAAAGACGAAAACGGACGTCAGATGAAGAAGTTATGAATTTCTAATGGAGTTTTCCTGTCACGGCCTACTAAAAATAATATAATAAAAATAAATTCAAAACTAGCCAATGGAGTCTAAACGAGAGTTGTAGAGCATAATCTCACCTACGCGTATATATAAAGAACGTCGAAAACGGAAATCGTATGCAAAAGTTATGAATTTATGAAGTTCAGGGTACGAACCCGGACACTATGTCAGAGTTCACGATGTGAACTCAGTGATGACGTCCACTGGAGCCTGTTAGACCCAAGTTGCGATGACGCACATGATGACGACTGAACTCATGACGTGAATATTTGATATTCATGACATGAATCTAGAAAAATGGCCCAATAAATAGAAATCGAAGGGCAGTCGATTTGGATTGCTAATTCCTTCCCTCTCTCTCTCCCGATACCCTCTCTAGCTATCTTGGAGTACCCCCGAAGCCCCGGTATCACACTGACACCTGAAGTAAGTCTTGAAGCCGCGAAGATCTCGAGAAGAAAAGAGTTTCAAGCCGAAGCTCTGCCCACGAGAAGCCCGGTTTTTGGAAGAAATCCTGGTTACATCAAAAGAATGGTATTTGAAGAGTCGTAGTGCTGTCTGAGCATCGTCTAATCAAGGGAGTGTGTATTTACTTTCTTCTAACACATAGATATGAAGTATTTGTTATAGAATACATACATACATATATATATATATATATATATATATATATATATATATATATATATATATTTGTTGTTTATTTGAGATGGATGTTAGATGAATGTTTTATACAGGTTTGTATATGATTTAAACTAGATATGTAATTTATATCCACAAATATGTTGGGTAGAACATGGGTAGATGAAATAGTTGGTGTGTGTGGAAAGATGAGTTTGAGGATGTGATGAAAGATGATATAGATCATGAGATGAGGGTGACAGGTGAAAAATGAGTGAAACCTTTACCCAAACGATGGCCCCGTCATTCAGCAAAGTAGGGATGACAACCACGGACTATTCTAGACAGTACTGTGGAACACTAGTAGGCTCGCAACTTGTAGGTGTTGTGAACTTAATGTTCACCGGTGTACTCAAAAACCCCTGGCATCTATGGACTTAGTGTCATATATAAGTATGATGGCAGCTATGGATTTAGTACTGTGTAGATGAACCTTGGTAGCTATGGATTTAGTAATGCGTAGATGAACATTGGTAGCTATGGATTTAGTACTGTGTAGATGAACCTCAAACAACAATGTACTTTGTGCCAATTCCTTAGGTCAATCCTTAGGAATGAATGAATGAAGGATAGTTGATTCTTAGGGTAAAAGCTTAAGAAATAAAGAAGATAATGGGGATGGGTAATTGGGTTGATTGTTTGATGATTAAATATAATAATTATATTCTTGTGGGTTGAAAACCCTATATTCTTACCAGGCTCCCAAGCCTGGCCCACTCAGTTTTTCTTTGTATTACAGGTAGTGGCACCAGAGCATAAGTTGGATGACTTATCGAGATATTTTTGGATTATAGATCAGTAGTTATAAATAACTATTGTTAGGTCTATTTTTTACTGTTTATGCTTTTGGTCTGTATCAGAACATGACATCCCGAGATTTTGTTATTTTATGAAAATACGTTTCTGTTAAGAAATGTTTTAATAAATTCTTATCATATTTTGTTTTGGGAACAAATTCTGCAACTCTTTTAATCAAAGGTTTGATTTTATAAACAAAGCATAAACAAATCAGTATTTTCTGGCCATGAAATTGGGGATGTCACAGTTGGTATCAGAGCATTAGTTTGAGCGAACTAGGAATTTATAGGATTTCTAAACTTAAACTTAGAATGCTCGGTGATGATTGTAAGATGAGTGTCTACGATATTTTAGACACGAGCACTAGTATATTTTAGGAAAGATGCCTAAAATGCTTTTATGTGCTAAATGCTATATGTTTTCCATATATGATATTGTTTGTTCGGATCTATAGTTTGTTGTCGACTGGATCTGGAAACCTTATGTGTTTAGGATTCTAAGCATACGACTACGATATTAGAACTAGCATGTAAACATTTCAGAGTAATAAGGATGATTTGAACGTCTATCATAACAGAGATCTAAATTCGCCTAATTTGGTGTATAGATTGAAATAGCAAGAACAAGAAGCGGAGTTGGAAACGCAAAAGAAAACAGGAATCAACCACATGTGGTTGAGCAAGTAGTTGTGGTAGCTGGAGTACCAGAAAATGACAATGGTTGGGGTACAAGCGATGATTCAAATGATGTTGGATCGTCAGATAGAGGAAACTAGGCGTCTGCTTCGGCAGAATCGTAAAGAACTTACAATACCAGTGGAACAGCCTGAACTAAATGATGGGCAGTCAAAAGGAGGGAACTATAGTGGGACCGTTGGTCAAGCCAACCCACCGATAGATAGACGAAACAATCAGGATGGAGGAAATGACAGACGCGGATGCAAGTACAAGGCTTTCATGGCATCCAAACCGCCATGTCTATCTGGAAGCCCGACACCAGTGGAAGTTATGGACTGGATCTCCGAGATGGAGACAATGTTTGAGAGTTGCGAGTGTAGCAACAGACAGAAAACCGCTCTCGCGATTCCTCTGTGAAAGTCTGGAGTGCTGAACTCGTGGAAGCTACTAGCTAGTTCGATGCCCAAGGGAGAAGCTAGCAAGATATCTTGGAGGATTTTGTGGTGCAACTAAAGATGCACGAATGCTCTGAGTAGGATCTTCTGGAAATCAACAATGAGTTCCAGAATTTGAAGAAGGGAAGATTGAGTGTCACTGAGTACATTACTAGTTTTACAGAGAAGATGAAGCTTGTTCCCTACCTAGTTCCAACAGAACTTTTCAAGGTCAACAAGTTTGCCAATGGATTACCAGCGGACTTTGGTCCAATGGTCAAGCAAGCAACCACTTTGAAAGCCACCATCTGGGCAGCCAAGAATGTTGAGACCCAAAATAGGGAAAAGGGTATGGAGAAGGCTGATGTTGGTGAGAAGAGGAAGCTTGAAGGATCCTCAACACCTGATAGTAAGGGAAAGTTCACAAAGTCTAACCTGGATGACCAGAGGTATGGAGCGAAGTGGTGTGAAAAATGAAGGAAGAAGCACTTTGGAACATGCAACGAAGAAGTAACCTGTTACAAATGTGGAAGGATCCGCCACTATTCCACAAATTGTACACAAAATGATAAGGTATGCTACGGATGTGGAGGCAAGGGGCGCATGTCCGGAGACTACCCAAAGAAAAATGGGGCAGCAAGGCTAGAGGAACCACCAAAGCCAAGGGCATTCCACATGATCTTCGACGAAGCAGACAACGATGCGAGGAATCAGGAATAAGGATTTCATATCCAAAGATCAAATTATGAAGTAACAATGTGTGTGGTGTAGCCTATTAGAGGCATAGTATAGGGTGAACTTGAACCTCTATGTAATAGTTTCAAGAAATAGTATAAACCCTGGTTTTGTTATTTGATGTGTTGAATGATTGTGTGATTTTTTATGATGACTTGGTTAAACTGCGAGACAATACTTGAGACGAGTATGAGTAGGTGTGAATGGTAGTAGAGGCCTATACTACCGGAAGCACAGGACTCACGCTTGGATCAGGGAAAAGTCAGAAGGTTACCAAGAAGCTAGTAATTGATTCCGTTTTATTTGAGTATGTCATTACCATTGTTTCGGTAATGACTAAGAAGATGATTGATATTCTGACCCTAGTGGTCATATCAAATTGAGTTCGATTACGATGAGTTTGTTATGTGGTTCGGAGAACCAAGTTCGATGTAACATCTGACTTAAGTTAGAAGATTGAAATCAAAGCGATCAATAGTATCACGCTCGTTGTTAGAGAAATCGGTATCTACAAATGCTACATGCTAAAATGTGATTATATCACATTAGAATATGAAGGAAGGTATATTCCATTCTGGAATTTGACTCTAAGAGACTTGAGTTTAAGCGTTGCATCATACGATGAGAGATCATTAGAGCATGACCCATCGATCTATTACAATAGAGAAAGGAAAGTACTTATCCTAAGAAGAAGAAGGAGTCCTCAATAAGTATTTATTTTGTAACACAAAGGTTATAATTGAGCGTCCAACATAGTACGAAGAGTAGATGCAAGATTGAGCATCGCTTGCAGTCAAGAAGCTCAAGAGTTAGATACTAGTTCGAAGAAACATATATATTACGGTTATTACATATGATGGAAAGATAACGTATAGAATCATTATACAAGCCCTACATTCGTTGATGATTCCGGTACGTAATCATCCTAAGGGGGAGATAATTATAACGCCCATAGATCAGGGCTAGTCAATTTAGAGACGATAAGTGTCGAAAACGACTTTTTGATAGAATATTATTTAGAATGAATAGTATAAATAAAAGTTGTAGTATATGTTACAAGAATTCCGTTTATATAAAGAATGTCGAAATCCGAGTTATAACGAAGAAGTTATGACTTGTCGAAGTTTCGCGACAGAATCGACACGACACAGCGCGACGTAAATAGTGAGTTTATGATAGAGCGATATTTGGTTTTAGCGATCTAAACGAAAGTCGTAGAATACGTTAAACCAAGAGCGTGCATAAAGAGAATGCCCAAATCTGACTTCGTATAAGGAAGTTATGATTTTTCTAAGTTTCAACTTAGATGTATGCAGCCCAAATCTCGAAATTGAGACCGAGTGATCTTTGACCAAAACAATCTAAACGAGAATCGAAGATCTTGTCGATAGTAGTTCAATGGTAAAAAGAAAGACGAAAACGGACGTCAGATGAAAAAGTTATGAATTTCTAACGGAGTTTTCCTGTCCCGGCCTACTAAAAATAATATAATAAAAATAAAGTCAAAACTATCCAACGGAGTCTAAACGAGAGTTGTAGAGCATAATCTCACCTACGCGTGCATATAAAGAACGTCGAAAACGGAAATCATATGCAAAAGTTATGAATTTCTGAAGTTCGAGGCACGAACCCCGACACTGTGTCAGAGTTCAAGACATGAACATTGGGTTCACGACGTGAACTCAGTGATGACGTCTCCTGGAGCCTATCAGACCCAAGTTTTGATGAAGCACCTGATGATGACTGAACTCACGACGTGAATACTTGAGATTCACGACGTGAATCCAGAAAAATGGCCCTAGAAATAGAAATCGAAGGGCAACCGATTTTGGTTGCTAATTCCTTCCCTCTCTCACTCTCGATACCCTCTCTAGCTATCTTGAAGCACCCCTGAAGCCCTAGTATCACCCCGAAACCCGAAGCAAGTCCCGAAGCCCCGAAGATCCCGAGAAGAAAAGAGTTTCGAGTCGAAGCTCAGCCCACGAGAAGCTCGGTTTTTGGAAGAAATCCCGATTACATCTAAAGAATACTATCTGAAGAGCCGTAGTCTTGTCTGAGCATCTTCTAATCAAGTGAGTGTGTAGTTACTTTCTTCTAACACATAGATATGAAGTATTTGCTATAGAATGCATGCTATGTGTGTGTACATATATATATATATATATATATATATATATATATATATATATATATATACACACACACACATATATATTGGTTGTTTATTTGAGATGGATGTTAGATGAATGTTTTATATAGGGTTGTATATGATTTAAAATGTATATGTAATTTATATCTACAAATATGTTGGGTAGAACAGGGGTAGATGAAATTGTTGGTGTGTGAGGAAAGATGAGTTTGAGGATGAGACGAAAGATGATATTGATCATGAGATGGGGGTGACAGGTGAAAAATGAATGAAACCTTTACCTAAACGATGGCACGTCATTCAGCAGAGTATGGATGACAACCACAGACTATTCTAGACAATCCTGTGGAACACTAGCAGGCTTGCAACTTGTAGGTGTTGTGAATTTGATGTTCACCGGTGTACTCTAAAAAGCCTGGTAGCTATGGACTTGGTGCCTTATATAAGTACGATGGTAGCACTGGATTTAGTACTGTGTAGATGATCTTTGGTAGCTATGGATTTAGTACGTCATAGATGAACATTGGTAACTATGGATTTAGTACTGTATAGATGAACCTCGGGTAGCAATGTACTTTGTGCCAATTCCTTAGGTCAATCCTTAGGAATGAATGAATGAAGGATAGTTGATTCTTAGGGTAAAACCTTAAGAAATAAAGAAGATAATGGGGATGGGTAATTGGGTTGATTGTTTGATGATTAAATATAATAATTATATTATTGTGGGTTAAAAACCCTATATGCTCACCAGGCTCCCAAGCCTGACCCACTCAGGTTTTCTTTGTATTACAGGTAGTGGCACCAGAGCATAAGTTGGATGACTTATCAAGATATTTTGGATTATAGATCAGTAGTTATAAATAATTGTTGTAAGGTCTATTTTATACTATTTATGCTTTTGGTCTGTATCGGAACATGACATCCCGAGATTTTGTTATTTAATAAAAATACGTTTTTTTTTTAAGAAATGTTTTGATAAATTCTTATCATATTTTGTTTTGGGAATGTTAGGTCCAGAAGGTGTTGCGTCTTGGGCTCGCTATTTAGTCCATTTAGTCTCTGGTATGGGCCTGTCCATCCGTGAGTTATTTTATAGGGTTTTGTATTTATAGGTGCTTGCATGCATCCTAGAACGTAAGATTTTAGAAGTCATTATGTCAAGTATTTTGATCTTTATCTTTTGTAACCCTAATATCCTCTACAGCGGAAGTTCTTTATCGAGCTCTGCTGAGGATTGAATTAATCGAATCATTCGACATATTCAGATTCATTCTAGTGTTTTATATTGCTGTTATCGCTTTTGTGGTTTACCTGTTATAAGATCTAAACGATCAAAGAGTTTCTTAAACTCATCAATTGGTATCAGAGCAGGAGGCTGTGTAATTCATACACATCTCTTCTGTGAAAGAAGTTATTAGGGTTTATTCCGCATTTACTAATATTTATTGAGTCGTCACTCCATAATTGACGTATCTCAGTAATTATTCATCTTGCCCTAATATTAAGTATTAGAAGTCTGATCTTACAACAGGTTAAACGATCAAGCATGGACGATTCTCAATCCAATCCTATCAACATCTCAAACAGTATACGATCCACAACCAAGATTCCAATTCTCTACACTCAAGATTACGAGGTTTGGGCGCATCATTTCGAAGACTACGTCATTGGATCTGAAGATAATAGGTATATGATATGGGAGGCCATTGTGTCTGAACCATTTGCTCATTCAGGAACATACAGAATTATTAAAACTCAAAAGGAGTATAATGATTTGTTAAAAGATGTGAAAGATGTTGCTCAGGACGAAAAGGAGAAGTTTCAGTGCAACATCAAAGCATTGAGACTGATTCGATTCGCTCTTCAATCTGACACATTTAGATTGGTTAGTTCCTACAGTACTGCTAAAGAAATTTGGGATCGGCTGCGAGAGCTGTATTCTACAGATGAAGATCTAGAGCACTCAATTCAGACCTTGCTCCTGTCTGAATTTGGAGAGTTCAGTCAAAGCCCTGATGAATCTGTTACACAGACGTTTGATCGCTTCAATCATCTTCTCAGCAAGATGATCAAACATGATATTGAAAGGAAGCTTATTGAACAGATGGTCACTTTTCTGAATGGTCTAAGATCTGAATGGAGAGTTGTTGTGTCAACAGTCAAAGCACACGAGCAGTTCAAATCCTACTCACTGGCGAAATTGGTGGGAATTCTGAAATCCCAAGAAAAGATAGTGCTGCAAGAGAAGAGCGTGGTTTCGACTCTGGGGTCTCTGGCGCTCTTATCCAAGGGTAAACGTGTAGAAGAAGATGAAGAGGATCTTAATCTAGGATATCATGATCTGACAGCCGAAGATTATGCTTTAATGGTGTCAAATCCCGGAAGGTTTATCAAGAAGAAGTTTCCTTCCAACAAAAATCGTAATTGGCAAGGAAGCTATAGTTCCGAAAGAGTAAAAGATGAACTGAAAGTTGAGGAGTCGAAAAAGGAAGCTAAGGGTGAAGCTGACTCTGGTGTCAGTTGCTTCTACTGCGGGGGAAAGAATCACTACGCAAAGGATTGTGTGCTGAAGAAGATGGCTGACAAAGATGAGGAGAAAGATGAAGAGGAAATTCTTAAGAAAAAGCTGGAGGAGATTAAAAGGAAGAAAGTTGCTACTAATCCCTCTATGAATGCTCTTATTGTGCAGGGTTCGGCAGAGGATGACGAGTTCGGTGGCGTACAGGTTTGGTCGACCGATTTAGAAGACGATGAGGTGAGAAAGCCTTCGCATGGAAAGGCTTATGTTGCAAAAGATGATGAAACCAGCGGAAGATGTCTGATGGTGACTGATGTATCTCAGATTAGGGGATATAATACTGATGGTGGAAATGACGAGGCCAAGGAGCGAGAGGACTTATGCTTTACAGCAAAACCTCTCAGTGTGCAGATCAGTGAACTTGATGAACTGATCAGAAGGTACAATCTGTTTTTGTTTCATTTAAAATTCCACAAAAATCATATTAAAAGGAATTAAATAACTTGAATTCAAGACTTTCAAATCTAGATAGTTGTTTAACTCAAACTCGAGTCACAAATTCTAATCTGACTGACCAAATAAGCAGGGTGTCATCCAAGAGTGAGGAGCGAAGGATGTGGATTGAGCAGAAGGAGTCGGAGCTAATTAAGTCTAGGGATGAAAGCATTAATTTACAAAGAGACAATTTGAAATTGTTAAAACGAAGGAATGTTTTTTGTTTGATCGCTAAAAGACTTTATGCTAACATTACTCAACTGCATCTAAATTGTGAAATAGGGCAGAAGATACATCGCATGATTCTACCCTTCCTTGAGTTTAAGGAGGATGAAATCGATGCCGAAGCATACAACTATGAAAGTGTTGTATCTTCCGATGATGTCAATCCCACTTATATGTATGGTCTGGACAAAATAGAATCTTTTATAAAGTCCAAAGACCATAAGGACATGCTTAAAAATCTTTTGGATGAAAACGATAAACTGAAACTCAGGACCGAAACCATACAAAAATTCGCCTCATTGAGTGCCAATTTAAGTTCAGAAAATAAAATTGATGTTGAAAACGCATCTGAACTTGATGAGGACGATGATATGAGTGAAATTTTTGTAGAGGTTGAAGTTGATTGTTCTGAGTTTGTCAAGAGCGAACCCGAGAACCACAAAAATCTGATTTCTGAAAATTCTGTGGAATTCGCTCATTTGTCCAAAACCAAGTCCCCAACCCTTGAAGAAAAGGCCGTTGTGTTTCAGAAGGTTAGAACTACTCCCAATCACATGTATAAGGTCTTAGGAGTAACCGAACATCAAACAGTTGAACTCACTGCCATAGTGAACGAAGACAATGCAGATGGCTGTGATGAGTTTTTCTGGTCAGCTCCTATAGACAATGCAGATGAAACGGTTGGTCTGTAGGAGCGAACATCTTGGAAGACCAAAGGAAGATATGTGCCAGAACTGCTGAATAAGCCTACCAACTATGACGTACCTGGTACAAGTGGCACAAAAGAAATTCCTGTAGAAGAAGTCACCTCCACAAGCGAATCCTCATCTGTGAAGAGTGAACCAGCTGTCAAGAAGCTGAAACAAAAAGCCAATATCCACAGACAACCGAAACAGGTGAAAAATCAAAAGCAACAGAGAAATCTTAGATACAAGAAAAATCTCTCAGAGTGAAAGCAGTTTTGGCGCTCTCAAAATCCTCGTTACTCTTACCATGATAAAGATTCTAAGTCAGAGAGAAAGACTTTCGAGCCACATGAAGCGCAGAACCGAAAGGATAGGTTCGGTCCCGAAAGCAACAACAACCGAAAAGCGAGTTTCGGTCCGCCAAGTAATAACAGGCAAAGGCCTGATTTCAGTCCTTCAAGCTTTTATAATAAAAGACCAAGTTTCAGACCACCAGCCAACAACAACCAAAAATCCAACTTCGACTCATCATCGAGCAGCTACCGAAGGTCCAAGTTCGGTCCCTCTAATGACCATAAACAAAATGGTCATTTCGAACCTCAAGTCAGGAAAAAATCTCATTCTAAATTCCTTTTTTCTAATTCTAAACCCAATTCAATCTCCACACAAAATTCAAGATCATCAACGAACTTGAACGGAAAAACGAAGATTTCCTCAGTCAAGGAGAACCGAAAGCAGTCTAGTGGTCCAACACCAGAATCTGAATCCAAAACACCTGCAACTAATTCTAACAAAATCAAAGTGTTTACTGTTAAAAGAAAAGATGAAACAACCTTAATAAAACAAACATATATTGTTGATGTTTCTCTTACTATTCCTGTTCCTGTGAAAGGCTCACGTGGACCCAAGAAACTTTGGGTTCCTAAATCTGCTTAATTTTTGCAGGTTATTAGTGACGAGCAGTTTGACGAAGAATGGTACATTTACAGTGGTTGCTCACGTCACATGACAGGAAGGAAGGAAGAGTTAAGGGAGTTTCGATCGCTTCAAAATGGTGGCAATGTTAAGTTTGGTAACAACTCCTATGGACCGATAAAGGGTTATGGGATGATTACCAATGGAGACTTCACGATAAGAAAGGTGGCATACGTAGAAGGATTGTAGCATAATCTCATAAGTGTATCTCAACTGGTGGGTGGTACCGGTCTCAAAGTATCATTCGGCGACGAAGGTTCAGAGATTATAGAGAAGAAATCCAACAAGGTTATTCTCAAATCAGATAGAAAAGGCGAAATGTTTCCTCTGAATCTCAAACCAATCAAAGGAAATCCATCCATATGTCTTTTGTCCAAAGCTCATTCTGACGAAAGCTGGTTGTGGCACCGAAGGCTCTCTCATCTCAACTTCAAAGACATCAACAAGCTTGTCACCGGAGATCATGTTCGGGGTCTTCCATTGCTCAAGTTTGATCGAGAACACTTATGTGTTGCATGCGAAATGGGGAAACAAAGTCGTCAAAGTCACCCGTCAATTATAAACACAAAAGTTCTTGAACCACTTGAGTTGCTTCACATCGACTTATGTGGTCCATCATCAATCAAGAGCATTGGCGGTAGCAAGTACATTCTTGTTGTCATTGATGATTTCTCACGTTTTACATGAGTATTCTTTCTGAAGCACAAATCTGAGGCCACTTCCAAGCTAAAGACGTTTATCAAGCAAGTTGAAGTGCAACTGAGAAAAGTCGTTCGAAACATTAGGAGCGACAATGGACTGGAATTCAAGGACAAAGAATTCGAAAACTTTTTGGCAGAAAAAGGAACCAGTCATAACTTCTCAGCCCCTTACACGCCTCAACAGAATGGTATTGTCGAAAGGCGAAACCGATCCTTGTGTGAGGCGGCCCGAACTATGCTAAGTTTTGCTTCTCTTCCCTTATATTTCTGGGCTGATGCTATTGCTGCAGCATGTTTTACGCAGAATAGGTCTTATCTCAACAAGCGTTTCTCTCTCACTCCTTATGAGATCATCAATAACAGGAAGCCGAACGTAAAATTCTTCCATGTCTTCGGTTCACGGTGTTTCATCTTCAACTCCAAAGAACATCGTAACAAATTTGATGTTAAAGCTGACGAAGGAATTTTTCTGGGATATTCTCTTACTTCAAAAGCATACCGGGTTTTAAATAAGCGTTCTAGAAAGATTGAAGAAACCTATTATGTGACTTTCGATGACAGCTAGGTCAAGAAACTAAAGACTACTGAAGAAGCAATTGGAGAGATTTTCTCTCAAACAGATCAAGTCACAGCCACGATTGCTAATCTATTTGATCAGTTCGTTGACCTGTTCGATGAACCTGAGAAAGCCACTCTATCAGAAGCCAAGGCGGCAGACAACAAAATCAATCATCTGAAGCAGATTGACAAAGATGCAGCCAAACAAATGGGAGAAGGAGAACAAGTTCAAAACAAACCTCCTCAGCACGGCACTTCAGTTGAGGGGGAGAATCTATTTTCTTCAAATCAACCGAACTCACACTTTTAGGGGAAGAATTCCATTCCTATAGCACCCGAAAGCTCAGCTACACCTGAAAGTCCAGTAGCACCCGAAAGCTCAGCTACACCCGAAAGTCCACTAACACCCGAAAGCTCAGCTACACCCGAAAGTCCAGTAGCACCCGAAAGCTCAGCTACACCCGAAATTTCGGCTACTCCTGAGAGTTTTGTTGCACCCGAAGATCCAAACCAACATGAAAATCCAAATGATTCATCATCATTCGAGGGAGAGAATTCCAATATGTTCTATGATGATGATAGTCAATCTGAATTGGAAGAAATGGTCAACGCCGAATTGGATCCATCCTATGATCAAAACTATCCTCCCCTCGTTAAATGGACCAGAGATCATCCTGTATTTCAGATAGTGGGTAATGTATCTGAAAAGGTCCTGACCCGATCCCAAGTGAAGGCAAAGCAAACCTCCCTATTTTCCAAAGTAGAGTTATGTATGTATAATTCCTTTGTATCCAAAGTTGAGCCAAAGACCGTCAATTCTGCTCTTGACCATTCTGATTGGGTTCAGGCTATGCAAGATGAACTCAATAAATTTGAAAGAAAAAAAGTATGGCGTCTCATTCCAACACCAAAGGATGACTCAATAGTTGGTCTCAGATCGGTATTCAGAAACAAAATGGACAAGGAGGGTAATGTGATTCGCAATAAAGCTCGTCTTGTGATGAAAGGATATTGTCAGGAAGAAGGAATTGATTACGAAGAAACATTTGCCCCGGTAGCAAGGCTGGAATCTGTTCGAATATTTCTTGCCTACGCTGCACACAAGAACTTCGAGGTCTATCAAATGGATGTGAACTGCGCCTTTCTGAATGGAGAACTTGAAGTAACAGTTTACGTGGAGCAACCTCCAGGTTTTGTGAATGAAAAGCATCCAAACCACTGCTACATTCTAGACAAGGCAGTTTATGGTCTGAAACAAGCGCCTAGGGCATGGTATGAAACAATAAGTTCTTAAACATGTCTAAATTCAAACAAGGTTCGGTTGACCCAACCTTCTTTCGAAAGAAGGAAGGTAACCACCTTATGATAGTTCAAATCTATGTCGATGATATTATCTTTGGCTCAACGAATCCTAGCTTAACAGCTGAATTCAGAAAGCTGATGGAGACTAAATTTGAAATGAGCTCAATGGGTCCGATTAACTTTTTCCTTGGTTTAAACATTAGACAGGGACCCGAAGGCATCTTTATCAACCAGGAAGCATATACCAAGACTCTACTTGCCAAATTTGGCATGATGGGAGATTCAAAGGTCAAAGTTCCAATGGCGTTCGGCACCAAACTCACACCATCCTTGGAAAAACCGGCAGTTGATATAACGCTATATCGACAAATGATTGGATCCCTGATGTACCTCACAGCTAGCAGGCCTGATATAATGTTTTTTGTGTGTTATTGTGCTAGGTTTCAGGCGAATCCTCATGAACCACACATGCTAGCAGTGAAAAACATACTCCGATATCTGAAGCGAACCACCTCTCTCGGTCTCTGGTATCCCTCAAACTCAGGGTTCTTTGTTCAAGCCTACTCAGATGCAGACCTTGGAGGATGTGGTTTAGACAGGAAAAGCACTATAGGAGGATGTCAATTCCTCGATGGAAAGTTGGTGAGTTGGCAATCTAAGAAACAAACATGTGTTTCATTGTCTACAGCCGAAGCTGAATATATTGCCGCCGCTTCTTGCACATCTCAAGTGATTTGGATCCAAAGTCAACTCAGGGATTACGGACTCACCATGAAAAAGATCCCACTATATTGTGACTCAGAAAGTGCAATTAGGATCTGTCATAACCCAGTGCAACATTCCAAAACCAAACATATTGCATTGAGGTATCACTTCATTAAAGATCACGTAGAAGACGGAAACGTAGAGATTCATTTTGTACGAACTACTGATCAACTGGCTAACATCTTCACCAAAGCTCTTCCTGAAGCAAGTTTCAATAAAATTCTACAAGGGCTAGGGATGATGGAATCGGATTCAGTACCAAAAACTACTTCTCAAACCTAAAAGTTGGAAGCGAAATGAACCGAACGTTCGGGTTCAGTTCCTGTGAGTGCCGAAATGAACCGAGCGCTCGGGTTCGGTCCCATTCTCTTATCTTTGCTTCTCACTTAAAGGTAGTTTCTTTGGTGGTAAACTTTTGGTTGTAAATTTTTTTTGTTTGTACTCTTATGTCTCATTTCTTTTTTACTTTTTCAAAGTTTTTTTTAACCGAAATGAACCGAGCGTTCGGTCTATTTCGGGTTCGGTTCCAAATATTTTTTCTTTTCTTTTTCTTTCTTTAAATCAAAAACTCCAAAAATATTTTTTTGTTTTTCTCTTTAAATCAAAAACTCCAAAAACATTTTTTTTTGTTTGTTTGCTTGTGTCCGTTAATTTTGTGTGGATAATTGTGGAGCAACTCTTGTTCTCACATTTTTAATAGTTAAGTGTCCCTAGAAGCATGCTGTTGTATGTGTCCAAAGTCTCATCCGATTCTGAATAATAGCCTTACTGACTTGGTATATACAAACCTTGTCTTCCCAATTAGGCTTTTATATTTATTCTAATCATGAGCTAGCTTACACTATTCTCACATGAGATAAGAGTTTTCTGCTTGGTCCTTATTTTACAGCAAAGGTACTCTGGTTTCTTTACACCATCTCCAAATACTTTTCTCCATCCAATTCGCCTCATACAAGTAACCCTTGAGACTCTCGGTAATTACCACTGAGGTTTATGGTTACAAAATTTCTGTGTTCATGATCTTAGCTTCGTGCCACTACGTGCTAAGTGAAACCCACAATTCAATACCTACTATGCATTGACGGTGAACAATTAAATTTTGCTCTAGTTTTCACTAATGAATTAACGAAGTCACCCATGGGGATGTACCTTGAAATCTCTAAATTTTCCTTTTGTGTGATTCTTATGAAATTGTTAAATCCCATAACATTTCTTCCCTTAGAATCTAGTTTTTTTTTTAGATTTCACCTAAAAGTATTTTACACATGCCACTTAAACTCTCTTCATACCTACTTGTTCAACAGATTACATTGGTCTCACAAGTACTTCAATTGATTTCTGTCTTATGTCAAGATCAGTAATTCTGAACTGAAGCGGCAGCCACCCAAATTAGCCTTATTAAAAGATGCCTTTCAACACTTCTTAATAAGTGTTTGATCGTAATTCAACGGGAAACCACACAAACACTTTACGGTCTCTCTTGACTTTGAAGGAAGAGATTCATGCCCGGGATCTATTGTTTCATGTCTTTATTGACATCACAATTTCCCACATATGTAATGCTTTATTTCTTTTCTTTTACACTCTATGCACGAAAATCTTTTTGATTTTCCATAATTCTGGTTTCATTACTTACAAGCAATTTTTGGCTATGGGATTTAAAGTTATAAAAGAGATGTGGCTCAAAATGTTACACGTGGATATTTTGCTATATGACGACAACTCACTCTAAAGGGATAAGTTGATGACTCAGCCGAAAATCCAATCGGTTTGAGGAGCGCCTGACTAAGCTGCATGAAGACTTAGCTGCCGAGAACTCAGTAATGGATGCTCTCGCACGAAAGACCACTGCTCTCAAGGTCAAGAGTCTTCAGCTTCTCCATTCTCAAACAGAAGTTGAATCTCTTCGATCTGAACGAGAAGTTACTTCTTCGTGTGTTTCGGATGTCCATGCAGCCCTTTCCAACATCATTGAAGCCCATGATTCGATTCTGAACTACTTGGTGAGGCGCACTCTTGAAGAAAAGCTTTCTCCGGCCCTTGCTCTCTTAAGCAAACTTAAAGGGCTCCTGGATTTCGTGTCCGCTCCGAAACAAGGGGGAGAAGATGTGTCTCAGTCCCAACCACCTCCCACTTCTACAGCAACAAAAACAACCGAACCTCCTCCAGCAGGTCAAGCCTCAGGTTCGGGTGTCAAAGACAAAGGAAAGAAAATTGCTGAAGACAGTGATGATGATGATAAAGAGACGATTGCAGATCTCTTAACGAAACAAGGCCGTGATAAAGATGCTGACATGAGCGCTCGTGTTGCCAGAGAGGCTGAGGCGAACGAAAGGAAAATGAAGGAGGCTCATGACCTTCTTGAGAGTTGGAAAACTCTTTTTCCTCCATGGACTCTTGAGAAGCTTCTGAAAGAGGCTATTGAAACTCCCAGCATTCTGTGGCTCGAACCACTGATTTCATTGGATCATATCAACCCTGTCGATTCTCAGTTCGACATGCCACTAACCCGAAAAGCCTTCATCTTTCATGCCTTTGATAACGTTGTTGATGTACATCATCCTCATCCAAAGGTTGATAGGGAACTCATCGAATTCTATCTGAAGTCTGCTCAACCACAGTATCAAACTTGGAGCGCTCAGAAGATTGTCAACGTTCGGGTCCTCAAGCCGTTTTGTGAGGGGAACTTCACGAACGTTCGGTTCAAAGTGCTGAGAGGTTCCGCCAAAAACGAACACTCGATATCACTTGCTAATCTTCCCAACCTGAATCCACATGACTGGATTATTTTGCACAACATCCTCCTTACCAACGAAGCTGAGTATGGTCCAATTATTGATCACTTCAAAAGGATGCTCGTATGCTACATTATGGAGGTTGTCAAGATGGATCAGGAGGTCGCTAGAATCTTCAGGAAAAAGCCTACTATTTCTCCTGTAGGCTCTGCCAGTGATTTGAACATGATGCAGATGGGAAGAATTGACCTGAAGTAGAATTCTGTCAAGTTTACAAGAAACGAAGGCCAAAAATGCCTGTTCGCTTTGGCTGACAAACACCTTTACACCACTGCATGCTTGGAACATGTTCTAAGTATCATTCATCGATGCAAGCAGAATTCAGCAGATGACAAGAAGTACTTCGATGACATGATTCAGTGGTACATTCGCTTCAGACAAACTATCCTTGCTCTCATCCCACGTCTGTTTGATACCACTAAGAAAGTTCCTGCAGCTGGACCCAGCAAGCCGAAGAGATAGTCTCGCTCCAATTGACGCAAAGGGGGAGATTGTTAGGTCCAGAATGTGTTGCGTCTTGGGCTCGCTTTTTAGTCCATTTAGTCTCCGGTATGGGCCTGTCCATCCGTGAGTTATTTTATAGGGTTTTGTATTTATAGGTGCTTGCATGCATCCTAGAACGTAAGATTTTAGAAGTCATTATGTCAAGTATTTTGATCTTTATCTTTTGTAACCCTAATATCCTCTACAGTGGAAGTTCTTTATCGAGCTCTGCTGAGGATTGAATTAATCAAATCATTCGACATATTCAGATTCATTCTTGTGTTTTATATTGATGTTATCGCTTTTGTGGTTTACCTGTTATAAGATCTAAACGATCAAAGAGTTTCTTAAACTCATCAGGGAACAAATTCCACAACTCTTTTAATCAAAGGATTACTCTGATTTTATATAACAAAGCTTAAACAAATCGGTCTTTTTTGGCCGTGAAATTGGGTATATCACAGTCTAATTCCAAGGTTTCCATGGACATTGGTGATGATGCCATTGGTGGTTCTGAAAAAATTTCTCTTCCCAATGGAAAGGGATCAGCGAAGGTCAAACAGTTTGAATGTATAATAAAGAGAAAGACTCGTTCTGAGATCATCCATGTGTTAAGCCCAAAGAGTTCATTTTGTTTTTTCTGCCAATTGAGGGGACAATGGTTGCGAAGTTTCGCAAAGTACCTGAAAGATCTCAGAGATGGTAAAGTCAATTCAAATGACTCAACTTCATATACATCCATTATTTAACTCCATTATTTTTTCAATTTCCTATTCATAGACTCTTAATACATAATGTGACAATCACATTTGATGTTATTGCAAGATCTAACAGAAAGAGGGAATCTTAAGCAGAGTGAGTGAAATCTGATTATGGGAAGCGAACTTCGGTCTAATGGTTTAATGATCAGAATTTGGAGCTAATACTAAGGAGTTAGGATAATTTAATAAATTACTTTTACTCTTTGGAGATGTCTAGAAACATGGTTTATCTGGTTGCCTTATTTATATTTCCTTGAAATGGAAGTTATGAAAGTATTAGTTGTGAATTTGATTATTAGGATATCGCATGTGGTATTATCATTATTGTCCAAATGAAAAGAAATCCCAACACCAACTGGACAGATACTTGGTATCATACAAGTCGCATTATTTAGTATATGAGAATTATGTTCATTGGAAAATTATAACAAATTCATGATCACATGATTATGTGAATCAAGTGAAGGACTAATGGATCTAGTGCATGCTTATATGGACTATTCAGATCAACCACAAAAGGACGATAAATCTATTCGTCATGACTTTCTAATGTTTCAGAAAATATGGTTGTGTTTATAAGATTAAGAATAATTATGATACTTTGAAAAGACTCAAAGAGTAGTAGAACGAATAATAAGAATCTATTAGGAAGAAAGATAAAATATTCTCCAATCTGATAAGAAAAGAGAATGTTTTAGTATTGTGTTTTATGATCATCTTAGTCCTTGTGGATTTATATGACGATTGATCCTCAAAAATATCTTAGTGCAATTGTATAACCAAGACGAGGAATCAGATTTTGTTGAAAATAGTTCGATCAAAAGATGAGTCATACTTCGTTCCAATCAAGTTTTAGAGCCATTCTCTATGTAACATCCATTTCATTAGACGAATAAAATTAGGGTTTCAGAAGGTCAAGGTTAGATTTTGGTGAAAAGGGGTCCTCACGACATGAGGCATGAAGGCTACTGACGTGAGGAGGGATGCATAAAGATTTCATCCGGGACTAAGCTCACGACGTAAGAAATAAGAGCTCGCGATGTGACGAGTGCTGCAAGCCAAGCCCATAAAGTTTTATGGTTTTCCACGTATTTAGTCCCTCTTATCTCGTTTTTAGGGTTCACTACACAGCCTCCTCCTTCCCTAACTCATATAACCCTAACTCTAATCCATCTTCATGATTTTGAATCCATTTTAGTGTTTTCGTGGCCAGAAGAAAAAGAAGAAGAGGATCTAGAGTGTTGGTTCAGCAAGGAGGATTCATTATCATCATCTTGTGCATGTTTTGGACCATTGTAAGTATCCAAGATCAAATCTTTATGAGCTCAAATTGCTAGATCTATGTTCGAAGCTCCTTTTTGCATGTTTTTGTTGGATTGCATGCTTGGGATCCATAAAGTAGGCAACTTTATGGATCAATGAGTCATTCTCTGTGGATTAGTAGTATGGATCTAGAGTGTAGTTGTGATTTACGATACTTGCTTGAGTTTGGGGCCATTTCTTGTCATTTTGACCTAATATTGGTTTAGGATATGCTTGGGGCATGCATGTCCATCAAGTAATCATTTTTATTGGACTTTAGAGACCTTGTTAACTTCTAAAAGAAATAGGATTGAAGGCTTAATGCATTAAGGACTTAAAAGTTGGATTTTTAGCATCAAACTGTTTGCACTACATAATAACATAGGGTCTCACGAAGTCAAAAGCATTGGTCTTGTTTTTGGTCATCTGCTTAGGACGACGTGATAAAGGATTCTCACAATATGAGGGAAGCCCCGTTGACTTTTTGAGTTGTGATGAGTTGGGATCTATATGAGTGAGCTCTCATGATGTGACCAAGGTTGGTCAAGGCATGAGAGGTGGCTTTTTGGCATTTGGGCCTTGTTGGGCCCTAGTTTTCTGTATGTGGGCCTTTTTGGTACTTGGGCCCATATAGAGCTTTAGGTGTCTCTTAAGAGTTTCGGTCTCCTTGGATTAGGCCCAAGATAGGTGTGTTGGATTTAGTGTCTAAGCCCATAACTATAACTAGGATGTACTTAACCCGATTGTAGCATGGTCCTTTTAGGTTGCCTTCATCAGTGTAATTTGATAGGATGGACTTTTGAGAATAAGGTTATTTATGATTTATTAATATATTACAAGTATAATATATTAATATGAAATCATATTATTTATTTAGTATTGATCAAGAAATAATTTGGAATTAATTTAGTGATCAAAAGAGACTAATTAAATATATAGGGATTGATTGTGTAAATCAATGATTCTAATAATGTGGGATAATGATCCATGATTATTTAGGATGGGCTGAACCAATGAGATAATCCATGGATGGTCCATGGAGGTTAACCCATGGAGCCTAAGTATATGAAAGGTCATTAGGGTTTAGAAAGTGTAAACCTAGCATTTGTCACACTATAAATAGAGTCCCCTAGAGCCAAAATCGGTTTCCCATCATTCCAAGAGAGTGATACACGATTTTGAGCTTGCTAACCTATTCTCTCAATCCTCCTCTTGCATATGGTGTTTGTGAACCATTACAGGCATCACACTTGGGGTGATCAAGCTTTCAAAGGTCAAGAACTACAAGTCCTTCTAAAAGGTATATCATCTAACTAAATGTATTATTCATTTGGAAATTTGTATGCTAGTTAGGACAATGCTTTGGAAAATTGTAAATATGCATGTATAATTATAGAAAACATAGATCCAAAGCATTTAGGGTTGCATGTGCACCATAAGAGTGTTATAGTGCTCAAACCCCAATAGTGTTATCAGAGCCTAGGATTGTTTTCTATTATACTTGATGCTTGTTATTTTTCAAAGTTGAAAAAATTGATTTTCTGCATTCTGACTGGTGAACTCGCCGATTCCACTGGCTGACTTGACGAGTCCACTCAGAAACTGACCAACTCGATGAGTCCAGTTCTTGCACTCGCGGAGTTGGTGCTCCTATGTGCAAAATTTCAAGTTTCTTCGTCCGATTTGGATGGGGAACACTACCACAAACTGTTTTGGATCATTAGAAATGTTTTTTTATGATATGGTAGTGCTTGTACTCATCCAACTACAAGATAATTGTCAAATTTTAAAAATAATTGTTGTTTTAGATTATAAACAAAATTTCTTGTAAATTGTTGACTTGAGATTATCTTGTTTATGGGTTTAGTTAGAGCATGAATTATGTGATAATTTTAGTTGTTAGAAAATTGATCTAAACGAATTTTAGTGACCTCCATAACTTGTCCTAAAGTTATGGAAAATGAAAAGTCACATACATTAAAATGGAATTAAACTCATATGTTATGAAAATGAAAGGACAATTGTCAAATATTAAGATAATAGGCTAATTATTTGTATTATTTGATATGTATTGCCTTGCTACATGAGTTATATTAGATCAATAGAATATTATATGATAATTTTTCCTTATTAAAATTGATCTAAATATTCTTTAATGAGTTCCATAACTTGTCCTCAAGTTATAGAAAATGAAAAGTCTTTTCATAAATGTTTTTTTAATGAACTCCATAACTTGTCCTCAAGTTATGGATTATCAAGAGTCTTTTCATACAACACTCATTAAACTCATAAGTTATGGATATGAAGAGTTTTGACATGTTTCAAAACTTGCCCTCAAGTTTTGGAATTTGTAAAGTTTCACTTTTAAAACATTTAAATTCCAAACCTTAGAATTTTAAAATGTTTAAAATTAAACCCTTATACTTTATAATATTAAAAGTTAATACTTATATATATATATATATATATATATATATATATATATATATATATGTATATATATATATATATGTATGTATAAGACAAGTCAGTCTTACAGTTAGTAGGCCTCATTCATGAAGTCGGTCTATAAGGGGGCATAAGGTTATTGCCTATAAAATGACAGTTTAATGGGTGTCGACTCCCACCCACCGCTTCCTTGACTAGTAGAGGGTCTTTAGCCGAACGGGTAGGATAGGACATTAATTCTCCATCATTAAAAGTATAATGATAAATATAAAGTAACTAAAATTTTATTAAATTCCCAATCTTAGTTACTTTAGGAAAACTCAAACTGACTACAACAAACTTCTTCTTGATGTCAAAGATGTCCCTCAATATGAGAAAGACAAACTGATTAGCAATGCTAAGGCAATGAGAATCATTCGATTTGCTTTTCCGGTTGACACTTTTCATCTAGTTAGTTCATGTGATATAGCCAAAACCATCTGGGATAGGCTTAAGGAACTATAATCTATAGATGTAGATCTTGATTATTCTACACAAACACTCTTGCTTTCAAATTTTGGTGCCTTTACATAGAAGCCTGAAGAGAGTTTGAGTCAAACTTTCAATCGTTACAATCATCTTCTAAGTAGGATAATGAAACATGGTATTGGACGTAAAGTTATTGAACAAAAAGTGACGTTCACGAATGGTCTTAGATCTGAATGGATGGCGGTAGTATCTACAGTCAAGGCACATGAGCAGTTTAAGAATTATACCCTGGCAAATCTTGTTGGAATCCTGAAGTCACATGAAAATGAGGTGACAAAAAAAACGAAAGTTGTATCTGGGATGGGATCTTTGGCTCTCATTGTGAAGGGAACTAAAGTAGCATAGGATGGTTCAGAATCTGATATTTCTGATTATGATCTCACAAATGAAGAGTTTGCATTGATGGTGTCAAATCTGAAGCAATTCGCAAAGAAGAAGTTTTATTCCAACAAGAACCGAAACGGGCAGCGAAGCTACAGCTCTGAGAAGGTAAAAGATGAGAGTAAGAATAGATCACAAAAGGAAGAGGAAAAGAAGGAAAAGAAGCTAACTGGTGACTCTAGCTATGATTGTAACTACTATCATGGCAAAAATCACTTGGCCAAAGAGTATATGCTGCGAAGGTTGAATGAAAAGAAGGAAGGAGAAGACGATGATACTTACCATCTCCGAAATCTTGAGGAGATAAAGAAGAAAAAGAACTTTGATAATTCAATGCCTGCTTTAATTGTGTAGGAAAAAAAGCTGATGATGAATTTGGTAGGGTGGAAGTTTGGTCCACGGATTCTGAAGATGAGGAGGTTTGCAGGCCTACTCATGGGAGAAGTTTCGTTGCGAAAGAAGAGGATTCACATTCTGGGGGAAGGTGTTTCATGGTGACAAGTGATGTGTCACAAATGTAAGGATACGCCACTGATAGTGGACATGGGAGTGATAGCTGCTTCACTGCAAAAACCAGTTTTTGAGCAAATCAGCGAATGCGATCAAATGATCAACAAGGTACACTCTATTCTTGAATCACTTAATATACCTGTGTACAGATATGAAACTGAACTAAATGAGCTAAAATTCACATTTTCTAGTATCAGTAATAGTCTGAAACAAACTCGCTTGACAAATTCTAACTTAATCGATCAAATCAGTCGGGTTTCGTCAAAGAGTGAGGAGAGACGTATATGAATAGAGAAGATTGAGTCTAATTTAGCTAAGTCTAAGGATGAGTCAATTTACTTGCAAAGAGACTATTTAATGCTTTTGAAACAACGTGATATTTTTTGTTTGATTGAAAAAGGCTTTATTTTAATATCACTCAATTGCATCTTGATTGTGAGATTGGTCAAAAACTCCATAAGATGATATTGCCCTTCCTTGAATTAAAGGAGGATGAGATCGACGCTGACTGTTACAAGTGCGAATCTATCGTCCCATCTAACGAAACTTTGGAAGTTTACAGGATTGGTCTGGACAAAATTGAATCATTTATTAAATCTAAAGACCACAAGAACATGCTAAAACAGTTTTTGAATGAAAATGACAAAAAGCAAAGTTAAACTGACACTATACAGAAGTTTGACTCATTGAGTACAAAGTTGAGTTTAGATAACAAACTTAATTTTGATCACACATCTGAATTTGATGATGATAGTGATATGAGTAAAATATTTGTAGAGGATGGGGTTAATTGCTCAAAGTTTGTTAAAAACAAACCTAATGTTGCGAAAGTCCCAATTTCTAAAAATTATGTTGAATTCACACGTCTTTCTGAAGATAATCCAAATTTCTTAAAAGAAATTGTGACTATTTTTTCAAAAGTCTAAACGGTCCCTAATCAGGTTTTCAAAATCAATGGGGTAAATAAGAATCAAACAGTCGAATTAACATCCTTAGTCGAAGAAGGCAACACAGATGGATGTGACGGTCACTTTTGGTCAACTCCTATTGATAATGTCGACGAAAAAGATGGTCTCTCAGAAAGGACCTCATGGAGAGTAAAAGGAAGATATTTAGCAGAACCTTTAAACACGGTCAATTCTAGCTATGAGAAAGGAAGTCCGAGTGGAACTAAGAATGTTCCTAGCGACACATTTTCAGTACAAAATGAAACTCCAGCAAGATAGCCGAGAGTGAAATCTAACATTCACAAATCTTCAGAACAATTCGTAGCACAAAAACGTCAAAGGAACGCAAGATACAACAAAGATCTCAAGGAAATAAAACAATTCTAGCAATCCAAAAATCCCAACTTCGTTCACATTGAAAAACCTCTCAATCAAAATGCGAAAGTAGCATCAAATGTGAATCCAAAGAGCTCTTTGCAAAGTTGGTTTCACATTCCACAGGATACTAAACAAAAAGTTTTTCAAAAACCTATTCTTTCAAAGCCAAAAAGCTCTGTGGAGAATCCTAAACCTCATAACTCACAAAACAAGTATGCTTCGCATCCTAACAAAACATCGAAAGATGTTAAGAGAAAAGGAAAGTAGGTTTCGGATCATCAAGCTCCAATCAAGAAGCCTGAAACTAACACAAAAGAGACTAACCTAAAAGATAAGAGGATCAAGGTTTTTAAAATTTCAAAGAAAGATAACACCACCTTAATAAAACGAACATATATGGTTGATCTTGCTATTATTTTCCCTCTTTATGTAAAAGGATCACAAGGAACCAAACAACTTTGAGTTTCAAAATCTGCTTGATTTTTGCAGGTAATTCATGACAAACAGTTTGACACTGAATGGTATATCGACAATGATTGTTCACGTCACATGACAGGGAGAAAGAAGGAACTGCGAGAGTATAGAGAACTAAAAAGTGGTGGAAGAGTGAAGTTTGGGAATAACTGACTTGGAGAGATTAAAGGTTACGGGATGATATGAAACGGCGAATTCTCAATTCGTAAAATTGCTTATGTCGAGGGTCTGCAACACAATCTTATAAGTGCTTCGCAGTTGGTCGTTGGTAGAGGATTAAAGGTCTCATTTGACGACGAAGGTTCTGAGATCATTGAAAAGAAAACCAAAGCAGTCCTTCTAAAGTCTAAATGCAAATGCAAGATGTATCCGTTGAACTTAAATCTAATACGAGGGAAGCCAACCATTTGCCTTCTAACGAAAGCACCTGCAGACGATAGTTGGCTATGGCATAGAAGACTTTCGCACCTTAACTTCAAAGATATCAACAAGCTTGTTCTTGGTGATCATGTGTGAGGGTTTCCTCTCCTAAAGTACGACAATGATCATCTTTGTGTTGCATGCAAAATGGGAAAGCAAAGCAGGAAAACTCATCCAACGATAGTGAATACGAAAGTCATTGAGCCACTCGAACTGTTGCACATCAATCTTTGTGGTCTGTCTGCAATCGAAAGTATTGGTGGTAATAAGTATATTCTCGTTATTGTAGATGATTTTTCTCGTTTCACTTGGGTTTGATTTCTTAAGCAGAAATTTGTAGCCACTCCCAAGCTAAAATAATTCATAAAGCAGATTAAATTACAACTGTGAAAGTTTGTTCGCAATATTCATAGTGACAATGGGTTTGAATTCAAAAACCAGGAGTTTGAAGAATTTCTGACTGCAAAAGGAGTTTCGCATAACTTTTTGGCTCCATACACTCAACAACATAACTGAGTCGTTGAAAGGAGAAACCGATCACTGTGTGAGGCTGCAAGAACCATGCTCTCATTTGAGAATCTACCACTATATTTCTGGGCTGATGCGATTAGGACAGCTTGTTTTACCCAAAACCGTTCAATTCTCAATAAACGATTTCCTGTCACTCCCTATGAAATCATAAATAAATGAAAACCTACTGTAAAGTTTTTCCATGTTTTTGGTTCCAGGTGTTTCATCTTTAATTCTAAAGAACAAATGAACAAATTCGATGTGAAAGCTGACGAAGGTACCTTCTTGGGATATTCACTAACCTCTAAGGCATATAGAGTTCTTAACAAACGATCAAAACGAATAAAAGAAACCTATTATGTCACGTTCGACGACAACTACTTAAAGAGGTCGAGCGAATGATAGTCAATCAAAAGAGATCTTTCCTAAACCAAGCCCAACTACGATTCCATTATCCAATCTCTACGAAGAATTCATGCAACTATTTGATGAGCCAGAGAAGGATATTTCCTCCGAATCCAATGTAGCTGACAAAAAGGTCGATGAATTGAAGAAGATAATTGACGACGCTGCGAATGATATGCACAAAGAACAACCAAGTGTGAATAACCCAAATGACAAGAACACTACACTCCAGGGGGAGAGTTTAGAATCAACTTCCGATGCAACTTTTCAGGGGGAGCACTCAACTCTACAAGATACCCATGAAAGTCCACTCCAGGGGGAATCCGACAACTGAAGAAGAGACATTCACATCATTTGAGGTGGAGAAAGATAATACGAATGATGATTCAGATGTACAGATTGATGATTCTGATACATAGACAAAATTTGAGGAAATAAATGATGAAGTGGATCCCTCTTATGATCCTAATTATCCTCCTCTGACTAAATGGACTAGAGATCATCCGAAAATGTAGGTTATAGGCGAATCGTCTTCGGTAGTTCTTACAAGAGCACAACAAAAGGCGAAACGAACTACTTTATTCTCCAAAGTAGAATTTTTATGTTTAATCCGTTCATCTCCAAAGTCAAACCCAAAAATGTTCAGATTGCTCTGGATCATTCAGATTGGGTACAAGTGATGCAAGAGGAACTCAATGAATTCGAACGAAATAAAGTGTGAAGACTGATTCCTATTGGATTAGTGTCTAAGCCCATAACCATATTTGGTAAGTACTTAACCCGATAGTGCATGGTCCTTTTGGGTTGCCTTCACCAAAGCAACTTGACGGTAGAAATGATAGAGAAAGAGGTTATTATGGTTTATTAATATATTATAAGAATAATATATTAAAAGAGAAATCATATTTATTTAGTTGACATTGGTCAAGAATTAATTAAGAATTAATTTTGTGATTAAAAGAAGTTAGCTAAACTAGGGGGCTGAATTGTAATTATGTGATAGTTGCAAAGTAGGGCAATGGATGCCCTATAGGATAGGGTGGACAAATTCAAGGGGATAAGGCCCTAGAATTTGTTCATGATAAGGCTTCTGGACTTATCTTATGGGCTGCTTGGTGGGCAAGCAACCAAATAAGGATAAGGACTGAAACCCTAATCCCTACACCTATATAAGGACCCCTTAGCTTAGGAAAATCGGCCACTTGATCCTAGAAGTTCCTAGATCCGATTTTCTGCCTCTCCCCTATCTCTCTCTCTCTCGCCTCTCCATTTTCTCTTGGTGTTTATGAGCCATTAGAGGTATTACACTTGTGGTACTTGCTTTCAAAGACAAGAAGATTAAAGATTTAAGTTGTTATTACAACATAACAACAAGAGGTATGTAATCCCTTCTACTTCATGAATTTCAAAATTACTAGGAGCATGCTAGGGTTCTTCTTGTGTTTCATAATGTTGTGTATCTAATAGTGAAAACATAGATCCATATCTAGGGTTGCATGCACACATAGGATTGGTTGTATAAAACTCATCAGTGGTATCAGAGCGAGGTTTTTTGTTTTCAATTAGCATTATACAAATGTATGAATTTGACACTTTAGGGTTTATGGCCAATAAACCCTAGGATGCATGATTTTTGAAATTAGGGTTCTTGAACCCTGGATTTCGAAATTTGATAAGGGTTTTTCAAACCCTTTCCTTATCCCCTAAGATTTCGAATTTTAGGGTTTGCCAACCCTAGGGTTTTCGAATTTGGCCTCCTCCCCTAGATAAGATCCTAAATTTTAGGGATTACGATAATGTCATATCTTGTAATTATCTTTTAATTGTTTAAACATGGTAATTAAATATTTTGAATTATCCCATCCCATATTTTCGAATTTTAGCGGATTTAAGGGATTAGGTTAAATTAATTGTTTAATTTAAAAGATAATCCTTCAAGATTTGATAATTAAAATTAATTGTTTAATTTAAGGATAATTATTAAATCAAGAGTTTTAATATTAAAAATTTTAAAATTTAAAAGTTTTAAATTTTGAAAATTTTAAATTGAAAATAAAACCCTAGTATTTTGAAATGTTTAAAATACACCCTATACTATTATAATAATACAAGATAAAAGCTTATATATATATATATATATATATATACATATATATACATATATATATATATATATATATATATATATATATATATATATATATATATGTATGTATGTATAATTAAAATGCTAGTCTTACCGTTAGTAGGACTCATTCACGAAGCTAATCTATAAGGGGGTATAAGGTTATGACCTATAAAATGGCCATTTAATGGGTGTCCACTCTCACTCACCGTTTCCTTGATTGGTGGAGGGTCGTTAGCCGAACGGCTAGGATAGGGCAAACCCTTCCTCATTAAAAGTATAATGAATTATAAAAGTAACTAAATTTTTTTTACAACAATTCCAAATCTTAGTTACTTTAGGAAAAGTGAATTAGTGCAATTCCATGAAATTACACTTTGCACCCTTGCTAAGACGTTAGTGTAGCGCGTGTGGCTAACCGGCACACTAATTGGACTCTAAGCATAGGTGGCAAAGGGTGACTCATTGTTTGTCATAGTTTGATGGAACGTGTGTGGCTAACCAACACATCAAATAGGTGACTATAGCAATGAGGGCACCATGTACATTTGCATGGTTATTCACACCCGCTTTCTGATCCTCGGCATCCCAGACACAAACTAGAGGGGCGCATCGTGATTTAAACATGCCATTGAAAAATTCAATGAATCTCAAAGGAATCTAGGAGTTTTCAGTACATTTAAAACTTAATCTCTTTTTCGTTTTTCATGGTGGAGAATTAGTGAATCGTCATTCACTTACCTTCAAATTATTTGCATGTTAGATTATGGCATCCCTCTTCTAATTTGTAAATAATGTTGTTGGATCCTAGCCCTAGTTTCTCATTTGGGTGTTTAAGTGGGGATTTATTTCTAATCAAAGTTTGTCCTTTTCTATTTCAGATGTCGAACGTCAACAACAATGCTTCCGGCTCGAACGTCAACAACAATGCTTCCGGCTCATTCTCACTCATGAATTTGTGTGGGAGAGTGATCTTTGACGGGTCCAGTTTCAATGATTGGATCCGCAACATCCGAATGGTCACTCGTTACGAGGAGAAAGAGTATGTCCTTGATGAGAAGCTGAAGGAAATCAACCTCAACACTGCTACTGCTGAAGAAATTGTTGCCTTTGAGGCCCATGAGCGTGATGCCACGAAAGTCCATTGCATCATACTAGCGACCATGACTGGAGAACTCCAAAAGTCCTATGAGGACATGTATCCCTATGAAATGCATCAAGACTTGTTGGACCGGTACCACCAAAGTGCGAGGCAAGAAAGGTATGAGATCATCACTTCGATGATCACTGCCAAAATGGGTAGTGGAGAGTCCCTTACCACTCATCTGCAAAAGATGTAGAGATATGTTGATTGCCTGCTGAAGTTAAATGTTAACTTCGATGAAGAGCTGGAAATTGACATCATCCTTCACTCCTTGCCTCCGTGCTACAACCAATTCCGCATGACCTACCACATGAATAAGGAAGAGGCCACCTTGAGCAAGCTTCAAGGCTTGCTAAGGACTGTTGAGAGCAATCTCAATGATAAGTCTGTTGCGCCGACTCCCACTCCCACTACTGCACCTGTCTTGGCAATAGGTCAAGGGAAGGGTAAGAAGAGGAAGGCTCCCTTAAAGAGCCACCACAAGGGAAAGTCCCAAGATGGCACCTCTTCTAGTGGAATCAAAGTTGGTTCTGCTAAGCCCAACTCTAACCCTAAGGAGGCATAGTGCCACCACTTCCACAAGATAGGGCATTGGAAGAGAAGTTGCCCAGAATATCTGCAAGCCATCAAGAATGGGAAGATCAAGCGATCTTTCGCAGGTATTTACATAATTAAATCTAATGATTCATTGCATGCAAGTTCTTGGGTTCTTGATACAGGATTTGGTATTCACATATGCTCTAATTTGCAGGGACTAAGAAGAAATAGGGATGTGGAGCAAGAAAGGATAAATCTAATCATAGGAAACAGAAGATCGTCGCCTGTCACCAAGATTGGAGTTTATTCTTTAGTGCTTAGTAATTGATTACGTTTAGATTTAAACAATTGTTGATATTCGCCAGATATGGCAAGAAACATCATTTTTTATCATGGTTTATATAGACAAGGTTTTAGATATTCATTTGATAATGAAAAGGGTTCTATTTATGCTTATCTTAATGGTGTTTTATATTTTGAAGCATTGCCTTGTAATGGAATATATGAAACTGTGATGGTTATGGATAACTTAGGAATGATGTGTTGTGTGTAGATTCTTCCAATAGTATGGATAAAGCATGCTTGGGGCATTTTCGTCTTGGACATTTCAACAAGAAATGCATAGCCCAACTCCAAAAGATGGAGTGTTGGAGTCATTCGACCTTAGGGACGATGACGTGTGCAAGTCTTGTTTACTTGGAAAGATGACCAAGTCACCCTTCACTAGCACTTGTGAAAGGCGTGAGGGTCTATTGGATCTCATACACACCGATGTGTGTGGGCCCTTTAGATCCACCATAAGGGATGCGAATCGCTTCTATGTGACTTCCACCAACGATTATAGCAGATATGGGTATATCTACTTAATCAAGAACAAGTCGGAAACCTTTGAAAATTCAAAGAGTTTAAACAAGAAGTGGAGAATCAATTGGGTAGGAAAATCAAGATGCTTCGATCCGATCAAGGAGGAGAGTATCTAAGTCTTGAGTTCCACTACTACCTCAAGGAATGCAGAATAGTTTCGCAATTAACGCCACCTAGGACACCGCAGTTGAATGTTGTGGCTGAGAGGCGTAATCGAACCTTGCTAGAGATGGTTCGTTCCATGATGATTCGTGTTTCACTACCTATCTCATTTTGAGGGTATGCCTTAGAGACTGCCGCCCATATCCTTAACTTAGTCCCTACGAAGAAGGTTGCCAAAACACCTCACGAGATGTGGACGGGGAAGGCTCCATCGTTCGCACATATCAAGGTTTGGGGTTGCGAGGCTTTCGTAAGACGAGAGACTCACGAAAAGCTCGAACCTCGTAGTGAGCGACGTATTTTCATCGGCTACCCGCAGAAGTCCTTTGGATATCTCTTCTATAGACCAAGTGACAATGTTGTCTTCGTTGCGAGGAGAGGGGTTTTCCGAGAGAGAAAACTCATAAGCCAAGGGGAAAGTGGGAGGCAAATCGATCTTGCAGAAATTCAAGATTTGAGCGATGAAGGAACCTCTAACGCTGGCACTCAACCCGAGGAGGAAACTCCGGTTGAACCGATTGACGAATCATTACCTCTTAGACGTTCCGAAAGAGTTAGAGTTCAACCCCAGTTGTATGGTTTTCATATTACTACAGAAGGGACACGTATGTTAGTGATAGTACACTAATAAATTTGGACGAACCTAATAGCTATAAGGAAACCATGGCAGGCTCGGAGTCTGCAAAATGGAAAGAGGCGATGGGGAGTGAGATTCAGTGCATGTACGATAACCAAGTTTGGAACTTGGTAGATCATGTACCAGGTCGTCAGACGGTCGGGTGCAAATGGATCTTCAAGAAGAAGTCTGACATGGATGGGAATGTGCACACTTATAAGGCGCGATTGGTTGCGAAGGGCTTTACTCAAACTCCCAAAGTTGAATATGATGAGACCTTCTCACCTATTGCGAAGATAAAGTCTATTAGGGTGATGTTGGTCATTGTTGCATTTCATGATTATGAAATACGGCAAATGGATGTCAAAACCGCTTTCTGTAATGGGAAATTGGCTGAGGATGTTTACATGGCTCAGCCAGAGGATTTTGTCAATGCGAAGCATCCCAATAGAGTGTGTAAGCTTGAGAATTCCATTTATGGACTTAAGCAAGCATCTCGCAGATGGAATCTTTGTTTCGACAAGAAAGTCAAAGAGTTTGGGTTTCTTCAAAGCGAAGATGAATCATGTGTATATGTCAAAGCCAGTGGGAGTGTGGTGAGCTTCCTCGTATTGTATGTTGATGACATACTGCTCATAGGAAACGACATCCCGACACTGCAGGAAGTAAAGTCCTGGCTTGGGAAGCGCTTCGCAATGAAGGACCTAGGAGAAGTTGCCTATATTTTGGGAATAAGGATAGTGAGAAACAGGAGTAAGAGACTATTAGGACTTAGTCAGAATACTTACTTGGACAAGGTACTAAAACATTTTAGTATGGAGAATTCCAAGAAAGTGGAGTTACCAATCCAAAGTAATGCCAATTTGAGTAAGACTCAAAGTCCAAGTACCGAACTCGAAATAGCAGAGATGATCCGAGTACCTTACGCTTCCGCAGTTGGCTCGATCATGTATGCTATGACTTGTACTCGCCCTGATGTGGCCTTCTCTTTGAGCATGGTGAGCAAATATCAAGGGAACCCTGGCAAAGCACATTGGACCGCAGTCAAGAATATCCTTAACTACCTTCGGAGGACCAAGGAATGGTTTCTGGTCCTTGGTGGGAGTGATGACTTAAAGGTGTGAGGGAACATTGACGCTAGTTTTCAGACCGACAGGGACAACTACCATTCGCAGTTGAGCTGGGTCTTTACCCTTAATGGAGGAGTAGTGACTTGGAAAAGTTCCAAACAGGAAACCGTGGCTGATTCAACGTGTGAATCATAGTACATTGCGGCAAGGGAAGCATCAAAAGAAGCAATATAGCTAAAGAATTTCATTGGAGACCTTGAAATCGTGCCAGCCAAACAGGAGCCCATGGAAATTTTCTGTGATAACAAAGGATCGGTTGCCTTGACCAAGGAACCGAGGAATCACGGTAGATCTCGGCATATCGACATAAAATATCACTTTATTCGACATCGTGTAGAAGAAGGACTCCTCGTAATGAAGAGGGTATCGTCGGAAGATAACCCAGCAGATCCGCTTACGAAGGGACTGAGACCCTAATCCCTACACCTATATAAGGACCCCTTAGCTTAGGAAAATCGGCCACTTGATCCTAGAAGTTCCTAGAGCCGATTTTCTACCTCTTCTCTCTCTCTCTCTCTCCTGCCTCTCCATTTGCTCTTAGTGTTTGTGAGCCATTAGAGGTACTACACTTGTGGTACTTGCTTTCAAAGACAAGAAGATTGAAGATTTAAGTTGTTATTACAACATAACAACAAGAGGTATGTAATCCCTTCTACTTCATGAATTTCGAAATTACTAGGAGCATGCTAGGGTTCTTCTTGTGTTAATAATGTTGTATATCTAATAGTGAAAACATAGATATGTATCTAGGGTTGCATGCACACATAGGATTGTTTGTATAAAACCCATCAATTCCTACTCCAAAGGATGCATCTATTGTAGGGTTAAAGTGGGTGTTTTGCAACAAGCCTGATAAAGAAGTAAACATTATACGAAACAAAGCACGACTAGTTGTAAGGGGGTATTGTCAAGAAGAAGGCATTGACTATGAAGAGACCTCCACACCTGTTGCTAGGCTAGAATCTGTTCGTATTTTTCTGGCTTATGCGACACATAAGAACTTTGAAGTATACTATATGGACGTCAAATGTGCATTCTTGAACGGGGAACTTGAAGAGACAGCGTATATGGAGAAACCACCTAGCTTCATAAACGAGAAGCATCCTAATCACTGTTACATTAAGCAGTTTATGGTCTGAAACAAGCTCCAAGGGCCTGGTAAGAAACTTTCACTCGTTTCTTAAAAAATATCCAAATTTAAACTAGGTTCGGTTGACCCAACCTTCTTTCGCAAGAAAGAGGGTGACCACTTAATGATTGTCCAAATCTACGTTGATGAAATTATCTTCGGATCAACTAATCCCAGCTTAACAGCTGAATTCTGAAAGCTAATAGAAACGAAGTTTGAGATGAGCTCAATGGGTCCAATTAACTTTTTCCTTGGATTAAACATAAGACAGAGCCGGCGAGGTATATTTATAAATTAGAAGGCATACACGAAGACCCTGCTCGCTAAGTTTGGACTGGAGGGAGATTTCAAAACGAAGGTTCCAATGGCATTCGGAACCAAACTAACACCATCTCTGTAAAAACCAGCTTCTGATATGACCCTTTATTATCAGATGATAGGTTCATTGATGTATTTAACAGCTAGTCGACCATACATTATGTTTTTCGTTTTTTATTGTTCTAGGTTCCAATCGAATCCTCGCGAACCCCACATGGTGGCTGTCAAGAACATTTTCAGGTACTTAAAAAGAACCTCCTCACCAAGCATATGGTATCCATCAAACTCAGGTTTCTTCGTACAAGCATTTTCGGATGATGATCTTGGAGGGTGCGGCCTAGATAGAAAGAGTACAACGGGAGGATGCCAATTCTTGGATGGAAAGCTCGTAAATTGGCAGTCGAAAAAGCAAACTTGCGTATCTCTCTCAACTGCTAAAGCAAAGTACATAGCTGCAGCCTCATGCACTTCTCAAGTCATTTGGATTCAAAGCCAACTTCGTGACTATGGTCTGAATATGAAACAAATCCCCTTATACTATGACTCCGAAAGTGCCATTCGCATTTGTCAAAATCCAGTGCAATGCTCAAAAGTGAAACACATAGCACTGAGGTATCATTTTATCAAGGATCATGTGGAAGATGGTAATGGTGAAGTACACTTCGTGAGATCTACTGATTAGTTAGCTGACATATTCACGAAAGCCTTACCTGAACCTACCTTCAATCGGATTCTTCAAGGCTTGGGAATGATAGATGTCGAATATGTTCCAAAACCACTTTGCTTTCATAATGACACTTTCGTTTTTGGTTGTACTTTCGCACTCGCAGTCTAGAGTATGTCATGCGAATTGGTGCGAACGCTCGCAGTAATTCGAAGTCATCTTTTGTTCCGCGAATCGGTGTGAACGCTCGCAGCCATTCGGAACCCGTGTTTATCGTACGACTCCATGCAAAAGCTCTACATATCTCATGATCAACTGTTCGTTCGTTGTTTGGAGCGTTTTAAATCCTTTTGTATATTTTTTATATTTTTGTTTTTGTTTTATTTTTGTTTTCTCTCTATTTTATTTATTTTTTTACTTTTATTTATTTATTCTATTCCTTTATTTTGTTTTTTTAAGAAAATCATAAATACAAAAACATTTTCTTTATTTTTATTTTTATTTTTCTTCTCTCTTATTTTACTTATTTCACATTTTCAAAAATACAAAAATATTTTAATTTATTTTCAGAAAAACTCAAAATTCAAAATATTTTTTTTTGTTTTGTTCATATTTCTTTCATTAAATATTTGTACAGATTTGAAGGCAAAATCTTTACCTTTCAAACACGAATGATAGGGCAGGTATAAAACTCTTGATCTATGTACTAGCTAGGTGTCTTTAGAAGCATGCTATTGAATGTTGTCTAAAGCCTCGACGACTTTATGTTGAAGCCTTAATGAATCGATAATACCAATAGTTTCTTCCCAATTAGGCTACGAATTCACATAAGTCATGAGCTACCTTACTCTTCTCACATTGAATAAAGAATTAGTTGGTTGGTCGTTTTTGCATAAGCAGAGGTACACTATCTTTCTTGGAACCACTTCATACTTTTCTCCATCACTTTCGCTTTCATAATCGTAACCCTTGAGACTCTCAGAAATTACCACTAAGATTTACAGTTACACAACATCTATGTTAATGATCTTTGTTTCGTTCAACCACGAACTGAGTGAAACCCAAAATTCAACACACTTTTATGAATTGATGGTGAACAATTACATATTCTAGACTTTTTACCAAGGAGTTAACGAAACACCACTTTTGTGGTTTGTACCAAGAAATCTCTTTCTATTTTGCGAGATCTTAATGAAATGCCCTAGACCTAAGACATCTCTTCCCAAAAGATCCAGTTTTTTTTTAGATTTCTGCATTTATCCAAGTCACTACAATAATTCCAAAGCTACTCGTACAACTGACTACACTGGTCACACGAGTACTTTATCCAACATTCATACTTATATCAAGTTTCAGAGTTTGGTTGAAGTTAAAGCCACCCTGTAGAGCCTAAAGAAAAAATGTCTTTCACTGTTTCTTAATAAACAGATGATCATAATTCAATGGGGAACCACACTGACACTTCTTAGTCTCTCTTGACTTCGAAGGAAGAGATCTTTGCCAGGAATCCACGGTTTCTAATCTTAAAATAGACATCCATAAAATACCACACATATACTTTGCTTTATTTCTTTCTCTTTGGCACACTCTAGCAATAAGATCCTTGTGATTTTCCAAAAATATGGTTTGTGGTACTTAGACTCATTTTCAGTTTCGCCGTTCAACTCAAGTTTACTTAAAAGCGAAAGTTCGATTTCAATACAAAAGGTGGTATACACTTAAAAGCGAAAGGGAGAAACAGATGCGACACTCTAGTGTATAAGGATTCGAATGGGCGCGTGAAAACTTGAACCGATGTTTCCTTTACCGCCGCCTGACACGCGTTTCTGACATAACAGTTGTCAAATCACGCCTTTGCAGGTGACTTTTCAGTGCCCAATACAATCTCTCTCCGGATTTCTCTCACCAAACAAACGGTATAAAGGGTTTTTGACGCTACATCTCTCCTTACCACTCACAATTACTCTCAAAGAATTTCGACGATCTTCATCATCTACTGTTCATCATCTTCATCTTCAAGACATCATCAATGGCGAGATCTTCTGAAACCCATTCTGTTCAAGAACACTCAGGGCAGTCATCTCTTCTCGCTATCACGCAAAACTAAAACTTGATTCTCGATCTAGACCCTCTCAAATACGACAGCTTCGTGTTACCGATCGTTGAGTGCCTGAAATACTCACCACTGATTAAAGCTCTGACAACATGTGAGGTTTGACTGATGTCTCTGCTACCCAAGTCTTACTCATTTGCTTGCTACATCAAGGAAGAACAAAGAATTATGTTTGAAGTTCTCGACAGGAAAACCTCAATCACTAAGTCCCGATATTGTTCTCTGCTAGAGCTTGAATTGACCGCTAATTTGGCAGACCCCGATTCCATGACTATCACCTCTATTATGGAGATGTTCTACCAAATGGGTTACAAATAAACTCCAACCTCCATCCCCAAGTTCATAAAACCTAATATGTCACCTTAATGGAATGGGCTTTTTACTTTATTATTCAAGAGCTTCTCTGAGCATGTGATTGGCTCTGACTGCACCAATAAATTGTTCATGACCATCATGTATGGGATTTACACAGGGGAAAACATCGACTTTGGGGCAGTTCTTTGGGCTCAATTAGTCCAAAGTACCCATTCTTCAACCCAACATAGTGAAATTTCTTGTGCTCGATTCTGGACGCTTGTTGTTCAAAGGGCCATTGAGAAGCTTAAACTTCCGGTGATGCAAGATTCGTTCATGTCTGCTATTTCGATCTTTCACACTACAAATTTCATAATAGCTGACAACTAAAATTTTCCTTTGTGGGTTCAGTTCCTGAAGCCATGTTTCGCTCTGTTCTTGCTGCAAGCAAGATACTTGAGGCTTATAGGAAAATTCTAGTCTCAGGCTTTTGTTCTTGGACTGATGAGATGCGAGAGATATTAGCAGAGGATGATAAGCCTAAGAAAGGAGGAAAGAAGAAAACTATGAAAGAAGGTACTTCAACAGCAGCTGCAACCCTCAAGAAACGAAAGGCAAAAGCTTGCTCATCTACAGCATCTCCTCCAACCAAGAAGCAAAAGGTCAAGAAAGTTGCTCGCAAGACCAAAGCTCTAACTCCCACTGAAAGCGAACATTCGTAGTCTAACACTCAGTCAGACGTTCACATTGAAGTGGATGATCATGTCCAAACAGACGACATTGCAGCAACCTCCAATCCTGAGGTTTCGCAGCCGATTTCTACAAACCCAGAGGTAATCTTTTCGATTCCTGTTTCAATTCCAATTACTGATGACTTCTTTGAGAATGCATCTATTCCCTCTCCTACTGCTACCGTTTCTACCCCAATTACCATTGAACCGTGTCCACCTCGAGTTAGTTCGCAAGTTCAAACCACTCTTGCTTCTTCAATTCATATGTTAACTAACTCTACTGCCACCACCTCAACTACGAACATGACCCATGAACCTCCTGTTACGATCAACGCATCTGATGCAGGGGTAGGAGCTTCAGGTTTAACTGTTGGTCATTCAACACCTCCAATTTCTCTTCTGACACAAGATGATTCAAATACCTTTTTCGAAGGAGATGGATTTGAGTTTAAATCTTTTTAGTTCAATCCATTCAGAGTTCAGGAGGACAATGATGATGATGCCCCTGTTACTCAAAGACAGTTCAAGGCTATCAACGAGAAGATAGATTCGCTAATCAATTCTTCTCAAGCTTCATCAAGTGATGCTTATTCTAAGGCAGCAGTTGAGGCCTTTTCCAGTCAATGACTAAAGAACATCAGGCCAATCTGGATAAAAGCAAATCAAGCGGTTTCTGATTCGACTGCTATGTGCAAGGGGGTACTTGACAAGGTTGAAAAACTCATCTATGACGCTCAAACCTTTATGACAACTTTACCAACAGTTACTAAGACAAATACCTCTAAGGCGAATGAGGCGATAGTGGGTCTTCACACTTCACTACAAAATGAAAAACAAGCGCTTGTGCAAGTTCGTACTGATCTGCAAATGGATAACTCTGAGTTTCGAACATCACTCTCTTCCAAAATTGATAAGGTTCATGAAGATCTGGCTGTTGAAAGTGGCATAATGGACGAACTTGCTGCCAAAACAATGAAAGTTCAAATTCAAGCTGCCAAACTCTCCCACACGAACAAAGAGATCAAGGAGCTTAAGTCCAAACAGGGTGTTATTAAGAGTTGTGTTGCAGATGTTAATGCTTTGCTCTCCAGTATTCTTGATGCTCACGATCATATCCTTCCAATTTCTATTCGAAGGCATCTGGCTGAAAAATTATGTCCTGCTCTTGTCATGCTCAATCAAATCGAGGGTGTTTCGGAGTCCCTTGTCCTTCCAAAACAAAGGGGAAATCATCAGAGGAACCTTAGCAACCTCCGAAGACCAGTACATCTGGTCATGATGAGCAAAAGCCGAAAGTCTCAAATGAACCGAACGTTAATGTAGCTTCAGGCTCCAAAGGCAAAGAAAAACTAGTGGATAGTGACGATGAAGAGCCTGATGAAAACGAGCTTAAAAGACGAAAGGCTCAAGAGGCTGAAATGGAAGTACATCAACGAATCATCCGAGAGGCAGAAGCTAAGGAGCGAGCAGAACGCGAAGCTAAGGTTACTTTGGAAAGTCGAAAGACTTTGTTTCCACCATGGACCTTGGAGCGAATCCTTAATGAGGCGGTTGATAATCCAAGTATGCATTGGTTAGAGCCTATAACTTCGTTTGATCTAGAGAATTCGTAGGATTCTCAGTTTGACATGCCTATCACTCCACGAGCATTCATGTTTTGTAGTTGTGATGTAATTGTGAATGCTCATGCAACATATGAGAAGGTTGATAACTCTTTAATGGAGTTTTACTTATCCCATGCCAAGCCTCAATACCTTACTTGGAGTACACAAAAGATTACAGTTGTGAAGGTCATGGGGCCAATTGAAACAGGGAGCTTCGTGAACATCAAGTTCAAAACAACAAGAGGATCTGAAAGTGTTGTTCATGAGTTTTTTTTAGCTGATCTGCCATGTCTTAATCCCTATGATTGGATCGTGTTATTTCATTTCCTTTTGAAAGATGAAAAGAAATATGAACATGTTCTAGGGCATATAAAATGAATGTTGATTTCGTACATTTATGAAGTGGCGAAATTTGACATTGAAATTGCTTCAGTTCTGAAGAGGAAACCTCCATCTCCCCTTACTGGCAAGATGAAAGACATCAATATGATGCAGATGGGGAAGATTGAAAAAGAGAACAGGACTGTAATGTTTCATCGTGGTTCAGGAACTAATTTGCAGAAGTGCCTCTTCGAATTGCCTGATAAGCATCTGTTCTCTACAGTTTGCTTGGAAATTATTTTCGATATCACGAGCCAATGTAAACTAAATGACGAAGTTGCGAAGAAGTTTTACTCTGATATGATAAGGTGGTACATTTCCTTTCACATGCATCTTCTCGCAGTCATTCCCAAACTCTTCAAGACTACAAAGAAGACTCGGCAGTGAAGAGTCTCTCGCCTCAATAGACGCAAAGGAGGAGATTGTTGGGAGTTAGAGTTGTGTCATTGTGTTTATTTAATTAGTTCATTTATGTAAACAGGCTTGGGCTTGTCCACCCATCATTTATTAGGGTTATAGTATTTAAGTTGCATGCATGCACCGTGTTTTGATAACTTTGGCAATATTCTTGTAACCTTAATCACGCCTCTACAGTAGCAATTCTTAATCGAGTTCTTATGAGGTTGTGGCTTATAATCATTAAGCATATTTTGAATCATTGTCTTGTTCTTGTTCTTATTTATAATCTGTTTTGAATCTAATCGATCTTTCAAGGATTATTATCCTAACAAAATACAATATACAAAAGGTCATACACATATACACATAAAATACATATACAAATGGACTAGTAACAACAACCCCAACCGGATTATACAAACCGAACAGTCTCAAGCTCATTTTATGACATGCAAATAAGGTACTCAATGGTCTACTAGGATTGAGAATCGAAGAAAACTACATCCCAAAAAACACACATTGTCATTAACAAGCTTCAAAATCATTCTTTTTTTTTCGTTTTATCTCAAACTTCAAACATATTATCTTGGATCAGATGGATATAATATCTAATCTTCTAACAAGAAAAGACAACCACTCGAAAGTTAGGAAGGGTATCATGACATGTCCCTTACAAACCGAAACATACGAGGATATAAGACTATATATATGGAGGAATGTCTGTAAGTGGTTGAGGCATCCCCGACATTAAGATACAAATACACAAGCGTGTAGTCGGTCATGGTAGGGACATGTTTACGTGTTAAGAGTTCGAACACGTAGTGTCGTGTACCGAGTCTTGCTTTTGCTCAAATGATGAATACTCGTTACGTTCATATCAAATTGCCAGCTTGAGATTGAAATTGAAAGTGAAGTTGTACAATAAAACCAAACCAAAGGGACCCTCAGGGCCTATGAGTTAATGCTCATATTGAGAGTAAATGAAATCCAACAAATTGATTCATCCCCTGCGAGCACTTTGCCGGTTGTAATGACACATAAACAGATCATATATTAATTATATATACATTCTAATCATGATCATGATAGAGACTTTTCACAAAGGTACAATTATTCCCATAACCATTTAAAAATCTTGTATCCAAGTTACCATCATATAGTTAAACTATTGTTAGCGACATGGTTAATGCCCCATGTTCCTTTCACTTAACTTGGTGGCGTCGTTGTTAATGGACCTTTAGTAATCCGTCTAATAATATAAAAATATAATATTCAAACTTAAAATTGTAAAATAATAATATAAAAATATAAAAATATAAAGCTATTAAAATTTTAAATATTTCTTTTATCACGCTCAAGCCAACCGATATAAAGATAAAATGCAAGAATTTTTATAAGAATTGTAATCATGAGTGACTAATTGACTATACAAGTAGAGATGGGCAACATCCACCCGATCTATGGAGGCCCGTTCCGTGTGGATAAAGAAATGCCTCAAGGTTTCGTTTCGTCCTGTTCGATTAGTTTTTTATCAAAAATTTCAGGTTTTTATTCAGGCTATTCCAGTCCTTTTTGGCGCCTGATCTTTAAAAAATAATTAAATAACCCGATGAATAAAACACTGGGATATATTAAATGAAAATAATAATAATAATAATAATAATAATAATAATAATAATAATAATAATAATAATAACATCGATGACCCAGAAATTTGACCATATTTGACTACAAGTATAATCACGGGGCATGAAATTATTTTATTAGTTTATTAGTTTATGTAGAGATATAAAAGTTGTACAAATAAATAAGAAAATCTTTTGTTGTTCTTTTATACAAATAAATAAGAAATTTTTTTTGTTGTTCTTGAACTTGTAGTCAACGGCACTTGACCCACCTTTTTTTTTTCTTATAACATGTTATACAGAAATAATCAATGTAAACTACCTTAAATATTTTAAGAGATCTATCTTAATGTTTCTGGCAAACAAAATATATGTATAAATCAAGATTTCCAATCTTTGATTTTTTTCTTTTTAATTGGTTTATTTAAATTGTGAATCATAAGGTTTTACTTTCTAAACTCATCTAGACTCATGGGTGGATAGTGGGTATCAGTTGTATTGGAAAAGTTATCGTGGTGAGGGTTCAAATACCTTTGATGGACAAAATGTATAGAATTAGGAATATGATTAGTTGATGCATCTCTTTGTTCATGTTGTTCTAAAACACTATGATATTTGTCGAATTTCAAATTTTTGTTATATTTCGTACGGAAATTAATTACTAAGAACTTATCGTTGAACCGGTCCTTTATGACAATTGCTACGATGTAATTAGTTTCAAAATCATATAATATTTATTGCATGCATCACCTCAATAGAAAATAACATATATTTATATACATATTAAAGGCATAACATGAGTAAAGTATGTTAGGGATGAGGGAGTCATTCCATCCCAACCCATTGAACCCACTGTCAGATTAATTTTTGTCTCTCATTTTTTTCATCTTTCTCAACCTATAGCACACGGAAATCTTATTTTTCTCAACTCATTCAACTCACTTAATTAAAAAAATACAAAACAACTAATGTACAAGTTTTAAAACATATGGTACAAGAGAAAATGAGAGAGAGAAAGTAGAGATAGAGGATGAAGTGAGTTAGTGAAACCAATTAAACAACCTGCTGAAGAAGGAGTGGTACCGACGGTAACTCTATTGTTAATTAAGATTTTACTTTGATTGTTTTGTATTTCTTTTAATTGAATGGGTTGAGCGGGTTGAAAAAAGATAGGGTTTCCGTGTGTTGTGGGTTGGGAAAGATAAAGAAAAATGAAAGAGAAAAACTGATATGGCAGTGGGTTCAGTGAGTTGGGAGGGAATGACTCCCTCCTCCCTTAGGTAGACCTAGCAATAGGGCGGATTTGGAGCGAATCGACCTTAATCCAAACCCTTTTAACAACTCCCTTCTTCATTGATCTGGGGGGAAAAGGAACCGTCTACCAGTTGGGAAGCTAGACATCAAGTAAGTGGCTTGATGAGGATAACTAAGCTGACACGCCGGAGTTGGCTTCTGGCACAACAGGGTGGTGCCTTACTGCACCGCAGGCGGACGCGCGGTAGCGTTCGTGGTGGTGCTTCAGGATTCCAATGTACTGCGTCCAAGATTAGAACGAGCTTGCCAGCTGACCACTGCCGTCCCATTCTTGAGTGAGCTGGAGCGCAGCCATCTTATCCACTGAACTAGCTAGAAGCTATTGCTGCCTCTCCCATGACTTTCCGGACCAACCAACCCGGATCTGTCCTCGCAAGTCTCTCTGCATTTTTGAAGCAGAGCAATGTCAGTCTAGTGCTAAAAAGCGCGAATAGCAATCGGGCTAAATGCATGGCTTCTAAATTCCAAAACCCGATACAAACCCGCTCCGTAACATGCAGAGTTTTGAATAATCAAACTCATATCTTTATCCACCGAATCAGCAGATATCCAAACCCGCTCTGTAATACGTAGGTTTTTTGAATAATCAAACTCATTTTACTTAAATCATAAAATCACTTTTGTTAAATAAAACAAATGTTTATTTAGAAAACACATTATGTACTCGAAGAGTTTCGATTGGAATTAAAATCATTATTATAGTTACTTCCGATTGGTTTTTGACCCTCGATTACATTCATAGAGAATAGCAATTACAAACTTTCTTTTGATTGATAAATGAATTTATTGATTTATAAGTGAAATTGGTGATTATATGATGAAACATAAATGAAATGACATCATGATTCTTAGGAGAACATTGGAAGTCTAGAAGTTGAGTCATCGAGTCCTATGTAAAAACAATTTAGTCTTTGGCCTTTTCGCTTTGGACTTTTGATTGGATTGTAAAGTAAAACTTAGTCAGTATAAAATATACATGTATAATTCTAAATTTATTTGGGCGGGTTATAAATGGAGCGGATCGGTGATGATCCATACCCGACCCTTTTAATAAAAGGGTTAGCGGGTGTGGGTCGTTAACAGGTAAATGGATCAAAAACTATGCTCCAAACCCGTATAATTGGTAAGGGTTTGGATCGGATCAGAGTCAAAACTCGCTCCATTGTCAGGCCTACCCTTAGGGGAGGCTGTTTTTTGATATAAATGGTCCCTAAATTTTATTAAGGTTGTCAGTTTTAGCCCACTTTTTAATTTTTATTCAGTTTTGGTCCATTTTTTTTTAGTCAAAACCCACTTTGGGGCTACTTCTACAACCTTTTTTATTTATGTCATCCTCTAATTTTGCTAACTTAAAGATTTAAAATTCAAAATATATTTTAATATCTTTAGAAAAAAATGTTACCCCACAAATGCTATTTGATTTGGTTTTATCTAAAATGGTGTCTATATAAAAATGTTAGTATAATATCTAAATACTTTTTGAAGTCAATGTGTGTTCATGAACATTCCAGAGTGTAGTGTACCATCGCCCTTATCTCTACGTCTGTTACAAAGTGCTGCAGTGGGACGCTAAGTCGTTTCATAAATACGGTGCTCTTGTTGTTGTTTTCATGGGGTCTTTGGTGTCGTTGACTTAGTAACACCTATTTTAGAAATTTTTAGGGTACCATATATGATATATAATAGCATAATGCATATGTACTGCAGCAAATATTTATCTATGTAAATATATATGATGCGACTATATATTTACACAATGGGTATTAGATCTTCATCTAGCCATGCAGAGATGAGTTGATCATATGGTTTGTAAAATCGATAACACAGCAAAAAATAATTTATGCAAATGGCTTAACTACATTATTTTTTTGCCTAAAATGTTTACTGAATGTTCATATTATTATTTCATGTAAATTGATTTATTTAACTAGGTTTTTTACTAATCACCAATTGGTCTTATATACGTTCTTGCATGAACTTGCTATGAATGAAGTGTTATGACTTATGACACAGTAATTAATTAAGCCATAAAGTCCCTTGAGGTTTTCATCGAGACTTACTTTGTGTAAGTGTGTAACTGTAATCCCCATAATTGTCAGAATAGGATGTGGGTCTTCCGATATATATTCGCCAGTTAGGTGGTCTATATTCAGTACACGAGTGTACGTTATTACTAGATTGTCTAAGAAAATTCTCATAGTGTTTCACATATATGTTCATCCGAGTGTGTATTGTCAATTTGTCATGATGAGTGATCAATCTAATGGCACGTAACACAAATGTAGACCTCGGGATTTACTAGTTTTCCTATTTGGAAGACCGTAACTACAAGTTATACGTGTCTTTGATTTATAATCGCAAGTTTCCTTATATGTATCTTGTTAATTACTCCTTTCGTCCCAAAATTATAGTACATCTTTCTTTTGGTTTGTTCCAAAATAATAGTCTACTTCTAAAAATAAATAACATTTTTACCAAAATACTCTCTCATTATTACTTAACCAACTAAGCATTTAATAGAACATTAAATGCAAAGTAATGACAAAACTATCATTTTATTGTATAAAGTTAGTGGTAATTAATATTTTCTTAATCTATGTGTGTTTTGTCTATGGATAATAATTTTGGGACGGAATGAGTAATATACATTTGATGTATTTTATATATTAACTAAAATAGTTTGTTAAAAAGGCAAATTTCGAACATAAGGTAAAAAAAATATGATTAACAAATTTCACTCCATTATTACTCATAGGACACATCAAAAGGAATTTCAAAATCCCTAGAAGAAAGATTTAACCTTGTTCGAAGCATATCCAACGCCATCCACAAAGTAATCCAACTAGTAGTCGTATGACCCGAATCCAACAAAGAATCATCAACAAGACCCCAAGCATAAGCCACACTATACGCCCCAGAAGAATGCAAGTCCCAAACCTAATTATTCCGCCCAACAGACAACGAAAGTAGAGACAACAAGGAGCTAAAAGCAGCCCCTTGGTCACTCTCAGTGTAACACCCAGTTTTCAGGTATGAGTTTTAGGCTTTAATCATATGAAATTTTGGTGGCCACAACGTGCTGGAGAGGATCACTACGAGTGACAGGGTCTTAAGAGTAATAGTCATCTTAAGTGACCAAGATGTGATCATGTATTGGTCACGATGTGGTGACGCCTGGGGGTCAAAACCCTAGATTTTGGGCCTTAGACCCTATTTAAAGGAAGTGATGGCTAGGGTTTAATCCGTCATCAGCCTCCATCACCTCCAAGTGCCTTGAAGCAAACCTTAATCTTCGCTCCTTCATTTCTAAGCCTTTTTTGCTGTTCTTGGTCTTCTGAAGGAAGCAAGAAGTGTTATGGGGAAAAATGATAAGCAAGCTAGCATCATTTCAGCCTTCTAAAGCATATCTTGGACCTTTGTAAGTCTACAACCCCATATCTTTTTTCCTACCTTTCTAGATCTAGATTTTGAAGCATATTTCTTCATGTTTGAGTTGGCTTGAGTGGATGAATTCAATAAAGTTGGCAACTTTATTGATCCTTGAGGTCCCAAAATGGTTTGATGTTCCAAATCTGAAGTATTATGAAGTTTTGAGTTCATGCATGAGGTTTTGATCATATTTCTTTCATTTTGACCTAGTTTAAGTGAAAGGCATGCATTGGACATGCATATCCATAAAGCAAGTATTTTTATGATGCATATGAGTGTAAGGAAGCCTTCTTGAAAGTTTGAGCAAATGAATTAACAAATTTAGAACTTAACCAATTAAGTTGTGTTGAGCCAGAAACCACGACATAGCATGATGATCGCCACAACATGGTGATGGGTTTCCATGATTGTTTTGTCGTGTAGCTGGCATGATGTGGTCATTGGTTGGACACGACGTGGTGGTCATTAACCATTGACTTTGACCGTTGACTTTTTTTACCTAGTTGACTTTTTGTCAAATTGTTAATTTTAAATAGTAGGATGTGATTGTAAGACTATGATTTGACCCATGGTCTGGGTTCAACAAGCAAACCAGTTGAGGAAAACTCAAGTTTCTACTCATAGGTATATATGCGCATTCCTATGATGCATTATGTGTGTTTTCATTAATGTTTTAAGGTTGATTTTGTTCTTAATGATGTTGATATCTTACTAGTGGAAGATTGTGGAATGTTACAGATTAGCATCACCTATATGAGATTAATGTGCGGTATAAAGATTATTATGGCTACATCTTCTAAGGTTCTCATGAAGTAGGATTTGTTATAGGCCGAAATGAACACAAACGTAAGAGTTGAAATATGTTTAAATATGATATGTATGATATGTATTGTTCATATTAGTATTTCATGTGGTAGTTCAAGACTTTAGTCACTATCCACTAAGTAATTCTGGTATGTATACACTATGAAAAGTTCAAGTTCAAAAGACACTATGGAGAGTGAATGATGCACCATCAAGTCAGGCCCTTCCCTTTAGTACCGGAAGTACTTGAAGCCACAATACAAACTATAAGCAAAAGCTTAGTGAGTTCCCCAAAATACCACATAACATACATACAACTCCCATGGGCTACCCTCATGGTATTTTCCTTGAAATGGCATGGGCTACCCCTATGTTCTGATATCCAAGTCTCATGGGCTAGCCCCATAGTCTTCCATGCCATGGGCTATCCCCATGGTCTTCCTTACAAGCGCCACAGGCTACCTCCGAGGTCTTTCAGACAAGAAAATTCATAGACAACTATCATTCCACATGACAAGTAATGGGCTAGCATTGGTTCCTTCGACCCATGGATATAGTGAGAAGACTCACCTCGATCTGCTGATAAATACTAACTACTCGGTTAGCGATCCGTCAATCTCACATTGAACATACACAAATTTCCCTAATCAGAATTAGCTTACAATCCCAAATCATGGGCCAAAACCCTAAGTCCAAACTCTTAAAATAAGTCCCATTTGCCTTTCCCATAATGGGCCTAACCATTTCGGCCACCACAATAACAGGCTCCACCTCCCAAAAGACCCAACCCATGACACATAAGGCCCACAATAGAAAAATGGGCCCACCTATCCTAAACAGGCCAAAACCCAAAAGTAGCTAAGGCCCAAAAGCCACACAATTCCAATGATCGACAAAGGCCTACTGGGGCGTACGTGCAGCATAACTCCAGTACGCTTAGCATACTTGGTCCTGGGCAGTACACGATGCGTACTTCTTAGTACGCCCAGCATACTAATCTGTTAAGCTCTTTTACCCATTAAGTGCTTAAGCCATGCAGTCACTTTGTTAACTTTCAAATTTCGATCGTTTAAAGGGTCCTAGAGCATAAATTTGGCAACTTTATGCCATTTCATGTCTTATGGGAGCCCAACATCCAATTTTGTCCATCAAGACTCACTTTAAGGACCTAAATCCATGCATGGTGTCATAATAACCATCAAGATAGCATTTTTATGCCTCTAACACACCAAAGGAACTAAGATCTAGCATTACAAGATTCTAGAGTTACCCAAACTCACAAAAGAGAATCCATGGACCCAAAAGAACTCACAAGCAAACCCTAACTCTAACTATTAAAGGAAACAACAAGGTATGAGCTTTTTACCTTCAAAAGCTCCCTAAGATGTAGTTTCGAGATCTTGAAGCTCAACCACGTCCAAAGCTTGCACACCAACTTCTTCTTACTGCAAACACACCAAAAGGCCACCAAAGTAACTTTCAAGCTCAAAAATCACTCTCAAAGACAAACTAGGGTTTTAGGGACGTTAAGAGATGTGGAGGCTAATAAGGGCGAGGGTCCAAAGGTTATAAATGTGCTTAAATAGTGGTCATGCCCAAAAATTAGGGTTTTGCTTTTTGGCTATGTACGCCCCGCGTACATGGCTCAAGTCCACGATCACTCCCGCCTATGCACGCTAAGCATACATATATGTACGCCCAATGTACGGAGGAACCTTATTACCCATTTTGTAATCTTGTAACAAGGACTTGGAAAGAATATCTGGATTCGATTGTTACAACTCTCCATCAAGGGTGAAGTGAAATTCGTCCTCAAACAAATATCTCGGATCGATGAGCAGACCACCTTTTTGGCTCAACGCATTGGCCACCACATTGGCCTTCCCTGGGTAGTATAAAATCTTGCAGTCATAGTCTTTTACCACATCCAACCACCTCTGCTTCCGTATATACAAGTTCGGCTTATCCATTAAATACTTCAGACTCTTATGATCGGTGTAAATAGTGCATCGTACCTCGTACAGATAGTGCCTCCAGATCTTGAGGGCAAACACCACCACCCCTAAATCTAAATGTGTGGTGTAATTCTCCTCATGAGGGATCAACTGTCTTGAGGCGTAAGCAATCACATGCCCTCTCTGTATAAGGATAGCTCCTAATCCTAAATAGATGCGTCATAATAGACCACAAAATCATCCAATCCCTCAGGTAGCGCAAGAATTGGGGCCTCGCACAACTTCTTCATCGGTGTCTCGAAGGCCAACTGTTGATCCGGACCCCACTGAAAGGTCACATTCTTCTTGGTCATTCAGGTCAAAGGCACCGCAATCTTGGAGAAGTCCTGAATAAATCTCCGATAAAACCCCACAAGACCCAAGAAACTCTAAATATCATATCCGCTTTTCGGAACTTCCCTACGCAGCACAGCCTTGATCTTGGTCGGTCCACCAAGATCCCATCCTAGTTGATGATGTACCCCAAAAACTGCACCTGAAACAACCAAAACTCGCATTTGGGGAATTTCGCATGAAGCCTCTTTGTAACAGCCCGGAATTTCAAATATTGATATAATTATGATTTTGGGGGTGTTTTAAGAGGGGACTCGGCGAGTTGGAGCCTAGACTCGCCGAGTAGGATCGCAGACCTGGTCGTGGGTTCGCGACTGGACTCGATGAGTCCAGATATGGACTCGGCAAGTCTGCGCTGTTTGGCGAAAACCCTAACCGTTCAGGTTTGAGACGTATAAGAGGCACTCATTGGCCGTCATTGTTCAGTTTAGCCTTCTGATAAGAACCCTAAATCGATTGTGTGCATCTGGAGCAAGGATTATAGGCCATTGTTGATTATAGAAGAGTGGTTGTGCAAGGAAGAGAAGGGATTGGCTAAAGGAGCAGCAAGGGAGTCACATTCTGAGGGTTGGGGACACAGAGAATACATCATCCAGGTAAGAATTCGAGTATACTCTGCTATGTTGATGTGTTTATGGAATTAGGGTTTGTGGAACCCTTTTGTGATTAGATTGAATGCTACCCTAGTCCCCCAAACGATTGTGACTCTGTATTGGGACCTTTGGAGGTCCAGAATGTCCCATGCCTGTACATTTCGGGAATTGATGAAGGTTTTGGATTGGAATCCTTATGCCTTAGGTCAATATGTATGTTATGGATCATGGGGTGTATCATGAGCACCAAAATGAGGACCTTACGTGATGGATCAGTCTAGGAAGGCCAGGCCTATGAATGGTCAGAGCAGTTCTGCCATTAGAAAGCAGTTTGAGCGGTTGCATGGCATGGACTCGCCGAGTCCGATGAACAGAATCGGCGAGTAGCTTGAAGGTTTACTGGGACTCGTCGAGTTGTTCTTCAGACTCGGCGAGTTGAGTCGGGGTGGCCCCGCGATTCTTCCAGGAGGAACTCGTCGAGTAAAAAGGGGATACTCGACGTGTAGAAAGGGTGTCTTAAGGAATCGGTGAGTTAAGGGCGAGTGGACTCAGAGTCGTTGAACTCGTCGAGTCTTGGGGTGACTCGGCGAGTTAGATCGCGGGTTGAGTGAAGTTCTGAGTATGGGGACTCAGCGAGTCATAGGGTTGACTCGGCGAGTAGGGTCAGTCAGGGGTTGACTTTGACCTTGTCTTTGACCAAGGATTTATCAGTGGTTCCAGGGGTATTTTGGTAATTGTTGTTATTGTTTGAGTTCAGTGCATTGGTGACTGTCCAGAGGTGGAGATCGTATCAGTGATCGGAGCAGCTTGAGCTATCTGTTCAGTCGGCAGTTTCGAGGTGAGTTATCCTCACTATATCGCTAGGGTTTATGGCACCAAGGCCGACCCTTTTTACCGGATGGAAATCCGGGTAGTTGTCATTATATGTTACAGGCCGGAAGGCATTACTATGTGGACCGGAAGGTCATGGCCTGGAAAGGCGTATGTATGCATTTAGTATGTTGACTGATTCATAGGGTAATGTTATGCTAGTGACCGGTCAGACCGGTATCTTGTTAGAGTAATGCTATGATATGTGATCTGTTGATCGATTGTTGTCTATGAACTGCTATATGATTGTTTGTTATTTTATATATGCATTTTATGCTTATGGGCCGGAAGGCAATATATGTTATGGGCCGGAAGGCAATATGTTATGGGCCGGAAGGCAATATGTTATGGGCCGGAAGGCGATTATGTTGTGTAATGGACCGGAAGGTCGGCGTAGGTAGGACCGGAAGGTTTACCCAGCAGGGACGGAAGTCCCCTGAGACACATGGACCGGAAGGTCAGGGCCTGGAAAGGCGTATATGTGGTTGGTATTCTGGGGGTATCTCACTAAGCTTTCGGGCTTACAATTGTGGTTTTATGTTTCAGGTTCTCAGGAGTCTGTGGCAAGGCAAAGGCGTGATCGTACCGTGCCACGCGTTGGTGTTTTATGATATGAACCTGGGAAATTACTCTGTTAATAATGTATTGAAAACCTTTTTGCAACAATGTTAATAAAATTGGTGATTTTGAAAAGTTTTAATTGTTTTGAAATTTTGGATGTTACAAGTTGGTATCAGAGCCTTGGTTTGAGTGAATTGGGGAAACATTCGTGTGACTCCAGTCTCAAATCGAGGAGGATTTTAAAAAGAGAAATTAAAATGGTTTTCAAATTTAGTAAAAGGAGGACGCGGAGGTATGATCAGCCGGAGCCAGTAAGTAACCCCAAGATACCATACATGATATTTGTTTATTTGAGCTTGATAGAACAGCATGCTAGAGTTAGGCTAGGGATCTTCAGGAATTCATGATAATGTTGCCTGATATGTGATGCTTGTAGCCTAGGGTCCCTTATGGGATGTTCTCAGTGTTCCTCTAGTGGTGAGGGTTGATAGTTGTTATGCATGTTCCCTAGGGTATTGTGGTAGTACTTCATACAAATATGGGTAGGTGTGGAAGGTAGTATGGGCCCGTACTACTGAAATCACAGGACCCATACGTGTATCAGGGAAACCATGGTCTCTAGGGTAGGGTTGCGAGAGTTGGATCCCAGGATTTTGGGAAGTGTCTGAGATTGGTAGGGTGTCTTCATTATGGAGATCTCGAGGCATGAGGATAGTGGATCCGAATCAGGATCGGGAGCTGGAGAGCGAGTTCCGGGTGGATCAGTGCCGTCGAAGGTTATCGATCGGACGAGCACGAGCGAGCGGGATGCGAGGATTCGTGAGATCCTGCGTGATGGGGTTGCTGCATTGTTCCGGGCTGAGTTGCCGGAGTTGCTTGGGTCGATCAAGACCGCCATGGTTGAGTAGTTTGATGAGCGATATGCGGCTCTCGCAGAGACGGCTGCCGTGGCGGTTACAGCGGCTGTAGCAGCGGCAAAGGGAAGACCTAGTCGGGGTTTCAGTATCGGAACTTCTATTATACGAAGCCTCCCACATTCGATGGAGTTCAGGACCCGATTGTTGCTATGAGATGGTTATCAGACGTGGAGGGGTATTTCTCCACGAGTTTATGCCCTGCTGATCAGAGGGTGAGGTATGCTCTGAACCTGTTGAGGCTAGGAGCGAAGGATTGATGGAGATTGACTACGAGGTCATTTTCCGATGCGCAGAGGGCTGCGGTTTCATGGGATCAATTCAGAGAGATGTTCAGTACTCGCTATGTTCTGCGGGATGAAAAGGAGAGATTGGCTCGGAAGTTCCTTGAGCTGAAGCAGGATTCGGAGTCGGTGACTAAGATCACCAGGATGTTTATTGAGAGGGCGATGTTTTGCCCTGAGTTCGCTTCAGAGCAGGCTCAGATGTCCTGATATCTGAGTATGCTCAAGAGGGATATCAGACAGTTCGTGTCTGCACAGAGGTGTGAGACCTTGTTGGAGTTGCAGGAGGCCGCCATGTGGCGTGAGTTAGAGGTTGAGTTGCAGTCGCGTGAGCTGAGGCAGGCCCCGATGCAGTCGCAGTCGGCGCCGAAACGGTCCAGGACCGTAGATGTTAGAATGGGGGATCGGAGCGGCCACACTTGTGGGAAGTGTGGGAGGGGTTACACCGGAGCTTGCTGGTTTGGTGGTGCATGCCGCAAGTGCGGAAAGGAGGGGCACGGTGCACGGGATTGTCGGCAGTCAGTGCCAATTCGGGATTTGAGGATTTGTTATCAGTGTCGGCAGGTTGGACATTTGAGGGTCAACTGTCCACAACTTTCTGCAGGACCGGTACAGGCTCTAGCACCGGCCACCTTGAGGAGTTCAGGAGGAGGACAGGATGGAGCGGAGCCCCAAGGGCTCAGGGTCGTGCTTATCGGCTTGCGGCAGAGGGAGACGGAGCAGTGCAGGAGGCAGCCGCGGGTATGATGCTTTCTTGATGTCTTGATTGTCTTGCATTGATTGTGGCGTATTGTTTGTGCTGGTATCTTGTGTGGATTTCGATGCGGCATTCGTTGTTCCCTGATGGTTTGGTATGGTTATAGTTTGGTGTTTTGGTGCCGGTAGCCTTGTGCGGTTTTCGATGTGGTATTCATCCTTTGGCAGGTTGTGGGTTTGGTTACGGGTTATTGTTGGGAATTCCGTTGGTTATCGCTCGTGAGGGTTGTTAGTGGAGATGCGGCACTGGGTTGAATGTCGGGTAGCATCTGCAGTCGTAGAGTGGACAATTGAAAGACCGGATTCTTTTGAGTGGATTGATCAGGGAGGAGATGTGTTTTGCTGAGGGTTACTTATGCTTGTGGGAAGCAGTCAGTGGGTAAATGCTCTCTTTGTGCAGGATTGTTCTGAAAGGTCGTTAATGACGATCGGTGGCAGTTAGTCAGTGCTTTAGTGGGGGAGAACTGTAGAATTCTCCGGGAGATCGATGAGCATGTGAGGGTGCTTAGCTGTTGGGATTCAGCAGTGTTTGTCAGCTCGGAGTATAGGCCGACGAGAGCGAGTGCCGGGTATGCGGGGCGGGATACAGACCTAGGGCATTTGATTGTGGAGGCCTGAGAGAAGGCCGGGATCAAGCTTGAGTAAGTAACCGGGGTTATGCGATCAGAGTATTGGTATGTTTGAGGTACGTGATGGGTTGTACTGCATTAATCCCACGGGATTATGTTGTGCATGTTTCTAGAGCTGGAACCGGAAGGTTCCCAGAGTTAGAACCTGAGGGTTCGCAGAGTTTGGGTGTACGGACCCACAGAGATATAGCCTCGAGTGGCTAGTGTGTGTTATGAGAGTCGGTCCAGTCATGCTGGAGACTCTGTTGGTATTGCTGGATCAGTTTGAGATTGCGGATCGTGTATGTTGCAGTGTGATTGCATTGGAAGGTCTGGCCCCGGATTAGTGATCTTGTTAAGCTAAGGCAGTGATTTTGATGAGTGGAGAGAGTGCATGGGATTGAGAGCCCCTGCAATGAGAACCAGAGTATGTGAATAGCGGTTACGCAAAAAGGGTGGTGTCGCTTGGGGCGAGCACCGTAGCACCGGTTGGAGTGGCATTATGGCCAAGAGGGTCCCTTGGAAGGAAAAGAGAAAGGTGTGTAACTCCGAAGGGGAGTGCAAGTTCACGAGAATGAAAGCTGCAGAGCAGAGTTATGGTTAGAGTATTTCGAGTATGGCTTTGAGCATCGTGTTCGCGGCAGCGAAGTAGGAACCCATCCGGTTTGGGGATGTCTGTTGAGGCTCAGAAGGGATGCAGGGGGAGAGAGAATCTTAAATTCTCAGTGTGATTCTGATCAGAGTGTAGGGTGGATGTGGTGGTTCATCTTGGGAGATGTTCGAGGATATCATCAGTGTATCGGGTCTTCCAACCTGCGGGTGTTGGGGCTAGTTCAGCATGTTTATGTGATGGCAAGAGGAGAACTTGTGAGAGTTGCTCTGAGAGTGAGAATGGATCTCTCAGTCGGTCCGGAATGGACAAAGTGGGCTTTGGATCGGGGATCCGGTGGTTCATGGTTTCCTAACCCTTATGGGTCGAGTGATCGTTGAGATTTAAAGCAGAATTGCATCTTGAGTAATTTTCGGTTGCAGAGAGTGATGTGCAGTACAGAGATCGTGCTTCAGTCGGCAGAGCAGATTCAGCAGGTTAGACAGAGGTTATTGACCGCCCAGAGCCGACAGGAAAAGTTATGCAAGACAGACGCCGGTCCAAGCTTGAGTTTCAGGTCGGCGACCTCGTACTCCTGAAGGCCTCTCCTTGGAGAGGAGTGATTCGATTCAGGAAGAGGGGGCAAGTTGGGGCCCCGGTATATTGGGCCTTTTCATGTGATTGCGGGGGTAGGCCGGGTGGCCTAACGTTTGGAGTTGCCCACGGATTTGAGACAAATCCACGACATTTTTCATGTGTCGCAATTGAGAAAGTGTAAAGCCGATGAGTCGGCAGTGGTCCCATTAGAAGACATTCAGGTGGATGCGGGCCTGAATTATACTGAGAGACCAGTGGTCATCAGAGATCGGAAGATCAAGGTTCTGAGGAACAAGGAGGTACCTCTGGTATTGGTTCAGTGGCAACATCGGAAGGGATCGGAAATGACTTGGGAGCCGGAACGTGAGATGCGGGAGCAGCATCCGGGGCTATTTCCAGAGTGAGACTTCGAGGGCGAAGTCTAGTTCTAGTGGGGGAGAGTTGTAACAGACCGGAATTTCAAATATTGATATAATTATGATTTTGGGGGTGTTTTAAGAGGGGACTCGGCGAGTTGGAGCCTAGACTCGCCGAGTAGGATCGCAGACCTGGTCGCGGGTTCGCGACTGGACTCGACGAGTCCAGATATGGACTCGGCAAGTCTGCGTTGTTTGGCGAAAACCCTAACCGTTCAGGTTTGAGACGTATAAGAGGCACTCATTGGCCGTCATTGTTCAGTTTAGCCTTCTGATAAGAACCCTAAATCGATTGTGTGCATCTGGAGCAAGGATTATAGGCCATTGTTGATTATAGAAGAGTGGTTGTGCAAGGAAGAGAAGGGATTGGCTAAAGGAGCAGCAAGGGAGTCACATTCTGAGGGTTGGGGACACAGAGAATACATCATCCAGGTAAGAATTCGAGTATACTCTGCTATGTTGATGTGTTTATGGAATTAGGGTTTGTGGAACCCTTTTGTGATTAGATTGAATGCTACCCTAGTCCCCCAAACGATTGTGACTCTGTATTGGGACCTTTGGAGGTCCAGAATGTCCCATGCCTGTACATTTCGGGAATTGATGAAGGTTTTGGATTGGAATCCTTATGCCTTAGGTCAATATGTATGTTATGGATCATGGGGTGTATCATGAGCACCAAAATGAGGACCTTACGTGATGGATCAGTCTAGGAAGGCCAGGCCTATGAATGGTCAGAGCAGTTCTGCCATTAGAAAGCAGTTTGAGCGGTTGCATGGCATGGACTCGCCGAGTCCGATGAACAGAATCGGCGAGTAGCTTGAAGGTTTACTGGGACTCGTCGAGTTGTTCTTCAGACTCGGCGAGTTGAGTCGGGGTGGCCCCGCGATTCTTCCAGGAGGAACTCGTCGAGTAAAAAGGGGATACTCGACGTGTAGAAAGGGTGTCTTAAGGAATCGGTGAGTTAAGGGCGAGTGGACTCAGAGTCGTTGAACTCGTCGAGTCTTGGGGTGACTCGGCGAGTTAGATCGCGGGTTGAGTGAAGTTCTGAGTATGGGGACTCGGCGAGTCATAGGGTTGACTCGGCGAGTAGGGTCAGTCAGGGGTTGACTTTGACCTTGTCTTTGACCAAGGATTTATCAGTGGTTCCAGGGGTATTTTGGTAATTGTTGTTATTGTTTGAGTTCAGTGCATTGGTGACTGTCCAGAGGTGGAGATCGTATCAGTGATCGGAGCAGCTTGAGCTATCTGTTCAGTCGGCAGTTTCGAGGTGAGTTATCCTCACTATATCGCTAGGGTTTATGGCACCAAGGCCGACCCTTTTTACCGGATGGAAATCCGGGTAGTTGTCATTATATGTTACAGGCCGGAAGGCATTACTATGTGGACCGGAAGGTCATGGCCTGGAAAGGCGTATGTATGCATTTAGTATGTTGACTGATTCATAGGGTAATGTTATGCTAGTGACCGGTCAGACCGGTATCTTGTTAGAGTAATGCTATGATATGTGATCTGTTGATCGATTGTTGTCTATGAACTGCTATATGATTGTTTGTTATTTTATATATGCATTTTATGCTTATGGGCCGGAAGGCAATATATGTTATGGGCCAGAAGGCAATATGTTATGGGCCGGAAGGCAATATGTTATGGGCCGGAAGGCGATTATGTTGTGTAATGGACCGGAAGGTCGGCGTGGGTAGGACCGGAAGGTTTACCCAGCAGGGACGGAAGTCCCCTGAGACACATGGACCGGAAGGTCAGGGCCTGGAAAGGCGTATATGTGGTTGGTATTCTGGGGGTATCTCACTAAGCTTTCGGGCTTACAGTTGTGGTTTTATGTTTCAGGTTCTCAGGAGTCTGTGGCAAGGCAAAGGCGTGATCGTACCGTGCCACGCGTTGGTGTTTTATGATATGAACCTAGGAAATTACTCTGTTAATAATGTATTGAAAACCTTTTTGCAACAATGTTAATAAAATGGGTGATTTTGAAAAGTTTTAATTGTTTTGAAATTTTGGATGTTACACTCTTCCTCCTTAAGGTCTCCAACACCTCACACAAATGTTGCTCATACTGCTCCTTGGTCATGGAGTATACCATAATATCATCAATTAAAACAATCACAAACTGATCCAGCATTGGCCTGCAAACCCGGTTCATGAGATCCATGAACGTTGCTGGTGCATTGGCGAGCCCGAAAGGCATCACCGCGGACTCGTAATGACCATAACGAGTTCTAAAGGCCATCTTCTATACATCCTCATCTTTGATCCGCATCTGATGGTATCATGATCGTAGATTAATCTTGGAGAATCAAGATGCACCCTGAAGCTTATCAAAAATATTGTCGATTCTCAAAAGTGGGTAACGGTTGTGCACCATTAGCTTGTTTAATTCCCGACAGTGGATACATATCTTGTGTGACCCGTCCTTCCTTTTCACAAACAAAATCGATGCTCCCCACGGCAACTTCTCAGACGGATAAAAACCTTGTCTATTAGTCCCTGCAGTTGTGTAGACAAATCCTGCATCTCAGGCGATGCTAGACGATATGGCACCATGGCTATCGGAGCCGAACCGGGCATCAAATCTATACGAAACTCAACTTGCCTCTCGGTAGGCACTCCCGGCAACTCCTCGGGAAAAACATCGGTAAAATATTGCACCATGGGTACCCCAATCAATTCTGATATAGCCTCAACCCGAGTATCTACAACATACGCCAAAAACCCAGAAAAACCATGCTGCAGAAACCTCCTAGCCCTTGCAACTGAGAAGAGAGCTAGCCCATGCGAAGCTCTCTCACCAATAATGACTAATTCTCCCCTACTTAGGGTTCGAACACTTACCAACTGCCACTCACAATCAATCACGTCCCCATTGGGCCCCAACCAGTCCATCCTGATGATTACCTTCAATCCCCTCAAGGGAATCAGTACCAAATCGATAGGAAACCTCTCATTGAACATGTTTAGAACACATCCTTGGAATACCCTCGCATCGCTCACAGTACAATCATCTTTGATCTCCATCTCCAGAGGGGAGTACAAAGTCTCCAGAGTGTCGCGAAACTTCTTGTTGAGTGCAAGAGATACAAAGGATCGGGTAGCCCCCGAATCGAATAAAACATGATCCGACAACCCAATGACTAAAAAGGTCCCTATACAAGATCATAACAAATATAATCATAATAAGAAAACAATAAAAGATAAGTCACATACAAGTAACCACATCTGGCGCTTCTCAGGCCTCATCGGTGGTCAATTGAAATGCCCTGCTCTTCACCATAGGAGCCTTAGCCTTGCCCTGGTGGCCATTGATAATCCTTAAGGTGGCAAGCGCAAGAATCACCACTGCTCCCCCAGACTACCTCGGAGAATCGACCTTTTTATGGACAATATGGTTGTAGTGATAACAAATCAAACCCTTCTTGGGGTACTCCCTGCTCATGTGGCTTGAGTGACCACAACTGTAACATACCGAGCATGCTGCCCGATAGGCCCCGCTGTGCGGCTTGCCGCACTTGGCACAACGGCCTCAACTCTATTGGCCTCTGCGAGAAGTATCGGAGGTCTTGGACTTCTTGGCATGCCCACTGGTGTTTGTACCTACTCCGGCTTCCGCTTCGTCCGGATCCCCAACTCGATTTCCTGCTCACAGGACTTCTCAATCATATTATTTAGGGTCTTGCACCCTAAAACACTCACGAAATCTCTACTATCATCCCTCAGCATGGAATGATATATCGACTTCCTCATCTCCTCATCTGTAGCGTACTGCAGAACTAGCACTACCCTCTCCCTAAATTTGGTGGTGATCTCCGCCACAATCTCGGTAGTCTGGCGAAGGTCCTAGAACTCCTTCGCCAGCTGTTGCACCTAAATAGTCAGTTCAAACTCCTGATGAAATCTATGCACAAAATTATCCCATGTCATCACTGTCATACCTGTCATCCCTACCTCACGGGTAACCTCCTCCCACCAATCTCACGCTCAGTCCCTCAGCATGCAAGACGTGAATCCAACTTTTTCTCGCCTCAGGGTAAAAGCTCATGCGCTAAGCATTCTCCATGTCAGCGATCCAACAACAACTAACGATGGGTTCCCTAGCCCCAAAGAACTCAGGCGCTTTGCCTACCTTGAACTCCCAGAACGAGGGAGTTTGATCCCCAATCTAACCTGCGGCAATCTCGGCTCGAAATGACCTGACCCGCTCCTCTATGATCTCCATAATCCCCTCCTTGATGGTACCGAAACTCACCGGGGTAGCGTCAAGGATGTCGTGAGTAACCTCAACTGCGATGAGCTCATGCAGCCTCTCATCAATCGGTTGGGCGCCTAAACTTAAACCCGAACCAAAGCCCGATCCTGAACCTGAACCTCCTCGTGTAGTCATCACCATCCTCAAACTGAACATAGAAAACAATCAATAAAGAGGTTTAAGGGGACATCTCCCCACCAGTCACCTTGGAGTCTTCAAGTATGCACTCGTCTCGGCTACAGGTCATGTGCTTCCAGTAGTACGGGCCCAATACTACCTTCCACACCTATTTGTACCTTCCTCGAGGTCAATCCTGATTCCTCCAATTCACCATACTATAAATAGAAACACAATTCATAAAACACAACACACACATATCCTAGACTCTTCTTGGATTTCTCAATCCTCACAGCACCAGAAACCTCCATCGACATCGTTGGTTGCCTTATGCATGCAAGTTATACACATATATAATTACATAGACTCTCAAATAAAGGTTCTACCCTAAGTCCACAACTAAAAAAGGAACATTAAATAAGGCAAAATCCATCATTCTAGGGTTCTGCAATCCTACGCATATATAACTTTGAAAGCGTTCATTTCGAAAATAACAGAGTTAACATTGATTCCATGTAATACATGGCATTAAATTTTCCTAAGTTCTAAGGCATCACAAAATTCAGACAATTATATCACATAATTCATGAAGGTATCCTTAGCCATACTCTAGAATGCAATTCACATATCAAGCATACTCATCGTGATACATAAGCACGAGTAACTTGGGAAACACTTACTTGAGCTCGGTCGATCACATGCATCGCACTCTCCCTTTTTACTTAAGAAAGCCCTTTTCAAAAAAATTCAATTCTTTTTCATTTGAAAAGATTATCATTCCCTTAGTTTGAGTTCTAACACACCTGAGAGTGTGTCTGAATCCCTCAAACCAAGGCTTTGATACCAACGTGTAACACCCCAAAAACCGGATAAAATTTTTCATTTTCAATTAGGAATTACAGTCATAATTTGTTTCCAAAATCCATTACATAATAAACATGTCAAATTATCAAAGTAACAATATTAGTAAATGCGGAAAAGAATGGAGAGTGAATGTTGCACAATCAGGCGGGGCCCTTCCCTTTAGTACCGGAAGTACCTGAAACAACAATAAAAATTGTAAGCAAAAGCTTAGTGAGTTCTCCAAAAATACCACATAACATACATACAACTCCCATAGGCTACCCCCATGGTCTTTTCCCTGAAATGTCATGGGCTACCCACATGGTCTGATATCCAAGTGACATGGGCTACCCCCATAGTCTTCCATGTCATGGGATACCCCCCATGGTCTTCCAATTCAATCACCACGGGCTACCCCCGAGGTCTTTCAGACAAGAAAATGCATAGACGACTATCATTCCACATGAGAAGTATTGGGCTAGCATTGGTGCCTTCGACCCATGGATATAATGAGAAGATTCACCCAATATGCTGATAAATACTAACTGCCCGTCTACCAATCCGGAAATCTCACACTGAACAAACAAAAATTACCCTAATCAGAATTAGGTTACAATCCTAAATCATGGGCCAAAACCCTAATTCCAAACTCCTATAATAAGTCTCATACGCCTTTCCCATAATGGGCCTAATCATTTCGGCCCAACCCATGACACATAAGGCCCAATACAGAAAACTGGGCCCACCTATCCTAAACAGGCCAAAGCCCAAAATTAGCTAAGGCACAAAAGCCACATAAGTCCAATGATCGCCAAAGGCCCACTGGGGTGTACGCGCAGCATAACTCCAGTACGCTTAGCGTACTCGGTCCTGGGCAGTATGCGTTGCGTACTTCTTGGTATGCCCGACATACTGATATGTTAATCTCTTTCAGCCATTAAGTGCTTAAGCCATGCAATCACTTCGTCAACTTCTAGATTTTGGTCATTTGAGGGGTCCTATGGCATAAAGTTAGCAACTTTATGCCTTTGCATTTCTTATAGGAGCCCAACATCCAATTTTGTCCATCAAGACTCACTTGAAGGACCTAAATCCATGCATGGTGTCATAACAAATGAAACGTCCCATTAATAATACTATAAAAAAATTTGTTTTAATTAAATAAATCATTAATACATATCATTTCCCCGAAACCAAAGTAATCTAGATTTATCAAAACATAATCGAATCAAAGTAAATCACAGAATGTGAAAACATGTGGTGTGTGCTCTTGCAATCATCTCGAGCTCTTCCTTTTGAAAACTGAAGTACCTGAAACAGGTGAAAATTGTAAGTACAAAGCTTAGTGAGTTCTCCAAAATACCACATACCAGACATACAATAAACATATAATGGGTCATGTCCTGTCTTCGGTCCCCGCCCGGCATCGAACCCCGCTCGGTAATAGATTTGGCCCTGCCCATCATACATATAACATATATCAAATAATCACATACACATGCAATAATCACAAAGATACATAGCATACAAATGGTCATTGGGCCCCGCCCGACAAGTATATAAACACATAACACATGCAAGACACGCAGACAGCTAGCATACTGGAATAGCATAAACATGGTCCGGCATTGGTGCCTTTGACCTGCTAAACCCAGTGAGCAAAACTCACCTCGCACTGCAGAAACACAAAGACGATACCTGGCTGCTGGCTGACGGATCCCCCGAACTGTCAAAATCAAAACAACACCCAGTCAACATTTGGGTTCCAATCCATTTTCATAAATCCATTACTAGGTTAAATGACCAACTTACCCATCACTTCTTATGGACCAAGACCTAGGCCCAAACCTGATAACCCAAAAAGCCTAAATACCAAAAATCACCCAAGGCCCAATCCATGCCCTAATTTTCCAAATTGGGCCCAAACTCCTTACATGGGCCTTACCCTAAATCACAGCTATTTTTCCTAGCCTAAGAAACTTATACTCAGATGGCCCATTAAGAACTCAAGCACCCAAGCCCAAAAAGGAAGCCCAACACGAAGCCTGAAAGCCAAAATCCTCCTAACCGAGTACGCGGGGCGTACTCAGCTGTACGCTAAGCGTACATGCAAGTAACCTAACATCTCCTATGAATAGCAAGCTACTCCACACAAAAGTTCCAAATCAATAATACTGCCTTGACTTATCATGATGCCCTTCACAAACTAAACCATTCTGAGACATAATCACAAGAGTTGATCTAGCATCCAAAACTGACCCCATTCCTTACCTTTGAATCCTTTTATTGATACCCTCGGCATATAGATACCCCAAATTTTCATCCCAATGAAAAGGAAAATATTGCACATAAACACTCGAGATACCTAACTCGAGATCTCACCCAAAAACCAACTTGATACTCAATCATAACCCGAGATCCACACTTTCATTTCACCCAAAACCTTCTGATTCACGACAACCCCTTACTAGACTGAGATATAAAAGGTTCCCAACTATCGTTGAGACTACCAACCTTGCACCTAGTCCAACCACCAGGTCCCCAAAAGTCCAAATAACAAGGCTATCCAGGCCAAAAACCCTTATGCATCACACACTGACCACCCATTTAATCCTCCAACTCAAGATCCAATACTTTGGCCCAACGGTCGCCACCAGGTCCCACCTATGTTGCTATAATCGCACGGGACTCACCCACGGGTCCCACCCAACTATACCACGGAGCAGCCTCGCCCACGGGTGCCACCCATCTAGGGCTATACAGACAGGACTCCGCCTCAGGCACCAATTGTCCTCAACCCATAACGGAGAAATACTCCTTGACAATCCTGCCCGACGTGCCCATAGCATGAACTGATATCCCCTTGGCGTCCATGACCACCTCCAATGATAATCTACCTCGAATTGGTGAATGCAACGATCCCAATGTAGTCTTAAAGCACTCCTAATCACCCATAGTTACACCCATAGCCTTACTACACCCTAACCATCACAACCACATGCCTCCTAAGCCGAAACTTGCATCCAATCAGGTGTTCGGATCACACTTCAAATCCCAAAGCCCTCAACCCGCACTCAACCACAAGTCTGATATGCTTAACAAAGAAAACGCCAACCAACTGTTGGAAATTTCCAGAACTCCCACTTACCGAATCTGAATCTAAACGGTCACTTAGGTCGTCTCTTTTCCTGGCCAAGATGTGAAACTTGCCCTAGTTCAACACCCTTCAAAACTTCCGGAAATTCTGATTGATTCTCCCCCACTTGGATTCGATGAAGCTCTTTCATCTCTTAAATCTGATGGATTCCCAACCCATCAACCTCATATAGCATGAACCGCCTATGGCCTGCATTAATCAATACTCACGTTCCATTGTTAGCCAAACCCAATGACCACCCAATTCCTAAAATCCCGAAGAATACTCTTGAAATCCCAACCAGCCTGATATTCCAAATCACCTCCCATGACACCATACCAACTCATGAATTCTTATGATGACGACTGAAAATCATAACCTTTTCCATGCACCGACGAACATCCACTCCAATTTCCATTCTCATAGAATCACTGAACTCTAACCGACTACAATCCATGCGAAAATGCAACTCCCCTAATATATCCAACGATCAAACAACTCACAACTGACACCACCATCTCCAGCTACCGCTCATATCCTAGCAATGGTAGTGTTTAAACCCAAAAAATCTTCCATAGGAAACCGCGGATCATACCCGAACAGATGGTAAAACCACTTAACCCTAACTTCATTGGAGGACTAACCCGCTAACCCTTACCAAAGATCCTCCAAGCAATACCCCAGAATTGATCTCGACAAAACCAGAATCAACAATAGAACCTGCTGAAACCCAGTCAACAAAATACAACCCTCTAAGGATTCATTGAAGACTTCCGACATGCAGAATGGTGTATCACAATCCTTGATAATATAACATAGACAATAGCATAAATCAACTTGAGATATAGTTTACCTAAACCCAAGTGAAGATCTAACGCAATACAATTTCCCGATACAACCCAAAAGAATACATAAGATGACATACCCGCAAAGCATCCGAAGAAATCCAGACCTCCTCCTCCTAAATTACTCTAGCTAACCTGAGGACATGTTGCAAAATTCCTTTTCGATCCTGGATGACAAGGACTAACAACAAGATCCTCCTTCCTGAAGGATCCTAGAGGTTCACAAGCTTTGGGCTCCTGACGAGCCCTCAACTACCCTAAAACAACCTCGCCCCGAAAGGCCCCGATATGACCATCCAAGAGCTCCAAAATCCCTTCCTTAGCTGAACCAAACACCACCAGGGTCCATTTCATAACACCGCGAGTAATTTCCGATGAGATGAACTCCTGCAACTGCGCATCGATCGGCTCAGTACCTGCTCCTGAGCTGGAATCAAAATCTGAATCCCATTCCTGAGTACTCAACACCATACCGAAACAACATGGAAAAGATCCAAATATACCCAAGAATCCTCATCCCCCAGGCTTCTTAGATTCTCCAAGACTCTCCCCGATTCGAGTATAAATCATGTGCTTTCAGTAGTACGGGTCTAATATTACCTTTCACACCTATCCATACATTCCTCAAGAATCCTGACAAATACTCTAAGTCACCTTCTCAAATCCATACACCAAACACTCGCTAACTAGCAAAACAAAACCCACCGAAGCAATCCCTAGGCTTTCCTAGGTTCCTGATCTCACCCTGCCATCAGCTGCTGAAGAACTCCCCATAATGCCAGTCACCCACCTCATGAATACAATCACATGCAACAAAGCTTAGATAATCCTTCAAGTAACAGACTCATCCCTATAACGGTTCGACTCAGACAAGAGCTACGCAATAGGGTCAAATCCATCACTCTGAGATTATTAAACCTTTGTCACATGTGACTTGGCATATTCATTTAGTGGTTAACTCCCATCACCTAAGAGTTCCACAAAGAACAAAGCAAGTAGCATTCGTGAAGTAACACTCCAATCTAAAGAATAATCACGAGCATCCAATCCCACATACTACAACTCATACTAGGAGCTCCCACCCCCGCTACTAATTGCCTTACGCATACAAATCATACCCAATCCATCATCCCATGCCTCCTAGGCTACCACGAATCACATATCAGGCCATCCTATCACTGGTTAATCAGAACTAGCATGCAAGTCTACACGCTCATACAATAGTCATACAAGGCATCTCTCCTAGCATTCTATCATGCAAAAACTGAGCAGATCCTTAGCCCTAACTAGCATGTGGTTCATAGATTCACAAATCAAAGCATAATAAATAACATGTATGGATAATTTGGGAAAACTTACTTGAGCTTGGCTGATTGCATGCATCACACCATTTCTTCTTTTAAAAAATTCCTTTCTAAAATATATTTCTTTAAAAAAAACTTTACCAAATCCTCATTTTGAGTTCAAACACACCCTAAATTGTGTCCGAATCCCTCAAACCAAGGCTCTGATACCAACTTGAAACGTCCCATTAATAATACCATAAAAAATTTTGTTTTTAAATAAATAAATCTTTAATACATATCATTTCCATGAAACCAAAGTAATCTAGATTTATCAAAACATCATCAAATCAGAGTAAATCACAGAATGCGGAAACATGTGGTGTATGCTCTTACAATCATCTTGAGCTCTTCCTTTTGAAAACCGAAGTACCTAAAACATAACTGAAAACTGTAAGCACAAAGCTTAGTAAGTTCCCCAAAGTACCATATATCATACATGCAATAAACATATAATGGGCCCCGCCCTGTCTGGCATCGGGCGCCGCTCGGTAATAGATCGGGCCCGACCTAGCATACATAACATATATCAAATAATCACATACACATGCAATAGTCACAAAGATACATAGCATACAAATGGTCAACCCCCCCCCCCCCCCCTCAGCATCAGGCCCAACCCGGTAAGCATATAAGCAAATAACACATGCAATAGTCACGCAGACAGGTAGCATACTGACATAGCATAAATATGGGTCGGCATTGGTGCCTTCGAACTACTAAACCCAGTGAGGAAAACTCACCTCGCACTGCTGAAAAACACAGATGATCCCTGGTTGCTGGCTGACGAATCCCCCGAACTGTCAAAATCAAAACAACACCCGATCAACATTTGGTTCCAATCCATTTTCATAAATCCATTACTAGGATAAATGACCAATTTACCCCTCACCTCTTTTGGACCAAGACCTAGGCCCAAACCTGATAACCCAAAAAGCCAAAATACCAAAAATCACCCAAGGCCCAATCCATGGCCCAATTTTTCAAATTGGGCCCAAACTCCTTACATGGGCCTTACCCTAAAGCCCAACCAATTTCTCTATCCCAAGAAACTTATACTCAGATGGCCCATTAAAAACTCAAGCACCCAAGCCCCAAAAGGAAGCCAAACACGAAGCCCAAAAGCCAAAATCCTCTTGACCGAGTACGCGGGGCGTACTCAGCTATACGCCAAGCGTACATGCAATTTGGCTTGTACGTTGCGCGTACAGACTTGTATGCCCAACGTACTCATACATTAAGCCACAAATTCCATTAAGCGCTTAATTCTCAAGATTAGGAGTCCAAACCACAAATCTATTTCATAAAGAACGTCTAGACCCATAAATCCATTGACTTGATGACTTTGCATGCCTCAAAAGTGATGGGTTTTATGCATAAGAAACATTCCTATGTGCTCATACAAACCCTAATGCTTGGATCTAGGTTTCTCTATTGAACATGCTTTGATTCCAAGACTTACAAACCCTAATCTAGCATATAAACAACAAAAATAACATATAGAATCAGATCTAGATGTTTACCTCTTCACTTGTTGGCTTAGATCTTCTCTTTCTTCTTCTCTTGAGCTTAGAGTCACAAATGCAACTCCTCTAATGGTTCACAAACCCCACAAGCAAGAAGGCAATATGAGATAGGGAGAGAGAGGCTAGAAATCGGCCTAGGGATCTCTTAGAATCAAGTGGTAGCCGAAATCAATTCCCTAGGGGTCATATTTATACTTACAGGTTACTAGGGTTTCAGTCTAAACCCTAATGGATAGCTTAGCCACCAAGCAGCCCAAGGAACCTTTTGGAATAAGGCCTTGGACGAAAATATGATGGATACCCATCATAATTTCGTTCCCCCTTAAGCCCATTAGGTTTCCTTAACCTAAAACTCAACTATCATACATTTGACAGTTTATACCCCTTTATTCAATTAATCTCTTTTGACCACCAAATTAATTCCTAATTAATTTATGACCAATACTAATTAAATAAATATGATTTCTCCTTTAATATATTATTCTTATAACATATTAATTATTCATAACACTCTCCCTTTCTCCTTAAATTACCTTGTCAAGTTGCTTTGGAGAAGGCAACCCAAAAGGACCATGCACAACCGGGTTAAGTACATACCAAATATAGTTATGGGCTTAGACACTATTCCAATAGTCTCCCACTTGGATAAGTCTAGTAACTATATCTCACATATGACTTCAGAATCCGATTAGCAATCGTAGCTCTTATACTTCGCTGTCGACTCTGATCAACTTGTCCTTTAGATAAGGGATCGTATAATCCTCTGTTCTGGATATCATGCTGACAATGCTTATTGTCCAGCAATAGTTCCTTGATTTCCGATTTGTTTGACATAGAATTTAGTTGAACACATCAACTTCATTCTGACCGGGCCCGGCACATAAGTCAAACCAAATCATCAAGTGGCCAATATATCACTTTTATTCTCATAGAATAAAAGGAACATATCAACTTCGAGTCATATGCATCTATTATTTACTAATGGATCACACACAATAATGTGTTTTATAACATCAAGTTACTGATGCGTTTACACATTATCAATGTATAACCAACCAGCAAACAACAACCATATCTCTAAGTTTTAAGACTATATGATGTTATCGCTTTGCGATCACTTAAGGTAAAACACCACGAATTGATACAGCAAACTCGGGTTTAATCCAATGTTCAACTCATATTCATAAGCACTCACGAACTTTGTAGCAAACCTTTGCTATGTCTAAAACCTTTTAGACAATCTACAAACAATTCATGACAGTCTTCATTCATATCTACTTCCAAAATATGACCGACTGCGGACCTTTTTGAATAATCCTATCATTCAGGAAGTCAAAACATGCAAAATGGAAACAATAGATAAATAACCAACACAAGATAGTAGTTTTACTCATAAATAACACATTTTATTTATTCATCGAATGTCAAGTACAAACTATCTATTACACATTTCCTATCTAATCCAAACTTATATCATCCTTCAGCCCAATGCTCCTAGCGTGCTGCAAGTGTTTGACCCTACTCAGTCCCTTCGTAAGGGGATCTGCTGGGTTTTCTTCTGATGATACCCTCTTCACAACGAGGAGTCCCTCTTCTACCCGATGTCTGATGAAATGGTATTTTCTGTCAATATGTCGAGATCTGCCATGATCTCTCGGTTCCTTGGTCAAGGAAACCGCTCCTTCATTATCACAGAAAATTTCCATCGGCTCTTTTATGGATGGCACAACTCCAAGGTCTCCAATGAAGTTCTTCAACCATATAGCCTCCTTTGACGCTTCACTCGCCGCAATATACTCTGATTCGCACGTTGAATCAGCTACGGTCTCTTGCTTGGAACTTTTCCAAGTCACTGCTCCTCCATTTAGGGTAAAGACCCAGCCTGACTGCAATCGGAAGTTATCCCGATCCGTCTGAAAACTAGCATCACTGTACCCTTGTACCCTTAAGTCATCACTCCCACCGAGGATTAGAAACCATTCCTTCGTCCTCCGAAGGTACTTAAGAATATTCTTAACTGCAATCCAATAAGCTCTACCAGGATTCCCTTGATATCTGCTGACCATGCTCAAAGCGAAGGCCACATCAGGGCGAGTACAAGTCATAGCGTACATGATAGAGCCTACTGCGGAAGCGTAAGGTACTCGGCTCATATCAGCTATCGCTGCCTCTGTGCTCGGGCTCTGAGTCTTACTCAGCTTGGTATTGCTTTGGATTGGCAACTCCCATTTCTTGGAATTTTCATACTAAAACGCTTTAGTAACTTTTCCAAGTATGTATCCTGACTGAGTCCTATCAGTCTCTTTTCCCTGTTTCTTACTATTCTTATCCCCAGAATATAAGCAGCCTCTCCGAGGTCCTTCATAGCGAAACATTTCCCAAGCCAGGACTTGACCTCCTGCAAGGTTGGGACATCGTTTCCTATGAGTAGTATGTCGTCGACATACAATACGAGGAAGCTCACTATACTCCCACTGGCTTTGACATACACACAAGATTCATCCTCGCTTCGCAGAAAGCCAAACTCTTTAACCTTCTCGTCAAAACAAAAATTCCATCTGCGAGACGCTTGTTTCAATCCATAAATGGATTTCTCAAGCTTGCATGCTCTATTCGGATGCTTCGCATCGACAAAACCCTCTGGCTGATTCATGTAGACATCCTAAGCCAACTTTCCATTAAGGAAAGCGGTTTTCACATCCATTTGCCATATTTCATAATCATGAAATGCAGGTATGGCAAGCATCACCCTAATAGACTTTATCTTTGCAACTGGTGAGAAGGTCTCATCATAGTCAACTCCGGGAGTTTGAGTAAAGCCCTTCGCAACCAATCGCGCTTTATAAGTATGCACTTTCCCATCCATGTTTGTCTTCTTCTTGAAGATCCACTTGCACCCGACTGTCTTACGACCCGGTACATTATCAACCAAATTCCAAACTTGGTTGTCGTACATGGACTGAATCTCGCTGTCCATTGCCTCTTTCCATTTCGCAGACTCTGGGCCTGCCATGGCTTCCTTATAGCTTCTAGGTTCATCCAGATTTACTAGTGTACTATCACTAATAAATGTATCCCCTTCAGTAGTAATATGAAAACCATAAAACTGGGTTGGAACACTAGCCCTAGTGTAACGTCGAAGAGGTAAGGACTCATCAACAGGTTCAACAGGAGTTTCCTCCTCAAGTTGAGTGCCAGTGTCAGAGGTTCCTTCATCATTTTGATCTTGAATCTCTTCAAGTTCAATTTGCCTCCCACTGTCTTCTTGGCTTATCAATTCCCTTTCTCGGAAAACTCCTCTTCTAGCAACGAAGACAACATTGTCACTCGGTCTATAGAAAAGGTAGCCAAAAGACTTCTGCGGATAGCCGATGAAATAACACTTCTCACTACGAGGTTCTAGCTTGTCGTGAGTCTCTCGTCTTACGAAAGCCTCGCAACCCCAAACCTTGATATGTGCCAACGAGGGAGCCTTCCCTGTCCACATCTCGTGAGGAGTCTTGGAAACCTTCTTGGTGGGAACTAAGTTAAGTATATGGGCGGCAGTCTCTAAGGCATACCCCCAGAAAGCTATTGGTAACGAAGTCCGACTCATCATAGAACGAACCATGTCCAACAAGGTCCGATTACGTCTCTCAGCCACACCATTCAATTGTGGCATCCTCGGAGGCGTCAATTGCGAAATGATTCTGCATTCTTTTAGATAGTCGTGAAACTCAAGACTTAGGTACTCTCCTCCTCGGTCTGACCGAAGCATCTTGATTTTCCTGCCCAGCTGATTCTCCACTTCATTCTTAAACTCTTTGAACTTCTCAAAGGTTTCCGACTTTTGCTTGATTAAGTAGATATATCCATATCTGCTATAATCATCTGTAAAAGTCACGTAGAAGCGGCAAGCATCCCTTGTGGTGGATCTAAAGGGCCCACATACATCGGTGTGTATAAGATCCAATAAACCCTCACCCCTTTCACAAGTGCCAGTAAAGGGTGACTTGGTCATCTTCCCAAGTAAACAAGATTCACACGTGTCATCGTCCCTAAGGTCGAATGACTCCAACACTCCATCCTTTTGGAGTTGGGCTATGCGTTTCTTGTTGACATGGCCAAGGCGACAATGCCACAAGCATGCTTTGTCTAGACTAGTAGACGAATCAATATTCAAAACATTATTTCCTAAATTATCAACAATCATCACAGATTCATAAATCCCATTACAAGGTAATGCATTGAAATAAAAGACACCATTCAAATAAACGTTAATAGAACCATTACTATTATCAAAAGAATATCTGAAACCTTGTCTAAACAACCCATGAAAAGAAATAATGTTTCTTGCCATATCTGGCGCATAACAGCAATTCTCTAAATCTATCCCTAACCCATTATTTAACACTAAAGAATAAACACCGACTTTGTTCACAGGCGACGATCTTCTGTTTCCCATAATCAGGTTCATCTTCCCACGTTCCATCTCCCTACTTCTTTTTAGGCCCTGCATATTAGAACAAATGTGGTAACCACACCCTGTATCAAGAACCCATGAAGTAGCAAATGATGAGTTATTAGATTTAATAGAATACATACCTGCATAGGTGGGCTTAATCTTCCCATCTCTTATGTCCTGCAGATATTGTGGGCAGCTTCGCTTCCAGTGGCCCTTTTGGTGGCAATAGAAGCACTCTGCTTCTTTAGGATCGGAAGAGGGCTTAGCAGGGCCAGCTTTGGTCCCACTTGAGGACGAACCATCATGGGGTTTCCCTTTATTGTGACTCTTACATGGAGCCTTCCTCTTTTTGCCCTTTCCTTGACCTATCGCCATCACAGGAGCGGCCACAGCAGGGGACAGTGCAACGGATTTGTCTTTGAGGTTGCTCTCAGCAGTCCTCAAGAGTCCTTGGAGCTTGCTCAAGGAGACCTCCTCTTTGTTCATATGGTAGGTCATCCTGAACTGATTGTACCAGGAGGGCAAGGAGTGGAGGATTATGTCGATAGCCAAATCCTCATCAAACTTAACATTAAGTTTGAGAAGACGATCAACATACCTCTTCATTTTCTCCAAATAAGAGGTTAGGGATTCTCCACTTCCCATCTTAGCGGTGATCATGTTAGTAATGATCTCATAGCGTTCTTGCCTCGCGCTCTGGTGATACATGTCCAGCAAATCCTGATGCATTTCATATGGATACATGTCCTCATAGGACTTTTGGAGTTCGAGGTTCATGGTGGCCAGCATGATGCAGTGAACTTTCGTGGCATCACGCTCATGGGCCTCAAAGGCGGCCAATTCTTTAGGAGTAGCAACATCTGGGATGATCTTCTCAAGCTTTTCATCGAGGACATATTCTTTGTCCTCTTAGCGTGTGATCATGCGAATATACCTCATCCACTCGTTGAAGTTTGAACCATCAAATGTCACTTTCTGACACAAGTTCATCAACGAGAATGACCCAGAAGCGTTGTTGTTGTTGTTTGCAGACATCTGAAAAAGAAGGGAACAAAGTTTGATTAGAAATGAATCCCTAATTAAACACCCAAATGAGAAATTAGGGCTAGGATCCAACAACATTATTTACAACTTAGAAAGGGATGTCGTACTCTAAATGTAAATAATTTGAAGGTAAGTGAATGACGATTCACTAATTCTCACCATGAAAAACAAAAAAACAATTTAGGTTTTAAAAGTATTGAAAACTCCTAGATCTTTGAGATTCATTGAACTTTTTAATGGCATGTTTAAATCTCGATATGCATTTCAAATTTGCGACTAGGATGCCGAGGATCGCAAACAAATTTGTGAATAACCATGCGAATCAACGTGGTGCACTCAATGTCTCTATCACCTAATCAATGTGCCGGTAAACCACACACGCTCCATTGATCTATGACAAACATCAAGTCACCCTTCGCTACCAATGTCATCCCCAAATTGATATGCCGGTTAACCACACACGCTCCATCAACGTTTGACAAAGGTACGAAGTGTAATTCCATGGATTAGCATCATTTTCACATTTTACCCTAAAGTAACTAGGAATGGGAATTTATAAAACATGCAGTTACTTTATATTTAACATTATACTTTTAATGAGGAGAGGGTTGCCCTATCGTACCCGTTCGGCTAACGACCCTCCACCAGTCAAGCAAGCGGCAGGTGTGAGTGTACACCCATTAAGCGCCATTTTATAGGCAGCAACCTTATACCCACCTTATAGACCGGCTTCGTGAATGAGGCCTACTAACGGTAAGACTAGCATTTTAAGTTATACATATATATATATATATATATATATATATATATATATATATATATATATATATATATATATATATATATTAATTTAAACTTGTAATAATATATAATAGTATAGGGTTGAATTGTAAACTTGTAAAATTCTAAGGGTTTGAAATTTAAATTACTCAAAGTTAAACTTTTAATCATGAATTCAAATTTCAAAACTTGAGGGCAAGTTTTTTGAACTTTTCAAAACATAAGGGATCAAATAGCAAATAATTTAAATTAACAATTTAATTTCATAATTATCTATATTTGACCTAATCTTAATTTTAGTCATTAGATAATTATCAAATAATTTTAAATAATCCATATTTATCACATAAACAACTAATATTAAAAGATTTGTAATTATCTATTATTTTGGCAAGGATAAACACTTAATTAAGATAAAATTCGGATTTTAACTTCATAAAACAATTTAAGCATTAAATCCAAGTCAAAACAGCAGCTAAAACCCGAAATACCCTCTGCCTGACGAACTGACTCGCCGAGTAGGGGCCAACTCGCCGATTCCAGATACTGACTCACCGAGTTGAGTCGGGCAGAGGCCAAAAACTCGATTTTCAGCAAATAAAGTAGTTAAGCATCATATACAACTGAAACCAATCAAAGCTCCGATACCACTGATGGGTTTTATGCATAAGAAACATTCATATGTGCTCATACAAACCCTAATGCTTGGATCTAGGTTTCTCTATTGAACATGCTTTGATTCCAAGACTTACAAACCCTAATCTAGCATATAAACAACAAAAATAACATATAGAATCAGATCTAGATGTTTACCTCTTCACTTGTTGGCTTAGATCTTCTCTTTCTTCTTCTCTTGAGCTTAGAGTCACAAATGCAACTCCTCTAATGGTTCACAAACCCCACAAGCAAGAAGGCAATATGAGAGAGGGAGAGAGAGGCTAGAAATCGGCCTAGGGATCTCTTAAAATCAAGTGGTAGCCGAAATCAATGCCCTAGGGGTCATATTTATACTTACAGGTTACTAGGGTTTCAGTCTAAACCCTAATGGACAGCTTAGCCACCAAGCAGCCCAAGGAACCTTCTGGAATAAGGCCTTGGACGAAAATATGATGGATACCAATCATAATTTCGTTCCCCCTTAATCCCATTAGGTTTCCTTAACCTAAAACTCAACTATCATACATTTGACTTTATACCCCTTTATTCAATTAATCTCTTTTGACCACCAAATTAATTCCTAATTAATTTATGACAAATACTAATTAAATAAATATGATTTCTCCTTTAATATATTATTCTTATAACATATTAATAAATCATAACACTCTCTCTTTCTCCTTAAATTACCTTGTCAAGTTGCTTTGGAGAAGGCAACCCAAAAGGACCATGCACAACCAGGTCAAGTACATACCAAATATAGTTACGAGCTTAGACACTATTCCAACAAAAAGAACCCAACATCAAAATAAAGCATTGCACTTTCACCAAATGAACACCATATCATGCATGGGGGATTCCAAACCCTAAAAGAGACAACTTTAAGCATCTAAAATCTCAGAAACACCAAGAGTGGCAACTCATAGGTCATGGGGCGGTACCAAACCACTAGATCTCATTCTTCGGACCAAAAATGAACCAAAAACTTATATAAACTAGATCTAAGCCAAAAATGAACAATATCAAAGGCTTTTACCTCAAACAAGCTGGAAATGAAGCACATAGCTCAGATCCATAAGCTCGTCCTTGAATCAAAACCTTGCATCAAGCTCCATCTTCTTGAAAATGACCCAAAAACACCAAAATGCACATCATGAGCTCAAAATTACAAACGTGGAGGCTTAAAGACGATTTCTAGGGTTTTGGGGACTTGGAGGCTGATATATGGACCAACCAAAAAGACTTAATGAGATTATATAGGGTACAACTCGAAGAATTAGGGTTTTTACTTTTCCTTCGTACGCCCCGCGTACTCCTCGTACGCCCAGCGTACGAGGTCTCGCAAACCCGATTTGACCCTCGCAGTACTCAAAGCATACTCAGCCTTACGTGAAGCGTAATGCCCTTCACATGGGTACTCACCACGTACTACCTAGGTACGCCCCGCGTACTAGGGTTTCCCCACAAACCCTAACATATTCTGAAGACCATAACTTCTTCGTTATAAACCCGATTCCGACGATCCTTATATTCATGAAAAGGTAACGAGAATCTTTACACCTATATTAACTCGTAACTGTCTTACCAAATCCATAACAAACATCCATTTTCCATAGAAGCGCGAGTTTACAAATTGCCGAAATACCCTTTGACTCCCAAAGCCCAAACCAAAAACCCGAACATTCTAAATTACATTATTCAATCCTAAATGAGTCCAATATCAATTCTTCAAGGGTCCCAAGCTTGCTAATACCCAATCCTTAATCACTACCCTAAAATGGAAATGGTCTGAAACAGGACGTTACCATAACCATCAAGATAGCATTTTTATGCCTCTAACACACCAAAGGGACTAAGATCTAGCATTACAAGCTTCTAGAGTTGCCCATACTCACAAAAGAGAATCCATGGACCCAAAAGAACTCATAAGAAAATTCCAACTCTAACTATCAAAAGAAACAAAAAGGTATGAGATTTTTACCTTCAAAAACTCCCTAAGATGTTGTAGTTTCGGGATCTTGAAGCTCATCCACCTCCAAAGCTTTCACACCAACTTCTTCTTCTTGCAAACACACCAAAAAGGCCACCAAAGTTACTTTCAAGCTCAAAAATCAATCTCAAAGACAAACTAGGGTTTTAGGGACGTTAAGAGATGTGGATGCTGATAAGGGTGAGGGTCTAAAGATCATAAATGTGCTTAAATAGTGGTCATGCTCGAAAATTATGGTTTTTCTTTTTGGCTACGTACGCCCTGCGTACGTGGTTCAAGTTTGCGATCACTCTCTCCCCATGTACGCTAAGCATACATATATGTATGCCCAGCATACAGAGGAACCTTATCACCGATTTTATAATCTTGTAACAACGACATGGAAAGAGTACCTGGATTCGAGTGTTACACTTGGACTCCTTCCATCGTGATTGGTTCAGCTGCTGGCACGACTTCTGGTACACGCTCGATCACACGTTGATGTTCATGTCGTATATTTTTGTTATCATTTCTTAGTGTACTACGTGTTCTTACCATGACGTTCTGTACACCTGAACAATCGTTTATTGTAGTGGAATATCGATTATATTATGATAAGGAAGGTTTTGGTTATGTTTTAGACGCATAAACCTTTTTATCACTCCGAAAATTTATATGCCGGTTCTAAAACATTATTTTATATGTTTAGAATCCTGAACACATAAAATTTCCAATCAAGGTTAGCAACAGACCTTAATATCTAGTAATAGCAATTTAGGTAGCTAACCAAAGGCATGCAATAAATCATTTAGCACATAGCAACAAATTAGGAATCTTATCCTAAAGTAAATGAGTACTTATATCAATTCAGGTATACTACCTAAAATTAAATAGATACACATATTATAATCATTGCTTAGCATTCTAACTTTAAGTCTGGAAATCCTGAATATTCCTAGTTCGCTTAAGTAAATGCTCTGATACCAATTGTGACATCCCCAATCTTTAAGACCAATTAAAAACTTTTTCTTTATGCTTATTTTTAGCAGAGTATTCTTTATAAATGCAGAATTTTTTCACATAATAAATATGTGAGATAAAAGCAGTTATAAAGAAACATTTTTCATTAATGTTCAAAAGCTTGGATGTCATAACCGATATAGAAACATAAGCATAAACAACTTTTTAGAGGCCTTACATTAAATGACCTAAAATTCCATAAATCTCTCAGCATGTTCAACATCAATATCCTGAACCTTCATACAATTACCTGTGATACAAAGAAACTAAGTGGGTTAAGCTTGGGAGTCTATTGAGCACATAGGGTTTTCAACACATAGTATTATAATATATATATATATATATATATATATATATATATATATATCAGCAAACAAATAACCCAGTTACCCATTCCTGTTATCCTCATTTCGTAATATTAAACATTGATCTCGAGGTACCTCTCATAAAGGATCTTTGTCAGCAATGATCATCGTCTATACTTTCCTAGATGACTGGGCATAGTAATACAATAGTACTTTGAGTGAGCACAACAGTATGATAGTACTTTGGATGGGCACAACAGTACGATAGTGCTTTTGGTAAGCGCAACATGTCACAACTTATTACTTCGCACAACCTTTTACTAACTAATACTTTCCTAGATGACAAGGCACAACAATACAATAGTACTTTGGGTGTGTACAACAGTATGATAGTACTTTGGGTGAGCACAGCAAGTCACAACTTATTACTTCACATAGCCTTTTACTACCTAATACTTTCTTATATGAATAGGCACAACAGTACAACAGTACTTAGGATGAGCACAACAGGTCATAACATATTATTTCGCACAACCCTTCAATAAATTATCATAGTCTCTCATTTATTATTTTATTCAACCCTTCACTAGCCTATCATAGTCTCTCACTTATTATTTCACACAACCCTTCACTAACCTACCACGACCTCTATTTTACTATTTCACACAACCCTTCAATACCCAATCATATTTGAAGTATGATAAATATATAATCAAGTAATAGTTATATCATGTTGCACATATATATTAAACACAACTAAACAACACCCATAACATTTAAGCAATTAGAATACTTGTATATACATATAATTTGAAAGTAACTATACACTCACCTGTTAAAAGTGGATGACTCGAAATTCAGGTAGCGCTTCGTCTAGCACTTTAGCTTTTCCTTTGATATGATCCAGGTAATCACTTCACTAAGTCTTAGTCTAATATTCCTGGTGACTAATGATAGTCTAGATTCCTCACTAATCTTAGTGTCTACATCAATATCTATCAAGTAAGGATTAACTAGGTAAGATCATATCGGAGGTAGGGTCCATTTGGTATACAGAGTATACTGTTTGGAAATCTCACTTTAAACAACTCAATAAATCTAGCCTAAACATCATCCTCATAAGTAGATCAATCGGTATTTTGACTTGGAATCATAGATAAATCTTATTTAATAATTCATAAAACAACTATAAATATAAATATAAGGTACACCAAAAATAAATTAAGTGTAGCTTAACTTAAGAGATTTCCTAACAAAAAGTCCAGGAAATTGTGCGGGCAGAACACCGACCCGAATACTTCTTTTCGTCGGGCTCCTAGCTACTCCAGAGCCTAGCTAAAATATTCAAAAGTCCGGAACAATTTAGACTCAAGGCTATGAAATCGTTTGAGAGAGAAATATGAGAAATTGGATGAGAAATGGGGCTGCTTCGCAGCTTACTTATAGGGGAATTTAGCAGTCATGTCGTGCCTATCAAGGTTCGCATCGCACCCTCTCGTCGATGTCGTTCCTCTGAAATACTGCCATGTGTCGAGCAACTGGTGGTACACACCCCCACCTTTTAGAAGCATGCGTCGTTGCGCTTGGTGCTTTTCGAAAAACTTTAAAAAAGCATATTTCTAACAGGCTATCAAAGTTCTTTATATCCATGCATAGCTATCGATGAGTACTACAACTTTCATTTAGATCCTGTTAGCTAATTTTCACTTTATTTTTAAGGTTATATTTTTAACAGACTTAGACTGTTAAAGTCCGTATAAAAATCATAACTCTTTCATATGACAGCCGTTCTCGACTGTCGTTATATTTACGAACTCCTAATCACAAGATCTTCAACTCTCGTTTAGATTGTTTTGCCTAAGAATCGGCCAATAAAAAATTTGGTTTCTGTGTCGCACACTGTTATACTGAAACTTCGAAAAATCATAATCTCCTCATATGATGTCAGATTTTGACGTTCTCTATATACACGAGTTCCTTTTATGGTTACTACGACTTTTATTTAGATTAATTAGGCTAATACCGAACCTATCATCGATTCACTATTTACGACGTGCATAGTCGTGTCAGTTTAATCATGAAACTTCGTAGAATCTTGACTTCTTCATACAAAGTTGGATTTAAGCGCTCTTTATACGTCCGAGATATTCATATTACATCTTTAGCTAGGATTATCTATTATATATTAAATTTCTAGCCCAAATTTGCAGGTATTATATAATATTCGTCCACATAATGTGTATACAATAAATAAATGTTTATATAGTTCATAACGCATACGACAAATTCTTATTTATTTCTTATCAGTTATCATATTCGAGGATTTTTAGATTATGAATAATCTCTTAAACGTCTATCCCAAATTTGTGGGCATTACATTGCACTCACCCTACAACCACTCTACATATATGGTCCTACTTTACAACTTTGGATTTAGATGTCGAAACTGGCATATGAACTGCCCCTGGTATCAAATGGAAGACCAGGCTTCACAACTCAAGAATCTTTCACTTGGAGATTGATCAACTAGTTTCCTGCCATCCAAACTCAAACTCTATAACCCTATCTTTCTCTAGTCTATGGTGCTGTTTGTTTTGGAAGTGGTTAAATGTCTTTTGTCTTTTTCCAAGTTTGCGGAAGAAGACGTGCACTTGCAAAACGTCTACCCGCCAAAAGGGAAAAGTGCTCAAAAAGTACTTTTGTAGGAAAAACAAACGAGGCTTATATCTTCTCTACAATCTGGAAGGCCGGTTGATGTCGTAACTAGGGTCAACTTCTCATTTTGTTGGTAAACATGTATATTGGATTCTTTCTAGCAAGGATCTTCATAAGGTTCACAGTACCATCATGTATCAATTCTATGATAAAGGGGTACCTTATTTGGATGTGTTTCGTTCTGCTATAAAATACTAAGTCTTTCCAAATATGAACCACATTTTAGTTATCACAAAATATGAAACATTCTTCTTATTTCATGCCCAATTTTGATATTAAATTCTTCAACCATATAAGCTCTTTGGCGGCTTTTCCGATTGTCATATACTATCTTCCTGTGGTTGTTATAACAACACTATTTCGAAAACTAGATAGACATCCAACAGATGGCTACACCCCCCAACGGTAAACATATAAAATGTACTTTTTCTTGAATAGGCACATCCCCCCAAGTATCTACTAGCAAAACCTTCTACGACTACCTTCATTCTTATAAAACATAAGTCAGCCTCAAAAGTGCTTTTCAAGTAGCATAGCATCCTGTTAACTCCTTCACAATGTTCTTTGCCTGAATTTGACATAAATATGCTGACAATTCCCATGTCTAGATCTTGTATACAAATAAAACATATTTGTGCAAAATAAGTTTTGATAAATCAATAACATGCAACTATATAATATTACATTTCATATTTTAGATTATACTTCGGAAAATTCATATTTCGTACTCATAAAGCATAATTAGTTGGCATTGTATTTTTTTAAGTATCATACTTCTTAATCCTTCTAATTTAGATATTTTATATTTCAAGACTGGTAATTTCAATTAATGCACTTTTACATTCATAGTTTTTACTTGATGTATTTTTAGGTATTGTAATTTCAAATATATTGTATCTTTCATTTATTTAATTTGTAATTCTTGATTTTAAATTAATGTAATATTAAATTTTATATAAAATGATTAAAAATAAAAGTGACATATTAATAACTAGAAATTATACAAAAGATACTAAAGTTTCATCCATATCCGGTTTAACCGCTGCAGTTTATTTTGATCTATATGAACCACACATGATTGGAAAAAAAAATCATCGCGACCACTTTGACATGTTCATGACAGATTTACAAGTTTTTTTGTTCTATAATAAAAATCATTCGCAACGACTACCATAAATGGTAACATGAATGCACTTATAATAAAAATAACAAGATATTAATGAAAATAGCCTATTATTTATTTTCTTATCCAGTAAACAAAAATAAAAAATAGGTTCGTACATTAGAACTTTCATGAATGTAAAATATATTTCTTTGTTGCTTTTGTATTCTCGATAAAATACACTAGATAAATAACATTTATTTACTTTTTGTTTATTTTATTGAAATAACATAATAGTCAAAGATAGTTGAAAAAATATTTTATTTTGGATCAATGGATAATTCCTTTCAAATATGTATTTTGAATCAATGGTTAATTGTTTTTAAAGATGTTAGTAGTTTGAAACTATATAATATATATAGTTTGTTTGAATGGCAAATATCTTGGTAATTTGTTTTTTGCATTCCATGTTGAGTAGAAATAAACAATAGAATGTTTACATTAATATATTGTAATTTTGACTACAAAAAATGCATTCATGTTACTATTGTAATGGTCGATATAGGTTTTTTTAAAACATGAATAAATTTTTTATAACTAAAAAACCTGCAAAACCTATAAAATCGGCACAAATATGTCAAAGAGATCACACTGGACTTTTTTTTTTGTTGTTGCTATTCATGAGTGGTTTTGTATATCAAAACAAAATACGATGGTTAAACTAGATTTGGGCGTAACTTCAGTGACTTTTATGTACTTTTCATTTAAAATAATATGATATTGATGTGACAATCAAATAAACTCTATAAAGTTCAATGGAATGTTGAAATTAAATAGTATAGTTCAATGGGTAGTGAATGTTGATGTAACAATCTATTGATATGATGATATCTAATAGAGTTTAATGTATTGTGGATATTCTTAATCCTACTAATAAAATGATAGAAACACTAGGGATGTTTTGATTGTTTGGATTCACTGAGAGTCGTGATGCACTTTTAGATTAAAGTATTTCGATAGTACAATTGAAATCTCAATCGGATCAAACTAAGAACAGAGAAATGAAGATTGTATGACTCTTGTGTATCAAATTCAAGAATGACCGATACTAGATGTTAACCACTATTTGAAAAACTACCAAAAACTGTCATATGGTAGTTTTATAATCATCAACTAACCACCATAAAACTAGGTCTAAATACAGGGTCATAAAACCAGGTTTGAGACACAATTTCAGATTTTAATGCATTTTCCATAAAGCAATACTAACCCAAACAAAATCAGGTCTAAATATAGGGTCATAAAACCTACAATTAACCCCATCTAGGGGCTCTGCGTGCTGCCCCAGACCTTTGTGGTCCAGGGGCTTCGCCCCTAAATAACAGTGTATTTTTAATCAGGATAAATTCAAACAAGTGTGCACTCCGAACCACCTTTATTTGTTCAATATTTATCAAGATTACAATGGTCAATAAATTCATCTCATTAGTGTAACATCCATAAAAATCGTGCCAAATTTAAACTTTTTAAAACATTTCAAAAGCAGTTATTATTACAAAACTTGTTTTCAAAATAGTATAAGGTCAGAGTATCCCAGAATCAAATCATAAAATCATGAAATATGAGGAGCTGTATGATTACACCTTCGTCTTCCTGCGATCATCAGAAGTACCTGAAACAATAATCGATAAATGTAAGCTCGAGGGCTTAGTGAGTTACCCCCAAAATACCAATGTCATACAGATATAATCATATCATATAAACAAATACAACATGAATAATGAGCCATCAGTCTGACTAGACCACCTCACAGGTCATCAGTCTATCTAGACCGCTCTCCGAGCCTTCGACACGTCTGGACCACCTCTCAGGGTCTTCAGCTTATCCGAACCGCTCGCCGAGCCTTCGGCCTGACTATATACCCTCTCGGATCTGCAGTTTATCTGGTCCGCCCTAGGTATCTTAGCCTACAGCACAAAGCAGGACCTGCCTCAACCCAATCCCCCAATCCAACTAACATGTGCATAATCATATCATTCGCTAACTAGCATGTACAGATAATCATACAGGTCTAACAGATCACTAATCATGGCAACCATCCTATAACCAGGATACCGATCTAACCGATCACTAACATAGCAACCATCCTATAACCAGGATACCAATCTAAAAGATCACTAACATAGCATAATCTATAACCAAGATACCGATCTAACCGATCATTAACATAGCAACCATCCTATAACCAGGATACAAATCATAAAGCATATTGTGCAATAAACTCGGATACAAATCCAAAGAGGGTCGGCATTGGTGCCTTAGACCCTGTTGATATAGTGAGGAGAACTCACATCACGAGTAGCTCGAAGTGATAAAATCAAACTCCACCAAATGCAGCTCCAAGTCTAACACCTTCAAAATGAAGCCAAGATGAAGTAGAGTCAGATCCACAAACTCCATTTTGCTCCAAGATTCTTATACTTCACACCTGGGAATCGGGGTGTTACAATTCTCCCCCACTCGAACTATACTTCATCCTTGAAGTCTACTATGACGAACAATCCTGGATAGTGCTCCCGCATCTCTGCCTCTGGCTCCCACGTCCACTCGGATCCCCTCATGTGCTCCACTATACCTTTACCAAAGGTATTTCCTTGTTCCATAGAACTTTCACCTTCCTCTCAAAAACATCCACCGGCCTCTCGATGTAATTCAGGCGTTCATCGACCTGAATATCATCTAATGACACTACTGCCTCCTCATCTAGAATGCACTTCCGCAACTGTGAAACATTAAAAGTGTTGTGGATTTGACTAAGCTCCTCAGGGAGATCTAATCTATACGTCGCCTTGCCAACTCTGGCAGCGATCCTGAATGGTCCGATATATCAGGGACCCAACTTCCCCCTCTTCCTGAAGCGAATAACACCCTTCCAGGGTGAGACCTTCAGGAGTACCATGTCACCCACCAGGAACTCCAGCACAGATCAGCATCTGTCAGCGTAACTCTTCTGCCGACTCTGAGTGGTCTGCAGTTGTTGTCTGATCTGCTGAATCCTTTCGGTAATTTGCAGAACTACCTTTATCCGGCCCCATCACCCTGTGACCGATCTCATCCCAACAGACTGGGTGCGACATCTTTGTCCATACAACAGCTCATATGGTGGGGAACCAATACTGGAATGAAAGTTGTTGTTGTAGGAGAACACTGCAAGAGGTAGGTAGGAGTCCCAGCTCCCACCGAAATCAATAATGCAGGCTCTCAGCATATCCTCGACAGTCTGTATGGTCTACTCACTCTGATCGTTTGTCTGCGGATGATAGGTTGTGCTAAAGTGTAGTCGCGTGCCCAGTTCCTCATGGAACTTCTGCCAGAAACGGGAGGTGAACCAAACATCGCGGTCTGAGACAATAGAGACCTGCACCCCATGGCGAACAACGACCTCGCGTATATACAAGTCGACCAGCTTCTCGACCGATGAACACTCTTGTTGTTGGATTAGTGTCCAAGTCCATAACTATTTTGGGTTGCCTTCACCAAAGCAACTTGATAGGATAAATTATGGAGAGAAAGGATTAAATATGATTTATTAATATATTATGAGAATAATATATTAAAGGAGAAATCATATTGTTTAATTAATATTAGTCAAGAATTAATAAGAATTAAGTTTGTAGCTAAAAGACATTAATTAAACTTAAGGGACCAGAACTGTCAATTGTATGATAGTTGAATATTGAGATAATGGACTCCATACTAAAGGAGTGGACGAATTCTATGGGGAAACCCATTAGAAATCGTCCTAGGCCTTTAAGGAAGGACCACATGGGTTGCTTAGGGCTTAAGCATCCAAATTAGGGTTTCCTTGTTAGATAACCCTAATAGCCTCACTATTTAAAGAACCCTTATGCCCCAAAAACGTGGTGAACTTGTTGTCTAGGGTTTCCACACGTTTTGGGCAGCCTCCTTCTCTTCTCTTCTTCATCCTCTTGCTTTTGGTGTTTGTGAACCATTAGAGGAGTGACATTTGTGACTCTAAGCTTTCTAAAGTCAATACAAGGAGGATTTGAGATTGTTATTGCTACATAACAATCAAGGTATGATCTAAACCCTAATTCATATGTTATATTGATTATCATATACTAGATCTAGGGTTTATAGTCTTGGATGAATTGCATGTACAATAGAGAAACCTAGATCCAAGCATTAGGGTTTGCATGAGCACATAGGATGTTTTTATGGCTAAAACCCATCAGTGGTATCAGAGCCTTGGTTGGTTTCTATTGTATTGATGCCTTGTATGTTTGTTCAAGTTGCAAAATCGTTTTTTGGCCTCCCTGCCTGTTGAACTCAGCAAGTCCCATTGTGGACTCGGCGAGTAGGCCCCTACTCGGCGAGTCCATAGGGGTACTCGGCGAGTTCGAGCGTCAGAAAGAGGGGATTTCGGGATTTCTTGTTGTTTTTCTCATGGATACTTGCCTTATCTATTTTAGGTCATTAAAATCCGATTTTTTACATATTTATGAGTATATCCTTGATTAAACAAAAGATAATTACCAATTGATTAGATAATAACTTCCTTATATGATTAAAGTTGATTATTTGTATTAATTGGGTAACTTATCTTGCAAGAAATTAATTTTAGGTCAAATTAGATAATAATTAGATTAATTGTTTAATTTAAGTTATTTGCTATTTGATCCTTGTGTTTTGAATAGTTTCAAAACTTGCCCTCAAGTTTTGGAATTTAAATTTTGATTAAAAGGTTTGATTTTGAAATATTTAAATTCTAAACCCTAATGTTTTGAAATGTTTCAAAACTTTCCCTCAAGTTTTGGAATTTAAAAGTTAATTAAAAGTTTAATTTAGGAACGTTAAATTCTAAAACCCTAGTGTTGTTTTGAAAAGTTCAATTCTCACCCTTATGGTTTTATTAATTAATGAAAGTGTATAATTAAAAGAGATTTAATAAATCCATAAAGTTTTGGTTCACAATTTGATTGAATTAAAAGTATAATTGTTAAATTTGACCACCTAGTATTTTAAAAGTGTAAAATACACCCTTTACTATATATAACATTAAAAGTCTAACATTATATATATATATATATATATATATATGTATGAGTAAAAGTCAGTCTTACCGTTAGTAGGCCTCATTCACGAAGCTGGTCTATAAGGGGTGTTTAAGGAAATTGCCTATAAAATGGCGATTGAATGGGTATCCATTCTTACCCACCGCACTCTTGACTAGTGGAGGGTCGTTAGCCGAACTGTAAGATAGGGCAGAAACCTTCCATTAAAAGTATAATGAAATACAAAAGTAACTAAATGCTTTTATAAAATTCCCAATCTTAGTTACTTTAGGCAAAAGTGAATTGATGCAATTCCATGAAATTACACTTTGTGCCCTTGCGAAGACGTTAGTGGAGTGCGTGTGGTTAACCGGCACACTAAATGGTTCTGAGCAAAGGTAGCAAAGAGTGGCTCAATGTTTGTTATAGTTCGGTGGAGCGTGTGTGGTTAACCGGCACATCGAATAGGTGACTGTAACATGTGGGGGCACCATGTAAGTTTGCATGGTTATTCACACCCGCTTTGTGATCCCTGACATCCCAGTCACAAACTAGAGGGGCATATCGAGATTTAAACATGCCATTGAAATGTTCAATGAATCTCATAGGATCTAGGAGTTTTCATAGATTTAAAACTTAAATTTCTTTTTCGTTTTTCATGGTGGAAATTAGTGAATCGTCATTCACTTACCTTCAAATATTCTGCAACTAGATTACGGCATCCCTTTTCTAGGTTGTAGCGTATTGTGTTGGGTCCTAGCCTTAATATCTCATTTGGGTGATTTATTAAGGACTCAATCTATCAACTAACTTGAATTTATTTTTCTCCCGTTTTGTAGATGTCAAAGTACGACAACTATGGTCTTCCCAAATCCCGTGGAACAAGCATTCCACATGAAGATGATATTCCACGATTCGATCGAGGAACAAGAAATCATGCTTCACTTCCTCCACCTCCTCCAATTATTCTCCCTAACCCACAAGATCAAAGAATTGAAAGGTTCAATGTCACTAAAACCCTATTGGAAATGAAACATCAAGATGGTAAAACCGTGTGTGCCCACGTTCTAGGAATGAAATCACACATCGATAGGTTGATAATGTTGGGTGCGTCATTCCCTGATAAGTTGGCTGTGAACTGGGTTCTGCAGTCACTTCCTGAATCATATAATGAGTTCAAAAGAAAGTATTATATGATGGATCATGACGAAAACCTCATTGACCTAACTTACATGCTCATTGCTGCAGAATCAGAAATGATTTGGCAAAGCAATGGAGCATATTTGTTGGGAAAGTCAACCAACCATGTTTCCGAGGACGTTCTAGGAGAACCGGCCTGCGTTTGCTGCCAAGAGAAAGGGCGTTGGATACAAGTCTATCCTAAGAGCCTGAAAAGTCCAGAAGATGGGAGAGTCAAAGAGTATGATTGTGCTTCAGGTAAAATCCACTATCTAACTCCATTAAGTTCCTATTCATTGATTCTTAATACATAATGTGATAAGATTGCATTTGAATGTTATGCGGGATCAGTGAAAAGAGAGGAAGCTTGACGAAAGAGCAAGATGAGTCTAATCACGAAGAAATGGATCTCGATCGCATGGATTTGAAGATTAGATTTTGAGCTTAGAAAGTTATGATAGAGTTGTTAGGAATTTTTCTTTTTGACTACATAGTTTTCAGTTGATTTTGCATTGTAAGGACAAATGTTTTCTGCTGCTTTTATGAATAAAATAAATTTTGGTTTGACTCATTTATTTATTTATTTATTTCCTTACAATGAAATTGTTATGAAAAATTGATGTCCGCATATTTCTACAACAAATGGAAGTGATTCTTAATTATGTTATATATGGAAATGTCAAGAATTTACCAAATTGGGAGAGTTTCTCATCGCTCAAGTTTCAATTGCACAGAAACTTGGAATCATGCAACTTGGTTGCACGATGAATGAGAAATTTCATATTTGGAAATTAGACTAATTCGTTGACAAAGTGTCAAGTGAAGGACTAGGAGATCAAGTACACAAAGTTGAGTGTTGATCAAGTCCACCACAAGGGTAACAAAGATATTCGTCATGATTACTAAATGATTAGTAAATATGATTATACTTATAAGATTAAGTATGATTCTGAATTGATTGAAAAGGTTTAAATCAATAGCAGAACGAATAAAAGAATCAAGTAGGCAGAAAGATAAAAGTTTCTCTATTCTAAGAAGAAGGGAGAGTACCTTTTATACTTTATGATATGTCTTAATGATTAAGAACCATATTTCAATTGATCCTCTAAATAAGTCTTAGTACAAGTGTATATATAAGAAGAGGAATCAAGAATTGAAGAAATGGTTAAATCAAGAAGTCAATCATACTTCATTCCAAAACAAGTCTTAGAGTTAAGATTGTAATATTGAGTGACAAGTCTTAAGAAGGTTTATAACATTCATCAAATGTAGAATTTGGAAAAAGGTTTTCCTATTCTCGCACATTTGAAATTGGAAAGTTGTGATGTCTTGGATAAGACAAAGACCAACTAGGACCAATATTATGAAATGTTTTGTCTTGATAAAGGCTACACTAACTCTTGAATATTTGTTTGTCAAGAAATGTTTATTGACAAGAGAATCTTATATGTCAAGGAGTCAGTGGGAGTCTTAATGGTCTTGAAAGGTTTCAAGAACAAATCAAGAATAAACCTTATCGATCATCACTAGCACACGAGTAGAGGTTTACAACCTATCGTGTTGACATTACCTTGTTTCTGTGCCATTCCAATTAAGTTAATTATGCATGTGAGCCCTATGAGTTCCCATTTGAACGCATAAAAGGCAAACACCTTGATCAATGGAAAGTACATTGATAGGAAAGGGTGAGCTGCTTAACTACTTGGAAGACATGGTGGGCAGCCGTGTTACCATAAGGCAAGAAATCAAGATTGAGAAAGTACGGTCCATACGAGTTTGGGTTTGTCGCAAACTTTGGTTTTGATAAATTCACATGGATAGGAACAAATACACCATTAAAATCTAAGTGTCATAAGATTCCCTCCTTCATGAAAATGACTGTGAGGAAATGCTTTCACTAAAAGAGATTTTAAGAAGATAGGGATTGTGAAATTGTATTCTCGAATTTGATTATGGTTACGGTATCCCTTTCCATGATTCAAATTATGAGATTTGGCAATTAGTCTGAACTGTTTTAGACACACATATGAGCTATCTAAGGGAAAGGTGTATAAGCTTAGATAAAGGATTATCAAAGCATTAGGTATTAGAAACATGAATTTAAGAAATTCAATAGGTATTGTTTTTCTAAAAAATTAAAGTTGTTTCTGAATACATGTCAAAGCTAATGGGAGCATAAGTGTTATGTTTATAATAATCATCGTGATAGTGGGAGCATAAATGTTGTGATTGTATGATTATTAAGGCAAGTATTGCAAATTAGCAATATTAATTATAGAAAACAAGAGTCATACTTTGCAAAGTTGTAAGGGTTGAATAGTTGTTTTGCTATAATTAAGGGAGAGAATATTATCCTTCATTTCAAATCTAAAGGCTTAGGTTGTGGAATGTTAATAAACTTAGTCAAGGATACATAATGTGTTATTAAATTTCGATTATGATTACGGAATTCCTCTTCATAATTCGAATTGTGAGAACGTAGCACATAAAATATTATGGCAGAAGATTGATAAAGTATCAAATCTTTATGTAAGACATTATGAATCGTGTCCCATACGCTTCGGGTTTAGGATCGATTGCAAATGCTATAATATTTGACCATTCTAAAATTTTCCAAATGTCTAGCGCATTTAGAGGGAAAAGGACAAGAATCGGTTTGACTAAGATAATTAAACAACTAGCAAAGGACAATCCAAAGTTCGCCGAGGATTGGTCGCTTGTGAGTAGTTGGAAGTATAGTATTTGATGGACCATATCGACAGTATTATAAATAGATAAGATTCTATTAAGAATGAGTTGTCATATGGCAAATATGGAAATGTTTCCATATTGTGAGTTGGATATTGAAAGTCTGTGTCTAGATTAGAAATTTTATGCAAAATGATGTTCAAAGGAATGTACTTTGAGTGAGAGACATCACATCTATGGAATTGTCTTGTAACAGTCTCCGATAGAGGACTTTGTAATTTTATTGGCAATAGTCATTATGACTTTAGTGAAGTGACATTACGAAAGGATCATTGCATAAAATGTTAGAATCTAACATATTCTATAAGTGGCAAGAATTTGATATTCTTTCACTTATGGAAAAAGGATTAGGAGTTGTGAAATAAGTATGATTGGAAACGTGTTCATTTGATTTATTTCACAAAGTAAGAACCATAGGTAAACATTGTGTGCATGCTAAGAGCATGGGACAAGTGTTGTAATAATTCAAGTAAGAAGTTGATTACCAGAAACAACAAATAATGAGTAATCGATATGGTGATAAATAAAAGGTGTTTTATTTATACTCAAAGGTTTGAGGCCATATAGGATTAGTATTATTCTTGTGTTTCACTTTGCATGTTTTGACTTCCTGAATAATTTAATTGGTTAAGAACAGTCAAATTATTCGAACGGGCCACAGTCGTTCATATGTTGGAAGTAGATATGAATGAAGACTGTCATGAATTGGTGTGTGGATTGTCTAAAGGGTATTAGACATAAGCAATTGTTTGCTGCAACGTTCATGAGTGCTTATGAATATGATTTTAGCATTGGATTAAACCCACGCTCACTTGGATCACTTCATGGATTTGTATCACAAGTGATTGGTGAGACGATAACATCTTGTATTCTTGAAACCGAGATGTGTGAGTTGTATCTTGCGAGTCGGTTTCACATTGATAATATGTAAACGCACCAGTAACTTGGTGTTATAAAATATATTGTTGTGTGTGATTCGGTGAGTGAGTGGAAGCGAGCATTGAGTTGAAGTTTATCCGTTCCTTTTATCCAAAGTAAGATAAAAGCGATATTTTTGGGCCCCTCGATGATTTAGTGATGGCACCTAAGCTCTTAGCCAAGTCGGGACTAATTTGATGTGTTCAAATTGTAGTTTGTTGTCAGTCGTCATAAATCGGAAGTCTGGAAATAGTATAGAGAGAATGATTAAGTTCATGTCTCATATCTATACGATATCTAGAATGGAGGAATATATGATCCCTTATCTAAAGGACACGCGTATCTGATAAGATCAGAGTTGACAGCGGCTTTAGAAAGCTACGATTGCAGATCAGGATCTGAAGTCATACGCAGAATAGTTGTTAGACTTATCCAAGTGGGAGACTGTTGGATTAGTGTCTAAGTCCATAACTATTTTGGTATGTATTTGACCCGATGGTGCATGGTCCTTTTGGGTTGCCTTCACCAAAGCAACTTGATAGGATAAATTATGGAGAGAAAGGATTAAATATGATTTATTAATATATTATGAGAATAATATATTAAAGGAGAAATCATATTGTTTAATTAATATTAGTCAAGAATTAATAAGAATTAAGTTTGTAGCTAAAAGACATTAATTAAACTTAAGGGACTAGAACTATCAATTGTATGATAGTTGAATATTGAGATAATGGACTCCATATTAAAGGAGTGGACGAATTCTATGGGGAAACCCATTAGAAATCGTCCTAGGCCTTTAAGGAAGGACCCCATGGGTTGCTTAGGGCTTAAGCATCCAAATTAGGGTTTCCTTGTTAGATAACCCTAATAGCCTCACTATTTAAAGAACCCTTATGCCCCAAAAACGTGGTGAACTTGTTGTCTAGGGTTTCCAAACGTTTTGGGCAGCCTCCTTCTCTTCTCTTCTTCATCCTCTTGCTTTTGGTGTTTGTGAACCATTAGAGGAGTGACATTTGTGACTCTAAGCTTTCTAAAGTCAATACAAGGAGGATTTGAGATTGTTATTTCTACATAACAATCAAGGTATGATCTAAACCCTAATTCATATGTTATATTGATTATCATATACTAGATCTATGGTTTATAGTCTTGGATGAATTGCATGTACAATAGAGAAACCTAGATCCAAGCATTAGGGTTTGTATGAGCACATAGGATGTTTTTATGGCTAAAACTCATCACCTGTATCGCCAAAAAGTGGGCACTCTTGGTCAATCGATCCACGATGACCCAAATAGCATCGAAGCCCTTCGTCATCCTCGGTAGCTTGGTAATAAAATCCATCGTGATCAGTTCTCACTTCCACATGGGAACCTCTAGAGGCTGCAGCTTGCCATGCGGCCTCTAGTGCTCGGCCTTGACCATCCTGCAGGTCAAACACCTCTCCACGTACCAAGCAATTTCTCGCTTCATGCAGGGCCACCAGTAACTCAGTCGCAAATCCTGGTACATCTTGGTGGCCCCCAGGTGAATAGAGAAGAGAGACTTATGAGCCTCCTCCAAAATAGTCTATCTGACCCCACCAAACATCGGAACCCAGAACCGACCGCAACGGGTCAATAATCACTGGCTATCATGCACAAATAGGGTGTTCTCTCCCCTAATCCTCTCAAGTCTCAAGTTCTCCTGACGCATACCCTCTACCCAAGCCTCCCTGATCAAGCTCACAAGTGGAGAAACCACTGACATCCTCACACATGCCACTGGGGTAGAAGGTCCAGCTGAATTGCAGCTCAGAGCGTCTGTAACCACGTTCGCTTTACCTGGGTGGTAAAGGATCTCACAGTCGTAGTCCTTGACTACATCCAGCCGCATGCGCTATCTCATGTTCAGGTTTGGCTGATCCATGATGTGTCTCAGGCTTTTGTGGTTCGTATATATGGTACAACAGACCCCATCGAGGTAATGTCTCCAAATCCTGAGAGCGAATACCACTGCTCCTAACTTTAGATCATGATTAGGGTATCTCGTCTCGAGCGGATATAGTTTTCGCGATGTGTAGGCTATCACCCGTCTTATCTGAATGAGGACCGCTTCCAGTCCCATGATGGATGCATCACAGAATACCAAAAAATCCTCGACTCCTCTGCTGTAAGGTGGAAGGCACGTGCATGGGCCCTCGGGGGTGCTACTTGTCCCTGACTCCCGTCAGTAATCCTCAGTGTAGCCGGCGCTGGAGCCTACGCCGGCCTGGCCGGGAATTGTGGACAGTTGGTCTTCACGTGACCAACTTGATGACAGTGGTAGCATATCCTCATATCCTGAATCGAGGTTGTCTGGAAACAATCCCTCACAAAATTCCCCTCCTTTCCACATTTGCAACACCCGCTACCAGATCTACAAACCCCCGAGTGACCCTTCCCGCACTTTCCACAAGTGCGGCCCTACTGTCCCCCTAACCTGGAATCAGCAGTCTTAGACCGCTTTGGCATCGGCCATGACTGTGTCGGGGCCTACCGCTGCTCCCTCAACTGCAACTCAATCTCCAACTCATGCCGCCTAACGACTTCCTGTAACTCCAGAAGCGTATCACAATGTTGAGTCGTCACAAACTGTCGAATGTCCGTCTTGAGCATGCTCAGATAACGTGTCATCTAATCCTGCTCCGAAGCAAACTCTGGGCAGAACATCGCCCTCTTTGTGAACATACAGGTGATCTTCGTCACCGTCTCACCATCCTATCTCAAATACAGAAATTCCTGAGCTAGCCGCTCTCACTCGACCCATGGAATGTAGCGAGCGTGAAACATATCCCAGAACTGCTCCCAAGTAACTGCGGCTCTCCGATCATCAGAATACAATCCAGTCATCAATCTCCACCAGTCCTTTGCCCCAAACCTCAGCAGGTTTAGGGCACATCTGACCTTCTGGTCAGTAGGACATGAACACGTGAAGAAACACCCCTCCACGTCAGATAGCCATCTCATGGATTTGATGGGGTCCTGATTCACATCAAAAGTAGGGGGCTTTGTGTTTTCGAAGTCCCGATACTGAAAAGCCCGACTGACTCCTACCCCTGCCACCGTTATAGCCGATGTGGTTGTTGTGACAGGCGCCTCAGTGAGGGTTGCATAGCGATTATCGAAATACCCCATCATGGCGGTCTTGATAGACCCAAACATCTCTAGTAACTGAGCCCGGAACATCGCAGCCACCTCATCATGTAGGATCTCCGGGATCCTGGCGTCCATCTCGCCTGGCCCCATCTGGTCGATAGTCTTGGGCACTGTGGGTTCCTCCTGTCCGCCGTCTCCTAATCCTGACCCGGATCCAGTGACAAATCGTCGAGTAACCACCATGTTGAAAAATATACCATAAAGATATCAAATATTACATATAACAATCCGGGAACCAACCCCCAACTAAACCCTAGGGGTTGTGACTTCCTTGCTATGCATATGGGTCCTGTGCTTTCAGTAGTACGGGCCCATACTACCTTCCACACCTACCTATACCCATATTTGTCTCAAGCATCATCACAACGGCCTAAAACTATATATAAGCATGGCATGCACTCAATGCTCACTCCTAGAGGAAGGCTAAATATCTCATAACTAGCAGACTCATCCCAAACAACCCATCCATGAAACTTCCACCACCCTACAACACTCGTGTATGCTAACCATACATAACGTTAGACCCTATAGACTTTCGAATACCTAATCCTACCCTAAGCCCTTTATCAAACAAGAACAGGAAATAAGGTCAAACCAAACATTCTCAGGCTATAAGATCTTAATAATGTATGGTCGTGATGCATACACTAAGCAACTACAGTAATGATGTCAATTTCATATACGGAAAAACCCTAGGCTATCAGGCATCATATAATCAGGCAATTCTATCATGCAATTCCTGAAGATCCCTAGCCTACTAAGAGCATTTTGTTCTAACATATAACATAAATCAAATAATCCGTAAGGTATTTTGGGGTCTATTCGCGAGCTCTGGCTGATCGTACACTTGCATCCTCCTTTATTATTTTGAAAATATTTTAAGAAAATCATTTTAAAATCTTATCCTCGGTTTGAGACTGGACACACGTGATTGTTACCTCCAATTCACTCAAACCAAGGCTCTGATACCAACTTATAACATCCATAAAAATCATGCCAAATTTAAACTTTTTAAAACGTTTCAAAACCAATGATTATTACAAAACTGGTTTTCAAAATAGTATAAGGTCAGAGTATCCCAGAATCAAATCATAAAATCATGAAATATGAGGAGTTATACGATCACGCCTCAGAAGTACATGACACAATTGTAACACCCAAAGTTTTGAAGACCAAGAAAGGGAAGAAAACCCTAAGTTTAGGGGTCGACTCGGCGAGTCCAAGGAGGGACTCGGCGAGTCGGAGCGGGATCCGGGTCGAGGAGTAAGTGACCAACTCGGCGAGTCGGCCAAGTGGACTCGGCGAGTATGTTCTGTGCGAGGAAAACCCTAAATTCGGGACTTGGAGCCTATATAAACGTCTTAATCTTCTTCCTAGGGTTCCTTACTGCCTCTTAAGCCCTGGATATCAAACCCTAGCCGCCATATCCTCTATTTGAGCCATTTATTGCCTTCAAGAGTGCATTAAGCTTGGAGAAAGAAGAAGAATCTTGAGAGTGCAAGAAGGGGGCTGTAGATCCGGGATTGGGAAGACATTTCTGAGCTTTTGGAGGTATAACCTAGTTCCTGGACCCTTTTTGCATCTAGATTTATGTGTGGTTGTTGGGGCTCTTTAGCCATAATGATATTGTTTTGATTTAGGAGTCGGATCTGGAGTTGCTACTTCAGATCCAAGTGTGTTATGGACTGGATAAGCATAAAGTATCAGCCCTTGAGTCGATTTTGAAGCCCCTTGGCCTTAAACCCTAGTTTATGGTGCTTTTTGCCTAGATCTCCCTCTCTACACGTAAAGTTTGCAACTTTACGTGGGGGATAGGCTTGGGAAGGGTAGATCTACAATTTGGAGTCCATGCATGACTCGAAAGTCCTCTGCATGTATGTAGATCTGAATGGACTCGGCGAGTCCTTCGAGTGGACTCGGCGAGTAGCTTGAAGACGAGGAGGAACTCGACGAGTGGGATGAACAGCTCGTCGAGTCGGATGAAGTTGGGCATGAACTCGGCGAGTTGGATTAAGATTGCCTTGTACTCGGCGAGTCTGTTCTTGGACTCGGCGAGTCAGGTCGCGGAACCCCAAACCCTTCGAGTTGAAACTCGAATCAGTGAGTCGAATGGAGACTCGGTGAGTTGGACAGGTCAGGACTCGTTAATCGGTAGACTCGGCGAGTCATGGACTGACTCGGCGAGTCGAGTCGCGAATAGAAGGACTCTTAACATATGAACTCGGCGAGTCAATAGGGTGACTCGGCGAGTAGGGTTGACCTGGGAGATTGACTTTGACCAGGACTTTGACTTTGGCAAGAGTTGACTTAGTTGACCTTTGAAGGTCAGTTAGACTAAGTGTTATGTTGATATTGGTAGCTCGGGGAGCTAATGGAGCAGCAGTCCGGAGTCAGTGGCCAGGTAGCGGTCAAAGGAATTAGCAGCAGTAGTTCAGCAGTATCAGGTGAGTTTCCCTTTGTATGAATGGGTCTACGGCCACAATGCCGGCCCATGTAGTTGCGAGTAGAAGACCTGGGGGTTAGCCCTAGGCACAGTATGCTAGTATGATATTCGGGACGAGGTCCAATGATAGAAGGCGGGTGCCCAAGGAATGGTTTATGTGATAGTTTATACTTGTTGTCTGTGTGATACTTGTATGTGCCTGGTAGGGAGGTGAGTGTGGGCGAGGTCCCGTATCTCACCAATAGCAGAGTGTGGATGGTGTTCCACATCTCAGTAGCAGGGGCGAGGCCCAAGTTAGGGAAGGAGTGTGGGTGGGCTGGGCCCGTACCTCATTATCAGTAGGAGTATGGACGGGGTTCCATGACTCATCAGTAGCAGGACAAGGGCGGGGCCCAGAGATAGGCGAGGCCTTAGGACAAGATCCGTTAGTATGTGTTTAGATTATGTGATGTGATGTGATATGCTTACGTGCTATTATATGTTAGTGGGCAAGGCCCTGTGACAGGCGAGGCCTAACTAAAATAGATCTGTATCCGAGCGGGGCTCGAAGCCAGGCGGGGCCTGGAGCGGCGGGGCCGTTGTAGCGGGCGAGGCCCGAGGTAGGGGCGAGGCCCAGGATAGCGGGCGTGGCCCAGTATGTGCAGTATGTGGTTATGCCTAGTATGTGGTAGGGTGGGGAACTCACTAAGCTTCGTGCTTACGGTTTTCAGTTTTGGTTTCAGGTACTTCCGGTAGCAGATGATGGAGCTCGGGATGATCGTATGGCACACACCATAGTTTAGACAGCCTGGGAATGTTTACTCTGATAACGAATATGTATTTTGGAAACTAATACTTTGTTTATGTTTGAAAACGATGAATTTGCTTAACGAAATGTTTTATTAAATGAAATTTTTAGTCTTGAATTTTAGGACATTACAACAATAATCGATAAATGTAAGCTCGAAGGCTTAGTGAGTTACCCCCTAAATACCAACGCATACAGATATAATCATACCATATAAACAAATACAACATGCAAAATGAGCCATCAGTCTGACTGGACCGCCTCGCAGGCATCAGTATATCTGGACCGATCTCCGAGCCTTCGGTACGTCTGGACCGCTTCTCATGGCCTTCAGCCTATCCGGACCACTCGTCGGGCCTTCGGCCTAACAATATGCCCTCCCGGGTCTGCAGTCTATCCAGTTCGTCCTGGGTATCTTGGCCTACAACACAAAGCAGGACCTGCCTCAACCCAATCCCCCAATCAAACTAACATGTGCACAATCATATCATACGCTAGCTAGCATGTACAGATAATCATACGGATCTAACAGATCACTAATCATGGCAACCATCCTATAACCAGGATACTGATCTAACCGATCACTAACATAGCAACCATCCTATAACCAGGATACCGATCTAACAGATCACTAAGATAGCATAACCCTATAACCAGGATACCGATCTAACAGATCACTAACATAGCAACCATCCTATAACCAGGATACAAATCATAAAGCATATTGTGCAATAAACCCGGATACAAATCCAAAGAGGGCCGACATTGGTGCCTTAGACCCTGTTGATATAGTGAGGAGAACTCACCTCACGAGTAGATCGAAGTGATAAAGTCAAACTCCACCAAATGCAGCTCCAAGTCCAACACCTTCAAAATGATGCCAAGATGAAGTAGAGTCAGATCCACAAGCTCCTTTTTGCTGCAAGCTTCTTATACTTCACACCTGGGAGTCGTCAGGGTGTTACAATTAGACATAAATAATATTTGTGACACAAATCACCAACATAAATATGGCAGTTTGTACATGTTAGTTGTTAAAATCCCAAAATTAGATCATTATGTTGTGTTCGATACTAGGTGTGAGACTCAAGTATTACATGGGTTAATTAAAAAAATATATCAAAATATAAGTATTTTTTAAAATTAAATTTTAAAATAAGGAAGGAAAAAACATATTTATTGCAATTTAAGATTATATTTATTACATTTAACACTTTACTTATATAGCTATATGTATATAAATTTGGTCATTTTTTTTAATATCCTTAAATTTTAATTTTAATTTAGCCCTCATAAGCAATCAAGAAAAAGCTATAAAACGACACATAAAATTTACGTGGTTCGATCGATGTGAACTACGTCAACGAGAAAGAACCGGAAAACTATTCTAACTTACCCAAAGTATACAAGTACAACAAACAAACTTATGCGATTCAAGTCTAATATGGAGTTGACACAGTTTATTCTATGATTCATGTTTATCGTGTCATTCAAACTAGATATTTGAAATTTGGATTAGTCTATATAACTTGTCATTATTAACAGAGTTAGGCTAGAAGGAGTGGTGTCACATTTATCATATTGTTTGTTCTTACCAATAAACAATAAAGATAAACATTACGAATTATATCTTTTATTTATTTCATCTTTCATAACAAAAGCCTGTGTGTGTTGTTCTTCCCCTTGTAATGAGTCATATTGAAATAGAAGTTTCGTATCACAATATTTACCTCCACCATCTCCTCCCTCAAATTGTATGTCATCGGATGTGAACTCTGGTGTTTACCGAGCCACGTCGGCTTTGCTAAATGCGGACCCTTACCGAAACGACTATAGCCTTAGGTCATCGGGTATGGCACCATTTTTTACACGTAAAAAACTATGTGGCATAGATGTTCACGCGTGTACACCGCCCCACTTAGGCGTAAATATGATGCAGATTGAGTGTAGTCACATGTTGTCACAGCCAATAAAAACAATTGACATCAAACGGTCAAAAATGGATCCGTTGAACTGTATAAAAAAATTAATTTTCAAATTTAAAATAAACACTTACGACGATGAGGAGGAAGCTTTATCTAAAGCTTGGATTTTTATATCGTGTGACTCACCAGAAAATAGCACTTACTTATCTTCAAATTATAACATAAAGCCTTAACCGAATCTCGACCTCGAAAATCTAGCGAAGTTTCTAAAAATTCAACAACATGCCCGCGAAAAATATGGAACTTAGGTTCTAAGGTTTTTAATTTTTATGTTTAATTTTCTATGTTTTCTTAAATAATTTAGGTTTATGTAAGGGACAAAATTATATAATTGGAAAGTGGAAATAATGGTCACGTGTGGCGCAGGGGAAGGTTATGAGTTAGCTGGCAACTCCTGCATCTTGATATGAAATGTCTAGCGCTTTTAATTTTCCCCATGTTGAAATCTCATACACACCACCCCATGCTACACTTACTCCCAAATCGACACAATTCACAATTTTCACTTTGATCTTTGATCTCACCAAGTGATAACCAATCAACGGTTCACATTTATCATGCTATATGTACCGTACATTCGTGTTGGCTGTTGTCCTAGTTGTCACACCATACAGTTATAGTTGATGTTCTAAATTCTGACCAAATAAACTGTATCAGTTTTATTATGTTTGGATTTTATGCTGTCATTAAGATATTTTAGGTTGTGTTTATTATTATATGAAACTGCATTGAACTAGACTGAATAAGTTTTGTAAGATTGTTTTTTGTCAAGAGGGTGATGAATACATTCATGCAAGTCTTTGTCCTATAGTGTGTTATGTTTTTAGGTGACAAAAAATTCTGCTTATTTTTGTTATATCAGTATTAGTCTCCGTCCCCATTCAATATCAGTTTCCATCCGGAGTTAGGTCTCAGACTCAATCTCAATCTATCTAATACATATTTGTGCAACCTATTTTGTTTTCGTCTCAATACGGTTGTGTATATGTTAAATGATGTACAATCTATTTTTTCCTTGTTACGTGCAAGTGTATACGATACCTTAATTTTCATATTATATAATTATTTTTATATATGTTTGAAGTTCATCATCTCTTATTAAAGGTTCTTTAAGGAGACAATCTAGGACTCCATTTGGCTTTGATTATGTATTAAAGAAGTGTAGTCATTATTTAAACATGAATAAACTAAGAATACGAACTTTGACCAACCTTTAGGAACTTGGGTTTTTTTGTTTATATATATATATATATATATATATATATATATATATATATATATATATATATATATATAAAAGTTTAGGTTCTATAGAAAATAAAAAACCCTAAAAATCATAAAAATGCATAAAAAAATATTTAGAGATCACAAAACTTTTTTTGAATTTTTTTTATAAAAAATCGCAACTTTTTCTTAAAATTCGCTGAAAAAGAAAATTCAAAATTTTTTTCAGCGAATTTGTATAGAAAACTGCGATTTTTTATAAAAGAAACTTCAAAAAAAAATTTGTGATCTCTAAGTATTTTTTTTATGCATTATTATGATTTTTAGGGTTTTTTGTTGGGTTTTTTTATTTTCCAAATAATCCTTCCCTATATATATATATATATATATATATATATATATATATATATATATATATATATATATATATATATATATATATATATATATATATATCGAGTCATTTTTAATTATGTTATGAGTTGGCTCGACTCAATTGTGAGGAAGTTACATGCAGAGAAAGAAAAAGACTCAACAGGCAAACCAAATGAAGTTTTAAAACAAAATATCCAAGATTAAGAAGCATATGGATAAGATGGCCTATAGAGTCAACAATGAGGATTAAGTTAATCTGCTTACATATCTAGGAGATCAAGAAACTTTAACTATATTTTTCGCTCAAAAGGCAAAATTCGATAATATGGAGGGGTGAGAACTCTCAATTTGTTAAAAATATTATTCGCCTAATAAGTATCATAGGATTTCATATATAAGTATTTTCAAAGTTCTAGAAAATCGTATTTTTAAGGTCATTATGGAGGTTTTCACTGCACAATTGGCTTTCATTAAAGGTCTATTAGACCTAGGTCTAAGGTTCTAAATAACCTAAGACGTGTCTTGGCAGCAATGTCAAACCTCAAACTTTTTTGAGTCGTGGCGGGTCATATCGTTTGTAAAGCGTGACTTAAAGCGGTAATTTTGTATATAATTAATAATTTTATATGTATTTTCTATTGTTATTCATTTTTATATAATATATGACTTAAAACAATATTTTATCAAAGCTCAGCGGTAAGTACAAGCCTTAGAGCCATGACGTGCCATGACGGAACCGTGGCGAGTTTTTTAGAACACTGATTAAGTCCTTTAATGTTGAATTTAGTTATTGTTGAGTATAAGAGGAAAATTAAGAACTTATGGTTTTTAAAGTGGACTTCTAGAAGGTTCATTTTATTGGAAATACATGAATGATATTTTTTTCGATTAAATGGAAAAAAGACAAATAAGTAAATGATTAATGTCTTGACCCGTTAAGTTTGTGTTTTTTTTTAAAGTCATTAGATCATAGGAATACGACTTTTTGAGGTAATTAACTTTTCGGTTTGTTTACATCTAGGTAATTATTTTTTTGTACACATCTAGTTAACGAACTTTTTGGAAGAGTTCGCATATGACATGCTGTAGCAAGTTACATTCGGTCATAATGATCATATGTGAACACTTTCAACAAGTTCGTTACCTAGATGTATACAAAAAAATAGTTACCAAAATATGAACAAAACGAAAAGTTAAAGTAAATTACACGAATGGTCTCTATGGTTTACGGGAAATGTGTGTTTGGTCCCTAACTTATTTTTTTTAACTCGGATGGTCCCTATTATTTATTTCTTTTGTGCGCTTGGTCTCTGTCTTACCTAAAAATACTATTGTTCCCTTATTAATTAATTTTCTTATTTATTTTTTATATATTTAAAAAACTAATAGACCTCACATATTTGTATCTTCTCACCCTAAACCTGAAACCACATTTGAGAAATTTAATATGGGTCTCACCGGTCACCATCCCATCTCTCATCCTCCCCAACTTCTATTTTCTTTCCATCTTTAGTGATATCGACGTCTTCATCATCCCTTCTTTTTTCGGTTCTTTGACTCCGACAAACTAACACCTTAAAGGAAATAGAAGTTGTGGTGGTGGAAAATTCGATGAAGAGATAATGGGTTGTGGTGTTGGTTCGCCGGAGTTAAAGGACCAAAAAAAGAATGGATGGTGAAAACGTCGATGTCACTAAAGATGGAAAGAAACTAGAAGTTTGGAAGGATGAGAAATGGGATGGTGACCGGTGGGATCCAGATTAAATTTCTCAAATGTGGTTTCAGGTTTAGGGTAAAGAGAGACAGATATGTGGGGTTTATTAATTTTTTAAAATATATAAAAAAAATACATAAATAAGAAAATTAATTAAAAAATAAATTAATAATGGCACAATAGCCTTTTTAGGTAAGACAGAGATCAAACGTACAACAAAAAAAACAGTATCTTACTCTTACTTTTCGTTTTTTTCATATTTGGATAATTATTTTTTTTTGTACACATCTAGGTAACGAACTTGTTTACATACAACTATTATGACCGAATGTAACCTGTTACAGCAGGTCATAATAACCATATATAAACATTTCCAAAAATTCGTTACCCAGATATCTTTAAAAAAAATAATAAAAATCTGAAAAAAAACAAAAAATTAATTACCTTAACAAGTCATATTCCCTTGGATCATTATCTTCCTATCGAGTTATCTTCCTATTGAGTGAAATGAAACAAATCGACACACATATATAGATTTCATATTAAATATTTAACATATTAAACTTAATAAATAAATAAAACAATATTATATCTGTTCAACCACTTTACATATTAAATGTTTTCAACCATTAAACTTACTATAAAAACATAATAAATAAATAAATAACCAATATATAACTATTCAACCACTTTATCAACACCACAACCACTTAACGGAGAAGAAAAAACAACCCATTAACTTTCATTCAAACGATATAATTTTTCGTTAATCACTCTCATCAAAACAGAAGATGTGTTACAACACAAAATGATCATATTTTATAAATAATCATTAATTTTACAAAATAACTTTTACATAATTACTTTAATTTAACCGAGTGATCCCCACTACAAAAAAAAAAAACGCAAAATAGGTATTTTCACAAAAGAAAATCGGTCTTCACAAAATTGTCCATATTTTGTGATATATTTACTCATGCTTATTCTTCAAAATTCTTCATATTTTCCCAAAATATTAAAATTTATGCACTTACTGTTTTAAGCACTATACTTCAGTTTTCTATCCAAACAATATTAAATTATGCTTCTATGTTATATATATATTCTTAATCTATTCAACGAATTTGGAGTGAAAACCTTCATTATGCACATCATGTACTTAGTTTACTAGTTGCAATTAATCAGAATCATAGGCTACATATATATATTTCCTTCCATTAAAAGCTACAGTATCCAAATGGAGCTTCTAATCAATGTCAACTTTCCTTCAAGTACATATTTTTTTTTCTATACACAAACGTTTTTCAAACAACAGGGACCTTATTACCTTTTATTCCCTCAGAAAATGACACGTGGGGCACAATTGGAAATTTGGATTTTGAAATCTTTGAATTATTATTAGCTTCTCGTGGGTATGGATAAGTAGATGCCAATTCTCTCACACGACATAAAATCGATTTTGGCAATGGACGCCATGGCTGACTCCTTTTTTGCTCATCCTGCCATTAAAACAAACTTCCCATTCAGTTATAATCATCATAATCCAAAATTAAAAACCATAACGATTAATTGCATTCAAATAATAGAAGATTAACTAACCTCTACCCTGCTTCCCTTTAGTGCACGACTTGCTTTCAAAAGATTTCGCCATTTGTCCTGTGAAATATATACATAAAATTAAAACAGAAAGAAAAAGAAGACATTTTTTCATAAAGGGTACTGTTGGAATTACATAAAGATTATGATAGAGGAAGAAAGGTGGCACCTTTAGATCTACAGGCGTTCTATGAACAGATGATGAAAAGAGCAGTTTCTTGATATGTGTCCATTTTCCTACCCCAAAATGAGCAACACCATCAATCAATTTCTTTACTTCTGTAACAGTCCACAGTCTATGAAGCTTTCTCTGATTGCCACCTGTCATTGATCTCATCATCTGAGTCTCAGAATCATCTCCAGACCCACTTGAAAAACTCTCAATCTGGTTTTCCGTCTGTTCAAGAGAAAGATAAAAAGATATAAAATTTATCACAAACCCAAGATTTTTTCTTTTTAAAAAAAGTTGAGGGGTATTTGTGTAATTTACCGTAGTTGGAAGACTGATTTTTTCACATTCTGTTGGGCATTGAGAGATAAAAGGTACTTGAATGGCTTTACCAAAAGAGATTTCAGAAGATTGGATGTTTTCTTTAGGTTTGACCTCATTTTGACTTTTGACACGTCGAACCGTTGACATTTTGACTTTAGACATTGAAGAAGGCTCTTTTCTCTTCTTACAATTCTTTAGAGTCAAATTTGATGACTCATCAATGTATCTTTTTGTGGGCTTTCTTGATCTTTTGTGTGTGATTCCACCAACACCATGTTCTTGAGCAGAGTTGGTAATCAGATCTTGACGAAAAGGGGTCAATTCCATTCCGGTTTGTGCAAACTGGAGTGGGAGATTCCCTTCGTCATCTTCCTCGTCTATGAATGATTTTGAAAAATCTTCAAATTTATCTACGGTTTTTGACTCGGTTCCAAAAATGTTGCCAAGGAAGTAATTCTGGCATTCGGACTCCGGAATGGAATCCGTCAATGAATTTTGTATTCCGAAATTGCCCTTGTTGCGGAACATTGGAAACGGCGATTCCGAGCTAGAGTTTCCTACATGCAAAGGTTCATTGGAAACATAGTCTATACAAGCACCATGGTCAACGTATCCGATATCTGTAGTCAACATGTAAACATATAATAACATTATAATGTGATATGATTTTATTTAGGTAAAAAAAAAAGAGAGATAGAATAGCATGAAGAATCACCTATGAGATAATCATCACAAGGAGAGATTCCGTTTGATGTTAGGAGATTTTCTACTCCAACTTCATGTGGTAAAACATCAAGTGCCTACAAATATGCTATATTTCATAAAGATAAATACAACAAATATGAGAAAAATAAACATTATAAAACTAAAAGGCCATTAAAACCCAAAGCTCCCATAATTTACAATCCTACATAAAAGCTCCCATAATTTGATTGATCCAATGGCATGTATGCATTGTTATATGAATTTTTATATTATATGTAAATACATCGCGTAGTTTATATATTACTTTAATTATAATTATAGAATTTATTATTAACAAAACAAAAAATAAATAAATAAACATTATAAAAGGCCATTAAAACCCAAATAAGTTCTAATAAAAGAAATATTTTCTTCTTATTTTTTAGAAAATGAGAATTATAATAGGTTGATCATTGGACTAAAATTATGTAGTCAAACTATTGACAAATATATATTGTTAAAAAAAAACTAATTCATTGTCATTAACTAATAAAATTGTAATTTTTCTACTAAATTAAAAAAACTGATATAAAATATTGTCATTTTCTTGGACCATGTGATAATAGAAAAGGCTGTTAGAATAGGTACTTATATTGGACCACATGATCTCAATCCCCTCTACACATAGATTTTTAATTATTATTATAGTTAAATGATTTAAAAAATAAAAACTACTATGTTGATCATTTTCAATCTCGATCATAATAGTTGTTTTCAAATACAAACCATTATTTCCAATCTAACAATATAGAGTTTTTAGTTAAGTGTAAATTTTTTATTTAACATTAATTTTAACTATTACTATTGTTATTTAAGTTAAAAACTAGTAATTTGGACTTTTTTAATTATTTTTAAACATAGCCTTCAGACAATTTTTTCAGTTTATTTGACATATAACATCATATTTAAATTAACAAATTAAGTATACTTACTAATTGGTTATACATATTAAGAAATTAAGATGCTACCTTTAAAATTCAGAACTTTATTTTAAGTTTCAAATTTAAACACTTGAGATTTAAAAAAAAAAAAGCCTCATAAAAATTAAAAATTGATGCTAAATAATATGTTGGAATCAGTTCACTAATATCCAACCTTATGATTTCTAGATAAACCTGTGTGTAGATAAACAAGATAATAAATAACAGATAATAAATAGATTATCACCTTTCAACTTTTAGCAAAACTGGTTAATATATTACAATTCTTTAACAAATGGAAGGGATTTGGTGCCTTTCGGAATAGTCCATTCCATTCCATCTGTTAATACAAACAGCCTTTTCAATTCCATGGAATGGATCATTCCATTCCTTCTCCGGTTCAGTCATACCAAACACTACCAGAATGCTATGTGATCTCTTTGTTATTATTTACTAATAAAAAAATAGCTTCAGAAAAATTTATTAGCCACCTAAAAGTTATAGTTGTTGGATGTAACCATTAAAGAGTCAATTATATATAATTTAAGCCACAAACAAATAAGATTAGTGATCTTGACATGTCTTTAAGGACAAAAATCATATAATAATGACCAATATGAGTAAATACTGCCTAATCATGAAATAATAATCACTTTTATTAGCAAACAAGAACCAAAGTAACAGGATATGCAAAAAAAAAAAAAAAAAAAAAAAAAGTTTGCTTGAGAAGGGATAGAAGACTTACATTAAGCTTTGTTGTATCTACACATTCCATGTTTATATTTGAATCCGAGCCACCTTCACAATAGGTAAAAAGTAACTTTCATCAAAAACCCATAACGTTAGTCAAATGTCTAAAATACCCTTCAATGATGACTAAACAAGAAAGAAACTTGTGAACAAAATCAATAGTCTCAAGATTTTGTAGGGAATGAACTTGAAAATAATCGAATATGAAAATTTGGCTCAACAACTTGGAAAAGTTGCCATAAATATAGAACAACCCAAGCCTTATTAGAAATTGTTGCAATTTTCATGGAACAAAAGGGGTAGAAGCTAACAATATTTAGTACTTACAAACATAATTTACCTAAATTGTAAGAAGCATCTTCAGTTTTTATGCATTTCCCAATGTTATCTTCTTCAAAACACCAAACACTACTTACTGAAACTTGGTCAGAACGAGGTTCCACAAGTAGACAATCAACATCGATTGCTTCTTCCTCTAAAGAATGATATAAAGATTCTTCTTCAACCTATGAAAAATAATAACATAATAAGAAAAATACATCGTAAAAGAAATTGCGTAGTAACAAGAAATTGCCCATGGTCGTTTATTCAGTATCCTACATCATCCTAATTTTACTATTTTGAATCAACGATCGTCATATAAAATTGAAGCGAAATCATTGTAATTCACGATTGTTTCATTAATTGTGCAATAATAAACCCACATTCCTCACAGGCTACAGCATTTCGGTGAATTTGCATATGAGAACATATTATTGCAGTTCACAATATTAACAATTACTACCTGATTGCATAAAATTACTAAATAAAGAAAGAATCGAAAGCATAGATTACAAGAAGTTAGCAGTAAATACTAGAAAAATTGGGTAAAATATACATTAAAAAGCCCTCATAGAAACATCAACAGATGCCCATAAAAGTCTCGAACATAATCAATACTACATTTCACACTAAGAAACTTAGAAAATGTCCATGAGAGTGTCAAACAAAAATCTGTTGTCAAAATCCTCAAATTTAATCAAAAAGAGAACTAAACACAAACACAATGATTTCAAGAATCACATGCATACACTGGAGAAAATCTAGAGTAAATACAAAAATGCGAAAATTCAAGACTATAATTCCCACAAAAACTCAAATGGAGGACCATTTACAGATGCCCATTAAAGTGAGAAGCAGAAACCCCATTATCAAAAGCCTCGAATCAAATTCCATGAAGTGATAATGCAAGTAGACAAAAACTGACCTGATTCATCAGTACGATCAGAAGGAAACACGCGATGAACTCACTCTACTGAAAAGAAAAGCTCCGATCGACCGAATTCCTTCATAGGGTTCTCGAATGTGACAAAAAAAATAACACACAGAGGATTGTGAGAATGTGAGAAAAGGGGGAGTGAGATTATTATTGGACGGAATCGAAATGTTTTGTAGGAAATCAGAATGGAATTTGTATTTGGAATCCGGGTGTGGCGACGCGTGTGGAATCAAACGGACAACGACCACCGTTTTGCGCTCCAGCTGCTTTCATCGCTTATTTAAAGAAGCAGCAACAGCAACCAATGGATTATGACAGCTGTCTGTTTGGTCCCACTTTTGATTTTAATGTTATTATAGAAAAAATGGGTTTTTAGCCGTAGGTTTAATTAAAAATTTTCCTTTTGGGACAAATTTATTTATTTATGAAAGATGGTGATAAGTCAATCATTAATGTCTTGACACAAGAATTAGAAATAAGTTTGTTTACAACAAGATTCCTAAATCACTTATGGGAATTTAGTTACATAAGTACATAATAATGTAAATATTATTTGAGTTTCACTAATTATATTATTATTAATATTTTAGTTATTTTGGAAAAGAAACTTTACTAATATAAGTTTTCGAGTTAACTTTTGTACGTACCTTAATTCTCCACTACAGGGCATAAGACTATGTCTCATGTTAAGAGTCTTTGCAACTCCTTGCAGAGGAACATATATGGTCACATGGACGGAGAAGTATCAAGATTTTAACTAGTATGAATTGGTTGGTCAAAATAAAAATTAATTTAATGAAAACAGTGTTATATGTAGGATAATGTTAATGTAGTTCAACCAACTTCTAGGTTTTTGTTTTAATATATAGTTTATGTTTTTTTTAGTACTCTATGTCCTTAAATTATTATTTACCTGTTAAAATCGGGAATGATCCCTTTTGCTTCTGATTCCACCGGTTACAGTTAATCAATTTTTTTTTAAAACTGGGTATATTAGAAATTACCAATTCTATATGACTTTTTTATCTAGGCGTGTTTAAAAGGGGAAAAACCCTAATATCCTAACCCTATTATACTCTTCACAAGGGCCGGTCTCCTCCACAGCCACCACTTCTACAAAATTCAACACAATGATCATCTATCACCACTCTTTGCATCATCTTAACCATCACCGTCACCACCTTCCTCTTTCTCCTTTTCTTCATTTCCCTATTCCCATCCCTACCACCATCGTCATCGTTCTCCGCCCAATACTTCACCCGACTCCTTTTGTCTATCTACCATCCGAGAAACCAATCTCTTCTTCATCTTGATCGTATTGCCCTAAAAAAAGAACGCGACTTTTTAGCCTTACTCATTCAATCAATTTTGGTGTATTGGACGCACAAAATGTTAATGTTATAGGGAAATCTCATATATTTTCTCCTAAAGGATCCTCTTCTATTTCTTCTACTTTAAATGGCGTTATTATTCTTGTGAAGCTTTGCCCTGATCGAGATTGGTTTATTAATCTCTTTGTTGTTAATTACCCACTTGTTACTCAAGATGGTAATCTTCACTTTTGCATATTTTACTACAATTAGTTTATTTCTAACCTCATTTTTGCATATTCTTGACTGCTTAATTTCATTGTTTGTTTCAAGTAACATTTTCTTAGCAACTCACGGTTTATACAATGAATGAGTTTCATAAGTGATTATGTTAAATTTTATCATTTTATGTGGTCATAATTTGCTTTGGTGTTGGTGTTGGAAGGTGGAGAGTGGGTTGAAGGAGAAGGTGATGAGGTGGGAAAACAAAGGTCAATGGCAAAATTGGATTTTTCATGGTCAAAGTTCATGTAGACGCAGCGCCACGTGGACACAAACATTGTCAACTAAGAGGGGTAACCAACTAACCTTTTTACATTTGAAATAGGGACGTTTTTATACCGATTTTCATAGTTTAATAATTTAGAGTACAAAAAAAATACAAGAGGAATTTTTTAAACAAAAAAATCAAGAGTTCGTTAGGCTACAATTGTAACACCCGAAATCAGAAAGGTCAAGAAAGGAAAGGAAAAACCCTAAGTTAAAGAGGGTTGACTCGTCGAGTCCAGGAGGAACTCGGCGAGTCGGAGCGGGATCCGAGTGTAAAGCAAGTGACCGACTCGGCGAGTCAGGTCTGGGTTGGGAAACCCTAATTTCGGGACTTGGTACCCTATTTAAGCATCTTAATCTCTTCCCTAGGGCTCATTTGCGGCCCTATAGTCCAGAACCAGAAACCCTAAGCCTCCATTGTTGCTCAATCAAGCTTTCTTGCCAATTTGGGTGATTTGAAGGAAGAAGGAGGAAGGCACACATTGGGGATTCAAGAATTGGCAGTAGATCCAGAGTTTGTGAGGTCTTCCAGAGCTTTTGAAGGTAATGAGTCGCTACCTTCCCTCTTTTGCATATAGATCAACCTTTATCATGGAATTTGGGGCTTTTACGACAAGTTTATGAACCATTTCGAGTTAGAAGCCCAGATCTGAAGTTGCTACTTCAGATCTATGTGTATCTTGGCCTAGAGAATCATAAAGCATCAGTCTATGGGTTGATTGTTGAACCCCTTTGTCTCAAACCCTAGTTTATAGTGATTTTGAGCCTAGATCTCGTTAGCTACACGTAAAGTTTGCCACTTTACGTAAGGAATAGGCTTTAGAAGAGTGGATCTACAGTTTGGAGTCCATGCATGACTCAAAAGTCCTCTGCATGTATGTAGATCTGTATGGACTCGGCGAGTCCTTCGAGTGGACTCGGCGAGTAGCATGAAGATGAGGAGGAACTCGACGAGTAGGATGAACAACTCGTCGAGTCAGATGAAGTTAAGCATGAACTCGGCGAGTTGGAAGAACAACTCGACGAGTTGGTTGAAGATTGCCTTGGACTCAGCGAGTCTATTAGTGGACTCGGCGAGTCAGGTCGCGAAACCCCAATCCCTTCGAGTTGAGATTCGAATCAGTGAGTCGGGTAGAGACTTAGCGAGTTGGACAGGTCAGGACTCGGAAATAGTTGGACTCGACGAGTCATGGACTGACTCGGCGAGTCGAGTCGCGAATAGAAAGACCCTGAGCATATGAACTCGGCGAGTCATTAGGTGGACTCGACGAGTAGGGTTGACCTGGAAGGTTGACTTTGACCAAGACTTTGACTTTGAACAGAGTTGACCTTGTTGACTTTTAGAGGACTGTCAGACTAAGTGTCATATTGATATTGGTAGCTCGGAGAGCTGGAGGAGCAGCGGCTCAGGGGATTGTCGATCAGCAGCCAGAGGATTATCGGCGGAGCTCAGCAGTTCAAGTGAGTTTCCTTCCAGTAGGAACGGGTTTAAGGCCACAATGCCGGCCCGTTTAGCTATCAGTAGTTTCCGGATTTTGATCTGATGCAGTAGTTAGTATGTTTGATGCCTTCGTGGCTCAGACATGATTTATGTGTTATGTGTTCCGGGCTACGGCCCGATGCAGTATGCAGTGTATGTGTGTTCATGCTAGTTGATATGTTTATGTTATGTGATGTTCAGTTAGTTCCGGACTTCGGTCCGATGCAGGGGGCAAGGCCCCAGTTAGTCCGGACTTCGGTCCGATGCAGGGGACAAGGTCCCAGTCAGTTAGTCCGGACTTCGGTCCGATGCGGGGGACAAGGTTCCAGTCAGTTAGTCCGGACTTCGGTCCGATGCAGGGGACAAGGTCCCAGTCAGTTTCCGAACTTCGGTCCGATGCAGGGGGCAAAGCCCCAGTTAGTCCGGACTTCGGTCCGATGCAGGGGACAAGGTCCCAGTCAGTTTCCGGACTTCGGTCCGATGCAGGGGGCAAGGCCCCAGTTAGTCCGGACCTCGGTCCGATGCAGTGGGCAAGGCCCAGTATGTGCTTTATATGTTATTGCATGGTATGTGGTAGATTGGGGGAGCTCACTAAGCTTCGTGCTTACGGTTTTTAGTTTTGGTTTTAGGTACTCATTTTTCAAAAGAGGAGCTTGGGAAGATTGCAGTGCACACACCATAGTCAGTTAGCCTGGGAATGTTTGACTCTGATAATGAGATTATGTTTTGAATTAATACTCTAAAAATTATATTATGACTTATGATACAGTTTTGTAAATATGGTTTTAGTAATGTTTTAAAAGAAATTTTTAGTCGTGATTTTTGGGTCGTTACAAGTTGGTATCAGAGCCTTGGTTTGAGGGATTCGGACATACCCTCGAGCGTGTCTGAACTCAAACTAAGGGATTGGTATAAAGGTTTTCAAAAGAAAAAGACAGTTTTGAAAAAGGAGTTTGAGAAAAGAAAAGAGTTTTAGAAAAAGTAAAAAGAATATTTAGAAAGTAAATAACTTGAAAAGGGAAAAAGGGTGTGGTGCATGCAATCAGCCGAGCTCAAGTAAGTACTCCCAAATTACGCATACAAGTTTATGATCATTAGTTTCAGTTTCAGTTTTAGTTCCAGTTTCAGTTTCAGTTTCAGTAGAACAACATGCTAGTATAGGACTAAAGATCTAGGAGGATGCCTTATGTTCCTGCTTTATATGTTTCAGCTTGATAAGAATTTCATGCTAGTATTGAGTAGACAGTAGTAGGATAGCCTGTGTAGGTTATGTCTGATAGTATGAGCTTAGCATTGTATGCTAGTACAGTTTCTTTGTAACAACGCAAATTTTCAAACAAATTTTTCATTTTAAAAATAAAGTATTTTCATTCAAAACAAGGCATAAATAATTTAAGTGTCATGTCAAATACAAATTGTCTAAATCCCAAGATCATAAAAACATCCTTCAGTGTGTACAGATCACGCCGGCGCCTTCCCACGGTCCTCGCTAGTACCTGAAACACATACATAACAACTGTAAGCATAATGCTTAGTGAGTTCCCCAATATACTACTTACGCACATACGCCTTTCGAGGCCCTGACCTTCCGGTCCATGTGTCTCAGGGGACTTCCGTCCCTGCCGGGTAAACCTTCCGGTCCTACCCACGCCGACCTTCCGGTCCATCACACAACATATTGCCTTCCGGCCCATAACATATCGCCTTCCGGCCCATAATATAATCGCCTTCCGGCCCATGACATACATAGCACATATAACAAATAACTTACCACATATAGCATACATATCACATATCATATCCGACCTTCCGGTCACACAGTCAAACCCTTCCGGGTACAGTATAGTGAGAAGACTCACCTCGAGAATACTGAAAGCTAGCAATTCCTGAAATCTCTCGTGCTCGATCCGCCGAGCTACAAACTCCCTATAACATCATATATCTCTTATTAACACTTTTATCTTCTAAGTTAACTGACCCTAAGAAGTCACACACATAGGTCAACTCTGGTCAACGGTCAACGGTCAACTCGACCGGACTCGGCGAGTGCCATGGCGACTCGGCGAGTCTAGACGTCCTCCAATCCTCTAAGATTCCCCTTCTACTCGTCGAGTATCTTCCTTCACCCGACGAGTTACTCCTGGAAGAATCGCGGGGCCACCCCGACTCAACTCGCCGAGTCTGAAGAACAACTCGACGAGTCCCAGTAAATCTTCAAGCTACTCGCCGAGTCTGTTCATCGAACTCGGCGAGTCCATGCCATGCAACCGCTCAAACTGCATCCTAAGGTCAGAACTGCTCCGACCATTCCTAGGTCTGGCCTTCCTAGGCTGATCCATCACGTAAAGTCCTCATTTCATTGCCCTTGATACACCCTATGATTCATAATTTACATTTTGACCTAAGGCATAAGGATTCCAATCCAAAACCTTCCTCAATTCCCGAAATGCACAGACATGGGACATTCTGGACCTCCAAAGGTCCCAATACAGGGTTACAATCGATTAGGGGACTAGGGTAACATTCAATCTATTCACAAAAGGGTTCCATAAACCCTAATTCCATAATCACATTAACATAGCAGAGTATACTTGAATTCTTACCTGGATGATGTATTCTCTGTGTCCCCAATCCTCAGAATGTGACTCCCTTGCTGTTCCTTTAGCCAATCCCTTCTCTTCCTTGCACAACAACTCTTCTATAATCAACAATGGCCTATAATCCTTGCTCCAGATGCACACAATCGATTTAGGGTTCTTCTCAGAAGGCTAAAAATGAACAATGACGGCCAATAAGTCCCTTTTATACGTCCCAAACCTGAACGGTTAGGGTTTTCGCTAAACAGCGTAGACTCGCCGAGTCCATATCTGGACTCGTCGAGTCCAGTCGCGAACCCGCGACCAAGTCTGCGATCCTACTCGGCGAGTCTAGGCTCCAACTCGCCGAGTCCCCTCTTAAATCACCCCAAAAACATAATTTAACAATACCTGAGATTCCGGGCTGTTATATTCTTGTTATGAGAATAGTTTTGCCTGAGTATGTTTCCTTTATCCGAATGTTGCTTGCTTTGTGCTTTGTGGGACTCTGAGTGATGGGAGTTAGCCATTAGGTGAATACGTCACATCACATGTAATCAGGGTTGAATAATCTCAGGGTGTTGGATTTGGCCCTACTGCGCAGCTCTCGTTTGAGTCTAACCGTTGTAGGGACGAGACTTTTACTCGAAGGATTATCCGAGCCTCATTGCATGTGATGGTATTCAGGTGGTGGCTAATTGGCATTACGAGGAGGCCTTCAGCAGCTGAGGATTGGTTTGGGTGGAATCAGAGGTTCCCTAGGGCAAGCCTAGGATGAGAGTAGCAGAGATCAGTAGTATAGAAAAGGGGACTTGGTGGAGTTGAGGTAACTCTTGAGGAAAGTACGGATAGATGTAGAAGGTAGTGTGGGCCCGTACTACTGAAAGCAGAGGATCCGTACTCGATTCAAGAGGGGCCAAGGCAAAACCATGGAACTAGTAGAGTGTGTGAGAGATCCCTCAGTAGTAGTGTGTAAATTGATTAGGAATTGTTATATTTTCAGCATGGTGACATTGCGCGAGATATCAGTTGGCAGTTCAGGTGCCGGGGAGGGATCTGGCTCAGGCTCTAGGGCCGGGCAGCTTGAGGATCAGATGAGGGATTTCATTTCCGCAGAGATCATGCGCAACATCATTGATCAGACTCCAGTGATTTTCGGTTTGGTTAGAGAGGCCATTGTGGAGCTCATGGCCAGTCATCTTGAGGCCTTTAAGGCCGGGATAGTTTCAGGACAGATTGGGGCTCGTCTAGACCCCGATTCTTATGGAGTTCAGGGATCCATCGGGAGAGGAGATCCCATTTCTAGTTTTTGCCATCAGAGGACAGGAGTGAGTGGGGCACCCTGTCTCCAAGAGAGACCTTTGCATGATTGGATAGTTGAAGAGGTTACGCGATCCATTCGCGAGGATCTGCCCGACATGGTTGTGAGGATCACTGATAGGTTGATTGCGAAGCTCCAGGATCAGACACCTGTTGTTCAGTCGACGAGCAGTGTCGACAAGGGAACGCAGGAACGAGAGGCGGGCAGGGAATCGGAAAGGAAGAGGAAAACGGATGAGACTCAGGAAGCCGCAGGTTTGGGCAAGAGGCCCAAGGGGTCGGATTTGAGGATGAGGAACTATCAGAGCCGCAGTCGATGCGGGAAGTGTGGTAGGACGCACATGGGTACATGCAGGCGTAGAAGTGGTGGTGATGCTGGATGTTTCAAGTGCGGCCAGATTGGCCATTTTAGCAGAGATTGTACTGTTACCATCTCCCATGGACTTGATCCGATATGTTTCCATTGCAGTCAGAGGGGCCACAAGAAGGCCCACTGTTCGAGTTTGTATACAGCAGGGCAGATGCCAGCTCCTGCCCTTGGGACTTCAAGTACCGCCAGTGGTTGTCGAGGCCGGGCAAGGGCGCCCACGACTCGGAGCCGAGTTTTCCGGTTGATTTCAGCAAGGATTCGAGCAGCGCTGAGTGATGGAGAGTGTTATGCCATCTGCATACCATGGGATTAGAATGGTGAATTGGAGGTCGTTCCATCTAGATCAGGTTACTTCAGATGCGGTGACTGTAACATGTATGTGTAAGATTCAGTAGTGCCTTACTACTTGCGGAAGGCGTTAGTCGGGTAATGATCAGTTATATTCCCAGTAGTGATAATCCAGAGTTTTTAGTGGAGTAGCTAGCGGTCAGTAAGGAAGTGGGTTGGGGATGTGCACCCCAAACGCAGGTTCTCGGGGTGTAGTCCCTAAAGTAAATACAGTTAAGGATCGAAGGGTGCTCAGTCAGAAAGCAAGAAGGGTGCGGATCTGATAAGAGTTAGTTGGAGCGCTGGCAAGGGTAAACGTTGGCGGACAGCATATCGCCCTTTTAATGGAAGGAAAGTTGGGAATCCTTTCGACCAGTGAGCAGCAAGGAATTAGCCGAATCCAAGTGGGGGAGAACCCTCCGGGTATACAAGGATAAGAGCCACATAGACCCAGAATGAGTGTGCGGCCTCTGAGAAGAAAAGATAGTAGCATAGTGATTGATGGATTGAGAAGTTCAGAATTGGGAGTTCGAGGACCTTCCAAATAGTTAGTTCATGTAATCGAGAGGGTTAGAAGATGGTTGGGAATCCAGGATTGGAGGACCACCTGTAGGGCTCAAGTGAGTCGGAATGAGGATCCTGAGAACGGTTAGCAAGAGATGCTTTCGTATTAATAGCCAGTGACAGAGTCAGCATGCAGAATTGTGTAGATTCAGGAGTTGGGAGTTTGGAAACTTCCCAACAATAGATTCTTGTATCCGGATTAGTAGACGGTTGGTTTGGGAACCAAGCCGAAGAATTCCTCGACGAAGCGCTAAGTATATCAAGGATATAAGATGTCGAGGTTGATGCAGTATTCAAAGACTGAGGGCTGATTTTGAGAAATCAGGATGAGGAATCCCTAACAGGACTAGGGATAGTCAGGATGTCATCAGATAGTAGTAGTAGTGTTGTAAGTCTGCGGGGGTAGCCGTAGCATTCACTAGCAGTCAGAAAGTAGTAGAGTGTTGTAAGTCTACGGGGGTAGCCGTAGCATTCACTAGCAGTCAGATAGTAGTAGTAGTGTTGTAAGCCTACGGGGGTAGCCGTAGCATTCACTAGCAGTCAGATAGTAGTGGAGTGTTGTAAGTCTACGGGGGTAGCCGTAGCATTCATTAGCAGCCAGATAGTATTAGAGAGTTGTAAGTCCGCGGGTGTAGCCGTGGCCTTTATCAGATTGGTAGGCAGCATGAGCACGTTGTTGGACGCGGGAAAGCAGTAGTTCCCACCCGTTCGGGTGCAGCAGTGAGGATATGGGAATCCACGGGTTAGATTTCGGATTTCCCAAATGGTTCAGTTATGGCTAAGTCAGCAATTTGGCTATAGATCGTCACATCAGTTATGAGATCAGAGTAGCAGTGGACCGTTGGGGTTTGGGTATGTTAAGGGCTACCGTCAGTCTAGGAGCCATCATGTTGTTAGTCGTGGAATTGATGATGTCAGGATGTGACGTATGGACCCGATCGGTTGGATCGGAAGGTTGTTAGAGCCACAGTGACAGGATAACTAATGGAAACTAGTTCCAGAGAAAGATTTCGTTCAGAAGTCGTGGGAGCGACTAAGTGAGGAGTTCAGTGTTTCAGGTAGTTCAGTGTTTCAGGCAGCTCAGTGCTTTAGAAGAGTGGATCTACAGTTTGGAGTCCATGCATGACTCAAAAGTCCTCTGCATGTATGTAGATCTGTATGGACTCGGCGAGTCCTTCGAGTGGACTCGGCGAGTAGCATGAAGATGAGGAGGAACTCGACGAGTGGGATGAACAACTCGTCGAGTCAGATGAAGTTAAGCATGAACTCGGCGAGTTGGAAGAACAACTCGACGAGTTGGTTGAAGATTGCCTTGGACTCGGCGAGTCTATTAGTGGACTCGGCGAGTCAGGTCGCGAAACCCCAATCCCTTCGAGTTGAGATTCGAATCAGTGAGTCGGGTGGAGACTTAGCAAGTTGGACAGGTCAGGACTCGGAAATAGTTGGACTCGACGAGTCATGGACTGACTCGGCGAGTCGAGTCGCAAATAGAAAGACCCTGAGCATATGAACTCGGCGAGTCATTAGGTGGACTCGGCGAGTAGGGTTGACCCGGAAGGTTGACTTTGACCAGGACTTTGACTTTGAACAGAGTTGACCTTGTTGACTTTTAGAGGACTGTCAGACTAAGTGTCATATTGATATTGGTAGCTCGGAGAGCTGGAGGAGCAGCGGCTCAGGGGATTGTCGATCAACAGCTAGAGGATTATCGGCGGAGCTCAGCAGTTCAGGTGAGTTTCCTTCCAGTAGGAACGGGTTTAAGGCCACAATGCCGGCCCGTTTAGCTAGCAGTAGTTTCCGGATTTTGATCTGATGCAGTAGTTAGTATGTTTGATGCCTTCGTGGCTCAGACATGATTTATGTGTTATGTGTTCCGGGCTACGGCCCGATGCAGTATGCAGTGTATGTGTGTTCATGCTAGTTGATATGTTTATGTTATGTGATGTTCAGTTAGTTCCGGACTTCGGTCCGATGCAGGGGGCAAGGCCCCAGTTAGTCCGGACTTCGGTCCGATGCAGGGGACAAGGTCCCAGTCAGTTAGTCCGGACTTCGGTCCGATGCGAGGGACAAGGTCCCAGTCAGTTAGTCCGGACTTCGGTCCGATGCAGGGGACAAGGTCCCAGTCAGTTTCCGAACTTCGGTCTGATGCAGGGGGCAAGGCCCCAGTTAGTCCGGACTTCGGTCCGATGCAGGGGACAAGGTCCCAGTCAGTTTCCGGACTTCGGTCCGATGCAGGGGGCAAGGCCCCAGTGAGTCCGGACCTCGGTCCGATGCAGTGGGCAAGGCCCAGTATGTGCTTTATATGTTATTGCATGGTATGTGGTAGATTGGGGGAGCTCACTAAGCTTCGTGCTTACGGTTTTTAGTTTTGGTTTTAGGTACTCATTTTTCAAAAGAGGAGCTTGGGAAGATTGTAGTGCACACACCATAGTCAGTTAGCCTGGGAATGTTTGACTCTGATAATGAGATTATGTTTTGAATTAATACTCTAAAAATTATATTATGACTTATGATACAGTTTTGTAAATATGGTTTTAGTAATGTTTTAAAAGAAATTTTTAGTCGTGATTTTTGGGTCGTTACAACAATGATAATATGACATTATCCTTATTTTTTATTTTTTTTTAAAACGACATTTATTAGAAAAAAACAAACAAAAGGCTAGCAAGGAGCTAGCAAAAACCAATTACAAGTTCAAAGGGAATTGAAGCCAAACATTCCAATCCCTAGACATTTTACAGTTCCTAACACAATATCAATTAAAGGAATTCAACTTAACGGTATCAACAAGAGTATCTTTTCGATACTTTTTAGTGTGAAAGATCATCGCATTTCTATAACCCCATAAGACCCATAACATAGTCATAACAATTGCAAGAGTCTTCTCTTTCTGCATCTCTTTCATCAATAAAGCATCCAACCAATCATACACCTCTTGTAGTGAACCAAACGAAGGCATATGTAAATCCGCCCACCCTGCAATTCGACTCCATAGTTGTTTGCCTAACTCACATTTAAAAAACACATGATTTTAATACTCCAAGTCCTTATGGCACATAGGACATCTAGCAGATGGAATATTAACCCCTTTAATTTCCAAATTAACCCGAGTAGGTAACCTATCCAAAGCAATCCTCCAAACCAAAACGTTCACTTTAATTGGCACAAACCTATTCCATCTATACAACACATGACCCATGGGAAGCAAAACATCATCTAAATGATTATGAAGATATCCAACAGTAAAATAATCCAAGTTACCTAACTCCCATCTCCAAGCATCCTTGTTATTGGAACATTTTACTTGCTGTAACTCCTCCAACAACATTTGTAGTTGTTTTGCCTCAATTCCTCCCATAATGTCCCTGTGCCATTGCAATACCCAATCTTCTCCATTCCAGTAGTCGCTCACCTGAGACATCATAAAAATCATGGGCAAAAATTTCGTTTTTAATCATTAAATAAACCATAGATATCAAAATCATTTCATCCAAAAACATAAGTCATCGTATCAAATCAAAGTATCATATCAAAACACATGTCAATATATCAAAGTAAAACAACCCAGGCTAAACAAATGGTGTGTGCACTCCAGTCATCCCGAGCTCTTCTCTTTGCAACTAGAAACACCTGAAACCAAAACTGAAAAACCGTAAGCACGAAGCTCAGTGAGTCACCCAAAATACCACATACCATACACATAATCACATAAACTGGGCCCCCGCCCCCTTCCTCTAGCCCCGCCCAGCATCAGACATAATCCAGCATCAGGCCCGCCTGGAAATCCAGCTCTGCTCTGCATACATATCTGTTTCTCCTAGGCCCTGCTTGTCACTGGGCCCCGCCCGCTATACATATATAGACAATAACATATAATCATGCTAGTACATAAAGAATCATACACAGTATTATATATTCTAGTCCTAATGCCTCGCCTATCATGGGCCTCGCCCCTACTCTGCTAATAATGAGATATGGAACCATGTCCATTCTCAGCTAGTGATGAGATATGGGACCCTGCCTACACTCACCTACCTATCAGACACATACAAGTATCACAAATACAACAAGTATAACTAAACATGCATTCCTTCATCGGGTACCACCCGACATCGAACCATAGTTCCGAAACATACATGTAAACATTCCTTGAGCCTCGCCCGACATCAGACCAAAATCCGGAAGCATTCAAACATTCCTCGGGTTTTCCCCAGCATCAGACCGAAGTCTGGAAACATATAAAACAAGCACATGCAAGAATCATGAAGACATTAAGCATACAAACATTCCTCGGTGTAACGCCCGTGTTTCTAGGCTAGGCATTAATGTTGATGTAATGGTCTAGTTTAACCTTTGTAACTCATTTTGAAATAATAAGAATGTATTATTTGAGTATTATGTGTTTTATGCTTAATTGTGTGGCTTAAATGCATTAAGAATAAAAATAAGCATAAAAATAAAATATTAAATAAACCCAATATCTATGAAGGAAGTTGTAGTGGTCGTGACAAGGGTTCCAAATATATAAAGAATGCTGAAATCCGAGTTAGAACGAAGAAGTGATGACGTGTCAAAGTTTCGCGACAGAACCGGTATGACACTGCGCAACGTAAATAGTGAAATTGCGATAAAGCGATATTTAGCCTTAGTGATCTAAACAAAAGTCGTAGAATACGTTAAACCGAGAGCATCCATAAAAAGAACGTCTAAATCTGACTTCGTATGAGGAAGTTTTGATTTTTCTAAGTTTCGACTTAGCGGTATACAACCAAAATCTCGAAATTGAGATCGAGTGATATTTGGCCGAAACTATCTAAACGAGAATCGAAGATCTCGTCGATAGTAGTCCAACAATGAAAAGACAGACGAAAACGGACGTCAGATGAAGAAGTTATGAATTTCTAACAGAGTTTTCCTGTCCCGACCTACTAAAAATAATATAATAAAAATAAAGTCAAAATAAGCCGACGGAGTCTAAACGAAAATTATAGAGCATAGTCTCACCTACGCGTGGATATAAAGAACGTAAAAAACGAAGCTCGTATGCGAAAGATACGATTTTTTAAAGTTTGAGAGAATGGGAGTACGCCCACCGTAAGCAGTAAGCAGTGATGCATCCAGTCTGATCCACTCGGTACGCCTAGCGTACCGCTGCTCGAATGCCCCGGGTCCGTAAGCAGTGATGCATCCAGTCTGATCCACTCGATACGCCTAGCGTACCGCTTGTAAAGGGAGTATGCCTAGCGTACTCTGAGATTACGCCCAGCGTAATCCGATGCTCAACACCCTAAAAATAGATGTCATGGGCTGCCGAGTTTTAGTGCTCAAATTCTTCTCTCTCACTCATTATTTCCTCGTTTTGCGTGCAAGTTATACCCTGAAGCCCCGGTATTATTCCCGAGACCCAAAGCAAGTCCCAAAGCCCCGAAGATCCCGAAAAGAAAAGAGTTTCTGAGCCGAAGCTCTGCCCGCGAGAAGCCCGGTTTCTGGAAGATATCCCAGTTTCATCGAAGATTATTATTTTAAGAGCAGTAGTGTTGTCCAAACATCGTCTTATCAAGTGAGTGTGTAGTTGCTTTCTTCTAACATATAGATATGAATTATTTCGCTATAAAATATGTGTTATGTGTTTATATATTATTTGTTATTTGGGATGGATATTGAATGAATATATTATACAGGTTTTAAGTTGTGTATAAATGTGTGTGTGTGTGTGTATATATATATATATATATATATATATATATATATATATATAAATGATGAGAGGTCTCAATGTTGTTGTTGATCTAATCATCTAGTGGAGTATGGATGACGACCACGAAATCTTTCTAGATAGTCCAGTGGAACGTTGGCAGGTTCATAACCTGTAGGTGTTGTGAACAATGTACTCACCAGTGTACTCTATCCCCCTCATGGTTTCCTTTAGGATATCTATTGTCGAGGAAACCCCTTTATAGTAATGTCTGTCCCGATGAAAATCCTAGATTAGGCCCCTTGTAATAGTTGTTGTCATACGGACGTAAAGTAAGGATAACGGGAATGAGTAATAGGGTTATTGTTGGATGGTGAAAATTAAATATAATTATTTATTGTAGCTTGAAAACCCTATATGCTCAACAGGCTCCCAAGCCTGACCCACTCAGTTTTATTTGTATTACAGGTAGTGGCGTGAGAGTATAAGTTGGAGAACTTGTGAAGTTATTTTGTTCATAGGCCAGTAGTTGCATATAGCTGTTGTAAGGCTTATAATGTGTCGTTTATGCTTTTGTGTCTGTATCCAAACATGACATCCCGAGTTTTGATATATAATGAAAATACATTTCTTTAAGAAATGCTTTGATAAACCTTATTTTATCATGTATTGTTTTGGGGACAAATTCCGCAACTCTTTTAATCAAAGGATTACTCTGAAAATTATTTTAAAAGCATAAAGTAAATCGGTCTTTTCTGACCGTGATTTTGGGGATGTCACACTCGGGCACCACCCGACATCGGATTGGAATCCGGAGACATACTAACCTACATCGGGCATTGCCCAGCATCGGACCTTAGTCCGAAACATACTAACATACATAAATTGGCTGGCATTGGTGCCTTTGACCCATCCCTACAGGATAAAACTCACCTCATAAAGGTGACTTTAGAATCCCACGGATAAACCTTTGGCTGCTAGCTAGCAGATCCCTGAACTGTTGATCTCTCGAATTCCCGAGCTACTGATCATCATACAAGTTAGATAAGTTTGGGATTCTCATAACTTAACCATAAGTCCTCACTGGGGTAAAACACCATTCTACCCCTCACATACTCTTGTCCCAAAATGAACTTTACCTAAACCTTGACCCAAAAGATAAACACTTCCACAAGGCCCAATATATATGGCCTAAATTCCAATTGGGCCCAATCCCTTCACATGGGCCTCAACCTAAGGCCTAATAATACTTCTCAAGTCCAAAAGTCCAATTCAGATGGCCCACTAAAACCCAAGATACCAGCCCATGGAAAAGGCCCAAACAACGCCAAGCCCAAATCTGATGAGTATGCGGGTGTACTCCTCTGTACGCTAAGCGTACAGGCTGTATGGCTTGTACGCCCATCGTACTACCCTGTTAAGCCATATTCCTCAAAAGTGCTTAATCCTTCAAGACCTTAAGTCCAAATTACAGATATGAGTCCATTATCATGTCTTAACTCATAAAGTCGATAACTTGGTGGCTTGCAACCAACCAAATGGACCCAAACTTGGAATATAGCAACTAACTTCCATGGAAATGGCTAGAACTCATGCATGATCACAAAAGGGCCTTAAAGATCGAAACTTTACTGCTAATGGGACTCATATAGCACTAAGGGTGGCAACCCTAAGCCTAGATACGAAGTTGAACCATAAAAATCCATTCTTGGGACCTAAAAAGGTCTAAAACTCCATTAACATAGATCTAAGCATTCATGAGGCAAGTTGAAAGCCTTTTACCTCAAATAAGTGTCAAATGGTGATGTTATCTCGGATCATTGAGCTCAAGCTACTCAAGTTCTTCTTCTCGAACTTCTTCTTTCTTATTTCAAGCTTTTAAACACCACCAAGAACTTCACAAAGCCAAAAACACACAAGGATGAAGGATAAGAGGCTATCTAGGGTTTCTGAGGTTGAGTGGCTGGTAAGGAGACTAGGGTTTGAGTCATAATGTTCCTTATATAGTGTTTAACCCTAAAAACTAGGGTTTAGGGACTCTGAACGTATGTTGGGCGTAAGCCTCCAACACCCACGTCCATTTACTCCTCTACATTGGGCGTACTTTCGCGCCTACCACCTTGCATGCATGGTACCTTCTTGCCACTTTTCTCCATTAGGGACTAATATTGCCAATAACTTCAAAGTGTCATATCTTCCTCATTCGGGGTCCGTTCCCGACGAACCTTATATCCACGAAAGGTGGCGAGAAGCCCTACGCTCCTAACAACACGCCCAAGCCTTAAAGCCTTCCGAATAAAACCCAAATTCATAAAGAGCTCGAATAGCCACTTTACCGATATACCATTTGGCTCCAAGACACAACCCAGCTCCCGAATCACCTCAATTACATTATCCATACCTAAATGGGTCTAGATCTTTTTTTTTTTCCAAAAGCCTTAATCCTTATGATAACTTATCCTCAGGCTACAGTCCCGAATTAGAAAAGCGATTCGGAATAGAGTGTTACATCACCACTCCTTCTTTAGCCAACGAGAGACACTATCCTTATTAATATTATAACAACAACGCAAACTATGGATAATTCCAAGAAATCTAATGTTATTAATACTTTATATTAAATTATTTAAGACTTTTGTAATGCTAGTCGAATAAGGATTTTAAATTTATATTAAATGATTAAGACTTTTGTAATGTTAGTCCAATTAGGATTTTAAATGTACACATCGTCTGTTATCAAGCTTAAACAACCTACCATAAATTTAAATTATTTTATATAATTAAAATTAAATGAAAAATTAAATGGTTAAATCAAATAATTAAATGGATTAAGTTAAAAATTTATAAAAGTTGGTTACTTTGTAGTTGCATTATCTGTTACAAACCTTACATGGTTTGGTAACTAAGATCTTGATTATCCGTAAGTGTTACAAAAAAAGATGTTAATTTAAACACTTTAATAATATAAATAAAAAAAAAAGAATTGTAACAAAAACGTTAAAATCATATACATTCATTTGTAGGAAATTAATATTGCCAAGAACCTATAACGCACGTTACGCACCGCATGAAAAATTATGCTAACTTGACAAGCACTTTTGTGTATGACTTGCGGAGTTAGTGTTTCCTTTCATTATGATTTTGAGGATGCAGTCGTTTCTTTATGGGATTATAAGGTAATAATCATCAATTCATCATCACTTTATAAAATACTTATTTATTTTATAGTGGAACTACAAAAGAAAAAAAGTAATACATATAATGATGAAAAATCAATCAAACAAACATTAGTTTCAATAATTAAAGATCGATTAAATACATATTACGAAAATTTCTTGTAAGTCTATAGATAATAGAGTATTTGTATACGTCAATAATTAATTGACTAAAAATATAGAAGGTGTTAGGAAAATTTTAAAAACAAACGGATTTTGGGTATGGAAAAAATATGGATCTATGGATCGATGGATCGAAGAAGTGCCTATATACATGTTGCTTCTCATATCATATTGTAAAGATCTTTAGCGGTCATATTTATATTTTGAGTCTACGTTGCAAACCATATTAATATAAACCCTAAGATTAAAATATGTCTAACTTCCATTAAAAAAAATCGTTACAAAATGTTCATTTGTCACGATGAAGACCTAGTGGCTTCATGAAGGTATTTGAGACCATAATAGAGCTTTGATCTTAACATTATTATAATTGACCAAAAAGACAATTTGGTCATTTAGAAGATTTTTATGAATTAAGAAGATATAAAGTACATGAAATGAGTTAGGATAGGTCTAAGTCATATTTATAAAATAAGATAAGTGAGTTTAAGAAAAGAAATGCATGAGATGATGCATTTAGGCCTTACAGGGTAAATGAGAATTTTATGTTTTTTTGTCCAAATTTGTGACTTAATAGATTAAGATATGTATGTTGTAAGTCATTATGTCACTTAATGGAGTTGTAGAACTCATCCTCACATTCGCGTGTATATAAAGATCACTGAAAACGTGTTTGAAACGAACAAGTTATGAGCGTTGGAAGATTGGAAGTAAGTTGTCCCTAAAGTTGGAATGGAATTAGCTAAGGATCTGTTGTAATGCAGTTAACGTGCCACGGTAAGGTCTTTATCACGACACGGTGGGCAAAGCAGTAAAAGGGACAAAAGCTCTGTTGTAAGTCAAGGGAAACGTACTTTGCATCGTGACGTTGTGGCAAAAGTAGGATTTTATATGAGGAAGACACTGGAAGTCCGAAACCTAATAGCACGCACCACAACATAATAGAGATATCACCGTGACACGGTTACATTGTCTCGAAATAGATTAAAACAAATTGAGAGTTCATTTTCGATAAAAAAACACTCCCCAATTCGATAGAGATAAGTTGAAGGGAAATTGTCAAAAAAGTCAAAATATTTTCGGAAAAGTTTCACTTTAGTCCCAAAATTTATTTTTTGAACATAAAAGTCCCGATTATTTCATTTTGGCTCAAATTAACAAAAAAAACATTTTTTTTTCTTTTAACAGGAAATTACATATTATCGTGTAAAATCAAATAATCGGGATTTTTCTGTTAAAAAAAAAAAAACTTTTGTGAATAAAGTGAAACATTTCCGAAAATATTAGGACTTTTCTTACAATATCCCTAAGTTGAATGACGATTTTGAATCCAAGATGGTCCCAGGACGAGCTAGAGATGGTAGATTTCAAGGATTAACATCTTTTCCCCCTTGAGGTAATGATTTCTCCCTTAGATGAAGCTCTAAGCTTCAATGGTGAAATGGTTAGTTTGACTAGATTGCTTGAGTTAATCAGTTTTAATAACTCAATTAGTATGTCATTTAACGTATTTAGACGCTTTGAATAAAGATTTGTATGTAATTTCCATGGTGAAATCTATATATGGAAATTTAGGTTTTGAAACCTAACTATCGAGGATAATGAATTGATGCATTAGAGATTAGAGTTTAATGAATTAGGTAAAATAGATTTTGAGGTACAAGATAAAATGTTAGAATTATGATTACTTAAGTGATCATTTTGACAAAGAAAGTGATTAAGCTCTTAATATGCAAAGACAAGTCCTAAGAACTTGATATGATGAATAAGTAGGCCTCGAGCAAAGAAGATGGATCAAGATGCATCAATTGAAGAATAAAAGTTGTAACACCCCGATTCCCATGTATGAATTTAAAGCTTAATATATATTCATTTTCAGGGCAACTCGACAAGTTGGGAGGATCCAACTCCTCGTGTAGAGAATTAAATGGCCGCGTATCTTTAAGGTCTACTTGATGAGTTGGAAGGCCCCAACTCGACGAGTTGAGGGATGAACATGAAACCCTAATTTTCAGGGTTTTGCACCCTTTTTAAAGACCTTATGACCCATTGTTAGCCTCCTTCACCGTCCCCTCAGTCCATAGAAACCCTAGTTTGCGCCTCATCTCTCATTTTGAGTGTGTGTAAGCTTGGAGTGTGATTTTTGGTGCTCTTTTGGATGGAACTTGAAGCTTGAAGTGGATTGATTCAGATGAAGGCTCCATGCTAATTACATCAACCCTAGAAAACTAAAACATAAGTAAGAAAACACAACTCTTATGTAGCCCTTGATCTCCATGATTGAGATCTTGAACCTCCATGAAGTTGCTTGGATGAAAGGACCCAAACCAGAATCCCTCTAATGGTATCACACCCAATGACACCAAAGAGTGGAATAAAAATAACTAGGAGAAGGGTCAATTTCACAAACCCAAAGGGGTTAGGATTTGTCCCTAAGAGGGGGAGGAAGAAGGGTTGGCGAATACTTCAAGCCAATGTGCAAGGAGGATTGAAATCCCTAAGGCCCTATTTATAGCCTTGGATGCCTCCTAGGTTTAGTACTCCTTCCCATGTGGGATGGAGGCCTAACCATGAAATTTCACTCCTTTCCCATGTGGGATGGAGTGATTTTCATCCAACCCTAATTACATAAGGGTTTTGGAACATTCCTGATTAACCAACTATCGATTAATGAACATTCAACCCTTTAATTAATTAAACTATTAATTAATTCCCAAAATATATTTCCAATTAGTTTCTAATTAATTATTAACCATAATAATTAATAAACCAATTTCTCCTTTATTTATTCTACTCAATTTGGGTCTTGAGGGCAACCCAAAAGGACCCTGCTATTACTAGAGATATTACCAATAGTTAATGACCTTGGACACTATTCCAACAGTCTCCCACTTGGACAAGTCATCAACTATATGAGGACTAATATTTCTCCAATAATCAACAGAGAGTTAGCCATCCAATGCAACTACTGAACTCTTGATCTAATCAAGATTCTGTCCTTAGATAAGTGATCAATTATCCCTTCGTTCTATGATATTTGTATGAATTCGAGACATGGATAATGGTCAATCTCAAGAATTCAATATTATGTTTCCCGATATAGATTTGTGACGACTGCATCTAACTACTAAATTGAACACATCAATTCAGTCGGGGCTTGGCCAAGCACTTTAGATGTCAGCACCAAATCATCGAGGGGCCCTTAGATATCGCTTATCCTATTAAGGTAGAAGGAACAAATCAACTTTGACTACATAGTTTTTGTCTATTTCATCATGTCACACATGGACATACCCTTTATAACTACCAGTTACAGTTAGCATTGGAGTAGACCAATACATAACAGAATCATAGAGCAAAACCCCACATGCATCTAGGTTTGAAGAATAGAAGATATTATCGTCTTAGAATTACTCGTGACTAAATCCATGAAGTAATTTCTAAGCATGGGTTGGTCCAATAGTTAAATCTCTATTAAGCACTCATGAGTATTAGCACAATCTCTATGCTATGTCCAATCAATATGCACAATCCACTAATACTCACGACAATCTTGAATCACTACTTACTTCCAAAAGTATGGACGAATGTGGACGTTTGAGTAAATTAATACTCGGGAAGTGGGTTCCAAACATGCAAAAGTGAGAACGCAGTGATAGGCTAATTGAAATGACCGAAATCCATCATATATTAAGATCACCACTTAATAATCGCCAAATCAAATTAAAATTTAATTGCTTAAAGTTCTCGGGTTTTAAAACAAACCAAACTAAGAGCGTTTAAGCCAATTCATTTGTAAATCTAATGCCTCTTGACTTTGTCCGATTGTCAGACTTGGTCAGTGACATTGGCTTAGGAATGGATTAACAAGATTATCTTTTGATATGAATCATTGACTATGATGTATTTACATTTGACTCACTATCAAATGCGTTGGTACTTACTGAGTATGTGTAATGTGAGCTTGTGTGACTTGGGATCCATACTCGAGGTAAGTTCACCCCTAAAGTCACAAGAAACTTCATAAGGACCATCAATGATTGAATTTCAACAAAGATGTCACTAATGAATCTCTTTCAGCCACATTGTCCACTTTGCAATTTAACCAACTGCAACATACTCTAAATATGTTAAATCCACTATGGTGTATTATCTGGTACTCTTCCAAGCTAATATATCACCATTTAGTAAAAGCACGAATTCCGGCTGCAAACGGAATTGCCATTATCAATATGGAACTTAGCATCAATGTAACTCTTACATTGATCTCTTCGATATTATCAAGATCACTTCTTCTATCCTCCAAGGACACTTGAGAATGTTCTTGATTTAGATTCGTTGATTCTTACCAAATTGATCTAATCCAACTTGTCATGCACAAGGCATACGAGTCATCGGATTTGGTACATGTTATGGCATATATGACCGATCCCATAGTAGAAGCATGTGGGACACAAATCATTTGCTTTAGCTCAATAGTAGAACCACTTAGCATTGCTCAATGTCATGCCGTATTGTAATAAGCCTAAACTCCTTTTCGAGTTTCCTCAACATTCCTTGTACTTTGGCTTAATCCAATGAATCAATTTGATCTATCTCCATAGATCCTTATTATGCACGTGTCTTGTATCTCCCATGTATATCATAGTGAAACAGTTCTCATACCAAGCCAATCTTTTACACCTCCCAAGTTAGAATATTGTTTCCTATAAATCGTACATTGTCTATGTACAATACAAGGGTGACTACAGTGCTCCCACTAGCATTGACCACTACTAGAAAAAAGGCCTTTAATGACGTGCAATTTATGACGTGCACGGATTTACTATATGCAAAAGTGTGTGACATAAAAATAACGTCATCTCTACAAAATTTTGAAGGATTTTGGACGTGCATTTTTGCGTGCCCTAAAATTTGTGCCAGAAAAAAATAAAAATAAAAACACGGAGGGCACCCATCATAAAAGGCGTGTCGTGTAAGTATGTCGCTTTATAATTCTTGAACGCGCCTCCAGACTATTTATTTTATCAAAAAAATCAAAGGGATCATTCTAGGGTTCTTTTAAAGATGGGAGTGCTCTCTGCAACATTGCTACCTTGGCTCACCTCATCTACCAACAATCTCGACTCATCTCTTTTCGCCGGCAAGCTTGGGCTAACCCTACCTCGACGGAGACCGCCACACATGCTCAAGTTTACAAGCCCTAGGTCAGGTTTAACGACCATCAGATCTTCTTTGTGATTTTTCTCGCACAACAAGCGTCCCTCTCAATAACGTAGTCTTCCTTGTGTTGATCAGAAGTCGCAGGGCTTGATTCCGAGAGTTCAACGACCATTAGATCTTATTTCACCCCTCTCTCTGTGCCTTCTGTAAATTCCTCTCTGAATCCTGTCTTTGATGTCGATATCTCTAACTAGCCGAGAGAACAAAGGAGAAACATAACTGATTTTTTTGTTGCTCCTTATCGGAAAACACACACAAACACACTTTATGTGTGCTTTCTCTTTCCTCATTCCTAAGCCCTAACTTCGACTCGGAATCCTACATCTCCGATCTACGAACCTTTGTCCCCTTTGAAACCCTAAGATCAGACCGCCTTCTCAAATTAGGGCTTGTGGTATCGATTTAAAACATGTATCCCACCGCATCCATCATCCATCAAAACATCTATATCCCAAAACGATTGTTTATTCTTCAAAACCCATTGAACGATTGTGCGTATGAAAAGTTAGAGAAAAACATATGGCATGTCGAAGGTGAAGCATATTCATCCAGTGGATCGTGATTTTTGGGCAAGATAACTCCATTTTCCTATTATAGGTCAACTACAATCCATTATATGTCCTTCGCCTCTTCCCTTGTTCCCCTAATGCCTTCCCTATGCCACCTTCTTCTCTCTTCCTTCAGCGACACCCCAATTCCTTAATCAGACTCATCTCCGCTGCTTCACCAAGCGCCTCTCTATTGCACTAATCTTATTGTTTTCTTACAGTTGTCAATTTGAAGTGTATAAGGTATTTGATTCAGCGTTTGACTCTTTCTGGTCCCCTGATTCAGATTATTCTAGCCCTAATTTGTTTTTTTTCATAGCCCTAATTGCATTTTTTACATTCTTTTGACTATATCAGCTAAACACTTAACCATGTTTCATAAGATACTTAAACACCATATATTTTTACAATTTGTAATGTTGTGCTTGTGGTGTGATAGAAAACCAACAATTTTTGTTAATATGAAAAAAAATCAAAGTTTGAAATGCCCTTGACCGTGAAAATTTGTTTATATACAATCTGGTCTTGTAAACTTAGAGTTGGCTTGCACCTGTTTCATAAAATAGAGTACCTAATCTTTTTGAAGATTTCTTATGATATCTAAATTGCATGAAACTTTTCAAAAGAAAATTAAACTGAATAATTAGTTGATATTTTCATTTAAGTATAATAATTTTATTTTTTTGTTAATTGATGTTGATCAACTTTTTGTATTGAACCAGATCTTGAAGTGCTTATAATATTGTTTGGCATCTATCTTTTAATATGCCATGTAGGAAATAAAAGCTGATTGGTAAAGGGATGCTTCATCCCTACTTGCTGCTATTGGTTCTCATTACCAGACCTTGTAAATAGATAGAAACAGTCAAAAAGAATATCATCATTCTTTCACATCTATCTTTGTTCCAAAATGTATGCACAAAACTCAACTCTTCCAGAAACTCAGCAGAAAGAGGCATCCATTACAACAATGGTTGATGACCCTGTAAAATCAGAGCACACTCGGTGGAATGCAAAGGTATATATTTTCTCTCCTAGATTTCTGACTTGAATTTGAGATTAAAATTTGTAATTTCTTTTGCTTATTTGATTCAGATTGTATTAATGAGTGGACTCAGTCAAAATGCTTTGATTCAGATTGTATGCCAAAGTCCTCACATGACTTGATTTGAAAAACTGCCAACATTGGAATCCTTTCCTCGAGGTAATCCGTTATTGTTTCGAGAGTTTATCTAATTAATTAATTAGATTTTCTTGTTATCTAATCATTTGATTGTGTCCATTTTTGCAGATTCATTATGAACGAGTTAAAAAAGATGGAATATTTAGCCATAAGGAGGTCACAGTACTCTATGTTCCTGATTTATCAGATTGTTTACCTTCTATAGATGCATGGAGGGATCAATGGCTTTCACACAAGAAAGCTATTGCTGAGAGAGAGCATCGATATGCTCTTAAAAGAGAGGTATATTGTTACTGCTTCATATTTTACATATATATTTAAAAATAGATTAGAAAAAAGGACAGATAAAACTAACATATTGAAACTAAAAGTTGTTTCTTCCATCATATGTTTTGGTTTATATAGATAGCTCGAGGAAAGAAGGAAGGATTGAAAGGTAACTAACTTATTGATTTTATGATACCTGAAAGTTATTTGTTTTTATAAAAATGTTGTAAGTTTACCTTTTATAACTCTGTTGATTCTATTTAGATAAGGAACCTGGGACACCCAAAGATCTGAAGAATGCATGCAGAGGTTGTTGCATATGATCATGTTATTTTTGGTTAAAGTTTCTAATATGTTTTTATAAAGTGCAAACATCCAGTATCGGTAAAAAGCATAAGTACATTGTTATTTTTGGTTAAAGTTTTCTAATATAAGTTTTTATAAAGACTTTTAGGAGGCATGCAGAGGTTGTTGCATATGATCATGTTGTTTTCCCAATCTTTAACAAACATTACTATTTTATTTTTTTATTTCTTTCTTACACATTACTATTTTACTTTATAACATTTACCATTTCTTATATTACTTTCTTATTATTATATTGCAGAAAGAGCAACAACAGCAGAATTGCATCCCAGATGAACATTATGTCCCCACCTTGCTTGCAGTAAGCAAAATCTTGAATCTTGATGTTTTGCCTTTTAGTGATGAAATGTTAAATGACAATTTTACCCTTCCAAATAAATTGTGATTAGATGAGCAAAACCATAAAAAGAGAACTTTTTTTCATCCATTACGAAAAAAAGAAGCAACGCCTTAAGTAACTATTCATGCTTTTCATATCTATCAAGTAAATGGCAATTTTACCCTGCTTACCAAATCTAACAGTTGTTCTTTCTCTTTTTTTGTAGTGATTCAATCTCAATCTCATTAATGGCAGCCGCAGCAAGCACAAGTGAAGCGCAAGGACTTGGCATGGAGGAATTCCATGGGTGCACCCTCCTCCATCTTGCTTGTGAAACTGCAGATATTTGGATGATTGAGCTGCTCTTGCAGTATGGTGCAGCTGAGATGATGTGAAACACTCAGAAGGTATTTCTATTTTACCCTTCTGCACTTTATCAAAATTACATGAGCAAATTAAGCAAATGGAAGTTGCAGTTGAGATGATGGTGCTAAAGAAGAGATTCACCAGGTGTATTGTGTGTCTGAAAGAACAGAAGGCAATCCCTTGCTAGGTGTATTTTGCTAAACAAGACCTTTTGCCCAATTCATTATATTTACTTGTGATTCTTCTCGATTAATGATATCAGGACATGAGAGAATGTTATATGTAAGAAATCCTTTTATTTCTCCCAAATGTTGAGTTCTGTCATGATAATGATATATATTTCTTTTCAGGTTGTTGATGTTGGAAGCCAGAATTTAAGTCATTGATTTATCCCATGTTGTAAGGAGTCAAATTCAGAATTACCACCTGCAGTCAACTGTTTTGGAGATGAGTAATAATCAAGTAATCTAGCAAGTATATGTGTATGTATGATATTTGTAGGGCTAATCTGATGTAATTTTGTTTGTCTGTTTGAGCAGGCAACACTAGTTCATTCCAAAAAGGTTAATTTTTTTGCATTCCTTAAAATTATTTTTAAACTATAAATACTTTATAATGAAATGTTGTATAATGTTTATCTGGATAAAATCCTATTTTATTACAAGAAGGTACCATGGTTGCTGCTTCAGGTATGTTCACAGATCATTATTTTGAAATATTTGGTGGTAGTTTGTTTAAATGTTTGTTGTTGACACATACATGAGTTGAAGACATGGAAATTGAGTTATCGGATAATAAGGGCATAAGATTGTCCCATTGTTCAAATACATTGAGAAAATGAGAACAACGACCATACAAATAAACAAGGAAATCAAGGTGTGATTCATCTTTTTTATGTAAATAAATAATAATACCATGAATAGACATTAAATTAAAAAAGGTCAATGTTGAGTGCTTTTAGCCAGCTGGCAGTTGCAACACTATTAGGCCCTGAAAAGGAGAGAGAAATCAACTGGTACTTATAGCCTGGACATAAGGAGAAGCTGATTAGACAGTTGACACCAATTATTCACAAGATTTCAGAGATTGTTTTACGTTGTGCTATTAGTGTAAGTAAAATTAATCCCTTTCATATTAGTCAATGTACTCATGCAAAATGCTTGGTCCATAAACATTACAGCCATAGGGCTATCACCTGAGGATTGGATACAAGTTCCACCAGCATGAATTTTTCCTCTTCTGTTTTATAAATTATCATCATCACTCAATCATGATGGCGAAGCATGAGCTTGTATAACATCATACCTTATTCGGTCATGGCTTGCATCCATACATTGCAAGAGCAAGAACTAGGTCTAGGTTATGCATATACAATATATTCTTAAAACATCTAACTAGTGATGTGCATGCTATTTTTAGGTCTGTAATGCAGGCAGAGGAAGGAACATCGAACTTTTGAGGTACAACAGTTTGCCCACTTTGCCCCTTCTTTAAAAAAATTGTTACGGGCACCAAAAGAGTTGGGTTTTGGGATATGAGAGATCAGTTAAAGTTGTTGAAGAATTCAAGAGATTTGTAGTAGAAGGCAATGTATATGAAACCATATGTTCCAAGATTGCCCCTTCCATATTTGGCCATGACTATGTAAAAAAAGTTGTGGCTTGTCTCCTGTTTGGAGGATCAAGGAAGGTATAATGCCAACTTTACCCTTGAATATTGTTGTCTGTACTTAATCATTTAGGAGCTCATTTCCTCTATTTCTACAGACTTTACCTGATGGTGTAAGATTGAGAGGTGATATTAATGATTTGCTCTTGGGAGACCAGAAGACAGGTTGGATTAAAAATTAAACAAGGTGTCTCTTAATAGCAATGTAATAATAGGTTAGATAGTTAGGGATTGTATTTTATGCAATGGATTGTAGTTTTTGTATATGATTATTTGTAAGACATTAAATTTTATGCAATGGATTGTATTTTTTGTATATGATATTTTATTTTCTATTATGAGACATTGAATACAAATTTAATTTGAAAATTAGTAAATCTAAAATTACTATTTTTTTTAAACATTTATAATTATGATACGCAAAAATGTGTGTCATCTTTATTTATGACATGGCCTTTCTTGATACGCATTGCGTGTCATTAACACGCGCGTCGTAAGGTTACGACACGCGAATGCGTGTCGTCTTCCTTTATGACAGGGCCTTTCTTGATACGCATTGTGTGTCGTAAATGCGCGTCGTCTCTCTTTATGATAGGGCCTTCCTTGACGCGCATTTGCGCATCGTCTGAGCCCTTTACGACGCGCAATGAGCGTCGTAAAAGGCTGTTTTTCTAGTAGTGGACATATATATAGCTTATCTATGTTTCTCGAAATTTAAACTCCTTGAACTTTTCTCATTGAAACAAAGATTCCAATTACTCCCACTAGCTTTGACATATATATGGCTTATCTTTATTTCTCGAAATTTAAACTCCTTAGACTTTCTCATTGAAATAATGATCCCACTAATGAGAAGCTTATTTCGGTCCATAGATGAACTTATTAAGCTTAAACATCCTTCAAAACCTTTCTTGGTTTAATTATGTGTTTGTTCTTATCCATGATTGTCTCTACTTGAAGATCCACTTGCACCTAAGGGTTAAGGTCAAGTGCTAGGTCTACCAAATAACAACATACATGGATTGAATCTCGCTTTCCAATTCCTCTTTCTATGTTGTTGCCTTTAGGGCCTACCATAGCTTCTAATAGCTAGTACACTCTGCTTGCTATCTACCGGTGACTCAAATACCTTAGCAATACAAACTCTTATATAACTAGGTCCATGACGTCTTCTATCAGATCTATAAGGAAAAATGGAAATATGTCAGTTTCCTTAATAGCTCTTTCAATTCCAAATTGAATGATATCTCCAACTTTAGGCTCTTCGATGGTTGAATCTCGAATCTTATCAAGAGTAATGTGGCTCCCACTAGCTCTTTTGGAAATCAACTCCCTCTCTCGGAAGACTGCCCTTCGAGCAACATACACTTTTTCCTCATAAGGATTGTTAAACAATTATCCAAAATGCTTGATGGGCTCACCAACGAGATAACACATCTCTATTCAAAGTCCTAGATTGTCGAGCGCTTCATGACGAGCGTAAGCCTCAAAATCGTAGACTTCCATATATGGAAGTGAGGATAGAATCCCACTTCACATACCATAGAGTGTTTCAAGAACCTACTTAGTTGGCACAAGACCAAAGGACTTCTTGTAACATTATTCATGGTATAATCCACGAATTGTTAGCAAACACAGTGCGACTCATCTAGTACAAAATCAATGAACGATTTGTTTCTTTATCCAACTAACACTTCCTAGTGGTAGTGTTTTGGGCGGAGATAGATCATGAAACTCTTTCACGATCACTTAGATGATCGATAAAGTTTGGACTGAGATTCTCACTATAAGTGTTTCATCCTTTTGGGCTTTGGTTCTTGGGCCATAATGGGCTATTTGAGTAGTGTGTTCTGGACTAATTGGAAGATTGGACCTTAGGATAAGGCCCAATTTAGAAAATTAGGCCAATCATGGGCTTTGAAGTAGTTTGGACCTTTTTAGATCAAGAATTGGACTTGGGTCTTGGCCCAAATCGAGAAAGGGTAAAATGGATATTTGCCCTAAGTATCGATCATTAGTCAAGGATGGTGATCTAATTGTTAATTGGATGTTTGTTTTGTTGTGAAGTTCAGGATTCTTCGTGAGCCAGCAGTCGGAGGTTTTCAGTATGATTCGACATTGCAAGGTGAGTATTCCTCACGGTACTTTCGGGTCGAAGGCACCAAGGCTGGCCCATTGGTTTGATATCCTGCTATTTGATGATATGTCGAGTATGGAATAGATATGCATGAGTATGCTAGTTCTTGATATGCTAGTATGGTAGATCTGTAGGACTACCTATGATTATGTCTGCATGATTTTTTGCGCATGTGGTTATCTGTCAGCATATTGTATTGGGTTGAGGTTGTACTGCTTCGTGCTATAGCCAACAAACCCTAAGGAATTCCAGATATGAGCTGAGGGTCGGGTAGGGCATGTCAGACTCATACTAACGGCTCAATAGCATTCCAGATACGATTTGAGGACCCAGTTGGTATGCCAGACTCGTACTGAGGGCTTGAGGGTAGTGGAGCAATCCAGATATGAGTTGAGGGACGGGTAGGGCATGCCAGACTCATACTGAGGGCCCAATAGCATTCCAGATACGAGCTGAGGACCCGGTTGGTATGCCAGGCTCGTACTGAGGGCTAAACATTGACATTTCGGTTCGATGACCGTACACATCCTCGCATTTTGGACTTATGATTTCTAGGAAACTCTGATAAAGTAAATGTTTTGAAAACTATGTCGAAAGGGATTCTGATTTTAAATAATGTTTTGGGAACAATAGTTTTTGTAAACACTTCTTTAAAAAAAAGGGTTGTTTTGAAAAGTTGAAATTTTTTGAATTTTTATGGATGTCACATACCACCACACAACACATAACATATAGAAATCAGCATGTTGGGTCCACAACCTCCCGATTAGATTACCCTAGCCCACAACCTCCCGATTGGATTGCCCTGCATATCACATATTAGGTCCATAACCTCCCGGTTGGATTACCTTGGCCCATAACCTTCCAGTTGGAATGCTTTGGCTTACAACCTCCTGATTGGATTGCCCCAGTCTGTTGACTGATGGCACAAAACATAAGTCTCAACCCCAACATAACATGTTGACATATAATAGATAACATACATATTCGACGAACAAATAATCCTACAACCAGTAATCATAGGATGTCCTACAGATCCATCAGTATAACGCATCTAAACAACTATCAGATAATCATACATATCTATCGCATACTTATACATCATCACCCAATATATAATAGGATATCAATCCATTGGGTCGGCCTTGGTGCCTTCGACCCACAAGTACAATGAACAAAACTCACATATCAGTCTGAAAAGATAGCTGAACAGGAGACAACTCCAAATATCAGCTCAATGGTAACCTATTTATTAGATAATGACCAGTCTCAATTACAACTCAAAATACCCAAATATACCCGCATGTCAAACTTGGTCAAAGTCAAAATCAACTTCAGCAGGTCACCACACCATGGCCACCAAATGACAAAACATTCGAGTCTCAGCCAAACCGCCATGCCATGGAAGCCTTGGCTACGCTGTGGGCCTGGGCTCCCCAACAGCTTAACAAATTAAGTTAATTTCCTTAGTCTTAAAGGCTCCAAAGCCCATATCTGGTCCACTCTAAGTTCAAAGTGGATAAAGTTTCCAACATTAACCCTTTAGACTCTATAAGGGATAGAGATCCCATTTCTAGACCTAAAAAGGGCAAGACCAAAACTTAGCTTAGCCCATTAAGAACTTTCTCTTGAAGATTATTATATCCCCATTTCCATAATGTTTCTAGCATCAAATAACAACATAAAAATCCTTACTTTCTAGACATGCATGTTCAATGCATGTCTTAGACTCTATTAGGTCAAAATGAGGATTTTTGGCCAAATCTTCCATGCATGATGCTAAAACTCAATGCTACTCTAGATCCAAAACATCTAAGGTCCAAAATGACCTGGAGACTCATAAAGTTTCAAACTTTATGAGATCTCACCACCCAATAATCAAAGACATGAAGAGTAAGGCATAGAAACCTAGATCTATGCATGAGCAACCAAAAAGTTGGGAAATTGGGGACTTACAGGAGTGTAAAAGATGCACAATAATATGGTGAGAAGAGTTTCTTGCTGAATCTAAGCCTAGAAGTGACCTCCTTATTCTTTAATCCCCAAAAACCAACACAAAAAGCTTAGAGAGCAAAAATGGAGGCTAGGGTTTGCTTGGAGGCTGAGAGAGTGTGATAGTGGCTGAGGGTGATCAATCCTAGCCATCACATTCCCTTAAATAAGGCATAAACCCCAGATATTAGGGTTTCTTATTAAAAAGCTACCACAATGTGGACACAGGCTGCCACGTCATGGCGGCCATTTTAACCCCGCGCTACAACGACCATCGCCACGTCACGGGATGCCTTCTCCACGACGTGCCACTGCCTAAAATCCAAAATATTATAAATTAAAGTACCTCCAAGGATCCAGATGTTACACCTTCTTAGGTCTGAAATAACAAGTAACTGGTAAAATTTGAGTCTTTTCGAAAAAAAAAGTTTTAAGTCTAAAAAGAAAAAATAAATCAAAATATAAGGTTTTTTTTATGGAAATAACCCAACAAAAAAAAAGTTTAGTTGGTTATAAAATGAAGGGAAATTGAGTAATCTAACCCTTATAAACAGACTTGTTAATAAAAATAAGCACTCTATTTTTTTTAGAAATGACCACATTGTAATGTCCCAAAATTCAAGACTAAAAATTTCTTTTAATAAAACATTTCTTTAATCAAATCATCATTCCAAAACATAAACAGAGTATTAATTTCCAAAATACATGTTCGTTATCAGAGTAAACATTCCCAGGCTGTCTAATCTATGGTGTGTGTGCCATGTGATCACCCTGAGCTCTTCCCTCCGCTACCGGAAGTACCTGAAACCAAAACTGAAAACCGTAAGCACGAAGCTTAGTGAGTTCCCCACCCTACCACATACCATACAATCACATATCATACACACTGCCGGGCAATTCTGGGGTGCCCGACCTACCCGGTACGACCATTCTGGGGCGCCGACCAACCCCTGTCAAGCCGTTATGGGGTGCTGACTACCCATGTCAAGCCATTATGGGGTGCTGACTACCCATGTCAGGCCATTTTGGGGTGTTGACCACCCATGTCAAGCCATTATGGGGTACTGACTACCCATCAGTCCTAACAACCGATCCTTGGGGACTATTTCACCCCATACTGCTACTATCACATATATCATAACATAACATATTATCAGACATATCTGGGGTGTCCGATCTACCCTTCGGTCCTAACGACCGAACTTGGGGACTATTCCCTTCCTACTACCACTATCACATATAACATAACTTGCCAGCATATAAACATATAATCACATACTGTCAGACGTTTCTGGGGCGTCTGACTACCCTCCGGTCCTAACAACCGAACTCTACTGATGAGTCATGGAACCCCATCCATGCTCCTACTAATAGTGAGATACGGGCCCGGCCCACACTCACTCTTTCCCTAACTTGGGCCTCGCCCCTGATCTGCTGCTAATGAGATGTGGAACACCATCCACACTCTGCAATTGGTGAGACACAGGACCTCGCCCACACTCACCTCCCTACCAGGCACATACAAGTATCACACGGACAACAAGTATAAACTATCACATAAACCATTCCTTGGGCACCCGCCCTCTATCATTGGACCTCGTCCCGAATATCATACTAGCATACTGTGCCTAGGGCTAACCCCCGGGTCTTATACTCATAACTACGTGGGCCGGCGTTGTGGCCGTAGACCCATTCATACAAAGGGAAACTCACCTGCACTGGCTGAACTCGCTGATGATCCCACTAGCTGCTGCCTGGCAACTCTCTGAACTCCTGCTCCACTCGCTCCCCGAGCTACCAATATCAATACAACACTGAGTCAAACTGACCCCCGATAGACAACCAAGTCAACTCTGGTCAAAGTCAAAGTCCTAGTCAAAGTCAACCTTCCAGGTCAACCCTACTCGCCGAGTCACCCTATTGACTCGCCGAGTTCATATGTTCAGAGTCCTTCTATTCGCGACTCGACTCGCCGAGTTTACCGATTACCGAGTCCTGACCTGTCCAACTCACCGAGTCTCCATTCGACTCACTGATTCGAGTCTCAACTCGAAGGGTTTGGGGTTTCGCGACCTGACTCGCCGAGTCCAAGACAACCTTCAATAGACTCGCCGAGTTGTTCATCCAACTCGCCGAGTTCCTGCCCAACTTCATCTGACTCGACGAGCTGTTCATCCCACTCGTCGAGTTCCTCCTCATCTTCATGCTACTCGCCGAGTCCACTCAAAGGACTCGTCGAGTCCATTTAGATCTCCAAACATGCAGAGGACTTTTGAGTCATGCAGGGACTCCAAATCATAGATCCATACTTCCAAAGCTCAATCCCCACGTAAAGTTGCAAACTTTACGTATAACTAAAGAGATCTAGGCTCAAAACATACTAGGGTTTGGTTTAAGGACAAAAGGGCTTCACCAACTACTCATCTCCTGATGCGTTATGACATATTGGACCATCCCAACACTAGATCTGAAGTGGCAACCACATATCTAAGCCCCTAACTCGAATTGGGTCTCAATCAACCATAAAACCCCCAAATCTCATAACAAAAATAGATCTAGATGCAAAGAAGGGAAAATGGCAGCTTAATACCTCCAAGATGAACACAAACTGAAGTAGATCTCAGATCTACACCTCTCCTTTGAAGCAACCTTCTTGATCTTCAAGTTCCTTTCCAAAATTTCCTTCCTCCAAAGCTATTTCTCTCAAATGATGGAAGCTCCCACGAAATCTAAGGGTTACAGGTTCTCTAGGATGATATGGAGGCTGAGGGAGGGACATAACACCCTTTATATAGGATACAACTCCCGGAATTAGGGTTTTCCTCGTACAGACCAGACTCGCCGAGTCGGTCACTTACTCCCCGACCCAGATCCCGCTCGGACTCGCCGAGTCGACCCCTAAACTTAGGGTTTTCTTTCCTTTCTTGGTCTTCAAAACTTTGGGTGTTACAACTCTCCCCCACTTAAACTAAACTTCGTCCTCGAAGTTTGCGATGGCCCACCGCCTGCGATCTGCCTCCAATATCCCACCAATTAATCCAACACTAGCTGCCTACCTTCGCTGGCCTCCCGCTCGGTCATTCTGACTATCATCAATCCTTGAGAATAATAAACTCGGGTCACCCTGACCCTGAACATCCTGGAAACACAACTTGCCTACCGACACTCTTTCTGGTACTCATCGAGTACTGCACTGAACCTATAGGGGTTCACTCCTTCTTCCTTACGCGATTCCCTTGCCTTCCCTAGGCGATGCTCCATAACCAACTATCTCCTCTGTCACTGTGAAGATCCTATCTTCACCAATCCATTATTCCTGCTAAATCCAGTACGGGTCATCACTGCCAGTAACCACTGACACTCCTCTTTGCCAAAACTTGGTGTCGAGTACCCTTCGATTCAACTAACTGAATTCCACCATACACTGCTTACCCGCAGTACTACTGACTGAAAATTCTGCTATTCCTTGTCTGCCTTCCGGATGAACTGAGACCACCCTGGTCCCTACCAACCTATCAGTGTCTGGATTACCGGCTCCCACCGGTAGCTAGTCCCAACACCACCACTAGTCGCTACCAGCGACTTCCAAAGAAACTTCGACCACCTATAACTGCTCAATCAATTTTGCCATTCAGGCACTACAAACCTGGGATCCCCGATCCCCTAACTTGACACTAAGGTCCCTACCAGGTCCCACCTGCGCTGCTAAAACTCATGGGCCTCGCCCACGGGTCTCACCCAACTATATCCTGGAGCGGCCTCTCCCAAGGTCTCACCTCTCTAAGGCTATACAGGCAAACTCCTTATCATTCACATCTACTACCCATTCCTAACCCCTATCTGATCACTAAGAGATAAGGGCCTCGCCCCAACTCCGCTAACGAAGCTACTAAGGAATGCTACGGCTTACCCGTAGCCTTACATCACCATCCATTGCTGACTGCTAGTGAATGCTACGGCTGCCCCGTAGTCTTACAACACTTCCACCACTGACTGCTAGTGAATGCTACGGCTGCCCCGTAGTCTTACATCACTTCCTACCACTGACTGCTAACACGAAGGCACCCATGTGCCATTAGCTCTCAAGATCCTCATTTCGACTCCCTCGAGTCCTACGGGCGATCCACAACCTGAATTCCCAACCACGCACTAACCATTACCATCACACGCACTAGCTGATGGGGAGTTTCTCAAACTGCCAACCCTGAAATCCTCAATCCATCAAACACTGAACTACTTCCTTTCCTTCTCGGAGGTCGCGCACTCATCCTGGGTCTGCGTGCTCCTACCTTTGCACACTCGGAGGATTCTCCCTCACTTCGATCCTGCTTACCCCTTGTTACTCAATACTCAAAAAGAAATCCCAATCCTTGCTACCATTCCATAATCAATCTGCTGAGGAACCCAAGCTTACCATAGCTAGGGATCTAACCAATCCATCTCTAACACTATACAACTCCGATCTAGCGAGACATACCAAGTCTCTCCCAAGCATGCTACGGTTACTGCATCCTATGTAACCTTCTCCAATAGAGCACATCCCCTCACTACCATTCGAATATCCAAGGTATGCAGATGGCATATAACTCGATCACAATCAACCGCTCAAAAATAAAATACTCATACCGATAATGATGCAGAACCATAACAATATAATCATGCACAAATAAAAGAACTGAAAACGGAAATCGCATACCTGCAACGTCTGGTGCTGATCGCGCCTCCAAGGTAGTCATCTGAAGAGCTCTGCCCCATACTGCAGACGCCTCTGCACGGCCCTGACGGTCGTCTGTGATCCTCAAAGTTGCAGGGGCAGGTGCCATCACCCGTCCTGCTGAAAACAAACTGGGGCACTGGGGCTTCTTGTGGCCCCGCTGATGGCAATGAAAACATAACAAGTCAGATCCCTGCGCGGTGGTAACAGTACAATCCCTGTTGTAATGACCAGTCCGACTGCACTTGAAACAACCAGACTCACCACCGCTACCACTCCTGCACGCGCCCCCGTGTGCCCTGCCACACTTCCCACACTCACTGCAGTCCTGATAATCCCTCGATCTCGGATCCGATCCCTTGGGCCTTTTTCCCGAACCTGCAGCTACCTGAACCTCATCCGGCTTCCTCTTCCAGATCTGCTCCAAATCAATTTCCCTCTCTCTAGCCCGAGAAATCATATCTTCCAGCGTCTTACAGCTGGATCTGCTCACGAACTCCCTGATGTCATCCTTCAACATCTCATGATATCGGGCCTTCTTCATCTCCTCATCCGCGACATACTACGGTACAAGAAGAGCCCTCTCCCTGAGCTTGGCGGTGATCTCCGCCACAGTCTCAGTGGTCTGCGTCAAATCCTAAAACTCTCGTGCCAACTGTTGCACCTCAATAGTCGGCGAAAACTCTGCCCTGAAACTGGCCGAGAAATTGCTCCAAGTCATCGCGTCCAATGCGGAATCATCACCCATAGCATGACCAATCTCCTCCCACCAATCCCTCGCTCTGCCCTTCAGAATACAGGAAGCGAGTCTGACCTTGTCCTCCTCAGGGCACCGGCTCGTACGGAATGCGTTGGCAACATCATCCAACCATCTGCTGCTAGCGATGGGGTCCCTAGCCCCATGATAATTTGGTGCCCCGCAAGCCCTGAACTCCTGAAATGTCAAGGTACGCGCTCCCATCAAAGCCATCATCTCAGTATGGAAGGCTCCCAGCCTCTCATCCAAAATCTCCAATATACCCTCCTTGACCGTGCCAAAGATCACAGGAGTCTGATTCAAAATACTGCGCGTAACCTCGACAGATATCAACTCCCTCATTCGCTCCTCGAGCTGCTCGGCCCCTGAACCCGATCCTGATCCATCTCCGGCGCCTGATCTGCCGCTGGTCTCTCTCGCAATGTCACCATGCTGAAAATATACCACAACCACTATCAGAATACTCCTCACTGATGCGAGACCAAACACACCCTACCAGGTTCCCAGTCTTGTCTCGGCCTTTCCCGAATCGAGTACGAATCCTCTGCTTTCAGTAGTACGGGCCCATACTACCTTCCACATCTATCCGTACTTTCCTCAGGAATTGCTTTGACTCCACCAGGTCCCTTAACCACTACTACTGCTCCCAGCACCATCTCATCCTAGGCTTACCCTAGGGAAACCTCTGACTCAACTCAAACCATTCCTCAGTTGCTGAAGGTCTCCTTGTGATGCCAATTAGCCATCACCTGGATACCATCACATGTGACGAGGCTCAGATAATCCTTCAAGTAAAGACTCTTCCCTACAACGGTTGGACTCAAACAAGAGCTGCGCAATAGGACCAAATCCAGCACTATAAGATTATTCAACCCTGATCACATGTGACGTGTCGTATCCACCTAATGGCTAACTTCCATCACTCAGAATCCCACAATGCATAAAGCAAGCAACATTCAGACAAGGGAAAATCTAACCACAAAATACTCAAGCAATCATATCCACATAGCAAGAAACTGAACTAGCATGCAACACGAACTCATAAACTCAGGCATAACCTAAACAGGCCATCCTACTACTATCTAATCAGTACCTATCATGCAGCTCAACACATATAATAGGCACATAAGGCATCATCCCTAGATCCTTAGTCCTAATCTAGCATGTTGTTCTATCAACTGATAATCATAACATAAACTTGTATGGGTATTTTGGGGTACTTACTTGAGCTCGGCTGATTGCATGCACCATACCCATTTTTCTCTTTTCAAAGTTCTTTCCTTTCTGAATTATTTTTTGCTTTTCTAAAACTGTTTTCTTTCCCAAAACTCTCTTTTTACAAAACTGTCTTTTCATTTTGAAAAACTTCTATACCAATTCCTCAGTTTGAGTTCACCCACACTCGAGAGCATGTCCGAATCCCTCAAACCAAGGCTCTGATACCAACTTGTAACGTCCCAAAATTCAAGACTAAAAATTTCTTTTAATAAAACATTTCTTTAATCAAATTCATCATTCCAAAACATAAACAGAGTATTAATTTCCAAAATACATGTTCGTTATCAGAGTAAACATTCCCAGGCTGTCTAATCTATGGTGTGTGTGCCATGCGATCACCCAGAGCTATTCCCTCCGCTACCGGAAGTACCTGAAACCAAAACTGAAAACCGTAAGCACGAAGCTTAGTGAGTTCCCCACCCTAACACATACCATACACACTGCCGGGCAATTCTGGGGTGCCCGACCTACCCGGTACGACCATTTTGGGGCGCCGACCAACCCGTGTCAAGCCGTTCTGGGGTGCTGACTACCCATGTCAAGCCATTCTGGGGTGCTGACTACCCATGTCAGGCCATTCTGGGGTGTTGACTACCCATGTCAAGCCATTATGGGGTGCTGACTACCCATCGGTCCTAACAACCGATCCTCGGGGACTATTTCACCCCTACTGCTACTATCACATATATCATAACATAACATATTATCAGACATATTTGGGGTGTCCGATCTACCCTTCGGTCCTAACGACCGAACTTGGGGACTATTCCCTTCCTACTACCACTATCACATATAACATAACTTGCCAGCATATAAACATATAATCACATACTGTCAGACGTTTCTGGGGCGTCTGACTACCCTCTGGTCCTAACAACTGAACTCTACTGATGAGTCATGGAACCCCATCCATGCTCCTACTAATAGTGAGATACGGGCCCAGCCCACACTCACTATTTCCCTAACTTGGGCCTCGCCCCTGATCTGCTGCTAATGAGATGTGGAACACCATCCACACTCTGCAATTGGTGAGACACAGGACCTCGCCCACACTCACCTCCCTACCAGGCACATACAAGTATCACACGGACAACAAGTATAAACTATCACATAAACCATTCCTTGGGCACCCGCCCTCTATCATTGGACCTCGTCCCGAATATCATACTAGCATACTGTGCCTAGGGCTAACCCCCGGGTCTTATACTTATAACTACATGGGCCGACATTGTGGCCGTAGACCCATTCATACAAAGGGAAACTCACCTACACTGGCTGAACTCGCTGATGATCCCACTAGCTGCTGCCCGGCAACTCTCTGAACTCCTGCTCCACTCGCTCCCCAAGCTACCAATATCAATACAACACTGAGTCAAACTGACCCCCGACAGACAACCAAGTCAACTCTGGTCAAAGTCAAAGTCCTGGTCAACCCTACTCGCCGAGTCACCCTATTGGCTCGCCGAGTTCATATGTTCAAAGTCCTTCTATTCGCGACTCGACTCGCCGAGTCAGTCCATGACTCGCCGAGTCTACCGATTACCGAGTCCTGACCTGTCCAACTCACCGAGTCTCCATTCGACTCACTGATTCGAGTCTCAACTTGAAGGGTTTGGGGTTTCGTGACCTGACTCGCCGAGTCCAAGAACAGACTCGCCGAGTCCAAGACAACCTTCAATAGACTCGCCGAGTTGTTCATCCAACTCGCCGAGTTCCTGCCCAACTTCATCTGACTCGACGAGCTGTTCATCCCACTCGTCGAGTTCCTCCTCATCTTCATGCTACTCGTCGAGTCCATTCAGATCTCCAAACATGCAGAGGACTTTTGAGTCATGCAGGGACTCCAAATCATAGATCCATACTTCCAAAGCTCAATCCCCACGTAAAGTTGCAAACTTTACATATAACTAAAGAGATTTAGGCTCAAAACATACTAGCTTTTGGTTTAAGGACTAAAGGGCTTCACCAACTACTCATCTCCTGATGCTTTATGACATATTGGACCATCCCAACACTAGATATGAAGTGGCAACCACATATCTAAGCCCCTAACTCGAATTGGGTCTCAATCAACCATAAAACCCCCAAATCTCATAACAAAAATAGATCTAGATGCAAAGAAGGGAAAATGGCAGCTTAATACCTCCAAGATGAACACAAATTGAAGTAGATCTCGGATCTATACCTTTCCTTTGAAGCAACCTTCTTGATCTTCAAGTTCATTTCCAAAATTTCCTTCCTCCAAAGCTATTTCTCTCAAATGATGGAAGCTCCCACGAAATCTAAGGTTTACAGGTTCTCTAGGATGATATGGAGGCTGAGGGAGGGACATAACACCCTTTATATAGGATACAACTCCCGGAATTAGGGTTTTCCTCGTACAGACCAGACTCGTCGAGTCTCCTTGGCCGACTCGCCGAGTCGGTCACTTACTCCCCGACCCAGATCCCGCTCGGACTCGCCGAGTCCCTCCTTGGACTCGCCGAGTCGACCCCTAAACTTAGTGTTTTCTTTCCTTTATTGGTCTTCAAAACTTTGGGTGTTACACACATTCTCCGGAATATTGTATTCTGAAGCGCACAATTTTGTTATGAACTTGGGATCCAGAATATGATATTCCAGAGTATTTATGATGTTCCAAAGTTGGTGCTGGTTTGAGAAAATTTTGGTCCGGAATCTGACATGTTGTACGTTCTGGACTGATAAAGTGTATTCCAGACTACAGTATGCAATGTTTGTACATTCTGGAGAGCTAAAATTTGGTTATTTGTATGGTTTTGTTACATATATGCAATATATTTATGTGTTTGATATTTTCCATATACATTCCGGAATGAGTATGTACATGAGATTTTTTCGAGTGTCAGTTTCTAGTGGAGGGCAATGACAACATATCAACAAATGTATGCAATATCTTGCTCTAGACTACACATTCTTTGGTGTAGATATAAGCAATGATATCAACTGTTGGGTTAGTTACGTTGGTTGCTTCTAAGTCCAGGTTACACATTAATCAAATGCGTATATCTTTACAATAACCTGGATCAGATATAATTAGGCAGATTCTTGACGATAGTGATGTTAGATATTTTCTTAGTTTTGTTAGTACTATGCCTCCTAACATAGTACAATTGGTTGTTGTTAATAATGTTATGAAAAATGTTACTAGTCAATTTGTCGGGGAAAACCGTTCTAGTGGAAATGGGTATTACAATGCTGGAAGTAACCAAATTTGTAATTTATTAACTATGACAACCAACCATGTTCCGTCTTACAATAACCCAATAAATGGGGGGTGATTATAGGTCTAAAAGTGACGTTGTTCATGTTGAACCTATTGTTGATGTTGATGAATTTGTGAATGATGAGACAAAACTAATGATGGTGGTTGATGATGGTAATATAATTCCACATGGAGAACCAATTGAACATTTTCAGAGTTACACTAAATTTGATAGGGATGATCTTAAAGGTGGAGAGGAGGAAAATGATCCCTTACCTCCCCGAAAAGCACAAGAGGAAAATTTTCCTTTTTATTTTCCGATTATGAAGAAACACAAACCACCCACTGGGGTATGTCTGAACCTTTACCATTGCCCGAATTAGCTCAACAAAAATGTAACTATACTTCCCATGCGAAGTTATACTAACCCTTCAAAGGCAAAGAAACACTTAGGCTTAGTTTAGGATTCAAAAGTGTTAGTGAATGGTTCCAATATAACATGAAAAAATCTACAAAAGACAGGTTTGAAGGAGTTTGCTTTATGGATAATTATGAATGGCGGTTACGGGCAACAAAACATAATACTACTGATAGATTTAAAGTGGTTAAACTATCGGAGAAACACACTTGCTCAAACAGACAACTACGTCCCCATCACCGACAATCTAACAAAAAAATATTGGGTCACTTCTTTAAGACATATTAGCGGATAGTACGAGTAATATGTTGCGGGGGAAACAGATACAACGAACTTTAAATGACCGTCTTTGAGTACATATTTCATACTGGAAAACATGTAATACTAAAATGTATGATCTAAATCTATTGAGAGGGACCCCTAAAGAAAGCTTTCAAAGACTAACTTTATATTGTTACAACTTGGAGAAGAAGAATCGACAGACGGTTACATATATAAGGACGAGTGATGCCAAAAAAATTGAATACTTTTTGAAGGCTATCGGTTGCGCGGTAATATTTTTTATATACTGACTTCTTTATATTTAATGTCTATACACGTGCGTTCTTTTTAATTAGATTATTAATTACTTTTTAGGTTCGAGAGTTTCAAACAAGTTTGCATCCTATTATTATCATTGACGAAGCACACCTTAAAGGGAAATGCTTGGGCATGATGTTCCTAGCAGTAGGCATGGATGGTAATAATCAAATCCTACCTATTACATTTGGTGTTGGGAAAACTTAAAGTGGAGAGTCATGGATTTGGTTTTTATCAAGACTCAAAGAATGTATTGATGACATTTCATCTTTGGCTATTATATCAGATAAAGCCAATTCAATTGAAACGGTCATTCAAGCTGTGTTCCCAAATACATGTCACGGACTCTGTTATCGCCATTTGTTGATGAATATGAGAGAAAAGATCGACAAACAAGAGAGAAAAAAGATTTTGTTTTGGGAGGCAACAAAAGCCTACCGAGAGTATGATTTCAAAGAAAGCTTGGGTAGGCTACGTCGTGTACTAAACGATGATTGTCGTACATTGCTAGACATAATCGGTAACGAGAGATGGGAAAGGTCATGTTTCCCTGTGGGTTGGTACAATCTTATGATATCAAACAGTGCTGAGTCCGTCAATGCATTATCAAGAGACGCACGAAAACTACCCATAACAATGTTGATTGATTTCTTTTGAGCAACTATGCAACAATGGTGGTATTAGCGACGTAATGCTGGAGGTAAGTGTTTATATTGTAATACTTCCATGATAATTGTAGTGTAATTTATTGTGCATGAAAACATATATGTAAACGTTTTTTATAAATGGAAACAAAAAGATGTTACTAAGTATGCTGAGAAGGTCATCGATAGGATGATCAACAATGTAACGATCCAATTTTCAAGTCCAAAAATTTCATTTTTAATTAATTGACTTGCAAAAACATTTATAAGAAAACACCATCTAATCATAACTTTTCATAAAACCACAGCTCATGTCTGAAAACCATTCACAAAAATAAGAATAATGTCAGAGTACAATCCCAAGAAACTCTAGTGCGGAAAACCAACATGTGTGTATGATGTGCCGCTACCATGCCAACTCCTTCCCCTTTGCTGAAGAGGTACCTGAAACCAAAACTGTAAATTGTAAGCACGAAGCTTAGTGAGTTCCCCCATCGTACCACATACCATACAATCACATAGCATACATACTTCCAGGCAATTCTGGGATGCCCGACCTACCCGGTGCGGCCATTCTGGGATGCCGACCTACCCGTGCGGCCATTCTAGGGTGGCGACCTACCCATGCGACCATTCTGGGGTGCCGTCCTACTCGTGTCAAGCCTTTCTGGGGTGCTGACCTACCCGTCCGTCCTAACAACCGACCCTCGGGGACTATTCCACCCTCTACCACTACTATTACATATATCATAACATAAACATACTATCAGACATATCTGGGGTGTCCGAACTACCCTTCGGTCCTAACAACCGAACTTGGGGATTGTTCCCCTCCTACTACCACTATCCCATATAACGTATCATGTCAGCATATAAACATATCATCACATACTGTCAGACACATCTGGGGTGTCTGACCTACCCTTCGGTCCTAACAACCGAACTCTACTACTATCACATATAACATACCATGCCAGCATATAACATATCAGATAGCAGCAACCTAGATGATATCACAAACACAATCATCTAATCATACAACTCCTATTGGTGGGCCGACATTATCGTCGTAGACCCACCGCTACTGGTAGGTAACTCACCTCGAACAAGTAGCTGCTGATAATCTGTGCGGGAAACCTCTGCCTGCTGCTGCTCCGGAAATCCTCCGGCTATAATCCCCACAAAACACTCAGTCAGAAACAGATATCTACTCTTGGGGTAAAATGACTATTTAACCCCCAACCAAGTCCAAGTCAAAGTCAACTTCCAGTTGACCCGACTCTCCGAGTTGGGCCGTCAACTCGTCGAGTCCTTTTCCTTTACTCGTCCTTATCCACGACTCAACTCATCGAGTTTAGCAACGAATCGACGAGTTCCCCTTCTTTACGAACATCAATGAACCTTCATCCGACTCGCCGAGTCGGATGAACACTCTTCGACTTTACCTTCATCTGATGAACAAGTCCTGACCCTGACTCATCGAGTTGTATGAACAACTCGTCGAGTTCATCTTCATCCATAAGGAGATTGCCTTGGACTCGCCGAGTCTGTTCTAGCACTCGTTGAGTCCCATGAATTCCAGGTCTAAGGCTAAGTCTGACACGTTGGGTCACTCCCTCGGACCTTCTACAACCCTTCTAACACCCAACTGGGCTCTTTTGACCCTCAACAGATAAGGGACTCTATGCCTTGGACTCGTCGAGTCCCAAGAATGGACTCGCCGAGTTGATAACGTCCACACCCTAAATCCTCGATTTCTGATGTACAACCTTTGACCAAAAGATAGATCCAAGCCCCTAAGCTCGATCTAGCATGTAAAGTTTCGAACTTTACGTGCATGCATGAGACTTTTGAGCCAAAAAAGGCTCTAAAATGGCTCTTATGTTGCATGGTACCTTCCTTGGGTGCAAAAGCAACCCAAATCTGCTTTGTGACTCCTTCCAAGACTTAGATCCGAAGTCTTGACCCCCAACCATGTTTGCAATCATGGTTGGCCACCTCATATGACTTAAAAAGCCCTAAATCTTCCCCAAAAAGGGATCTAACAAATGAACAAGCAAGGTACACACTTTATACCTTTCAATGACTGAAAATGATGCAGCAAACTCGAATCCTTCAGTCTCCTCTTGATCCTTCTATGCTCTTCCTTCTTCCTTGAGGTCAAAACCCACAAAAATCACTCAAAAGCCTTAGATCTTGCACTAAAACACTTAGGGTTTACTACAGAGGGTTTCTGGGAGCATTAGGGACGAGTGGTGGCTAAATTAGATGATTAAATAGGGTGCAAACCCATAGATTAGGGTTTTTGTCCAGTCAGAGCCTACTCGTCGAGTCTGGGACCCGACTCGACGAGTCCATCACTTAAATCCCGCGCCCCATCCCGCTTCTACTCGGCGAGTTGGTCCTTCAACTCGCCAAGTCCAAGGCCAAAAATGCAAAATATTTAAATAAATTACATACCAGGAACCATGTGCTACAAACAAATCCTCTGTTTTCGGGTATACCAGATTGATCAAAGCAAATATAAGGTGATTGACCAAATGAAAAATGGTATAGTAAACTTGGAAAGTCGTTGTTGCACGTGTGGGAAATGGAAATTGTAGAGTATACCTTGTACTCATGATATGGCGATATTTAAGGAACTAAGATATCAACACTACAGTGCATGGGTGTCATCGTCATTCACAATGGAAACATACCGATCGACATATATAGAGGTTGTGTTCCATGTGCCAGTTCCAGCTGAATACGAAGAACCGGATGAAGTCATGGTTGTATTGCCACCATTGAAGGACAAACGGCAATTTGGACGGCCTAAAAACCATAACCATATCCCATCCCTAGGTGAAGGTCCGATTCAGAAAAAATGCAGTCGTTGCTAAAGGATCAGTCACACAAGCAGAAACTGTGACACTTTGTTTCCTGCAGAGTCAACAAAAAATGAATTTTCAAGTAGGACCATGTCAAGTGCCAAAAGTAAAGTTAAGTCTAAGAGTAAACCTAAAGTTAATACTAGTAAAAAAGTAGCCAACAATATGATGTTGTTGATCTAAAAAACTCATAGTGATGTTTGTACGAAATCATAATATTCTACAAAATGTTGTTCAGAATGATAAATTTTTTTTGCTACATATTCCTAAGAAAATTGTTTTAAAACATAGACAAAGAAAACCAAAAGTCAAACATTAGCATAATTTGCAACATCTATCCACGGGACACTCTCAATCCACCATAAAGCAACACACTCCTATGTAGTAGGCTGCAACAATTCGTTGGGGGGACGTTGCATAAAAACAATATATAAAGGTTAATCTTAATTTATTTATGTCATAACAACTTATAACTTACAAGGTCGACTAAACTGTTGGAATAGTGTCTAAGGCTGCAACTATATTAGGCAAGTATTTGATCCGATTGTGCATGGTCCTTTTGGGTTGCCTTCACCATAGCAACTTGACAGGATGATTTATTATGAGAGAATAAATATTATTGATATATTATGAGAATAATATAATGAATAACAATATTGTTATTTGATTAATATAAGTCATAAATTAATTAGAATTAATTTGGTGACTTAAAGAGATTAATTAAATAAAAGGGTATAAACTGTCAATTGTTTGATAATTACACTTTGGGTTGTAAATCCTTCTTGGATAGGGTTGGACGATTTCTAGGGCTTGGGATAAGCCACAAATCGTCCAAGGACTTATCATGGAAAGGATTTGGATTGCTTTAAGGAAAGATTATCCAACTAGGGTTTAAGGGTGAAACCCTAGGAGCCTTACAAGTATAAATAGACCCCTAGGGCAAGGGAAATCGGCACCTCTGCTAAAGCAAAGAAACCCTGGCCGATTTCTAATCCCTTTCCTCTCTCTCAAATCATCCTCTTGCTAGTTGGTGTTTGTAAGCCATTAGAGGAGTGACATTTGTGACTCTAGAGCTCCAAGAACAAGAAGATCAAACAAGTGTTTCGAGGTAAGCTTCTAACTTTGATTTTTTTGTATAGTTCTTATACTCAATTAGCCATTAGAAGTCTTGGATTCAATGCATGTTTAATTAGAGAAACCTAGATCCAAGCATTAGGGTTTGCATGTGCACATAGGAATGTTCATATGGCCAAAACCCATTAGTGGTATCAGAGCCTAGATTGGTTTCTATTAAATTGATGCATGATTGTTTGTTTCTTGCTTGCAAAATTCGAATTTCGTGTTTCTGAGTCATGGACTCGGCGAGTCTAGTTGGGCACTCGGCGAGTCCGAGCGTCAGGAAGGGCCAAATTCGGGATTTTTTGATATTTATCTTATGGAAACTTGCCTTTATCATATTAGATCAACCCTAATCCGATTTTTTGATATATATGACTATAATTTGATCTAATTAAAGATATTTATCAATTAATAAAATATTTAATTTCCTTATGTGATAATTAATTAATTATTTTGATTAAATTGGTAAATTATTTTGCAAAAAATCTTTAAATAAATCAAATATGGATAATTATGGAATTAATTGTTAATTAAGATTATTTGTTATTTGATCCTCCATGTTTTTAAATGTTTAAAACTTGCCCTCAAGTTTTGAAATTTATGTTTTGTGATTAAAAGTTTAATTTAGACAATTTAAATTTCAAACCCTAGAATTTTACAAGTTTAAAATACAACCCTATACTAATATAATATTACAAGATATATATATATATATATATATATATATATATATATATATATATATATATGTTTAACTAAAATGCTAGTCTTACCGTTAGTAGGCCTCATTCACGAAGCCGATCTATAAGGTGGGTATAAGGTTGCGGCCTATAAAATGGTGCTTAATGGGTGTACACTCACACCTACCGCTTGCTTGATCGGTGGAGGGTCGTTAGCCGAACGGGTAGGATAGGGCAACATCATCCTCTCATTAAAAGTATAATATGAAATACAAAGTAACTACATGTTTTTTAAAATTTCCCAATCTTAGTTACTTTAGGAAAAGTGAATTGATGCAATCCCATGAAATTACACTTTGCACCCTTGCTAAGAAGTTAGTGGAGCGTGTGTGGTTTACCGGTACACTAATTGGTTCTAAGCAAAGGTGGCAAAGGGTGATTCATTGTTTATCATAGTTCAATGGAGCGTGTGTGGTTTACCGGCACATCGAATAGGAGATCGTTACAATGAAGGCACCATGTGAATTTGCATGGTAATTCACACCCGCTTTGTGATCCTCGGTATCCCAGTCACAAACAAGAGGGGCATATCGAGATTTAAACATGCCATTGAAAAGTTTCAATGAATCTCATCTAAACCTAGGAATTCTCGAATACATTTAGAACTCAAAGTTATGTTTTGTGGTGAAGAATTAGTGAATCGTCATTCACTTACCTTCAAATTGTTTACATGTTAGATCACGGCATCCCTTTTCTAATATGTAAATATTGTTGTTGGATCCTAGCCCTAATTTTTCTTATTGGGTGATAATTAGGGATTCATATTCTAATCTATCTTTGTCCTTTCTATTTGTAGATGTCAAACGCAAACAACGTTGCTGCTAGTTCATTCACATTGATGAGCCTTTGTCAAAAGGTAACCTTCGATGGGACGAACTTTAGCGAATGGATAAGATACATTCGCACTATTGCTCACTATGAGGATAAGGAGTATGTCCTCGATGAGAAGCTCGAGAAAATCAACCCTGAAATCGCTACTCCGGCTGAAATGACCGCTTTTGAAACTCACGAGCGTGATGCAACGAAGGTTCATTGCATCACGATAGCCACTATGAACTCTGAATTCCAAAAGTCCTATGAGGACATGTACCTGTACGAGATGCACCAAGACTTATTGGAGAGATACCACCAAAACGTGAGACAAGAGCGTTATGAGATTTTCATTGACATGATTTCCGCTAAAATGGGTCATGGAGAGTCTCTTACCGTGCACCTGCAAAAGATGCAAAGGTATATCGACCGTCTTCGCAAGTTGAATGTTGACTTTGGGGAAGACTTGGCGATCGACATGGTGCTTCACTCTTTACCTCCAAGTTACAATCAATTTAGGATGACCTATCACATGAACAAAGAAGAGGTCACCCTAAGCAAACTCCAAGGTCTCTTGAGGGTCGCTGAGAGCAACTTCAAGGATAAGCCTGTTGCACCAACTCCCAATCCACCCGCTGCTCCTGTGTTGGCTATTGGACAAGGAAGGGGAAAGAAGAGGAAGGCTTCGTCTAAGAACCATCGCAAGGTTAATCCCCGAGATGGTGCCTCTTCTAGTGGGACCAAAGTTGATCCTGCTAAACCCTGCCCTAAACCAAAGGAGGCAGAGTGCCACCACTGCCACAAGATAGGACATTGGAAGAGAAGCTGCCCAGAGTACCTGCAAGCCATCAAGGAAGGAAAGATCAAGCCGTCTTTCGCAGGGACTAAGAAGAAATAGAGACGTGGAGCATGGAAGAATAAATCTAATCATGGGGAACAGAAGATCGTCGCCTGTGACCAAGATTGGAGTGTATTCTTTAGTGCTTAGGAATAGTTTATCTTTAGATTTGAACAATTGTTGTTATTCGCCAGAAATTGCTAGAAACATCATTTCATTTCATGGTTTGTTTAGACAAGGTTTTAGATTTTCTTTTAATAATGAGAATGGTTCTATTTTGGCTTATCTAAATGGTGTCTTTTATTTTGAAGCTATACCATGTAATGGAATTTATGAAACCATTATGATTGTAGATAACTTAGGAAATGATGTTTTATGCATGGATTCTTCCAATAGTATGGATAGAGCATCCTTGTGGCATTGTCGTCTTGGACATGTCAACAAGAAACGCATAGCCCAACTCCAAAAGGACGGAGTGTTGGAGTCATTCGACCTTAGGGAAGATGACACATGCAAATCTTGTTTACTTGGAAAGATGAATAAGTCACCCTTCACAAGTACGTGTGAAAGGGGTGAGGGTCTATTGGACCTAATACATACCGATGTATGTGGACCGTTTAGATCAACCACGAAGGATGGGAACCGCTTCTATGTGACTTTTACCGATGACTATAATAGATATGGGCATATCTACTCAATCAAGCAAAAGTCAGAAAATTTTGAAAAGTTCAAAGAGTTCAAGAATGAAGTGGATAATCAATTGGGCAGGAAAATCAAGATGCTTCGATCCGATCGAGGAGGAGAGTACCTAAGTCTTGAATTCCACGATTATCTCAAGGAGTGTGGAATAGTTTCACAATTGACGCCACCTAGGACACCACAATTGAATGGTGTGGCAGAAAGGCGTAATCGAACCTTGTTGGACATGGTTCGCTCTATGATGAGTCGTGCTTCACTACCTATCTCCTTTTGGAGGTATGCCTTAGAGACTGCCGCCCATATCCTTAACCGAGTCCCTACTAAGAAGGTTGCCAAAACACCTCACGAGATGTAGACAGGGAAAGCTCCCTCGTTGGCACATATCAAGGTTTGGGGTTGCGAGGATTTCGTAAGACGATATACTCACGACAAGCTCGAACCTCGTAGTGAGCGATGTATTTTCATTGGCTACCCGCAGAAATCCTTTGGATATCTCTTCTATAGACCGAAGGACAACGTTGTCTTCGTTGCGAGGAGAGGAGTTTTCCGAGAGCGAGAACTCATAAGCCAAGGAGACAGTGGGAGGCAAATTGAGCTTGAAGAAATTCAAGAGTCGATAGATGAAGGAACCTCTACCGTTGGCACTCAACCCGAGGAGGAAACTCCGGTTGAACCGATTGACGAATCCTTACCTATTAGACGTTCCGAAAGAGTTAGAGTTCAACCCCAGTTTTATGGTTTTCATATTACTACCGAAGGGGACACGTATATTAGTGATGGTACACTAATAAACCTTGATGAACCTAATAGCTATAAGGAAGCCATGGCAGGCCCGGAGTCTGCAAAATGGAAAGAGGCAATGGATAGCGAGATCCAATCCATGTATGATAACCAAGTTTGGAATTTGGTTGATAATGTGCCCGGACGTAAGACCGTTAGGTGCAAATGGATCTTCAAGAAGAAGACCGACATGGATGGAAACATACACACATATAAAGCGCGATTGGTCGCGAAGGGCTTTACTCAAACTCCTGGAGTTGACTATGACGAGACCTTCTCACCAGTTGCGAAGATAAAATCTATTAGAGTGATGCTACCTATTGCCGCATTTCATGATTATGAGATTTGGCAAATGGATGTCAAGACCGCTTTCCTTAACGAAAAGTTGGCTGAGGATGTTTACATGGCTCAACCAGAGGGGTTTGTGGATCCGAAGCATCCGAATAGAGTGTGTAAGCTTGAGAAGTCTATTTATGGACTTAAGCAAGCATCTCGCAGATGGAATCATTGCTTCGATGAGAAAGTCAAAGAGTTTGGATTTGTACGAAGCGAAGATGAATCGTGTGTATATGTCAAAGCCAGTGGGAGCATAGTTAGCTTTCTTGTTTTGTATGTCGATGACATACTGCTCATAGGAAACGACATCCCGACTCTGCAGGAGGTTAAGTCCTGGCTCGGGAAGTGCTTCGCTATGAAGGACCTCGAAGAGGCTTCCTATATTTTGGGAATAAGGATAGTAAGAGAGAGAAGTAAGAGACTAATAAGACTTAGTCAGAACACTTACTTAGAGAATGTACTAAAACGTTTTAGTATGGAAAACTCAAAGAAGGGAGAATTACCGATACAAAGTAATGCCAAGTTGAGTAAGACTCAAAGTCCGAGTACCAAAGCTGAAATAGCATAAATGAGCCGAGTACCATACGCTTTCGCAGTTGGCTCAATCATGTATGCTATGACTTGTACTCACCCTGATGTAGCCTTTGCCTTGAGCAGGGTTAGTAGATATGAAGGGAATCCTAGCAGAGCTCATTGGGTTGCGGTTAAGAATATCCTTAAGTACCTTCGGAGGACGAAGGAATGGTTCTTAGTCCTCGAAGGGAGTGATGACTTGAAGGTGCGAGGGTATAGTGACGCCAGCTTTCAGACCGACAGGGACAACTACCGTTCGCAGTCGGGCTGGGTCTTTACCCTGAATGAAGGAGCAGTGACTTGGAAAAGTTCCAAGCAGGAAACCGTAGCTGATTCAACGTGCGAATCAGAGTACATTGCAGCGAGCGAAGCGTCGAAGGAGGCGATATGGTTGAAGAACTTCATTGATGATCTTGGAGTTGTACCTGCCATAAAGGAGCCCATGGAGATTTTCTGTGATAATGAAGGAGCAGTTGCCTTGACCAAGGAACCAAGGGATCATGGTAGATCTCGACACATCGACATAAAATATCACTTTATTAGAAATCGTGTAGAAGAAGGACAACTCGTAGTAAAGAGGATATCGTCGGAAGATAACCCAGCAGATCCGCTTACGAATGGATTGAGTAGGGTTAAGCACTTGCAGCATGCTAGGAGTATTGGGCTGAAGGATGATATTAGCATAGATTAGATAGTAGTAGAAACGTGTAATAGATAAATGTAATTAACATTTGAAGATTAAATAAAAGAGTATTATTTATGAGTAATGTTACTGTCTTATGTTAATTGTTTACTATTGTTTCATTTTGCATGTTTTGACTTCCAGAATAATTGAGTTTATTAAGAATAATCGAATTATTCAAATTGTCCACAATCGTTCATATGTTGGAAGTAGATATGAATGAAGATTGTCATGAATTGGTGTGTAGATTGTCTAAATGGTTTTAGACATAGCAAAGGGTTGTTGCAACATTCGTGAGTGCTTATGAACTATTTTTGAGCATTGGAACAAACCCGCGCTTGCTGGAATCACCTTATGGAATATGATATAAAAGGGTGATCGCAAGACGATAATATCATATAGTCTTAAAACCTAGATATATGGTTTGTTATTTGTTAATTGGTTATACATTGATAATGCGAAAACGCATCAGTAACTCGGTGTTATAAAACGCATTGTTGTGTATAGTTGATTAATGAATAAGTAAATGCATATAAGTCGAAGTTTATCTGTAACTTTTATCCGAAGAGGATAAAAGCGATATCTCGGCCGCTCGATAATTTGATTTGACTTATGTGTCGGGCCCAGTCAGAACTGAATTGATGTGTTCGATTAAGTTCTATGTCAAATAAATCGGAGATCGAGAAACCAAAATGCTAGACTAATTATTCCATAGAATTGTCAGCATGATATCTAACAGAGGACTGTACGATCCCTTATCTAAAGGACAAGATTGATTAGATCAGAGTTTGACAGCGTCTTTGAGAGCTACGATTGCAAATCGAATTGTACTTGTGCATATAGTTACTAGACTTATCCAAGTGGGAGACTGTTGGAATAGTGTCTAAGGCTGCAACTATATTAGGCAAGTATTTGACCCGATTGTACATGGTCCTTTTGGGTTGCCTTCACCATAGCAACTTGACAGGATGATTTATTATGAGAGAATAAATATTATTGATATATTATGAGAATAATATAATGAAAAATAATATTGTTATTTGATTAATATAAGTCATAAATTAATTAGAATTAATTTGGTGACTTAAAGAGATTAATTAAATAAGAGGGTATAAACTGTCAATTGTTTGATAGTTACACTTTGGGTTGTAAATCCTTCTTGGATAGGGTTGGACGATTTCTAGGGCTTGGGATAAGCCACAAATCGTCCAAGGACTTATCATGGAAAGGATTTGGATTGCTTTAAGGAAAGATTATCCAACTAGGGTTTAAGGGTGAAACCCTAGGAGCCTTACAATTATAAATAGAACCCTAGGGCAAGGGAAATCAGCACCTCTGCTAAAGCAAAGAAACCCTGGCCGATTTCTAATCCCTCTCCCCTCTCTCAAATAATCCTCTTGCTAGTTGGTGTTTGTAAGCCATTAGAGGAGTGACATTTGTGACTCTAGAGCTCCAAGAACAAGAAGATCAAACAAGTGTTTTGAGGTAAGCTTCTAACTTTGATTTTTTTGTATAGTTCTTATACTCAATTAGCCATTAGAAGTCTTGGATTCAATGCATGTTTAATTAGAGAAACCTAGATCCAAGCATTAGGGTTTGCATGTGCACATAGGAATGTTCATATGGCCAAAACCCATCATAAACTACATATATTAGTAACATCGAGAATACGTTGACAGTCAGGTGACTGCAAACGCCTCATCCTAGGGTATGAAACTGCCCGAGGGATAACACTTGGTATAGGGGAACCAACTATCCTACTGTTGGGAAATGTCTCCATGATCTAAATCTACAAAATTAAGATGTCAAACAACTTACCAACTTAACAAAATTACAATACTTGTTGCTTAAAAACTCTTATTAAACATAGTGTACATACCTTAAATGCATAGACAAATCCTTGTAGAGTATATGTGTGTCTACTGTCGACTCTTGGCGTATTCGGGCTCAAATGGTCTTTAATCTTATCAAACACAGTACACATCTCTTTGTAAGTGAAATCCCATATCACTCTGCCCCATGAGTACCTATGTCAAAAATTGCACTTAATAAGTATATGTATCATTTTGCTATAATGTGTGTAAAAAAACTATGTATCTGTTAAACTTGTTTAAATTATAGACAAGTGTCATGCGTTCATTAGTAACTGGTTGTCGAGGGTATTTCCCCAAAAATCCGTGCTCTAGTATATACAACAGGGAGTCTCTCACCATGTCTTCATTACTTAATTGATGAAGTAAGTTATTGAACATATGCATAAGGTCATTCATACTTACCGAACGTGAAAGCGACACAAATGGAAACATACGTTCTCTGAACTCTGCAAAACCAAAACTAGGAGGGAAATACTCTCCGAACCGCAAACCGGTGACCAAGCATAATGCTTTCCTGTCAAAGCAAACATGATAGTCGCTAACCGGAAATATAAACGCTTTTAGGTTAATTGGATCAAAAGTAGTAAATTCCTTGCACATAAGATAATGACATAGTAAAGGGTGACATTCGATACCCATTGGCATGTTCACGTAATCACCAAAACATGATTGCCTAAACATGACCCCACAAACTGGTCTGTTTTGTAAATGTGTCATGATTTCGTGCCCAAGTTCAGGCTTGCATGTTGTAGTAACAACTTTGTATGTTACTACAAAATCGTACTACAATCAAAAGAATAATTAATTAGACATTTTTGTATGTATGTTTCGGAACGCAAGTCCGAACCATAAATTCTGGAACGCAAGTCCGAACCATAAATTATGGACCAAAATTCTGGAATCGGTTCCTTGTATTCCAGAGAGTTCTAAGTATTCCAGACATGCTTTTCGGATTCCGAATATGTTCAAGACTAGTGAAAATGATGATTTTTATAGCAATTTTTGATATAGTATACATGTATAAGTACATGTAATCCTATAATTGTCTTAACACGATAGAAACTCTATAATACTTATATAATTGCATAAACTAAACATGCTTTAACGTATAATCTAAAATAAAGACATATAATTATAAACAAAATAGAAACGTACATACAAAAACTACATCTCATTGCTGCTATCAGAAGACATTTTTAATTTTAAAAGTGTTCGAAATGGGATGTCGGGTAATCCGAAACAAATGACGAAATCTAGTTCGAAACGAGGTTAAATGGTACTTATAGGAGAACCATATTACCGGTTCGGATCTATTACCCGATTACTGAATATAAAATTGGGTCCGAAATACCCCATTTCGGATCAAGTGGTCATTTTCAAAAAAAAAAAAAATTAAAATAACACGAAAAAAATAGTTAAATTACTCATATTGAACTTTTTTTCATATACGTTCCTGAAATTAAACTTTTATTTCATATACGGTCCTTGCAAAAATTGAATATTACGTCTATATCCTTGTAAAGTTTATAATTACATATATATCATTATTAACTTATTAAACTCACATTTATCATTATTATCTTAATGATGTATAAATCAATTTAATACCCATATTTATCATCTTAAAGTTTATAATTACATATATATCATTATTAACTTAATTAAATCTAGTAATTTAATGAGGTATAAATCAATTTAATACCTTAAAATATATTTAAAAATCAAAATAAAACATGAATGTACTAAAATATCCTTTCCAAATTATTAGATAATAGAACTAAATGAATCCAATTAACATTAAACCTAATTAAATAAAGAAAAACCTCAAACATATGATTTACAAAACCCTGTCGAACACGTCAAAATCCAAATAATCATTAGTTACAATATGCAAGTTAAGCCTTGTTAAACAATTGAAACCTCATAGCATACATCGTGGGTTATGTTGCTTCTTGTTGTGGCTGAGTTGACAACCTATAATGCCGTTATAACATCAAAAACATTGTCCCCCCTCCTTGTTGCATCTTGTTGTGCTGCTTCTTGTTGTCTCCATGACAAGAAGAAACGTGATCACCTATTGGCTGCCAAATTATCTCTCCCTATCTCTCTCCTCTTAACATGGTGTTATAACATAATGAACACCACTCCCTCATCTTGTTGCTTCTTGTTATAACACCACTTCAAGGTGCCCATACCATATGCTCTCACAAATAATCGTGATGCACGTTAATTAATGTACATACTTCAATAGATTCGTTATACATACATACATAACCGGCAACTTGGAAACTTTAATAGTCTTTTATATTTAAAATGGTCATATATCAGAAAGTATTTTTGACTTACGGAATTCTCATATACAACGCATACTATCCACTGCCGGTAATGAAATCGCATGTATGACATTATGAGGTCAATGAAGAAATTTATTCAGGCAGCACATAGTGTATTTTGGTTCGAGACTTAATTTTGCCTCTAATTAACAATTTTTAGCAAAAAGTAACAATATTTAATTTGGGATATAATTTACAAAGAGTATTTTGGTAGATTTATATATACTTTTTATTTTTAAATATATTTTTGGTATTAAATTGATTTATATCTCAATAAATTATAAGATAGGATATAAATGCAAGTTTAATAGGCTAAGAAGAATATTTACGTTATTGTTATTATATATTGGAATGATATATACGTAATATTTAATTTAATGTTTGCAAAGGCTAGTATGAAATTTTTCCTAAAGTTTAAACCAAAAGAAAAAAAAAAAAAAAAAAAAGCTGATTTACCACACACGTATAAAATGGTGGTCACTTGAATCAGCGAATCCCTCCAGATCCCTGGCTTGTCGCCTCACCTTTCTCCTAACCATCTCTTCCGCCAAAAACCATGGCCTCCCTCTCGATTCTCAATCCATCACCAATCTTCTCAACAACAAACACACCTCCATTGACCAACGTCCTCCTCTTTTGTCAATTCAACTCAAAATCATTCAACCTCTGGTCAAAATTTCGTGGGTTCATCATCTTCAAGACTTATCCCCAATCCCCATTTCGCAACCTAAAACCTGAATAATTCGAACAAACAGAAACACGGTGATTGATTCCCTATTCCTCCCCAAACTAATTCCTCGTTTTTTGTTTCCCGGGAAAAGAAGTCATGATTCCGATTGCAGTATGCACGAGAAGATGAATGGAGAGAAGAGGGCAATCACCTCTTCGATCGGATGTTTGATCCTCATTCTCGTTGTTTCGGGTTATCTGCCACGCTGTGTTCGTTGTCAAGACGACCCCTATGATCCTCCTGCGAACAATAAACGACCTAGAATTGCCCCATTGTTTTCAAATTTCCTTTCTCAACAATTCAACAAGTCGATTAGGAGATACAAAACTTCAATCCAAAGAACCCTACACTATTGCACTGAAGATGTGTGAGTATCGAGTAATATGCACCACTCACAATCTCCTCCAATTTCACATTCCACTTCGTATGTTCACAATTTCCATTATGTTCTAGGGACAAAGACATAAACGGAGCTTTCAACTTCGAAGGCAAAGACCAATTCTTCACAAATTGTCAAGTGAAGTTCAAAGGTACAAAGTACAAACAAACCCTTTGCAATTTACATACATGATACATCCACTATATGCAATTATGCATACTAATAATAGCTTCAAAAACAGATCTTGCAAAGAGATTATGTACAGCAGCTGAACTTAGAGTATACTTCACAAGTTTTATAAAAGAAGTCGATGATTCCACAAAAAGCATTTCACAAGCTCATTTCTTGGACCCTAACAGAAACTGTAATCTGACATCATGGACAAGAGGATGTGAGGCAGGATGGGCTAGCGCTGTAAATCCAGGCCAGAAATATGAATTCAATGAGACAGATCCACGTAAAATCCCTTTCAGAACAGATAACAGTCAACCATGTTGTGAAGGGTTTTTCTGTCCTCAAGGTCTCACTTGCATGATACGTAAGAGTCTAATTCACCATTTTCTTCATAAAAAAATGTACTTTTTTTGCTTGTTATTGACAAATGTCTGTCAATTTGTGACTGAAGCATGCCCTTTGGGTGCATATTGTCCTGTTGCAAAGCTGAATAAAAAAAGTGGAATTTGTGATCCGTAAGTTATATATTATATGCTATTTTGGAATTCTTTTCTTATAGTTTTTAAGATTTGATTATGGTTTATATGGATTACTAAGACATAAATGGGTAGAGAAAATTTTCAGATACCACTACCAACAACCTGCAGGAAAGCCAAATTACACTTGTGGAGCGGCTGATATGTGGGGTCCTGTACAGATGGGTAGTGACATGTTTTGTGCGCCAGGGCATTATTGTCCAACGACAATTAAGGAAATCCCTTGCCCCAAAGGGTATTATTGTACATTCACACCCTTCACTGAATTTTATGTTCTTTGATAACAAGATTTTCTTGATGACATGTAAGTTTTTGTTTGGTTGCAGGCGTTACTGCAGGATGGGCTCTGTTAAAAGCAAGCGTGAGTTCCATTCATAATATCATATTATCATATTATATATTATATTCGTTACAGATTTGTTATTTTGTGAATTACTCCTATGATCTAACATATGATATTTGTGCAGTTTGTTTTGCTGGATCAAGGTGTGAGAAAGAGACAAATATTCCAAGCATGAAGGCTTTCGGAATCATGCTCATTGTAAGTAATTGATCTCTTATTTGTTATCAAAAGGTAGTTATTTTTTCAAAAAATTGAGAATAATAATAATTAAACTAGTTGCATTTTCATTTTTGTTTTTGTAGGTTTTGTTGACGGCTATACTAATTATCGTGTATAATTGCTCAGACCAACTCATGTCAACTCGCTACAAAAAACAGGCAAAATCCCGAGAAGCAGCAGCGAAACACGTTCGAGAAACAGTTCAAGCGAGAGAAAGATGGCAAGCTGCAAAAGAAATGGCCAAATCCTCAGATTTATTAGGGTTACAACAACAGCTGTCAAAAACCATTTCAAGAAGAACAAGTGCAAGACACGATTCAAAACCGAAAATCCCCAATCCCTTTTCAATCGGAAGTAAAAAGGAAACAACGAAACTCACCGAAATGTTGGAGTCGATGGACGATGGATCCAGCAACAACAATGACGACAACAGTTGGTTCGGTTTGGAAGATGCGACGAAGAAAAAGGGGAAAACGAAGAAAGATCTTCACACGAAAAGCAAAATATATAAATACGCGTATGGTCAAATCGAGAAGGAGAAGCAAATGGAGGAGATGAATAAGAACATGACGTTTTCGGGATTGCTTTCCATGGCACAACGGAAAGGTGATGATATCAGGAAAAGACCTCGGATTGAGATTGCTTTCCAGGAGTTGACTTTGACTCTGAAAGGGAAACAGAGATATATTATGAGATCTGTTAGTGGCAAAATTATGCCGGGGAGAATATCTGCAGTCATGGGTCCTTCCGGCGCCGGAAAAACCACCTTCCTCTCTGCTCTCACCGGAAAGATAACTGGATGCACCATGTCGGGGATGATTCTGGTCAACGGAAAAAACGAATCCATTCATTCTTACAAGAAAATCGTCGGTTTTGTCCCCCAAGATGACATCGTTCATGGCGATTTGACAGTGGAAGAGAATCTCCGATTCAGTGCTCGCTGTAGGTATGCAGTCTTTAGATTAGAGAGAGAATCAGAAACTACTGAACTAGCACCTTTATAGTTTGACCAGTTGACTAATTTTGACTTTTTTCTTGAATTTTTAAAGACTATCCGCTGACTTGCCAAAACATGATAAAGTTCTTATAATCGAAAGAGTAATCGAGTCATTAGGACTCCAGGGAATACGCAATTCCACAGTTGGAACAGTGGAAAAGAGAGGGATTTCCGGAGGACAAAAGAAACGAGTAAACGTCGGATTGGAAATGGTGATGGAACCCTCGTTGTTGATATTAGACGAACCGACATCCGGTCTCGATAGTTCATCTTCCAGTTTGCTTCTTAGAGCTCTTCGTCGTGAAGCTCTTGAAGGTGTTAACATCAGCATGGTCGTTCACCAACCAAGGTAAGTAAAAATAAGTAAGTAAGTTCGCCGGAAAATTCTCCATCTCACACTTCCGGCGAAAAACTCACCGGATTTTAATTCCTTTTAATTCTTCAGTTACTCGTTGTACAAGATGTTTGACGACTTGATACTTCTGGCGAAAGGCGGAATTACAGTCTACCATGGACCTGTGAAAAAGGTGGAAGAGTATTTCGCAGGGTTAGGGATTACGATACCGGAGCGTGTAAATACACCAGATTATTTAATCGATATTCTCGAAGGTATGATAAAGCCAAACGGCGGCGTGACAGCTCAGCAACTTCCGGTAAGATGGATGCTACATAACGGATACAGAGTACCCCCTGATATGTTACATCTCTGCGATCAAAGTTCTTCTTCTTCACCTCCACCTTCAAATCCCGAAGCCAAAACCAGTGAAATCCAGCGAGATGTTCCAACGTATAATTTCTTCAGAACTCCAGATTTATCCGGCAGAGTAACTCCCGGAGTTTTAACGCAGTATAAGTATTACCTCGAAAGGTGAGTGATTAGTTAATTTATAATATTTTTCCGTTCACTTTTAACTTGTGCGTATGAAATTTAGGGTTTTCCGGCAACGATTACGTGAGGGAAGAGTACAAGCTGCAGATTATCTGATTCTTTTGCTGGCGGGAACATGCTTAGGAACAATGGCGAAAGTGACAGACGACACATTCGGTGCTACTGGTTATCAGTACACAGTCATTGCTGTATGTAAGTGGTGAAAAACAAAAAACGAATTTGAATTTGAATTGATTTTAACAAACTTTTAATTTGGATTAATCTTAAATTTGTAGCACTGTTATGCATGATTGGAGCTTTGAGAACATTTTCACTGGATAAACTACAGTATAAAAGGGAAAGCTCTAGTGGGATGAACAGTTTATCGTATTTTCTATCAAAAGATACAATGGACCATATAAATACAGTGATGAAGCCTTTAGTTTATCTTTGTTTATTCTATTTCTTCAACTATCCAAGATCAAGCTTCGGGTCAAATTATCTAGTTTTGGTCTGCCTTGTTTATTGTGTAACCGGCATAGCCTATACCCTCGCCATCTCCCTCCAGTTTAGTCAAGCCCAATTGGTATGTAACATTTATCAACACCACTTTTATCAAAAAAAAAAATAATAATAAATTAATAATTTAATAAATAATATTCTTCTCTCTACAGTGGTCTGTGCTTCTTCCTGTTGTTCTAACCCTAATCGCGAATCAGAGCAAAAATTCTGCTGTTTCGGTTATAACACCATTTGTGTTTCCAAAATGGGCTTTGGAAGCTTTTATTATTGCAAATGCAAAAGAGTATGTTCTATTGTTCTCTAGACATTAATTACGTTATAAGATAATAATATTTTAACACTAAGTGCATAAACTAAAATGTAAATTTTCAGGTACAATGGTGTGTGGTTGATGACGCGATGTGCTGCATTGAAGCATTATGATTATGATATTCATAACTCGAACAAATGTTTATGTTTACTTATTGCTACTGGTTTAGGTACACGTATTATAGCTTTCACTTGTTTGCTTACTAGACAGAGATAGCCGAAAAAACCTTTGTAATTTGTACAATCCTTCTTTTCACATTTTTTTTTAAATAGATACATGATTGAAACGAATATCATACTAAGAGTAGAACCCATTTTATGAGTTAACCTCTATGTTGACGACTTGGGATTGATGGATTTCTTGTAATCTGATTAAAATTTGGGTCATTTTAGGTCTTCTTTCAGGTGAAATGTGAGTACAATCAAGTGCTAACTCAGCAAGCTTCAACATATCTTCATGCCTTTCTTTTTCTCCTAATATTTCCAAGTCAAATATGTCCATTGACCAGTCGCTATTCAAAACACCTCTAACCCAATCTAAAAGATCCTCGTGGTTATTATTATCATTATCCCCTGGTACTTTCCCTGTAATCACCTCCAATAGCAAAACCCCAAAACAATAAACATCAGCTTTGTTTGTCATCTTCTTCCCTTCCACAAACTCGGGACACTTCCCGATCGCAAGTTTCTCAGATGATCTTTGCGAGGGTAAAAGTGGAAAGTAGCCATAATCCGTGAGCTTGGCTTGTACGCTTTCGGTTTCTTCTGTAAAGTTGATAAGTACATTTGACGATTTTAGGTTTCCATGAGCCACCTTTTGTGAAGATAGAGATTGTTCCAAGAAAATTAAACCCTTTGCAACATCCATCATGATTTCTACCCTTGTTGTCCATTCAAGTGGTACTCTCGCAAACCCTCGATTTTCTACACATTTCAACAACTATCAGATAGAGTTATATAAACAGATAGATAGACAGACAGATAGATAGATACGAACCATGTAATAACTCGAATAGGCTTCCATTTTGGATGAATTCGTGAATGATTAGCTTTTCTTCTTTGGAGTAGTAAAAGGAAACAACCTCTACTAGGTTTTGATGCTTTAACTTTCCGAGTATTTGCATTTGTTGTATGAATTCCTTTTTGCTCAAGGAATTCATCTCTTTCATTCTTTTTACAGCAACAACCATACCCGATTCCAATGTCGCCTTGTAGGTGGTGCCTAGTTTTCCATTCCCGAGTACTTCAGCTGATGACCTCAGCAAATCATCCAAGTCAAAAACCGGCTTATGTTTGTCAAAAAACTCCAAATCTTTCGTTTTTTCAGGATCATCTGTGCTTCGCGACCATTGAGCTTTAGCGACACCTTCATTAGGATTTTCCTCTGTACATATACGATTCATCAGCTTTACAGGAATTTCATCGAACACATGACATGCACTATATATTTAACGTATTACGTACCAATGACCTCCTGTTTCTTAGCTGCTTTTTCTTGAAATCTTTTGTAACAACAAAACAAAAGCAAAATCACAAAAAATGGCACGATTGCTGCTGCAGCAGCAATCAAAGCAACACTCCATATTTTAAGAGTTTTCTTCTTGTCTTTTGGAGGTGGAGAAAAAGGGCATGGTGTTTCCAGAGGCTTTCCACATAACCCTGTGTTGTGATCGAATGAACTGATTCCGAATCTTTGTAGGATTTTTGTTTCCGGGATTTGTCCAGAAAGCTTATTGTATGACAAATTGAGAGAAGTTAATGATTCCTGATTGAAAGGTGGAATTGTGCCTGTGATTTCGTTCTCCTGAAGCTCGAGTGTAGTGAGCTTCGGGAGGTCAAGGTAGTCCGATGGAATGGGACCGGAAAAACGATTACCGGAAAGGAATACGGATTCCAGATTCGTAAGATTGGTGAGGGTTGGAAGGTCTCCGGAAATGGAATTGTTGTTTAAGTTGAGTTTCGATAAGAAGGTGATGTTTTGTAGGAATGCAACCGGGAGTGATCCTGATAAATTTATGGATTCCAGAGTCAGGTGAGTTATATGGGAATTGGTACACCCAATTCCCATCCACCTGCTCATATTGGTCCGACACGGCGGACCAGTCCAGTTTCCATGTAAATTGAAATTGGACTTCATAGAGTCCCGGAACGGAATCAACGAATTCCTCTCCTCATCGTAGAATTCACGTGTTACTATGTCTGACTTAACAAACATGAACATGGTAAGCATGAGTTGAATTATGAGAACTTGGTAAAATCTTGCTATGTGAACCATGGTGGCTGCAGGGTGGTGGTGAACGGAGGATGGTGGTGGGAGTTGAGATTGGGGAGGATAATTGTGTGTTGAAGAATGTATCGTTATGAAAGACATGGAAGGAAAGTGATACCTTATTTTAACGTGTCAACCAATGAACCATCTTTAGCATTGTCACAAATTAATATAATTACAACTTATAATGACTTGTTTAACAACGTACGATACAATGCAAAATAGATGAATATTTTATCTTTTCCCATTTGTTTTTTTGGATCTTTCAGAAAAGAATATTTGAGTGTTAATTGGATCTTTTAGACAATAGATGAATATTTTATCTTTTCCGGTTGGAAATTTTTTGAAATAAGATAAAAGGTTTTTTAGACAATAGATGAATAGGTTGTAAATTTTGATTTATTCAAAGAAATAAAAAGATGATTAAAAATAATGTTCTTATATAATGTTTGAAAATTTATCTTGTATCAATGTGATACTATTCTTAATGTATTATCATCTAAAAAAAAGGTTTTACAGTAATATTGGATAAAATTGGATTTCACGTGGTGTTGAAAATGACGCGGAAAATAATTAATTAATGAAAGAAATTAATTACAAAGAAGCGGTTAACAGCTTTGCTTGACTTGAAATCTTAGTTGGAATCCTTTGGTTTCTTGTTGGGTTTTTCTCTTTGTAATCAACTTTCAATTTTCAACAGCAAGTTGTCCAGCTTTACAAGAGACATAAATTTTGATAATGTAAACTACTGTCTGAATATTCTTGTTGTTACGAAATAAATAACTTTATATGATTTAAGTATATATTATTACAGACTTCATGATTTAAGTGTATAAAAATATTATAGAATTCAATTCTGATTTGTCATCCGCTAATTTTTATAAAATAATCCTAATTAATTATCAGTTAGTTTATAAACAAAAAGGATTTTTTTTTCAGCTATTCTCCCTTCCCATTCCACACAGTGTTTAACGATTCATATACATAACCTATCTTAGACTTAAGCAACTACCTTTCAATGGCTGCTAAGTGCTACCCATCTTTTTCTACTATTTACTATATTACATGATCAAGTAATAGAAGAAAAGGTACCCTCTTCAGAATCAATCATTGAACTGCTTCTGCTTGCCCAATAAATTGTACCCACAACCTGATTTAAAGCTGTAGAGAAGCAGAATTAATGTAATTGTATCACATCACATGTTATATGAAACAAAAATGTGAAACTAAGAACATCTAATCCAATCTACATAGAGGTAAATCCAATTAGAAGTTTGGAAATTTGATTATTTCAGACGTTAGGGTTTAAAGTGGTGGACATCTATATAAAAGTTAGCATATAGAAGAAGTTAGGGTTTTCAGGTTACAACCTTAAGGGTAAGAGTAGAAACAGCAGAAACAACGACAACAGCGTTTGAAGCAGTTACAGTAGAAATAACGAAAAGGTGCTTGACGCGGCTTTGAGGAAGATGGTGCAGATGTCTCCATTCGTCGGGAACGAGAATTGGCGATGCCCAGGCTTTGCGGTGGCGGCAAAATCACGCCGGTTTCGTTTGATCTAGTTTCAAGGGTATGATTAGTCTGTTATCAGCTTTTTAAATGTCGAGTCACGAGTGTCGACCCTTAAACTCTTCTTTTCCTCAAAGGTGGCCCTTAACTTTGAAACTTCAATTTCATTGATGTAAAATATAGTATGATTTTATTTATTTATTTATTTACTTTTATAGTTTTATTTATTATTATTAGTTTATTTTTTTTTATTTCCTAATTGTTATTTTAGTCAGTTTAAATAAAAGATATTCAATGCATAACTTTTTAACGTACTATTTAACAATATAATCATTTTTGAGAAAATTATAAAAATAACCACTTTTGCTAATTATAGAAGATGGCAAAAAAATCAAGATTACAAAAATAACCCTTAAAATGGCAGATGGATTAGGTCCACAGGACCTTCTAACCCGCGAATGTACAAGCTTTTAAAGCGTGAACGTGCATTTAGGGTTGTACGTTCGTGGATTATGAGTTTCTTTTGGGTATAAAAACCAATTTTCACCCATGTTCGTAGATGAACTGCAATTAATATGCGATGTACTATGCAATCCATCTATGATTTGTCGGTTAATTTTTTTTAGTACAAAAATGATTGGTTTTACTACGAAATTACCAAATTATATATATAAATTTGTAAAAAATTATAACTTTAACAGTTATTTGTTTGATATATTTCTTTAAAACCTCTGTAATAAAATTAGTGAATATTTTGTTTGTCTGCGTTGTGACCAATGGAAGCTGAGAGTTTGTAGAGAAAAATCTAGAATATGTATGTCCATAGCTCCCGTAGAGAGAGTTTTCCCCCAACAAAAAACTTGAAAATGAGTGTTAAAAAAGGTATTTATATGGGGATACGTCAATGTTCACAGATGGACAATCAGGTTCGTAGATGGACAATTTTCATATGTGAACGTACAACCTCAATGCACGTCCACGGTTTAAAATCTTGTACATTCGTAGGTCAGAAGGTAGAATCGCAGATAAACCTAATCAATCTGCGATTTTAATGACTATTTTTGTAATTTTTTTTTTGCTATTTTCCCGCAAACTGATTAATAAAAATGACTATTTTTATAATTTTCTTTTTACTAATCGTAAAAATTATCATAATTTTTGTAAATAGTCAAGTTACAAATTATGAAACTAACCCACAACAAAAGATACACAAAATACCTTAAAAGGTATTAAAACGTTTTTGAATAAATTAATGAAATCGTCCATTTGGTTTGGTTTGCTAAAATTGCGTGTTTAGGCCTTAATATTTTTTGCACTTGGATGGTCCCCTGGTTTAGATTTTGTTGTATGTTTCATCCCTCACAGACTTAAAAGACTATATTGCCTATTATATTATTATTATTATTATTTTTTTATTTTTATTTTTATTTTTATATTATTTATAGAAAACGAATTAATTGTATTGACAATGGGACCCACTCAAATCCCATTCTCACTTCCATTATCGGTCACCCTCCCATCTCACTTCCACCATTCAACGTCGGTGGTCTTCTCCGATGACCCTCCATTGGCATCTGTCTTCCATGTAATCAGACCTATAAATCACAATCAAAGACTAGGTAAAGAAGACAAAAACGTCAAAAGTTAGGGCTATACAGCAACAATAGAATAAAACATCGATTTGCAAATTTAGTTCCCTCACTATCTTAATAGATTGAAATCAAAACCACATTCAACCACTATTCACCATCACACCAATTGAGTTAGTATTTTGATTTTAAAAAGCAAAACAAACCCCGAAACCAAAAATAAATCAACAAACCCCCCCCAATTTATACCTGATATGTTGAAAATGACAGAAGGGGGAGGGGGGATATGCGGATGAGTGAGTCGGTGGTTAGGATCGCACACAAAAAAAGAAATTGAAGGAGTAGTAGAGGAAGTAGAAGATAAATGATAAAACACATGTCACCGTCCCAGCGAGGATATTGGGTTAGCCAACTGTAGGAAACGTGAATTATAGAGAGAGTAGGTGGGTTCTAGATTAGAGGAAGGTCATTGTGTAGGTCTGTTATGAACTAGTACACACATGGTGGTCGCATGAGGTGAATGTCGACAGAGGAGGCGGTGATTGGGCATGCCACAATACGACAGCGATGGTAGCATCATTGGACACTTAGACTTGCCACCATTGAGTTGAATCAGATGGAGGTAGAGCACCTTCGTCTCCGGCTCCATGAACGAATTTGATGGTGGCGAGTGGGGAGGCATTGGATGTCGCTGAAGTTTTGTGTGTAGGGGTTTCTGCGAGAGGAAGGAGAGGGACGATCGAGATAACTGCGGGTGAGGGTGAGTGTAGGTTTAGGGGGAAAAGATGATGTAGGTGGGACCATATTTTTTTATTAAATATCTTTTTAATTAGGTTATAAATTAATAAATTAAAAAAATAGACAAGGGTAAGATAGTATTTTTACATGTATTAGGGACGAAAAATGCAACGAAATGCATGGATGGTGTGAGTGTAAAATAAAAGTTAGAGACTAAACACCTAATTTTAGTAAACCAAATATACGATTTAGTAATTTATTCAAACATTTTATTATAAAGAACAATCATTTCTAAAATGTAAGAACCATTTCACAATTGCATAGCAATTTTAAAACTTCACAATTTTGTAAGTATTTTTTTTTAAAATATTTTGTTTGTGTGTTGTGGAGAGCTATTATGATTTTTTATTTTCTTGAAATCTTGCAAACTTAATGGTCAATTTTGTAATTTGTGGAAAAAGATGATACTTTATTAAAGTATGAGCTCATTCATACACAATGTATTTATTTTTGTCATACATAATAATAACATGATTTTTATACACAATACTTTTTTTGTCATATATAATAATAACATGATTTGTATAACCTTTCTAAAACATAAATTATCGTACATAACAGAATTATTACATACAAATTAGCAAACATTTGTTAGATGGAACAATCATAAATTGATCATTTAGATATTAAGTTTCACATTTTTTTTTTGTTATTCAAAAGATTTTGTAAACATATGTTTATTTCACGTCTCACTTTTGAGGTAATATCCAAAAATGTAAACATATAAAGCACTATGTGCAAATATCTAATGCGTAGTATAGAGTAAAAAGCAAAAATTAGGCCACGCACAAAACACCATTAAACAATCATGATGAAGTCTGCCTCCCGGACCGCATTAATATTAGCCACCGCTCTATCCCACCGCTCCTTAAACCCTAACCCCAGCACCCCTTTCTTCCTTCGCAACGCCTCCGCCACCGTTTCTCTTCCACTGATCTCCTACACCACCACTGTCACGCGGCGGCCATCTAGCTGCAACAATTTCTGCACTTCAATGGCAGCCGGTGACTCCTCCCCTACTTCCGCTGCTGTCGAGAAGCAGTTTGATAAGTTTCGTTTCAGTCTAGAAGAATCTGGTAACTTACGTGACCGCATCAAAGCTGTTGCGACTGAGATTGATTCGACTACGAGAATCATGCACTCCATTCTTCTTCTAGTTCATCAATCTCGGCCCATTCCTGGTATTAATTTTCATTTTCTGAAATTATAAACAGTCTTCCGCTTTGTCTAACCTATGTGATGTTCATATCCTGTCTCGTTCTCGTTTACTCCGAGAGAGAGAGAGAGGAAAAACATGTTAATATGATAATACATTGACCTAAATGATGTTTTAACATCTGCAAAACAGGATCGATTTTGGTAGAAAAATGTCATTGGCTGCATTGCAAACTCTCTGTAAACAATCGGGCAATGTGATCATAATATGGACTAACTGATGTTGTAATGTGTAAAACGAGATGGATTTAGTGGCTATTTGGCTGCCATTGCAATTTTGTTTGAAAGCAACCGGTTGATGTTAATACATGATCAATTTGGGTCCTACTGCTAGAAGTAATATCAATATAACTTGTGCTTATTCTTTCCCTTTCTTTCTTACAATCAGAGGTTCTAGAGAAGGTTAACTCTCATGTTGACAAATTGAAGCAGCTTTTCAGTAAGCTTGCAGAAATTGTTGGTGAAAGCCCTGGCCAATACTACAGGTGATTTTCGACAATTTAAACCAAGACTCAGTTATTAATTTGCATAACCACTTACTATCATTTCTTCTTGTTGTTAATGTTCACTAACAGGTATCATGGTGATTGGCGAAGTGAGACACAACAAGTAGTCTCTCTCCTTGCTTTTACACATTGGCTAGAAACAGGAAGCCTTCTAATCCATACAGAAATGGAGCAAAAACTAGAGCGTGAGTCTTTCTTTTAAACAATCATTGGCAAATCTATAAAACACCTTACATCAAAGTGTTAATTCACTCAATGCAATTGCTTTTGATGGGTAATGCAGTGAATTCAGAGTTTTGCCTTGATGTTGAAGACTACCTTACTGGTGAGTGACTGATGTTATTGTTCTATATAAATAATACGTATTCATGTTCAAATCTGTTGCAATTTTAGTAATGTATTTTCTTATTACAGGAATATGCTTTATGTCAAATGAATTGGTAAGAAATCAAGAATCCTTTCTTACTATATTTTGCTGTGTTTTTTTTAAACAAATATAATCAAGTAGTTTTGTTTTTTGCAGCCTAGGTATGTGGTGAATCAAGTGACAGCAGGGGATTATGATTGCCCTAGAAAGGTGTTAAAGTTTTTAACTGATCTTCATGCTTCATTTCGCATGCTTAATCTCAGAAATGATTTCTTGCGAAAAAAGTTTGATGGTGTGTTTTCGTTTTTCCATTATCCCCAAATTACCCCTGTCATGGCAGATTGACAGTTAAGTTATTAACTGTTTATTTAATCTTATTTTGCAGGAATGAAGTACGATTTGAGGAAAGTTGAAGAGGTTTATTATGATGTGAAGATCCGAGGGTTGGGATCTAAGGGTGTTGCGGAAGGAGATCAAAGTGTACAAGAAAGTTAGATCTTTTTGGAATATGTAAAGGATGTGCTAAATTATGGGGATTGTAGGTGAATTGTGGTCAATTGTTTTTTGGACAATTTTTTATTTGGTAGCTTATCTTAGTGTCTATGGTGTTTTGTATTGTGTGTTTTCATATTCGAATTAGACTGATGCTTAAGGGTGGACGGGGTCGACATGGTTAGTGTGCGGGTCAGTGGTGGTACCGCCAATTGAATCAAACCGTGATCAATCCCTCCCTACGCTCTCTCTACCCTTATATTTGCTTTTGAAAAAAAAGGGCAACTGCAAAAATGGTTCCTATGGTATTTATTTTTTCCGGGTTTTGGTCAAAACCATATCTTTTTTGGATTTGTGGTTTTTTGAGCTAATTTTGTTGCGTATTTGGTCCCTTCAAAAATTAAAATGACTATAATATCTTTGGTTTTATTATTTTCCATTGTTCTTTTGTTTTTTCAAACCTGTGAATTTTTAAATCCCATATGATATTTACAATATTATTATGAACATTTTGAATTTTATGGTGTGAATTCCGAATACTATCATAACTTAGGGGGTGTTTGGGATATCTTTTTACCTTTAAAAGTCCTTTTTGCAAAAGAACTTTTTGTAAAAGGATTTTTTACAAAAGTTGTTTTTGAAAATGTGTTTGGATTAGTTTTTGAGAAACAAAAGTCAAAAGTTGTTTTTAAAAAGGTGTTTGGTTTAACTTTTACATGTAAAATTATTAAAAGTTCCAAGGGCTTATTGATTACGGTAGTGATAGTTGGGGGGTATATGAATAATTGAAGTGTCAAGGGCTTTAAAAGTTCATAAAGTCACCGATACATGACTTTTCCAAATGCTCATTTTCATTCTTTCTGAAAAGTTGGTTTTAAAAGATCTTTTTCCTTTCCCAAACATCTTTTACCTTATTTTTAACTTTTTTGAAAAGATAAAGACTAAAAGTTGGATGAAAAGATAAAACAAACACCCCCTTAATCTTAAATAACCAATTAGTTATTAACGACAATTTATTTGTAGGATATTGAATGACAATTTATTTGTAGGAATGTAATCACCCTATCCATTAACAATATTGAAAATCATATTTTTCGGTTTATTTTTCAAAAATATTTATGAAGGATAAATGTTGCCACTATTATATCTATTTTAGTATTCTCATTAAATTTTGATATTTTGTTTTATATTTTGGTATCTTCAATACTTCAAACAAACATAAGACACGATATATATATATATATATATATATATATATATATATATATATATATATATATATATATATATATATATATATATATATATATATATATATATATATATGTGTGTGTGTGTGTGTGTGTGTGTGTGTGTGTGTGTGTGTGTGTGTGTGTGTGTGTGTGTGTGACATCAACAACAAAAAAATTAAATCTACTATAATAAATGAAGGTTTTTTGCCACATGTCCTCTTCTCATTTATTTGGACACATGACATTTTCTAGAATTTTTAAATTTTCTATTTTCCACTTCTAATTTTATTGTATTTTTTATTTTATTAAATTAAAATTTCACATTTAATATGTAAGGTAATATATATATGTAAAGTATTTATTAGAAAATGTTTATATATGTAATGTATTCAATACATTAAAGCCTCATTAATTTTAATAATTCAAAAATTTTCTCATTTTTGTTATAAATTCAAACTTTTCAAATTGTTAAAATTTCATATTTAATTTTTTTTTTAAATAAACCCATATAATACATGGGTCTCACACCTAGTAAATAATATTTTATAAGCTGAAATTAATAGAATTTTGTTATTCTTGTTCCATGCTTATTGTTAGTTTGCAGGGCCGACCCAATAGGGTGGGCAAGGTGGGCGACTGCCCCGGGCCTCGTTATGGTTTCGGGCCCCAAAAATAATTCTTTTTTATACTTAATATATATGTTGTGTGTTAAACAATTGCATATAATTTCACTAGATCAGTTGGTTAGCCTTCTGGTAAAGGGCATAGGTAGGTGCTCATTCTTTCTCTTTTTAAAACTAATAATAAATAATCAACATTTGCTCTCTTTCATAACTTGCGACCTCATTTTATCGAAATTGAATTCAAATTACAAAAATAGTCCCTTCATTCTTCTTTGTTATTCATAAATCATCCAAGTTATTAATATGGTCCTTTTTTTTGACAAACTACCCAAACATTTATTTTATTTATAATTTTAGTCTTTTCTAGCCATTATCAAACATAATTTTCCAGCTAAGAGATTTTCTACATTGCATGGTATGTTAATATATAATTATTACTATCTGTATATTTGTTTATAAAAACCATGCTAACATGTCAATTAGATAGGTCATTCTTCAAATTATTTTAGAGTTTTCTCCAAATGTGATTTTTTTTCCAAACACTCATCTTTTTATTTGTTTGGTCAGACACCAAAGTGACGGTTTTTTCAAAATGGTTTGATTGTTCGTTTCTTTTATTATTTTGCTTTGTTAGTAGTTTTTTTACTAACCTAGTGGTTTATTGGTTTTAATATTTAACTCGCATCCTTTTAACCCGTTTCAAATTTCTTTCATACTATATAATAACAAGTGCTTATGTATTTGTCTCCATATCATCATTGTATTATTGTTTGCCATTACTAAATTTTAAGGGGCCCCATTTTTGTTTTTGCCCAGGGCTTCAAATCGTCTTGGGACGACCCTGTTAGTTTGGTTCTCATGATATCAATTAATTATCTTATATAGTTTGGATTAGGATTCTTTGATCTAAACTATTACTATATATGTTAAAGACAAAACTTCAAAAATGGTCCCTGTGGTTTCCAAAAATCTGAAGTTTAGTCCTTAATTTACAAAAACCTTACATATCATCCTTGTGGTTTCAAAACTTTTAACAAATGATCTTTTTCGTTAACTCCATTAGCTTTTGGCCGTTAAGTGAAGGACATTTTGGTCATTTCACTACTACAAGGGCCATTTATGAAGTTTTTCCTTATTTAAAAAAAAGAAAAATAAATATAATTATTTAATATAAAGGGGCCCCACCCACCCATCTCTTTCTTTCTTTCTTTCTTTTCTCTCTCTCTCTCTCTCTCTCTCTCTCTCTCTCTCTCTCTCTCTCTCTCTCTCTCTCTCTCTCTCTCTCTCTCTCTCGGGTACACTCTAAACAACCAAGAAACCACCATAACCACCACCTAAAACCACCCTTATACCTCCCTCTTCTGATAAAAAACGTCACCCCAAACACCACTTCACATCTCCCTCTCATCCGTTTCTGCCCAGAAAAAGGAAGGAAGAGGTGGCATCCACCTTGCTGCCACCAAACTGCCACCACCCCACCCATCACTGCTATGAAGAGCACATCCCCAACGCTTTGTTGCTGCTGTTTTCGATCACCATAACTCTCTCCCTCATCTCATTTGTTTTCTCTGGCAATTTTAAGCAAGAAAGAAGAAGCAGAAGGCCACCGAAGCAACCTCCTACTGCCCAACTCCACCTCCTGCCGCTGCTTTAAAAATCACCCGCCACCACACTTTCTCACTGAAAAACCACCCCTAAGATACTTAGTGACCTTCTCCACACTCCCTTCATTGAATACAGTCAAAGGAAGCAAGAACAGGGCATCCGAAGACCACCAGAGTGGCCTCCTGCTACCCCCGTCGTTGTTCCAAATCACCGCCATCACCACCTGTGCGGCTGCTGCTACTCCACCACCATAAGTCCTCCTAAACCATTCGTAAATAATAAACTCCAGTCGAGTTCCACATTCAAAGCCACGCAAATCGGTTTCTTTTTTTTCTCTGGTGCGATAACCTGAGAACGAAGAAGACGCAGGAGGATGTTTACCTCCTACATAATCAAACTTGAATACAGAATAAATATATACCACACTTACATTTTTTTTCTCGTTTTTGCCATTGTTGTCTTCCACACCTCACGAGAGGAGTAGAAAACCCAATTCAACAACACTAAATCTCAGCGAAGTGAATCGAAATCAAAGTGCTCCACCAATTGCAGAAGCTGTAATCAACTTGATGGAGTCTCCGACTTACTACCAACCACCGCCGCCGCTACATCACTTCGACTCATCTCGCCCCACCTTATGCTTTCTGATTATCATTGATCATTCAATATAATCCTGAATTTGGTCAGCCGGTGAGATACGAACGAGAGGGAAATAGTAGTGGGTGGATATTTGGTTTCGTTGTGATGTTCGTGAGACGGAAAAGAAAACAAGAGAGAGAGAGAGAGATGGGTGGGCCCCCTTTATATTAAATAATTATATATTTTTCTTTTTATAAAATAAGGCAAAAGTTCATAAATGGTCCCTGTAGTAGTGAAATGACTGAAATGCTCTTCATTTAACGGTCAAAAGCTAACAGAGTTAACGAAAAAGACCATTTGTTAAAAGTTTTGAAACCACAAGGACGATCCGTGAGGTTTTTGTAAATTAAGGACTAAACTTCAGATTTTCAGAAACCACAAAGACCATTTTTGAAGTTTTGTCTATGTTAAATTTAGAGGACACAGTTGACCAACCTCAATTGGGGATGGTAATACCCTGCAAAAATGGGTATCCGGAGATCCACATTAAGTTAAAATTGGGGATGGGTTGGGGCTGGATATATCAATCCCTAACTCGCCTCGTCCCCGCTTTGATGACACACACACAAGTATATTGAAAAATTTATTGAATTTGAATTAAGTCCACTAAGTATGAATCAATTTGTATTAGACTGTATTAGACCAACAAAGATATAGTCCATATACTAAATTATGTTCCCAATTCCAAGAGTTTGCCAATCGTTAGTTCCTACAATGGTCCGTATACAAACTCGTCATTTCTTATTTTGATGTTTGTTAAACTTTATTGATATAACACAATCTAATTATAACCTCAGTTTTGATGGCTTATTAACCTTGAAATTATTTTTTTGCATAAGTTGAATTTATTTTGTTGATATATTAAGAATGAACCGGGAAATAGCCTAAAATCTAAGGGGGTGGGAATTCGATTTTCTACATCCGTTTAGGATGAGCATTTGGTTAAACACTTAAGGATGTGTACATGGCCCCAATTTCATCCATACACACCCATAAATACATATCCAATCATTACAGGGTTTTTTAGCACCATCCTAAATTTATATATAAATTCAAGCACAATTACTGTTTGAAAATAAAGAACTAATAAATAAATAAATAGAATATTTAATTGAAAGAATTTAACAAAATTTCATAAGCAGCTTTTAAATATCTTTGCCAAACATAACAAAAGGAAAAAAAAAACAAAAAAGCTAGCTGTATCTTATTTTGCACTTAGAAAATTTATATAATTCGATATAAGCGAGACTCCTTTCCAACAATAGCGGAAGCTTGCACGGATGAAAGTACACCTTTCTAAGTTGTAACCTTATCCTAAAAGTTAAGCGTTACCTCCGATATGTGAACACCAATAACAATTTTGGGCTACGCACGTTGTGATTCACGCCTACTCAAGTACTCAACATAAACGAACCGGCCCTAATGCTGTGAAACCAGATAACTGAAGGAGCATTGCAATGGTGTTTTCTTGCAGGTGTTTCTCAGTCTATTTTGGAGAAGAGACCGAGTACCTAACCATAGCAAAATCTTCAAGCGAAAGCTATCATACTGCTTGTTCGGAATTCGATGGAAAACGATTTGTATCCGAACCTAATTTTCAGGATGAGTTACCCGATTTAGCAGAGAGACCAAAGAATCCGCGAGTATTTACACTTACTGAGCTCAAAGCAGCCACTACAAATTTCTGCAGGTCTTCAAAGATTCGCGAAAGTGAATCAGGAAGTGTTCGTATGGGCAGGATCAAGAGTTCTGTGTATCCGTATAAGACGATTAAGGTGTCTGTGAAGCTACGTAATAGTGGAGTACTGCAGGCACGTGTTTCTTTCTTTAGTTAACTTTCTCCATTCCTGACATTCAATACTTCCTCAATATTGCTTACGAACGCTTAAACCTTGATCTTATGGATGACAGGCTAAAAGCTTATTGATTCTGTTACATTTTTAGCAAACAGGGTGACAAGCAGTTAGCGACAGAAGTCAATGAACTGTGGAAGATTGAGCATCCAAACCTCGTCAAGCTAATTGGTTACTGTGATGAGGTTGAACGAAATGGAACCCTTGAGCTTATAGTTCATGAATATATGTCTAATGGAAGCTTGCATGATCATTTATCAGCTAAGTCAGATGCACCCATCTCATGGGCCAGAAGATTGCGTGTAGCACGTGATACTGCATGTGGCTTGGCATACCTACATGAAGGAATGGACTACTCGGTATTCAATTCCGACAATATCCTTATTTTTGCTTCAGTTTTCTTTCTTTATCATGCTAAACGTTAAACATATGGTGCAGGTTATCTTCAGAGATTTCACACCCTCTAACATTCTTCTGGATAAAGAATGGCATGCTAAGCTTTTAAACTTTGGCAACACATCAGTAAGTACTTCAGAAGGACAGACCCATGTATCAGGGTATGCAGCTCCTGAATATCTGAAGACGGGATATCTAACAACAAAGAGCAACGTATGGAGCTATGGAGTCTTGTTGTATGTGCTTATCACAGGTTGGCCTCCATTAGATCCTCATCGCCCCATGAACGAGCAAAAGCTCTTGGACTGGGTGAAACCCTACTTATCGGACGACAAATTTTGCCAAATAGTCGACTCTAGGATTGAGATCGACGATTTTGGTTTACGTGAAGCAAAAAGACTGTCGATTATAGCCAATAATTGCTTGCGCAAAAACATAAAGCTACGACCAAAGATGAGCCGTGTTTTGGATATGCTTGACCAGCTCATGACGAAATCTGTAATGGAAAGAGCTAGTGACAATGCAGACCGAGTTTTGCATGAACCATATAGTTCTATGAAAATGAAATTCAAAGGTAAGAGAAGATTTGAATGCTTGTCTTGTATATGTTCATCGACCAAATAGGATTTGGATGGGAATATTTATTATGAATTATTAATTTATGTATAGTTAAATCATTTTTGCTTTGTAAAATGAATGATACAATAGTGTGGGAAATGTATATATATACATACTATAATCCACATAGTCATGTACTAGACTACATCGCGATGACTCACATACACAAAAACAGCAGTGAGTCCGTAACTAATTAACCACTAACTTCCGCTTGTGATATAGCTTAACATCCCCCATCTAGCTCAACGGCAAAAAGAGCTTCCAACTTAGATTGAAAAGTGAAGTGATGGGTAGGCGGTTCTTTGGCAAAAACATCAACAAGCCAAAGTTTGTGTGGGAGGAGGTGAACGGGTGGTGGAAGGGGAGTTAGGAGGCGAGTTTTCATTTGTAAGGTTTGTGGTGTGGTTGGAAGATGATAGGAATTGTTTGGATTTGAGGAAGGTGTCGGATAGTTCATCCAAAAAAGTGTAGGAGATGTGAGTTTGGTGTCATCTAGGCAAAGGGAAACTATTGAAAACATGACGAGAGATTTATGATATTTTTTGAAGTGAAGTCTAAGCATCTAAAATCATCTAAAATCTCATGTGGATCCTATTAGTATCACATAGACAGGGCTGGTCCATAAGATTTCTATGCCCCGGACGAAAAGGTTTAATAGTGCCGATATATTTGTACAGATCCCATATAAAACTTGTGTTTATAAAACAAAAAGGCAACATTCCATTTTATTTGAAAAATCTATATATATGGATACACACTAAAACTTGTAATGTTGCAATCACCAAAAATGATGCATGTATTTTTATACAGCAACAACATTAGTTACATCTCAGATTATAAAATTATACTTTTCAGAGAAAGGATTAAACTTGGAATAAGTTTCTGTTTTAAGTGTTGGTGGAAATTGCTTGAACTTTTGAAGCAAATGTATCTGAAAAGTGAAAAACAAAGAAAACAAGAATTAGTAGATAAGTGACACTAGACAAATTCATCACATAACATCTAGTTCACAGCAATAGCCTATCAAATCCATGAAACTAAACATAAAACAACATTTAATTTTCAAACAACAATCGGACTTTTGGTTACTCGACAAATTTAATGGCCATTACATATCAAAACATCTTTCCTCCATGTTATTAGATCAACACATCAAAACAATGAAAATAAACACAAAAAATAGAGAAAAGTCTCTTTAAATACTATAACAATGGTAAATTGGTAAAGGCATGTGACCTAAATTTCCAACTTACATATCATCATAAAATATGCGCATTAGATCTAAATTTAGAATTTTTGTTCATTCCAAAAGATGTTATAACCTTTTTCTATAATCAG